>NC_091978.1:172593819-173301561 GCF_044704955.1 Pristiophorus japonicus | reverse complement strand
TAAATATATTCAAAAGGGAGTTAGATGAAGTCCTTACTACTCGGGGGATCAAGGGTTATGGCGAGAAAGCAGGAAGGGGGTACTGAAGTTTCATGTTCAGCCATGAACTCATTGAATGGCGGTGCAGGCTAGAAGGGCTGAATGGCCTGCTCCTGCACCTATTTTCTAAGTCAGCATGGATTTGTGAAAGGGAAATCATGCTTGACAAATCTTCTGGAATTTTTTGAGGATGTTTCCAGTAGAGTGGACAAGGGAGAACCAGTTGATGTGGTATATTTGGACTTTCAGAAGGCTTTTGACAAGGTCCCACACAAGAGATTAATGTGCAAAGTTAAAGCACATGGGATTGGGGGTAGTGTGCTGACATGGATTGAGAACTGGTTGTCAGACAGGAAGCAAAGAGTAGGAGTAAATGGGGACCTTTCAGAATGGCAGGCAGTGACTAGTGGGGTACCGCAAGGTTCTGTGCTGGGGCCCCAGCTGTTTACACTGTACATTAATGATTTAGACGAGGGGATTAAATGTAGTATCTCCAAATTTGCGGATGACACTACGTTGGGTGGCAGTATGAGCTACGAGGAGGATTCTATGAGGCTGCAGAGCAACTTGGATAGGTTAGGTGAGTGGGCAAATGCATGGCAGATGAAGTATAATGTGGATAAATGTGAGGTTATCCACTTTGGTGGTAAAAACAGAGAGACAGACTATTATCTGAATGGTGACAGATTAGGAAAAGGGGAGGTGCAAAGAGACCTGGGTGTCATGGTACATCAGTCATTGAAGGTTGGCATGCAGGTACAGCAGGCGGTTAAGAAAGCAAATGGCATGTTGGCCTTCATAGCGAGGGGATTTGAGTACAGGGGCAGGGAGGTGTTGCTACAGTTCTACAGGGCCTTGGTGAGGCCACACCTGGAGTATTGTGTACAGTTTTGGTCTCCTAACCTGAGGAAGGACATTCTTGCTATTGAGGGAGTGCAGCGAAGGTTCACCAGACTGATTCCCGGGATGGCGGGACTGACCTATCAAGAAAGACTGGATCAACTGGGCTTGTATTCACTGGAATTCAGAAGAATGAGAGGGGACCTCATAGAAACGTTTAAAATTCTAACGGGGTTAGACAGGTTAGATGCAGGAAGAATGTTCCCAATGTTGGGGAATTCCAGAACCAGGGGACACAGTCTAAGGATAAGGGGTAAGCCATTTAGGACCGAGATGAGGAGGAACTTCTTCACCCAGAGAGTAGTGAACCTGTGTAATTCTCTACCACAGATAGTTGTTGAGGCCAATTCACTAAATATATTCAAGAAGGAGTTAGATGAAGTCCTTACTACTAGGGGGACCAAGGGGTATGGCGAGAAAGCAGGAATGGGGTACTGAAGTTTCATGTTCAGCCATGAACTCATTGAATGGCGGTGCAGGCTAGAAGGGCTGAATGGCCTGCTCCTGCACCTATTTTCTAAGTCAGCATGGATTTGTGAAAGGGAAATCATGCTTGACAAATCTTCTGGAATTTTTTGAGGATGTTTCCAGTAGAGTGGACAAGGGAGAACCAGTTGATGTGGTATATTTGGACTTTCAGAAGGCTTTTGACAAGGTCCCACACAAGAGATTAATGTGCAAAGTTAAAGCACATGGGATTGGGGGTAGTGTGCTGACATGGATTGAGAACTGGTTGTCAGACAGGAAGCAAAGAGTAGGAGTAAATGGGGACCTTTCAGAATGGCAGGCAGTGACTAGTGGGGTACCGCAAGGTTCTGTGCTGGGGCCCCAGCTGTTTACACTGTACATTAATGATTTAGACGAGGGGATTAAATGTAGTATCTCCAAATTTGCGGATGACACTACGTTGGGTGGCAGTATGAGCTACGAGGAGGATTCTATGAGGCTGCAGAGCAACTTGGATAGGTTAGGTGAGTGGGCAAATGCATGGCAGATGAAGTATAATGTGGATAAATGTGAGGTTATCCACTTTGGTGGTAAAAACAGAGAGACAGACTATTATCTGAATGGTGACAGATTAGGAAAAGGGGAGGTGCAAAGAGACCTGGGTGTCATGGTACATCAGTCATTGAAGGTTGGCATGCAGGTACAGCAGGCGGTTAAGAAAGCAAATGGCATGTTGGCCTTCATAGCGAGGGGATTTGAGTACAGGGGCAGGGAGGTGTTGCTACAGTTCTACAGGGCCTTGGTGAGGCCACACCTGGAGTATTGTGTACAGTTTTGGTCTCCTAACCTGAGGAAGGACATTCTTGCTATTGAGGGAGTGCAGCGAAGGTTCACCAGACTGATTCCCGGGATGGCGGGACTGACCTATCAAGAAAGACTGGATCAACTGGGCTTGTATTCACTGGAATTCAGAAGAATGAGAGGGGACCTCATAGAAACGTTTAAAATTCTAACGGGGTTAGACAGGTTAGATGCAGGAAGAATGTTCCCAATGTTGGGGAATTCCAGAACCAGGGGACACAGTCTAAGGATAAGGGGTAAGCCATTTAGGACCGAGATGAGGAGGAACTTCTTCACCCAGAGAGTAGTGAACCTGTGTAATTCTCTACCACAGATAGTTGTTGAGGCCAATTCACTAAATATATTCAAGAAGGAGTTAGATGAAGTCCTTACTACTAGGGGGACCAAGGGGTATGGCGAGAAAGCAGGAATGGGGTACTGAAGTTGCATGTTCAGCCATGAACTCATTGAATGGCGGTGCAGGCTAGAAGGGCCAAATGGCCTACTCCTGCACCTATTTTCTATGTTTCTATGTTTCTATGACGCAGGAGCTGGAGGAGTCTTCGAAAGGTCTCACCTGCATCAGCACACACAAAGGTCTGTTTTTCTACAACCGGTGCCTGTTCGGGATTCGGTTGGCCGATGCGATCTTTCAGCAGAAATTGGAGAGCCTGCTAAAGTCGCTTCCTTGCACAGTGGTCTTCCAGGATGACATATTGGTTACAGGTCGGAACAATTTGGAGCACTTGAAGAATCTGGAGGAGGTTCTTAGTCCGTTGGATCGCGAGGGGCTCAGGTTGAAACGCTCGAAGTGTGTTTTCCTGGCACAGGACATCGAATTCTTAGGAAGGAGAATCGCAGCAGACAGCATCAGACCCACCGACACCAAGACGGAGGCCATCAAGAACGCACCACGACCACAGAACGTGATGGAGCTGCAGTCGTTCCTGGGACTCCTTAACTACTTCAGTAATTTCCTACCTGGGTTAAGCACCCTGCTAGAACCCTTACATGCGCTACTGCGCAAGGGAGACGACTGGGTATGGGGAAATTCACAAGAGGCTGCCTTTAAGAAAGCCAGAAACTTATTGTGTTCTAACAATCTGCTTGTCCTGTATAACCCATGTAAATGATTGGTGTTAGCTTGCGATGCGTCGTCATACGGGGTCGAGTGTGTGTTACAACAGGCTAATGAATCGCGAATTTTGCAAGCAGTTGCATATGCATCCAGGAGTTTGTCCAAGGCCAAAAGGGCCTACAGCATGGTTGAAAAAGAGGCTCTGGCGTGCGTTTACGGGGTAAAAAAAATGCACCATTATTTATTTGGCCTCAAGTTCGAGCTTGAAACTGACCACAAGCCACTCATATCGCTATTCTCGGAGAGCAAAGTGATTACTACCAATGCCTCTGCCCGCATCTAAAGATGGGCGCTCATGCTGTCGGCATACAACTATGTAATCCGCCACAGACCGGGCACAGAGGACTGCGCACATGCTCTCAGTTAGCTACCATTGCCCACCACCGGTGTAGAAATGGCACAGCCAGTGGACTTGCTCGTGGTCATGGAGGCATTTGAGAACGAGAAATCACCCGTTACGGCCCGCCAGATCAGGACCTGGACCAGCCAGGATCCTTTACTGTCCTTGGTAAAAAAAACTGTGTCCTCCATGGGAGCTGATCCAGTGTCCCAGTGGAGATGCAGGAAATGATTAAGCTGTTCCACAGATGCAAAGATGAGCTGTCCCTACAGGCAGACTGTCTTGTGTGGGGCAATCGCGTGGTCTTGCCCAAGAAAGGCAGAGACACATTTATTTGCGAACTGCACAACACCCACCCAGGCATCGTAATGATGAAAGTTATAGCCAGATCCCACACGTGGTGGCCCAGCATCGACTCAGATTTAGAGGCAAGTGTGTGCCAGTGCAACACTTGCTCTCAGTTGAGCAATGCACCCAGAGAGGCACCGCTAAGTTTGTGGTCATGGCATCCAAACCGTGGTCGAGGATTCATGTAGACTATGCGGGCCCATTCCTAGGCAAAATGTTTTTGGTTGTTATGGATGCTTACTCAAAATGGATTGAATGTGCAATAATGTCTGTAAGCACGTCCACAACCACTATTGAAAGCCTACGAGTCATGTTTGCCACGCATGGCTTGCCTGATGTCCTAGTCAGCAACAATGGGCCGTGCTTCACCAGTGCTGAATTCAAAGAATTCATGACCCGCAACGGGATCAAACATGTCACATATTCCCCGTTCAAGCCCGCATCCAACGGCCAGGCAGAACGGGCAGTTCAGACCATGAAGCAAAGCTTGAAACAAGTGTTGGAAGGCTCCCTGCAGACCCAGTTTTCCCGGGTACTCCTCAGCTGCTGCACAGACCCCACTCACTCACTGGGATTCCCCCAGCTGAGCTGCTCATGAAAAGGGCGCTTAAAACAAGGCTCTCTCTTGTCCACCCTGATCTACATGATCACGTGGAGGACAGGTGGCATCAACAAAGTGTGTACCATGACCGCGCAAACTTGTCATGCGATATTGAGATCAATGATCCTGTGTTTATGCTCAATTATAGACATAGTCCCAAATAGCTCGATGGCATGGTCACAGCCAAAGAGGGGAGTAGGGTATTTCAGGTCAAACTGACCAATGGACAAACGCACAGAAAACACTTGGACCAAATCAAATTGCGGTTCACCAACAGCTACGAACAACCTGAAGAGGACACCACCAACTTTGACCTTCCAACACACACACAAGTGGCAACTGACATCACAGTTGACCATGAAACAGAACTCATCATCCCCAGCAGCCCGGCAAGGTCAGCTGCCCAACAGCCCAGTGAAGAACTGACCAACTCACCCACACCTGCATTTGTACTGAGACGATCGACAAGGGAGCGCAAAGCCCCAGATCATCTCACCTTGTAAATAAGTGTATTGTTGACTTCACGGGGGAGTGATGTTATGTATTTAGCCCTTTGTAACCTGCATCACACCTGTCCACCAGAGGGCCCACCTGTTGGAGTCCCAAGGGCCACCCACTAGGTACCTGCACTCTGGAACCTTAATAAAGGAGCTAAGGTCACACTTGCTCATTACACACAGTACTCAGTCTGACCATTTATTATGAGTGTAACAGTTTTATGAAAGGGAAATCATGTTTGACAAATTTGCTGGAGTTCTTTGAGGATGTAACGAGCGGGTGGATAGGGGGAACCAGTGGATGTGGTGTATTTGGATTTCCAGAAGGCATTCGATAAGATGTCACATAAAAGATTACTGCGCAAGATAAAAGTTCACGGGGTTGGGGTAATATATCAGCATGAATTGAGGATTGGTTAACTAACTGAAAACAGAGAGTCGGGATAAATGGGTAATTTTCCGGTTGGCAAACAGTAACTAGTGGGGGGCTACAGGGATCGGTGCTGGGTCCTCAACTATTTACAATCTATATTAGTGACTTGGATGAAGGGACCGAGTGTAATGTAGTCAAGTTTGCTGATGATACAAAGATGGCTAGGAAAGCAAATTGTGAGGAGGACACAAAAAATCTGCAAAGGGAAAAAGACATGCTAAATGAGTGGGCAAAGATTTGGCAGATGGAGTATAATGTGGGAAAATGCAGGTACAGCAAGTAATCAGGAAAGCAAATGGAATGTTGGCCTGTATTGCAAGGGGGATGAAGTATAAAAGCAGAGAAATCTTGCTACAACTGTACAGGGTATCGGTAAGGCCACACCTAGAGTACTGCGTACAGTTTTGGTCTCCGCATTTAAGGAAGGATATACTTGCATTGGAGGCTATTCAGAGAAGGTTCACTAGGTTGATTCCAGAGATGAGGGGGTTGACTTATGAAGATAGGTTGAGTAGGTTGGGCCTATACACATTGGCGTTCAGAAGAATGAGAGGTGATCTTACCGAAACATATGATAATGAGAGGGCTCGACAAGGTGGATGCAGAGAGGATATTTCCACTCATAGTGGAAACTAAAACAAGGGGACATAGTCTCAGAATAAGGGGACGCCCATTTAAAACTGAGACGAGGAGGAATTATTTCTCTCAGAGGGTTGTAAATCTATGGAATTTTCTGCCCCAGAGAGCTTGGGTCATTGAATATATTTAAGGCGGAGATAGACAGATTTTTGAGCGATAAGGGAATAAAGGGTTATGGGGAGTAGGCAGGGAAGTGGAGCTGAGTCCATGATCAGATCAGTCATGATCTTATTAAATGGCGGAGCAGGCTCGAGGGGCCGAATGGCCTACTCCTACACCTATTCCTTATGTTCTTTGACATAATTGACCATTCCATCCTCTTCCAACGCCTCCCCACCATTGTCCAGTTGGGTTGGACTGCGCTCACCTGGTTCCATTCTTATCTATCTAATCGTAGCCAGAGAATCATCTGCAATGGCTTCTCTTCCCATGCCCAGATCGTTACCTCTGGATCTGAATGATTTTTGTGGGATCAGGAGCTTACCCCAGAATCATGTCCTCCACCCCCTTTAATCAGGAACTGTCAGTTCAACTCCACAGAGGACCTGCTGGATTGCTCAGCCCCCACCCTTCTCTACTGATCAACGAGTTGCCTGCCAGAACCCTTGAGAAAGGTTATTAGACAGGTGGTAGGATGGCTTCACCTATCTTCTACCTAATGAAAGGGTTCACATGGAAGTCAATCCCAGTGTGTCTGCCAATGTGGTTTTGATAGAGTCGTTAGGGAGAAACTGTTTCCACTGGCAGGAGGGTCGGTAACCAAAGGACACAGACTTAACATAATTATCCAAAAATCCAAGGGGATATGTGGAGACATTTTTTTATGCAATAATTTGTAATGATCTGGAATGCACTACCTGAAAGGGTGCTGGAGGCAGATTCAATAGTAACTTTCAAAAGGGAATTGGATTTATAATTGAAAAGGAACAATTTGCAGGGCAATAGGAAAGGAGCAGGGGAGTGGGACTAATTAGATAGCTCTTTCAAGGAGCCAGCACAGGCACAATGGGCCGAATGGCCTCCTTCTGTGCTTTGTGATTCTGCGATTCTATGATGTGATTACCCCTGTACTTTTGAGAAGCAGTAACAGAGGGATGCCAGACTGGTCAGGCAGTACTGGAGGTCTTTAGCAGCTATCCATCGCCACTTCCACATCAGAATATACAGGCAGAGGTAGACATAACTGCAATTGTGCCAATAGCAGATTCTGCAGAGACTTCATTTTACAAAGAAAGCTGCAACACATTATGCTGCATACTGGCCTACAGACAACCTTCGCCACAGGCATGCTCTGTGACCACTGCTCCCCGCTGGGGCACTGCATCATGGAATCACCCATAATATCAAGTCAATGGAAAAGTACTTTGGCCACTAGCAGCTTCCTCTCACTCTGTTACACCTTGACTGAGTTTAATTGCTGGGGATACAGTTCTTTCCAAACTTCATATGGGTGCCCTCGCTGCGGCAGGAGACATTTTATTGCTGCCACATAAAACTTTAACTTTTGCCATTTGGCCATTTGAGGAGGTCCCTCGACAGCGCAAGCTTACTTTTCACCTGCATGATGCTTGCTCAGTTCCACAGCCTCACAATCCACCGGAATTAGTGAGTGAAGCAGAGACGGTGCCAACATTTCATTTAAGAACAAGTTAGATAAATGGTTGAAGGAAAGGAGAATAAAGGGATTTGGAAATAGGACTGGAAGAGGGTACTAGGACTACTGCTCATGTGGAGGACCACCACCAACACAGACTGGTTGGACCAAACGGACTGTTTTTGTGTAGTAATATCTGTGTAATCCTAAGTAATACATGTAGGATGAAGTTTCTGTGGACTGAAAAGAATCAGCTCATTTATGAAATAATCTCCCTACCTGTTAATGTATAACTACAACAAAAAAGACTAATATTGTAGCACCTTTTAACGTAGTAAAATGTCCCAAGGCACTTCACAGGAATATTAGGAGACAAAAATTTGACAGCGAGCCACACAAGGAGAAATTAGGGCAGATGACCAAAAGCTTGGTCAAGGAGGTAGATTTTAAAGGAGAAAAGAGAGGTAGAGAGGCAGAGAGGTTTAGAGAGCGATTTCCACAGCTTATGGTCAAGGCAACAGAAGGCACAGCCACCAATGGTTGAGCGATTATAATCAAGGATGCTCAAGAGGGTAGAATTGGAGGAGCTCAGATATCTCGGGAGGTTGTGGGGCTGGAGGAGATTATGGAGATAGGGAGGGGCGAGGCCATGGAGGGATTTGAAAACAAGGATGAGAATTTTGAAATAAAGGCATTACTTAACCAGGATCCAATGTAAGTCAGCGAGCACAGGGGTGATGGGTAAACGGGAATTGGCGCAGTTAGGACATGGGCAGCCGAGTTTTGGTTGACCTCAAGTTTACGTAGAGTCGAACGTGGAGGCCAGCCAGGCATGTGTTGGAATAGTCAAGTCTAGAGGTAATAAAGGCATGGATGAGGGTTCCAGCAGTGGATGAGCTGAGGCAAGGGTGGAGTCGGGTAATGGTATGGAGGTGGAAATAGATGGCCTTAGTTATGCTGCAGACATGTGGTCGAAAGCTCATTTCAGGGTCAAGTATGACACCAAGATTGCGAACAGTGTGGTTCAGCCTCAGACAGATGTTAGGGAGAGGGTTGGAGTCAATGGCTAGGGAATGGAGTTGGTGGCAGGGACTGGTAAAAATAGCTTCGTGCTTCCAAATATTTAATTGGAGAAAATTCCTGCTCATTCAGTACTGGATGTCGGACAAGCAGTTTAACACATTTAAGGACTTTGGAGAGGAAAGGGAGGTTGGAGATGGGTGTAAGGACGGAGGGGTCAAGGGTTGATTTTTTGAGGAGAGGGGTGATGACGGTAGATTTCAGCAAGAGGGCAACAGTTGCTGAGGAGAGAGAATGTAAACTAACATGGAAGCCAGAAAAGGAAGTTGGGAGGTTAGCAGTTTGGTGGGGATAGGGTCAAGGGAGCAGGAAGTAGGTCTCATGGACAAGGTGAATGTGGAGTGGTCATGAGGGGAGATTGGAGAGAAACTGGAGAAAGATGCAAGTTCAGGGCTAGGGCAGGGGGGAACCTTAGAGGAAGTTTGTCCCAGTGGGCTAGGAGTAGGAAGGGAAGTGGCAGAGGCAGCTGAACAGATTGTCTTAATCTTAGAGACAAAGAAGTCCATGAGCTCCTCAAACTTGTTGTCCGAGGGTGGAGGAGACAGGGGAGCGGGGTTTAAGAAGACAGCTAGCAGTAGGGAATAGAAGCTCGGGTTTATATTGGCATTCCAGAATGATTTTGGAATAGTGAGCAGTTTTGGCAAATGAGAACAGGATCCAATAATGCTTTATGTGGTCAAGCCAGATCTGGCGGTGACTGGCTAAAACCAGTTGTCCGCCACATCCGTTGAAGTCTTGAACTTGAGGGAGTGAAGATGAGGGCTGTACCAGGGGACTGGCCAGGGTGAGAGAGGATAAATGTTTTAATAGGGACTAGGGCATCAAAGGTGGTGGTGATGGTGTGATTGAGCAGATCGGTCGCTGCAGAAATGTCATGGTGAATGGAGGGCCAAAAGCTGGACAGTTTGGGATTTCGTAAGTGCAGTTGTAACAGAGTTGGGAGAGAGTTTTTTCCAGGGGCGGACACAGAAGGAAGTAGAGCTGGGGAGGAAGGGGGATGTGAGTGGAGAGCGATGCGAGGAAATGGTCAGAGATGGCCTTATCTGCGATTGACACAATGGGAGTAGCGAGGCCACGAGAGATGGCAAGGTCGAGGGGGTGGCCATGAATATGGGTGGGGACGTTTACATGGAGGGAGAGATTAAGGAAGGACAGGAGGCTAGTGAACTCAGAGAAGAGAGAGCATGATGAATTGAGATGGAGGTTGAAATCACCGAGGATGAGAAGTTGCTTGGTGCAGAGGCAGAGGGAGGAAAGGAGTAAAGATTTCTTGGTGATAATATTTTTTTGGTATGTGGGTGGGTGCTAGAGAATGAGAATTTTAAATGAGAGGTGAGAGGGGTGGAATAAGGCGAGATGCTCAAAGGAGGAGAAAGTGCTGGAGGAGTAGGGGGACAGACCAAGGTGTGATTTGTTGGTGAGAGCCACACCACCACCACGGCAGTCTGGGCGGGGCAAGTGGTTTAAAGTATAGCCAGGCAGGAAGGCTTCATTTAAGGGTAAGATGTTATCACCCTTCAATCAGGTTTCTGTCAATACAATCATCCACGATAAGCTCATGGATGGCAAGGGCCTTGTTCACAATTGAATGGGCATTCTGAGGGAGATGCGGAGAGGGTCGGTAATGGCTGACCCACTGCCAGCATCCAGAGGGTCAGCACTTGGAGGGACGAGTTGGACGGGAAGGAGATTGGCAAGATTAGTCTCCAGCAGGTGCGCTGGTGGGAAAGTCGGTGAGAGAGTAGGATGGGACAGTTGGGGTTGCTGCTCATGAGCAGGAAGTGACGAGTGCCATAGTGAGCCTTTTGGAGGATGCCAAGAACGGCACAAAGGGAAGCTGTAGGCTTATCTAAGAGGGAGTCAAGCCTGAGACAGCGGCAGGAGCATAGAAAGGTCAAAGAGTAATGAAGGGTTGGGGTTGGGATTTGGGAGGGCAGAGTATCCAAGAAAAGAGAGATGAAAGGAGACATGACGATAGAAAAGTGCAGTCAGGGAGGGATAGAGAGTAAAGGAAAAGGGGGAGGGGGAAGAGAAAAAAGTGGAAATAGAAATGAATGGTTCGGGTCCAGATGGCAGCCAAAGTGCACAAGCGAATGGACACGGAAAAACTGAGGTTACATAGGCCTGGTTTTGTAGTAATTAATGGGATACATATTTCCTGATAGTAGCAGGAAGCAGGTTGGAGACAATAGTAGAGAGACCAGAGTTAAAGTCAGAGGTCCCATGGAGGGATAAAGTTTACGTGGGATGGAGTCGGCATGGAGCATCGCCGAACTGTTGTCCAAGTTCGGAGACGGGTGTAGCTGGCGAGTGATATCCAGAAGCTATTTGAAGAGTAGAGAACCGGAGGATGAAGGTTATTGCCGTAGGAATGAGAATCGGTTGCGGTGCAGAAAGACGATGACGAAATTCACCGTGGATCAAAAGTGCTGGAGAAAATGTAAAACCACAAGCCAGCGATCAGCAAAGCTGAAAATCCAGTAGAAAAAGTCACCAGACAGTCATCATCATAGGTGATGGCTCGAACGAGGATAACTTGCTTCCACACTGTCATGTATTCAACTGTCATTGTAACTCATGTATAAGCTGACCTAAGTTGTATACCTTGAGAACACTGACCAATCTCCTTCCCGTCCAACTCATCCCTCCAAGTGCTGACCCTCTGGATGCTGCGAACTTGTGGGAGACACTCCTAGCCTGGACTTTCCGGTATAAAAGGGAAAGCTCCACCCACCTTCTGCCTCTTGAGGTCTTGGTAACAAAGGTAACTGGTCACAGAGTGATCTTTTCTCAAGTATGGGCCTCATGTGCATTTGTACTGTACAGTAAGGACATATTATTGGCGACGAGAAACTGGGATTTAAACCACGCGAGCATGGCCACTAGCAGCACAGAGGAGAGGTACTGTGTTGGTGATGATTGGGACAACTTTATTGAGAGACTACAGCAAAGTTTTGTCACTAAGGAATGGTTGGGACAGGATTCGGCCGACAACCGCAGGGCACATCTCCTGACGGTTTGTGGATCCAGAACGTACTCCCTGATGAAGGATCTTTTAGCGCCAGAGAAGCCGGCGGACAACGCATTCAAAGAGCTCAGTAAGTTGATCGGGGAACACCTTAAACTGGCAAGCAGCATGCACATGGCGAGACACCGGTTTTACACGCACCAGCGGCGAGAAGGGCAAAGCGTTCCAGACTTCGTGGCAGATCTCCGGCGACTGGCGAGCCTATGTAAGTTCCCAGATGCATGCAGAGCGGAGATGCTGCGAGACTTTTTTATTGAGGGCATCAGGCATGCTTGGGTTTTCAGGAAACTGATTGAGACCAAAGACTTGACCTTGGAAGCGGTGGCTATGAAAGCCCAGACAATTATCTCAGGGTAGGAAGAGACCAGAATGATTTATGGCAAAACTCTTGGCTCAAATGCGGCAAACGACCAGGGAGTCAACATTGTTAATGCGGCACATAGTTCTCTAGGCAGACAAGGGCAATCAGATATGCCCCAGCATGCAGCCGAACCCAAAGGGGGAATTCAACAGAGACAATGGCTAGCTGAACGGTGATTCATGCCATCGCAATGGACAATGCGGCCAGTAATGGGGCCATCAACACCTGTTAATGGTGCGCTTAAGGACAGTTACAGAGACAGTCAGAGACAATCGACTGGTAATGGACCTTTTGTTTCCAACAACTGGGCCTCCAGCTCATGCTGGAAGTGTGGAGGCAAACACCCAGCTAGAGCTTGCCGGTATCAGCAATATACCTGCAGAAACTGCAACATCAGCAGTCACTTGGTGCGTATATGCAGAAAGCCTGCAGCCAGGTTGATGTACGAGGAGGACGGGCCTGATGTAAGCCCTACAAGGCCAAGTGAATACTGGGGGAAATCGCTGGAAGCTGAAGTTCAGCGAGTTCATGTGGAGCACATATACAGTTCATATACCAGGACGCCACCGATAATGATGAAAGTGCTCCTCAATGGCATCCCAGTATTAATGGAGCTAGACACGGGGGCCAGCCAGTCACTGATGAGTAACAAACAGTTCGAAAGGTTGTGGGTGTCCAAGGCCAGGAGGCCAAAATTATTGCCGATTGACGCACTGCTACAGACATATACAAAGGAGATCATTCCGGTGCTAGGCAGCGCCACAGTAGTCGTGACCCACAAAGATTCGGAGAACAGGTTGCCACTGAGGATTGTCCCGTGAGACGGTCACGCACTACTGGGGAGGAGTTAGCTTGCTGTCATGAACTGGAAATGGGGCGATGTCCATGCAATTTCTTCTGTGGAGCGAGTATCATGCTCACAGATCCTGGCCAAATTTGACTCATTATTTCAACCCGGCATCGGCATTTTCATGGGGACCAAGGTAGTGATTCACATAAACCCGGACGCCAGGCCAGTACACCACAAGGCCAGAGCGGTGCCGTACGTGATGCGGGAAAAGATAGAATGCGAATTGGACCGCCTGCTAAGGGAAGTCATCATCTCGCCAGTCGAATTCAGTGACTGGGCGAGCCCGATCGTGCCGGTGCTCAAGGCGGATGGATCAGTCAGGATATGTGGCGATTACAAGGCCACCATCAATCGGGTGTCACTCCAAGACCAGTACCCGCTACCGAGAGCGGAGGACCTCTTTGCGACGCTATCCGGTGGCAAACTTTTTTCAAAATTGGACCTGACCTCAGCTTACATGACCCAGGAGCTGGCGAGTGAGTCAAAGAAGCTGACCACCATCACGACACACAAGGGGTTGTTTGAGTATAACAGATATCCGTTTGGGATTCGTTCGGCCGCCATGATCTTTCAGCGAAATATGGAAAGCCTCCTCAAATCGATTCCAAGGACGGTGGTTTTTCAAGATGACATCCTCATCACGAGCCCTGATACTGAAGAACATCTCCACAACCTGGAGGAGGTGCTACACAGACTGGACTGGACTGTGACTGAAAAAGGCGAAGTGCTTCTTCTTAGCTCCAGAGGTAGAATTCCTGGGGAGGAGGGTAGCAGCAGACGGGATCAGACGTACTGCGTCCAAAATGGAAACGATCCAGAGAGCATCCAGACTCCGTAACACGACGGAGCTGCGTTCGTTCCTGGGGCTCCAGAACTATTTTGGCAACTTTCTTCCCAAATTGAGCACGCTGTTAGAGCCGCTACATGTGCTCCTACGCAAAGGTCGTGATTGGGTTTGGGCGGACAGCCAGGAAAGGGCTTTTGATAGTGTCATGTATGTAACCTTCATGTAACAACACTGCAATACTGTATATACGTAAGAAATGCACACCTTGACCACAGGGAGTGAACATGTGGGTGACACTCCTCAACTGGTCATCCAGGTATATAAAGGGAGGTCCCACGCAGGGTCATCACTTCTTGGTCCTGTGAATAAAGGTTCAGGTTATGGAGTGACCTTGTCCATAGAATGTGCCTCGTGTGGATTTGTGGTATTGTGTAAGGACTTTACATTGGCGACGAGAAACGGGAATCAACGACCCACGAGAATGGAGAATGGCCACTGACAGCACAGATGAACAATACTGTGTTGGTGGGGACTGGGACGATTTCAGTGAGAGTCTCCAGCAGAGTTTTGTCACGAAGGATTGGCTGGGAGACGCAGCGGCCGACAAGCAAAGGGCTCACCTGCTGACCAGCTGTGGACCTAAGACTTCGGCGCTCATGAAAGACCTGCTCGCACCCGAGAAGCCGGCGGACAAAACCTTTGAAGAGCTCAGCAAACTAATCGGTGAGCACCTCAAACCGGCGAGCAGCATACACATGGCCCGACACAGATTCTATACCCACCGACATCGGGAAGGACAGAGCATACCGGATTTCGTTGCGGACCTCCGGCGCTTGGCCAGCCTCTGTAAGTTCACAGACGCCTGCAGTGGGGAAATGCTAAGGGATTTCTTTATTGAGGGCATCGATCATGCTGGGATTTTCAGAAAGCTAATTGAGACCAAGGACTTGACCTTGGAAGCGGCGGCGTTGATGGCTCAGACTTTTATGGCGGGGGAGGAGGAAACCAAGATAATATACGCGCGCAATTCTGCCTCCAACGTGGCGATGGATCAGGGAGTCAATATCATAAACGCGACACAGAGCCCCGCAGGCAGACAAGGGCAGTTTGACACACCCCAGGCAGCAATAGACCCAAGAGTAAGTCTCCAACAGAAACAATGGCAGGCTAACGGACATTTACACCCCCCCCCCCCCCCAGTGGACAATGCGGCCTGGGATGGGGCCATTGACACCCACTAACAGGGTGCTCAAGAGCAATCAAAGGGACAATCAGCGAGGAATGCCTTGTGACAGCTCTTTTGTTCACAACAATGGGAATCTCAGTTCATGCTGGGGGTGTGGGGGCAGACATGCTGCCAGGACTTGCAGGTTTCAACAGTTCGTCTGCAGAAATTGTAACCTCAGTGGCCATTTAGCCAGAATGTGCAGAAAGCCTGTAACCAGGCTAATATACGAGGTGGATGAACCAGATGAGGGGTCTGCGAGGCAGGATGACGCTTGGGGCAAATCAATGGACGCTGAAGTTCCGTGGGTTCATGTGGCAAACATTCACAGCTCATATACCAAAACGCCACCTATGATGATGAAAGCCCTATTAAACAGCATCCCTGTACGCATGAAGATGGACACGTGGGCCAGCCAGTCACTCATGAGTGTTCAACAATTCAAAAAGCTGTGGCCACTCAAAGCCAGCAGGCTCAAACTAGAATGCATTGAGAGGCAATTACAGACGTACACCAAAGAAATCATTCCAGTGCTAGGCAGTGCAATGTTGGCGGTCACACACAATAGATTGGTGAACCGGCTGCCACTCTGGATTGTCCCGGGCAATGGTCCCGCACTGTTGGGGAGGAGCTGGTTAGCTGAGGTGAACTGGAAATGTGCACGCCATGTCATCTGTGGAGCGAAGTTCATGCTCACAGGTCCTACAGCAATTTGAGTCACTATTTCAACCTGGCGTCGGGACGTTCAACGGTACCAAGGTAGTGATACGCATCACCCCGGACGCCAGACCAGTGCACCACCAGAGCCAGAGCTGTGCCATATGCGATGCGGAAGGAAATTGAGAGCGAGTTGGACCAGTTGCTGAGAGAGGGCATCATCTTGCCCGTTTAATTCAGCGACTGGGTGAGCCCCATCGTTCCCGTCCTAAAAGCGAATGGCTCGGTCAGGATCTGTGGCGACTACAAGGCCACTATCAACCGGTTGCCCCTGCAGGACCAATATCCGCTCCCGAGAGTGGAGGACCTTTTTGCCACGCTGCCAGGCGGCAAGCTGTTCACCAAGTTGGACCTCACTTCAGCCTACATGACCCAAGAACTGGCCGACGAAGCTAAACTACTGACCACCATCACCACGCATAAGGGACTGTTTGTTTACAACAGGTGTCCATTTGGCATTCGATCAGCGGTCGCGATTTTTCAAAGAAACATGGAAAGCCTGCTCAAATCCATTACCAGAACGATCGTATTTCAGGACGACATCCTCATCACCGGTCGTGACACCGAGGAACACCACCACAACCTGGAGGAGGTGCTACGCCGACTGGACCAGGTAGGCCTGCGACTCAAGAAGTCTAAGTGTGTGTTTTTGGCTCCTGAGGTCGAGTTTCTGGGCAGGAGGGTTGCTGCAGACGGGATTCGGCCCACCGAATCCAAAACTGAGGCGATTCGACAAGCGCCCAGGCCCTGCAACACATCGGAGTTGCGTTCATTTCTGGGACTCTTGAACTATTTCCGGAACTTTCTGCCGAACTTAAGCACATTGTTGGAGCTGCTACACGTGCTCCTGCGTAAGGGTTGGGATTGGTTTTGTGGGGACTGTCAGGAACGGGCTTTCAATCGGGCACGGAACCTACTTTGTTCAAATAAGTTGTTGACCCTGTACGACCCCCGTAAGGAATTGGTTCTGACATGTGATGCATCGTCCTATGGGGTTGGGTACGTGTTGCAGCAGGGTAACACTGAGGGCCAACTACAACCTGTGGCTTATGCCTCCTGGTCGCTCTCTCAAGCAGAACGGGGATATGGGATGTTGAGAAGGAAGCGCTTGCATGTGTCTATTGGGTGAAAAAGATGCATCAATACCTTTTTGGCAGGAGGTTCAAATTAGAAACGGACCACAAGCCGTTAACATCCCTGTTGTCAGACAGCAAGGCTGTCAATGCCAATGCGTCAGCTCGCATACAGCGATGGGCTCTCACGCTGGCTGCCGATGACTACACTATACGGCACCGGTCCGGCACCGAAAACTGTGCTGACGCGCTCAGTAAGCTTCCACTGGCCACCACCGAGGGGGCAGCGGAGCAAAGCGCTGAGATGATCATGGCTGTCGATGCCTTTGACAGCGCAGGCTCCCCCATCACAGCCCGCCAGATCAAAATCTGGACCAACAGAGATCCCCTCCTATCCTTGATTAAGAAATGTGTCCTGACTGGGGTTTGGGCGCCCGCACACCGAGCATGCCCTGAGGAGGTCAGACCGTTTCACAGACAGATGGATGAGCTCTCCATCCAAGCCAACTGCCGACTATGGGGCAGCTGGGTAGTCATGACCCAGAGGGGCATGGAAGCATTCATCAGGGAACTCGACAGCGAGCACCCAGGCATTGTGCTGATGAAGGCCATTGCCCGGTCACATGTGTGGTGGCCGGAATTGATTCAGACCTGGAACACTGTGTTCGCAGGTGCACGACGTGTGCCCAGCTAGGTAATGCCCTCAGGGAGGCCCCGCTCAGCCCATGGCCCTGGCCCACCAGGCCATGGTCACGTATTCACGTAGACTACGCGGGCCCGTTCATGGGAAAAATGTTTCTCATTGTGGTTGATGCATACTCAAAATGGATCGAGTGCATCATTTTGAATTCATGCACGACATCCACCACCGTGGAGAGTCTGCGCGCGGTCTTTGCGACCCACGGCTTGCCAGACATCCTTGTTAGCGATAATGGCCCATGTTTCACAAGCTACGAATTCCGGGAATTCATGTCGGGTAATGGCATTAACCATGTCAGGACAGCACCGTTCAAACCTGCCTCCAATGGCCAGGCGGAACGTGCGGTCCAAATCATAAAACAAGGCATGCTCCGGATTCAAGGACCCTCCCTTCTATGCCGCCTATCGCGCCTCCTGCTGGCCTATAGGTCCCGACCGCACTCGCTCACGGGGGTCCCGTCCGTGGAGCTACTTATGAAATGAACACTCAAAACTCGGCTGTCCCTCATTCATCCAGTCCTGTCCGATATTGTTGAGGGCGAGCGCCAGTCCCAAAACGAGTACCATGACCGAAATTCAAGGGGGAGATGTATAGAAATTGATGACCCCGTATTTGTTCTCAATCACGCTTTGGGGCCCAAGTGGCTTGAGGGTACTGTAATAGACAAAGAGGGGAATAGGGTCATAGTGATTAAACTTAACAATGGGCAGATATGCCGCAAGCATCTGGACCAAGTGAAAAAATGGTTCAGCATTGATACTGAGGAACCTGAGGAAGATCATGAGATGGTATTCATCCTCCGCCAGTGAACGAGCAACAAGAACATTCAGCAGCATGCACAGTCCCTGCGGTCAGTCCAGACAGACCGGAATCACCACAGGTGACAGACACGCATACCAAGGCTCAACAACCAGAGCCCCAACTGCGGCGCTCCACGAGAGAGCGCAGACCACCCGAGAGACTTAACCTATGATCCCAATAAGATGTTGAGGGGGAGATGATGTCATGGATGTAACCTTTATGTAACAACACTGCAATACTGTATATATGTAAGAAATGCACACCTTGACCACAGGGAGTGACCTTGTGGGAGACACTCCTCACCTGGTCATCCAGGTATATAAAGGGAGGTCCCACGTAAGGTCATCACTTCTTGGTCCTGTGAATAAAGGTTCAGGTCATGGAGTGACCTTGTCCATAGAATGTGCCTCGTGTGGATTTGTGGTATTATGTAAGGACTTTACATATAGAGCACGCAATTTGTTAAGCTCCAACAAACTGTTAACGTTATATGACTCGTGTAAGAAACTAGTTTTAACGTGTGATGCGTCGTCCTTTCGGGTCGGGTGTGTGTTGCAGCATGTGGATGTCAATGGTCAGTTACAGCCGGTAGCTTATGCCTCCAGAAGTCTGTCCCGGGCAGAAAGGGGCTACGGGATGGTAGAAAAGGAAGCGCTAGCATGTGTATATGCAGTAAAGAAAATGCACCAGTACCTGTTTGGCAGGAAATTCGAGCTGGAGACAGATCACAAACCCATAACATTCCTTTTGGCCGACAACAAGGCCATGAATGCGAATGCATCGGCCCGCATACAGAGGTGGGCACTTACGTTAGCCGCCTATGATTATTATTCGGCACAGACCGGGCAATGAAAACTGTGCCGATGCACTCAGCAGGCTACCACTAGCCACCACTGAGGGGACAGCTGAGCATGATGCTAAGATGGTCATGGCTGTTGAAGCTTTCGAAAGAGAAGGCTCACCTGTGACAGCCCATCAGATTAAAGCCTGGACAAATAAAGACCCGCTACTGTCTTTAGTTAAGAAATGTGTCCTGAATGGGGACTGGGCAGCCATGTACAGGGCATGCCCTGAAGATTTTAAACCGTTTCATAGGCGCAAGGATGAACTCTCGATTCAGGCTGATTGCCTACTGTGGGGAAACTGAGTAGTCATGCCCCAGAAGGGCAGAGAAGTGTTTATCAGAGAACTTCACAATGAGCACCCGGGCACTGTCATGATGAAGGCAATTGCCAGGTCACACGTTTGGTGGCCAGGGATCGATGCAGACCTGGAAGTTTGTGTTTGCAGGTGCAACACGTGTGTTCAGCTGGGCAATGAACCCAGGGAAGCCCCCCTTAGCCCCTGGTCCTGGCCTGCCAAGCCATGGTCACACATCAATGTGGACTACGCAGGTCCTTTCATGGGAAAAATGTTTTTGGTTGTAGTAGACGCCTACTCCAAATGGACTGAGTGTGCCATTTTAAATTCAAGCACATCCTCTGCCACGGTAGAAAGTCTACCGGCAATGTTCGCCGCCCATGGTCTACCGGATGTCTTGGTCAGCGACAATGGCCCGTGCTTCACAAGCACTGAATTCCAGGACTTCATGGCAGGCAATGGAATCAACTATGTCAGAACGGCACCGTTCAAGCCGGCCTCAAACGGCCAGGCAGAACGAGCAGTGCAGATAATCAAACAGGGGATGCTCAGAATCCAAGGGGGTTCCCTACAAAGCCGCTTATCATGCCTCCTGTTGGCCAATAGATCCCGACCACACTCGCTCACAGGGGTTCCACCCTCAGAGCTGCTAACGAAAAGGACGTTCAAAACCAGGTTATCCCTTATACACCCTACTATGAAAGAAATTGTTGAGAGCAGGCGTCAGTCACAATGTGACTACCATGACAAGAATGCGAGGGCGTGATGTATTGATGTCAATGACCCTGTTTTTGTCCTTAATTACGCTGCAGGGCCCAAATGGCTTGTAGGCACTGTGATTGCCAAAGAGGGGAATAGGGTTTTGGTCGTTAAACTTACTAATGGACAAATCTGCCGCAAACACGTGGATCAAACTAAAAGGAGGTTCAGCAACCCCATAGAAGAAGCAGAGGAAGAACACGACATAGAGTTTACTCCACCCAGGTGACCGAACACCGGAACCAAGTGGAGGAGAGCCCAGTCACTGTGGGCAGTCCGGACAGGCCTGAGGCACCGCAAACAGCAGACACTCAGGTCAGCGCCCAACAACCGGAACCCCAACTCAGGCGCTCTACAAGGGAGCGTAAACCACCAGAGAGACTTAACCTGTGATCCCAATAAGACTTTGGGGGGGAGATGATGTCATGTATTCAACTGTCATTGTAACCCATGTATAAGCTGACCTAAGTTGTACACCGTGAGAACACTGACCACTCTGTGGTGAACTTGTAGGAGACACTCCTAACCTGGACTTTCAGGTAAAAAAGGGGAAGCTCCACCCACCGTCTGCCTCTTGAAGTCTTGGTAATAAAGGTAACAGGTCACAGAGTGATCTTCTCTCAAGTATGGGCCTCGTGTGCATTTATATGTATAGTCAGGACATATTACACACCAAAAGGGATGCGTTTACAGATGTTTCAATGGAGGACTTGATATTCCAGTCCTGAACTCCAGGGGTGGAAGATGCTTGTGTGTGGATTTTTTTTAACGTGTGGTGATCGTTGCACATCAGCCACCACACCGGCTTGACAGAGCTAGATCTTTATCCAGTGGCACGGGTAAACCAGGACAACTGGAGACCTGCTCTGCTGCACGGACCTGGTGCACACACATATCACAATGTGGGCTGGCCCGTGTTGCCCCTGGGCCATCGGCTCTTCTGGGCCCCAAACCCTCATTTGCCGCATGTCCACCACGATCTCTCACCGTTCCTCCGCCATGATCTCTCGCCGCTGATCTCTCACTGCTCCTCCGCCATGATCTCTCGCCGCTGATCTCTCACTGCTCCTCCGCCACGATCTCTCGCCGCTTCTCCACTACAAAACATTCGCCGCACTTCCGCCACGATCTCTCACCCCATCTCCGCACCAAAATTTTGCCGCAGCTCCGCCACGATTTCTTGCCGCTCATCCGCCATGACCTTCCCGCACCTCTGCTGTGCCTGGGCTCTGCCGATGTTCTTGCCTACGCTCTAACTGGCGACTTAGGCCTTGATGACGCCACTCAGTTGCCCACTTCGAAGTCTTTGCACACTTGGGGACGTCTCGTGCTGGACGTTGTAGTGGCACGCCCGTGATGTTCCAGGGCCTGCACTCCAGCTCTTTTATCCTCTCTCGTGGCCCACAAACAGCAATGAATAAATGACCATATGTTTCTAGGATAAATATTGGCCCCTTGATTCCGGGGGGAACTCCCCCCTTTAAATTGTTCCATAGGATCTTTTACATCCATCCGAGAGAACACACGGCGCCTCACTTTAACGTCTCATGCGAAAGAAGATACCAGTGCAACGCTCCCTCAGTCCTGCCCCTCCAACAGTGCAGCACTCCCTCAGTACTGCCCCTCCAACAGTGCAGCACTCCTTCAGTACTGCCCCTCCAACAGTGCAGCACTCCCTCAGTACTGCCCCTCCAACAGTGCAGCACTTCTTTAGTACTGCCCCTCCAACAGTGCGGCACTCCCTCAGTACTGCCCCTCCCACAGTGCAGTGCTCCCTCAGTACTGCCCCTCCGACAGTGCAGCACTCCCTCTGTCATGTATGCAAACTCTTTGTATTCACTTTGTAACTATGTGCAATGTACCACTTGAGAGCGCTGCTGTTGGAGGCCCAGGGGTTTCCTGTCCTGGTGTGCAGGGGCATGTAAAAGGCAGCCAGTCATGCTGCCCCTCACTTTACAGTCGTATTAAATGGACTGAAGTCACACAGCTCTTACTCACAGTACAAGGCCTCGTGGAGTTATTCAATGGTAATTGCAGACATAATAACTGGCAACGAGAATACGGACTTTCACGCGACTATGGCTCCCTTTGGCACACTAAATGACTTCGCAGAGGGTGATGATTGGGATGCCTTAACGGAAAGGCTTCAGCAATATTTTGTGGTAAACAACCTGGCAGGGGAGACAGACACATTGGCGGAGAAGCGCAAGGCTGTACTGCTGACCAATTCTTGGCCTGAGGTCTACCGCCTCGTCAGGGACTTGCTGGCACTCACGAAGGCCAAGGATAAGACATACGATGAGCTGGCTGAACTAATTCGTGATATCATACAGATGACTTCCTACCAGAATGAGAGCTCATTGGCAACTACTGTACGTAAAATAACGCCGATTGCAGGCAGAACTGTTGAACTAGTAAGAACTGTACAGAGCAGAGCTTACATGCCTGCTGCTGCTAGGCCGCCAAGGGGTGTAAATGCGAAATCATTAACACAATGCTGGCGTTGTGGGGGTAATCATGGGGCCAATCAATGCCGATTTAAAGACTATGCGTGCAAAAGCTGCAGAACAAGGGGCCAACTCCAGCAAATGTGCAAACGTACTGAGACTCACCACGTGGCAGTGGAGTCGGCAGAAGAGTCCCAATCCAGCGTGGATCACAAAGGCCAAGCTGGAGAGGCAACTCAGCCCAAGGGAGCAGTGTGCGGGGTGCACAACCTCTCCACAAAAAGTCCTCCCATGATGATAAAAGTCAAATTAAAAGGCATTTCTGTATCCATGGAGCTGGACACGGGGGTGAGTCAGTCAATTATGAGCCAGAAGGCATTTGAAAGGCTGTGGGGCAACAACAAAGCACAAAGACCCAAGCTGAGTCCGATTCAGATAAAGCTACGCACTTACACCAAGGAACTGATACCAGTTATTGGCAGTGCAAACGGAAAAGTATCCTATGGTGAAGAGGCACATGAGCTGCCACTGTGGATTGTACCAGGCGATAGGCCAACGCTGCTTGGCAGAAGCTGCATGGGGAAGATTTGGTGGAACTGGGAAGACGTCAAAATATTATCGTCAGTGGACAATGCTTCCTATGCTGAAGTGCTGAACAAGTTCCCATCTTTATTTGAACCAGGCATCGGCAACTTCACAGGCGCCAAAGTACAGATCCATTTGATCCCCGAGGCATGGCCCATTTATCACAAGGCTCGAGCGGCCCCCTACACGATGAGGAAGAAAGAGGAGATCGACTTGGACAGACTTCAACGCGAGGGAATTGTTGTGTATGGAGAAAGAGTCAGACTGAACGCTGTGAGCTCAAAGTAGAATGTGACCATAGTCTTTTATTGCAGGTCTCCAGAGTGCCTCTCCAACCTGTGAAGCCTTCTTAAATACCTGTGCTCCCAAGGGATTATGGGATCCCTTGGGAATCCGGGGAATGAGCCCTCTGGTGGATGTACAGAGTAAATACAGGTCCACATGTATAACAACATTCCCCCCCAAAGTCAATAGGGTAACTATTTACAATGTGAGTCGATCTGGGGCCCTTCTTCGCCTGGTTGATCGTCTCGGTGTGAAAGCTGGTGCTTTTGAATCATTTGTTGGGCCCTCACTGGGCTGCTGTGCAGCTGGCCTTGCTGGGCTGCCTGGTGTGTTAGAAACATAGAAACATAGAAAATAGGTGCAGGAGTAGGCCATTCACCATACCCCTTGATCCCCCTAGTAGTAAGGACTTCATCTAACTCCTTTTTGAATATATTTAGTGAATTGGCCTCAACAACTTTCTGTGGTAGAGAATTCCACAGGTTCACCACTCTCTGGGTGAAGAAGTTTCTCCTCATCTCGGTCCTAAATGGCTTACCCCTTATCCTTAGACTGTGTCCCCTGGTTCTGGACTTCCCCAACATTGGGAACATTCTTCCTGCATCTAACCTGTCTAACCCCGTCAGAATTTTAAACGTTTCTATGAGGTGCCCTCTCATTCTTCTGAACTCCAGTGAATACAAGCCCAGTTGATCCAGTCTTTCTTGATAGGTCAGTCCCGCCATCCCGGGAATCGGTCTGGAGAACCTTCGCTGCACTCCCTCAATAGCAAGAATGTCCTTCCTCAGGTTAGGAGACCAAAACTGTACACAATACTCCAGGTGTGACCTCACCAAGACCCTGTACAACTGTAGCAACACCTCCCTGCCCCTGTACTCAAATCCCCTCACTATGAAGGCCAACATGTCATTTGCTTTCTTAACCGCCTGCTGTACCTGCATGCCAACCTTCAATGACTGATGTACCATGACACCCAGGTCTCGTTGCACCTCCCCTTTTCCTAATCTGTCACCATTCAGATAATAGTCTGTCTCTCTGTTTTTACCGCCAAAGTGGATAACCTCACATTTATCCACATTATCCTTCATCTGCCATGCATTTGCCCACTCACCTAACCTATCCAAGTCGCTCTGCAGCCTCATAGCATCCTCCTCGCAGCTCACACTGCCACCCAACTTAGTGTCATCCGCAAATTTGGAGATACTACATTTAATCCCCTCGTCTAAATCATTAATGTACAGTGTAAACAGCTGTAAACAGTTGGGGCCCCAGCACAGAACCTTGCGGTACCCCACTAGTCACTGCCTGCCATTCAGTTGGGCCCTGCAGGGCTGCTGTGGATGATGGGTTTTGCTTCATGGCCAACCGTGGTGTTGGTTGCCACTGGTGTGTGTTTTGGGGGATCAAAAAAGGTAGGGTCCAAGGTGGGTTGCTCATGGTAGTCCGTGAATCTGAGTTTGATTTGGTCCAAGTGTTTCCGGTGAATGAGTCCATTTGAAAGTTTGACCCGAAACACCCTGCTTCCCTCTTTGGCCACGACAGTGCCAGGAAGCCACTTGGGACCTTGTCCTTAATTTAATACAAATACAGGAGCATTGACTTCAATCTCACATGACACATTTGCTCTATCATGGAATGCACTTTGTTGAAGCCGTCTGCTCTCTACCTATTCATGTAGATCAGGGTGAACTAACGAGAGCCTTGTCTTAAGTGCTCTTTTCATGAGCAGTTCAGCAGGTGGGATCCCAGTGAGTGAGTGTGGTCTCATGCGGTAGCTAAGCAGGACTCGGAATAGGCGAGTCTGCAGTGAGCCTTCAGTTACCCTAGTCAAGCCTTGTTGGATGGTTTGCAGTACTCTCTCTGCCTGACCATTGGACGCTGGTTTAAACGGGGAAGATGTGACATGCTTGATCCCGTTACAGGTCATGAATTCTTTGAACACAGCACTGGTAAAACATGACCCATTGTCGCTCACCAGGACAGTGGGTAAGCCGTGTGTGGCAAACATGACCCGCAGGCTTTCAGTGGTGGCAGCAGATGTGCTAGCCGACATTATCTCACATTCAATCCACTTGGAGTACATGTCTAGAACCACTAGGAACATTTTACCCAAGAACGGGCCTGCATAGTCAATGTGTACCCTAGACCACAGTTTGGAGGGCCAAGACCATAAACTTAGCTGTGCCTCCCTGAGTATATTGCTTAACTGCGAGCATGTATTACATCTGTGAATGCAGGACTCTGAGTCTGCATCGATACCGGGCCACCACACGTGGGATCTGGCTATCGCTTTCATCATTACGATGTCTGGGTGGGTACTGTGGAGGTCATTGAGGAAGGTGTCTCTGCCCTTCTTGGGGACCACTTCGCGATTGCCTCACAGAAGGCAGTCTGCCTGTATAGACATTTCATCTTTGCATCGCTGGAACGGCTTTATCTCTTCCTGCCTTTCCACTGGGACACTGGATCAGCTCCCATGAAGCACACAGCTTTTGACTAGAGATAATAAGGGGTCCTGGCTTGTCCAGGTTTTGATCTGCCAGGCAGTGACGGGTGATTGCTCACTCTTAAATGCTTCCATAACCATGGCTAGATCTGCGGGCTGCGCCATTTCCACTCCCGTGGTGAGCAATGGTAGCCTACTGAGAGCATCGGCGCAGTTTTCTGTGCCTGGCTTGTGGCGGATGGCGTAGTTGTATGCGGATAACATGAGCGCCCATCTCTGAATGCAGGCCGGTGCGTTGGTATTTATCCCTTTACTCTTGGAAAACAGGGATATAAGTGGCTTATGGTCAGTTTCCAATTTGAATTTTAGCCCAAACAGGTATTGATGCATTTTCTTTACCCCATAGACACATGCTAACGCTTCTTTTTCAATCATACTGTAGGCTCTCTCGGCTTTAGACAGACTCCTGGATGCATAAGCAACCGGTTGCAGTTTCCCCAAATCATTGGCTTGTTGCAATACACACCCGACGCCATATGACGACACATCACATGTTAGTACCAAACGCTTGCATGGATCATACAACACAAGCAATTTGTTTGAGCATAACAATATTCTCGCTTTTACAAAGGCATTTTCTTGGCTTTTGTCCCAAACCCATTCGTTCCTTTTTCATAGTAAGACATGTAGTGGTTCTAGCAGGGTGCTGAGACCCGGTAAGAAGTTACCAAAGTAGTTCAGGAGTCCCAGAAACGACCGCAGCTCTGTCACGTTCTGTGGCCTCGGTGCGTTCTCGATTGCCTCCGTCTTCGCGTAGGTGGGCCTGATGCCGTCCGCCGCGATCCTCCTTCCCAGGATCTCCACTTCAGGTGCCAGTAAAATGCACTTTGAGCATTTTAACCTGAGCCCCACGTGGTTGAGTCGACTAAGAACCACCTCCAGGTTCTGCAGGTGCTCGACTGTGTTCCAACCTTTGACCAAGATGTCGTCCTGGAAGACCATGGTGTGCGGGACCAACTTCAGTAAACTTTCCATGTTTCTGGAATATCACCACCACTGATCGGATTCCAAACGGGCATCTGTTATAAACAAAAAGACCTTTGTGCGTGTTGATGCAGGTGAGGGCCTTCAATGATTCCTCCGTTCCTGCGTCATGTAGGCTGAAGTCAGATCCAGCTTCGTGAACGTCTTTCCTCCCGCCAGCGTTGCAAAGAGGTCGTTGGCTTTTGGTAGTGGGTATTGGTCCTGCAGGGAGAAATGATTGATAGTTACTTTGTAATCACCACAGATTCTGATGGTGCCGTCTCCCTTGACGACTGGGACAATAGGACTGGCCCACTCGCTGAACTCGATTGGTGAAATGATGCCCTCTCGTTGCAGCCGGTCTCGCTCAATCTCTACCCTTTCTCTCATCATGTACGGTACTGCTCTCGCCTTGTGATGGATGGGTCACGCACCTGGAATTAGGTTGGATCTGCACTTTTGCTCCTTGGGATTGCCCGATGCCTGGTTCGAACACCGAAGGAAATTTGTTTAAGATCTGGGCACACGAAGTGTCATCACTGGACAATAGCGCTCGGACGTCGTCCCAGTTCCAGCGTATCTTTCCTAGCCAGCTCCTGCCAAGCAGCGTGGGACCATCACCCGGTACTACCCAGAGTGTTAGCTTGTGCACCGCTGCATCATAGGAGACCTTTACGATAGCACTGCCGATTACAGGAATCAGTTCTTTAGTGTAAGTTCTTAGTCTCGTGAGAACTGGAGTTAAGACTGGCCTTGAGGCCTTGTTGCACCACAACCTTTCGAAATTCTTTTTGCCCATGATGGACTGGCTTGCGCCCATGTGCAGCTCCATTGACACTGGGAGTCCATTTAGTTCAACATTCAGCATTATCAGGGGACAATTCGTGGTGAATGTGTGTACCCCGTGTACCTCTGCCTCCTCTATCTGAGGCTCTGGTTCGTAATGATCCTCTGTGGATCTGTCCTCCTCTGCAATGTGGTGGTTTGCAGGTTTAACAGGCTTAGCAGCTTGCCTGCACACTCGTTGGAGGTGTTCCATTGTTCCACAGCCCTTGCAAATGTATCCTTTGAATCGGCATGAATGGAAACGATGATCACCCCCGCAGCGCCAACAAGGTGTTAATGGCCTTGCATTCATCACCCTTGATGGTGGACTCTGAGACATCTGTGGATGTGCAGCTGCAGGTATGTGTGACCTGCCCTGTACGTTACAATTTGAAAACAACATCACTTTGTTCACGGTACTTGTAGCAGCACTTGTGTGCTGAGGGATTTGCTTCGTATTGTCACTGGTGGCAATGAATGCCTGGGCTACCGCTATGGCCTTACTCAAGGCTGGAGTCTCTACAGTCAAAAGTTTGCAAAATATGGTTTTGTGGCCAATGCTAAGTATGAAAAAGTCTCTGAGTATGTGCTCCAAATGTCCTTCAAATTCGCAATGTCCTGCAAGGCGTCTCAGCTCAGCGACATAATTCGCTAATTCCTGGCCTTCAGACTTTTTGTAAGTGTAGAATCAGTACCTCGCCATCAGAACGCTTTCCTTCAGGTTCAAATGCTCTCGGACCAGTGTGCACAAATTGCCATACGATTTCTCTGTGGGTTTCGCTGGAGTGAGCAAATTCTTCATGAGGCCATATGTTGGTGCCCCACAGATGGTGAGGAGGATCGCTCTGTGTTTGGCAGCGCTCTCTTCCCCATCTAGCTCGTTGGCCATGTAGTATTGGTCGAGTTGCTCCACAAAAGTTTCCCAATCATTTCCCTCCGAAAATTTTTCCAGGATGCCCACTGTTCTCTGCATCTTTGGGTTCGTTATCTGTAACTCGTTGTATATGGAGAAAGAGTCAGACTGAACACTGTGAGCTCAAAGTAGAATGTGACCGTAGTCTTTTATTGCATGTCTCCAGAGTGCCTCTCCAACCTGTGAAGCCTTCTTAAATACCTGTGCTCCCAAGGGATTATGGGATCCCTTGGGACTCCGGGGAATGAGCCCTCTGGTGGCTGTACACAGTAAATACAAGTCCACATATATAACAGGAATCATAACACCAGTCAAGTTCAACGAGTGGGCCAGCCCGATTGTTCCGGTACTAAAGATGGCACGGTCAGAATCTGTGGCGACTACAAAGTAACGATCAACCAAGTCTTGTTACAGGACCAGTACCCACTACCCAAAGCTGATGACGTTTTTGCGACATTAGCAGGGGGAAAGACATTCACCAAGCTAGATTTAACCTCCGCTTACATGACCCAGGAGCTGGTTGAGTCGTCAAACACTCATGCATTAACACGTGCAAAGGACTCTTCGTGTACCACAGGTGCCCATTCGGGATTCGCTCGGCTGCAGCCATATTCCAAAGAAACATGGAGAGCCTATTGAAATCGGTTCCACACACCATCGTATTTCAGGACAATATCCTCATCACTGGCCGCGACACCTCCGAACACCTGCACAACCTGGAAGAAGTTTTAAGTCGACTAAGCAGAATTGGACTCCGGTTGAAACGATCCAAATGTGTCTTCCTGGTGCCAGAGGTAGAATTCCTGGGGAGGAAGATTGTGGCAGACGGCATCAGACCCACGGACTCGAAGACAGAGGCCATCAAGAATGCACCCACACCACGAAATGCGCTCGTTCCTGGATCTCCTCAACTATTTCGGTAACTTTCTTCCAGGGTTGAGCACCTTGCTGGAACCATTGCACAAGCTGTCACGCAAGGGAGATGACTGGGCTTGGGGTAAAAATCAAGAGGCTGCCTTTGAGAAGGCCAGAAACCTGCTATGTTCGAATAAGTTGCTGGTATTATATGACCCATGTAAACGTCTAGTTTTAGCATGTGATGCGTCATCGTACAGTGTTGGGTGTGTTTTGCAGCAAGCCAATGCAGTGGGAAGCTCGAACCGGCTGATATGCGTCCAGAAGCCTATCAAAGGCTGAAAGAGGCTACAGCATGGTCGAAAAGGAGGCTTTAGCCTGTGTTTACGGTGTAAAAAAGATGCACCAATATTTGTTTGGACTCAAGTTCGAGTTAGAGACGGACCACAAGCCCCTAATCTCACTGTTTTTGGAAAGTAAAGGCATAAACACCAATGCTTCGTCTCGAATCCAAAGATGGGCACTAACACTGTCTGCCTACGACTATGTGATCTGCCACAGGCCAGGCACTGAAAACTGCGCCGATGCTCTCAGCCGACTACCGTTGCCCACCACCGGGGTGGAAACGGCACAGCCTGCTACTGGCCATGGATACCTTTGATAGCGAAGGGTCACCCGTATCGGCCCGCCAAATTAAGACCTGGACCAGCCAGAATCCTCTGCTATCCCTTGTAAAGAGTTGCATCCTCAATGGGAGCTGGTCAGTGGTCCCTAGAAACATGCAAGACGAGATCAAGCCGTTTCACCGTCGTAAAGACGAAATGTCGATCCATTCAGATTGCCTCTTATGGGGCAAATGCATTATCTTGTCAAAGAAAGGCAGGGAAACCTTCATACATGACCACACAGCATTCACCCAGGCATAGTCATGATGGTGGCCCGGCATTGACTCGGACCTGAAGTCGTGCATGCACCAGTTTAACACATGCTCACAACTGAGCAATGCTCCCAGGGAGGCTCCCACTTAGTCTCTGGTCCTGGCCCTCAAAACCATGATCCAGGATCCATGTGGATTATGCGGGCCCCTTTCTGGGAAAGATGTTCCTGGTTGTTGTGGACGCCTACTCCAAATGGATTGAATGTGCAGCCACCATTGAAAGCCTCAGGACCATGTTTGCCACCCATGGCTTACCCGACATTCTTGTCAGCGACAATGCTCTGTGCTTCACCAGCTCGGAATTCAATGAATTCATGACCCGTAATGGCATCAAGCATGTCAGATCTGTCCCGTTCAAGCCCGCATCCACTGGCCAAGCGGAGCGGGCAGTCCAAACCATAAAGCAGAGCTTGAAACGTGTCACGGAAGGATCCTTACAAACCCGCCTGTCCCGGGTACTGTTCAGCTAATGGACACGACCCCACTTACTTATCGGGGTTCCCCCTGCAGAATTACTAATGAAACGAGTACTCAAAACCAGGCTCTCCTTAGTACACCCTGACCTTAGTGATGAGGTGGAAACCAGGCATTATCAGCAAAACACGTACCATAATTTCGCAGCCGAATCACGCGACATCACTGTAAATGACCCTGTGTTTGTGCTGTATTACTGTCAGGGCCCCAAATGGGTCACCGGCACTGCATTAGCCAAGGAGGGGAATAGAGTGTTTGTTGTCAAACTGCTTAACGGTCAAATGGGCAGAAAACATTTGGACCAAACCAAATTACGATTCACAGATAATCAGGAACCACCGGAAGAGGACCTTATCTTCAGCGACCCACCGACTCATGCCCAATTGACAACAGACCTCGCTGCCAACCACGAGGATGATCCCACCATCCCCAATAGTCCAGTCCAACCAGTCGCGCTGCAAGACAGCAGTGGCCCAACCAACTCACCCAGGCCAGAAGCGACACTCAGACGGTCAACCAGGGAACACAGGGCTCTGGTTCGCCTTAATCTGTAATCAACTCGCATCAAAAACTTTGAGGGGCAATGATGTCATTGAATGGCGGTGCAGGCTCGAAGGGCCAAATGGCCTACTCCTGCACCTATTTTCTATGTTTCTATGTTTCTATGTATGCAAACTCTTTGTATTCACTATGTAACTATGTACGATGTACCACCTGAGGGCACTGCTGTTGGAGGCCCCAGGGGTTTCCTGCCCTGGTGTGCAGGGGCACATGAAAGGCAGCCTGCCATGCTGCCCTTCACTTTTCAGCCGTATTAAATGGACTGAAGTCACACAGCTCACAGTACAAGGCCTCATAGAGTTATTCGATGGTAATTGCAGTCATAATACCGAGTACTGCCCCTCTGACAGTGCAGCGCTCCCTGAGTACTGCCCCTCCGACAGTGCAGCGCTCCCTCAGTACTGCTCCTCTGACAGTGCAGCGCTCCCTCAGTACTGCCACTCCCGACAGTGCAGCGCTCCCTCAGTACTGCTCCTCTGACAGTGCAGCACTCCCTCAGTACTGCTTCTCCGACAGTACAGCACTCCCTCAGTACTGCCCCTCCGACAGTACAGCACTCCCTCAGTACTATCCCTCCGACAGTATAGCACTCCCTCAGTACTGCCCCTCCGACAGTGCAGCTGCTAGGCAGAAGCAAACAAAGTTGAAAAATCAGTAGAACCAGCTCAGCAGAGTGACAGATGCAGATTAAAAGTTATTTAAAAAATCTTACATTGTACACATTGGAGTTGATGTGTGGAGCCCCAGTGAGCAGATGGACGCCATTGATAACACCCTGCATTTATATAGCGTCTTTCACAACCTCAGGACATCACAAAGCACTTTACAGCCAATGAAGTACTTTTGAAGTGCAGTCACTGTTGTAATGGAAGGATGGCATAGATTCAGACAGTTGTGAAGGAGGCCATTATGCCAGCACTTTGAAAGAGCAATTCACTTAGTCCCACTCCCCTGTTCTTTCCACATAGCCCTGTAAATGTTTCCATTCCAGATGGCAAAACTTCTATGTCCTCGCCAATTGGTGTCTCCTTTCCTTTGGGATCTTGAAAATAGCATTTCCACCATAGCAACCATGGTGCCTGCCACTTGTTTTATACAGGAATGAACTGTGGACCAACTTATCTGGCAGTTGAACCCTGGAAGGATCCTGTGGCATAGATGCTTAATGTTGTGGTGACCTTCACAGCTATGGGAAGAGCCGTCCTGGTCCTTGACATTTTCTCTAGGTCAATGTCCACGAAGCACCTTGGGACGTTCTCTACACTGAAGGCACTATATCAATGCGGGTGTTCAGCACTGCTGTTGTTGATATACTTGGGTAAGAGTTGCATAGTTTATAAACATGGATCCTTGGGTATTAACAGAAGGAACATACACTTTGAACCTTTGGACCTGAAGATTGTGTACTCTCATTAAGTTGTTATTTCTCTCCCAATTCCTGCAGTATTATGGGACAGTGACTGCCTCTCGACCTGGTTTGCTGCTCTTTGTACTGTAGCAGGAACTGCCAAGCCTTCAGGAAACTGCCATAGAAAATGTAGGTTTGAACAGATGGGCAAAAATGTGAAGCGGAAAAAAAAAAGTATACAAGCAGCCAAATACTCACTGCTTGAAAACAAGGCTTCATTATTCAACCAAACAAAAGTTTGACAAACATTATTTTATGAAGCCTGGTTTCTTTTAACACAATTTCTGATCTCGAAATGTAATTGTAGTCAGATAGCACCCTCTACTGGAATTTTTCTGACTTACAAGCAATGTATGAGTGGAGCATAAAAGGATAGCGGCTAGCACGGAGTCTGGTTTGTTAACATTCCTATCCAGTCCATAACAGTGTACAGGAATACATAAAGAATGTGCAAGAGATACTGGTGATATCTTTTTCTCAACAGAGCCTCTGGCGTTACCTGTGGTGCTCTGTCCTAAATCTGTGGATTACCGGTAATTCAATGGCCTAGTTGTAGATGATCTATATTCTATGAGAAGATCCATGGAAAGTGCCTAATGGCTCTTCACTTGAACAAAGATTATTGTCAGGTCCCATTAAGCACCAAAGCCTAAGCATGTGCACATTTACTGCACCCACAGGGTTATATGAGTTCATCGCCTATAGTGCTGATAGGGACGATCCAGTGGCTAGTGGATTCTGCCCTGATGAGGTCTGGATATTACTCACTGCTGTATACAAATGACATTGCCATTTGAAGTCAGACTTGGCAGTAAAACTGCCTCAGCGGTATGGCTGCACTCAGTCCATGTGTCTGAATTCACCACTGAGCCTGAATAACGATTCGGGAAATCCATTTAATGAAGGCAAAAAGTATTTTTGATTCACAGTAATGGTTCAACAACCAGAATGAAAAGTTCTTATTAAAACCAGAGACTGAAGAGTCAGGAAATTACATTGGCTCTAATCTAGCCACTGAACCTTGAACTCGGGTTGACAGTCCTGGATTAATAATAAACAAGAGTTGCAAGTAGCAGAGAGAAATAGGTTGAGCATGAGTGCCACAGCTAGACAATGATCTAAAAACCATGAGGAATGCACTGGGGTAATGATAAGTTGTAATGGGCCAGGTGGCAGGTTGAAGACTGTGACTGCATTTAGCATCTGCATTATGATTTGTGTCTTCTGATTTTTTTCTGAATTCAGGTAAAAAAAAAAGGTAGAATCAGTTGTGAACTGTGAACATTTACCAAGTCAAAAATAGAACAAAATGTTGATTATTAGAAACCTCAACACAATAATTTTGGAGGTAATGACCAATATTCATTCAGCAAGTAATATATACTTACCTAAATATAATGTTAAAGCAGTTGAGTTACTGCAATTATCAGGGGTCTAGCGAGCATGAGAAATTGAAAGAAATTAGTATTAGTAAAAAAATAGTACTAGAGAAATTAATGGGTCTGAAAGATGATCAAACCCCTGGACCTGATGGCCGACATCCTAGAGTTTTGAAAGCGGTGGCTATAAAGATAGTGGATGCGTTGGTTGTCATCTTCCAAAATTCCATAGATTCCAGAACGGTTGCCGCAGATTGGAAGGTAGCTAATGTAACCCCACTATTTAAGAAAGGAGGGAGAAATAAAACGGGAAACTACAGACCAGTTAGCCTGACATCAGTAGTAGGGAAATGCTAGAATTTATTATTAAGGATATGGTAACAGGGCACTTAGAAAAGAATAATAGGATTGGGCAGAGTTAACACAGATTTATGAAAGGGAAATCATGTTTAACAAATCTGTTAGAGTTTTTTGAGGTTGTAACTAGCAGAATAGATAAGGGGGGACCAGTGGATGTGGTGTATTTGGATTCTCAGAAGGCATTTGATAAGGTGCCACACAAGAGGTTATTGAACAAAATTAGGAACCATGGGATTGGAGGTAATATTGGATTGAGGATTGGTTAATGGACAGAAAGTAGAGAATAAACAGGTCATTTTTAGGTTGGCAGGATGTAACTAGTGGGGTGCCGCAAGGATCGATGCTTGTGCCCCAGCTATTCACAAATTTGCTGATGATACAAAGCTAGGTGGAAATGTAAGTTGTGAGGAGGATGCAAAGAGACTTCAAGGGGACATAGACAGGCTAAGTGAGTGGGCAAGAACATGGCAAGTGGAATATAATGTGGAGAAATGTGAAGTTATCCACTTTGGTATGAAAAATAGAAAAGCAGAGTATTGTTTAAATGGTGAGAGATTGGGAAATGTTGGTGTTCAGAGGGACCTGGGTGTCCTTGTATATGAATGACTGAAAGTTAACATGCAGGTACAGCAAGCAATTAAGAAAGCAAATGCTATGTTGGCCTTTATGCTAAACGTAAAATTGAATGGCTTACCCGTAGGCATGGAACTGGACACTGGTGCTAGCCAATCCATCATGAGTAAAAAGATGTTTAAGAGACTGTGGTGCAACAAGGCACTCAGACTAGCCCTGAGTCCCATCCACACAAAACTGAGAACGTACACCAAAGAGCTCATCACTGTCCTGGGCAGCGCCATGGTCAAGGTCTATTACAAGGGCACAGTGCACGAACTGCCACTTTGGATTGTCCCGGGCGATGGCCCCACACTGCTCAGAAGCAGCTGGCTGGGTAAAATCCGCTGGAACTGGGATGACATCCGAGCGCTATCACATATCGATGAGGCCTCATGCACCCAGGTTCTTAACAAATTTCCTTCCCTTTTTGAGCCAGGCATTGGAAACTTTTCTGGGGCGAAGGTGCGGATCCACTTGGTCCCAGAGGCACGACCCATTCACCACAAGGCGCGAGCGATACCTCATATGATGAGGGAGAGAGTGGAAATCGAGCTGGACAGGCTGCAACGCGAGGGCATCATCTCCCCAGTGGAATTCAGTGAGTGGGCCAGCCCGATTGTTCCAGTACTCAAAAGTGAAGGCACGGTCAGGATTTGCGGCAATTATAAAGTAACTATTAATCGTTTCTCACTATAGGACCAATACTCGCTACCTAAGGCAGTCGACCTATTTGCGACGCTGGCGGGAGGCAAGACGTTCACGAAACTCGACCTGACTTCGGCCTACATGACGCAGGAGCTGGAGGAGTCTTCGAAGGGCCTCACCTGCATCAACATGCACAAGGGACTGTTCATCTACAACAGATGCCCGTTTGAAATTCGGTCGGCTGCAGTGATCTTCCAGAGAAACCTACTCAAGTCGGTACCACGCATGGTGGTTTTTCAGGACGACATATTGGCCATGGGTCGGGACACCGTCGAGCACCTACAAAACCTGGAGGAGGTCCTCCAGCGGCTGGATCGCATAGGGCTGCGGCTGAAGAGGTCAAAATGCGTCTTCGTGGCAACAGAAGTGGGTTTTTTGGGGAGAAAGGTCGCGGCGGACGGCATTCGGCCCACAGACGCCAAGACAGAGGCTATCAGGAACGCGCCCAGGCCACAGAACGTCACGGAGCTGCGGTCGTTCCTGGGACTCCTCAACTATTATTGTAACTGCCTACCGGGGTTAAGCACCCTCTTAGAGCCCCTACATGTGTTATTGCGTAAAGGTGAGAACTGTGTATGGGGAAAAAAACAAGTAATTGCTTTTGAGAAAGCCAGAAACATTTTATGCTCCAACAAGCTGCTTGTATCGTATAACCCGTGTAAAAGACTTGTGCTCGCATGTGATGTGTCGTCGTACAGAGTCGGGTGTGTATTACAATAAGCTAACGTTGCGGGGAAGTTGCAATCTGTCGCCTATGCCTCCAGGAGCTTGTCTAAGGCCGAGAGGACCAACAGCATGATTGAGAAAGTGGCATGAGCGGTGTGTTTGGGGTAAAGGAAATGCATCAGTACTTGTTTGGCCTCAAATTTGAGCTGGAAACTGATCACAAGCCCCTCATATCCCTGTTCGCTGAAAACAAGGGGATAAATACTAATGCCTCAGCCCGCATACAAAGGTGGGCACTCGCGCTATCAGCGTATAACTATACATCCGCCACAGGCCAGGCACCAAGAACTGTGCGGATGCTCTCAGTCGGCTACCATTGCCCACCACGGGGGTCGAAATGGCGCAGCCTGTAAACTTATTGATGTTGGCGCAGCCTGCAGACTTGTTGATGGTCATGGAAGCAGTTGAAAATGATAAATTACCTGTCACGGCCCGCCACATTAGGACTTGGAGCAGCCAAGATCCTCTGCTGTCCCTAGTAAAAAACTGTGTACTGCATGGGAGCTGGGCCAGCATCCCCGTTGAAATGCAAAAGATAATCAAGCCGTTCCAGCGGCGAAAGGACGAGCTGTCCATTCAGGCAGACTGCCTGTTGTGGGGTAACCGCGTAGTGCTACCCATAAAGGGCAGGGAGACATTCATCTCGGATCTCCACAGCACACACCCGGGTATAATAATGATGAAAGCGATAGCCAGATCCTACGTGTGGTGGCCCGGTATCGACTCTGACTTAGAGTCCTGTGTACGGCAATGCAGCGTATGTGCTCAGTTGAGCAACGCGCCCAGAGAGGCACCACTAAGTTTGTGGTCCTGGCCCTCCAGACCATGGTCGAGGATCCATGTCGACTATGCGGGCCCGTTTCTCGGTAAAATGTTCCTGGTGGTGGTGGCTGCTTTTTCAAAATGGATTGAATGTGAAATAATGTCGGGAAGCACTGCCACCGCCACTATTGAAAGCCTGGGGGCCATGTTTGCCACCCACGGCTTGCCTGACATACTGGTCAGTGACAACGGGCCATGTTTCACCAGTGCCAAATTTAAAGAATTCATGACCCGCAATGGGATTAAACATGTCACCTCGGCCCCGTTTAATCCAGCCTCCAATGGGCAGGCAGAGCGGGCAGTACAAATAATCAAACAGAGCCTTAAACGAGTCACAGAAGACCCACTCTTAACCTGCCTGTCCCGAGTACTGCTCAGCTACCGCACGAGACCCCACTTGCTCACAGGGGTGCCCCTGGCTGAGCTACTCATGAAAAGGACACTTAAAACCAGACTCTCACTGGTTCACACCAACCTGCATGATCAGCTAGAGAGCAGGCGGCAGCAATAAAATGTAAACGATGGTCGCGCCACTGTGTCACGGGAAATTGATCTGAATGACCCTGTGTATGTGCTAAACTATGGACATGGTCCCAAGTGGATCGCGGGCACGGTGCTAGCTAAAGAAGGGAGTAGGGTGTTTGTAGCCAAACTAGACAATGGACAAATTTGCAGAAAGCACCTGGACCAAACGAGGCTGCGGTTCACAGACTGCCCTGAACAACCCACAGCAGACACCACCTTTTTCGAGCCCACAACACACACCCAAAGGATCAACGACACCACCCCAGACCAGGAAATTGAACCCATCACGCCCAACAGCCCAGCAAGGCCAGGCTCACCCAGCAACCCTGCAGGGCCAACAACACGCCAGCCCAGCGAGGGCACAGCCAACACACCAGAACAGACATTTGTACCGAGGCGGTCGACCAGGGAAAGAAAGGCTCACGACTTTGACTTTGGGGGGGGGGTGATGTTGTGTATCTGTAAAGCATGCACTCCCATGTTCCGCCACCAGTGAGAGCACCCCTTTAGTCCCAGGGGATCCCAGCATCCCTTGGGAGCACTGTATATAAGTCGGCCCCTAACACCTGTTCCTCACTCTGGAGTGTCTTAATAAAGACTGAGGTCATTGTTACTTTAACCTCCCTGTGTGCAGTGTCATCTGTGTTAGGAACACAATAAACACGGTCAAGTGCAGAGTGATTCTCCTCACCGTTTGTGGGTCTTCGATATATGGCCTCATCAAAAATCTGCTAGCACCGATGAAACCAACGGACAAGACATATGCAGAGTTGTGCACGCTGGTTCGGGAACACCTCAAGCGAAGGAGAGCATCTTACTGGCCAGGAATCGCTTTTATATGCACCATCGCTGCAAGGGCCAGAACGTGGCGAGCTATGTCGCTGACCTAAGACGCCTTGCAGGACCGTGCGAATTTGCTCGATTTTTGGGGGAGATGTTGCGGGATTTTTTTCGTGCTTGGAATCGGCCACGAGGTCATTCTTCGCAAACTGCTGTCTGCCGAATCCCTAGATCCGAGCAAGGCCATCACGATAGCGCAGGTTTTCATGTCCACGAACGATAACACTAAGCAGATATCTTCTCAGCATCAAAACTCAACGGCAAGTATAGTGCATAAAATAACGCCTTCAGCAGGCAGAACTGTACATGACAGGGTCTACACGCCTGCAGAGGCCAGACCTAGGATGACTCAGTGTCCGCTGTGGGGCGTGAATGTGAATCTATTAACACCATGTTGGCGCTGCGGGGGTAATCATAGAGCCCATCAAAGTCGATTCAAACACTACGTGTACAAAGGCTGCGGAACAATGGGGCACCTCCAGCGAATGTGCAAATGTGCTGTGACTCACCGCGTGGCAGAGTCGGCAGAAGATGACCGATCCGGCGCGGATCACGCTGAACGTGTAAGAGAGGCAACTCAACCGAGGTTGAAGAGGAAGTGTATGGGGTACACACCTTCATCACCAAAAGCCCTCCGATAATGTTAATAGTCAAATTAAACGGCATTCCAGTTTCCATGGAATTGGACACGGGGGCGAGTCAGTCAATTATGAGCCAGAAGGCTTTTGAGAACCTGTGGGGCAACAAGGCACAAAGGCCTAAACTAAGCCCGATTTATACAAAGCTGCGCACTTACACCAAAGAGCTCATACCAGTCATTGGCAGTGCGGCAGTGAAGGTATCGTACAATGGAGCTGTGCATGATTTATCACTATGGATTGTACCAGATAATGGCCCAATGCTGTACGGCAGAAGCTGGCTAGGAAAGATCTGATGGAACTGCGATGACATCAAAGCACTGTCTTCGGTGGATGACGCCTTGTGCACTCAAGTGCTAAACAAATTTCTGTCGTTATTCGAGCCAGGCATCGGCAACTTCACAGGCACCAAAGTGCAGATCCATCTAGTTCCTGATGCACGGCCTGTTCATCACAAGGCCCGAGCGGTTCTATCTATGATGCGGGAGAAAGTCGAGATCAACTGGACAGACTTCAATGAGAGGGAATTATATCAGCAGTCGAGTTCAACGAGTGGGCCAGTCCAATTGTTCCGGTGTTGAAAAGCGATGGCCCGGTCAGAATCTGCAGAGACTACAAAGTAACGTTCAACCGAGTCTCGTTACAGGACCAGTACCCACTACCCAAAGCGGAGGACCTGTTCGCTACGTTAGCAGGGGGGGAAGTCGTTCACCAAGCTGGATCTAGCCTCTGCTTTCATGACACAGGAGTTGGTTGAATCTTCGAAAAGATTGACATGCATCAACACGCACAAAGGACTGTTCATATACCACAGATGCCCTTTTGGGATTCGCTCGGCTGCTGCCATCTTCCAGAGGAACATGGAGAGTCTGCTGAAATCGGTTCCGCACACTGTTGTGTTTCAAGACGATATCCTGATCATTGGTCGTGACGCCCTTGAACACTTGCACAACCTGGAAGAGATTCTAAAGCAACTAGATGGAGTGGGACTCGGGCTGAAAAGCTCCAAGTGTGTTTTCCTGGCACCAGAGGTCGAATTTTTGGGGAGAAAGATTGCGGCAGACGTCATCAGACCCATGGACTCAAAGACGGAGGCCATCAAGAACGCACCCAGACCATAGAATGTGACGGAGCTGCGTTCATTCCAGGGACTCCTCAACTATTTTAGTAACTTTCTACCCAGGTTGAGCACTTTGCTGGAACCTTTGCATTTATTGCTACATAAGGGTGATGACTGGATTTGGGGTAAATCTCAAGAGACAGCCTTCGATAAGGCCAGAAACCTGCTATGTTCTAACAAGTTACTTGTATTGTATGACCCGTGTAAACGTTTAGTACTAGCTTGTGATGCATTTTCGTAAGGGGTCGGTTGTGTGTTACAGAAATCCAATGTGTCAGGCAAACTTCAACCGATTGCATATGCATCCAGAAGTTTATCTAAAACTGAAAGGGCCTACAGTATGGTTGAGAAAGAAGCATTAGCATGCGTATACGGGGTTAAGAAAATGCACCAATACCCATTTGGACTCCGGTTTGAGCTCAAAACTGAACACAAACCACTCATTTCGCTGTTTTCAGAAAGCAAAGGTATTAACACCAATGCTTCGTCCCACATCCAAAGATGGGCACTAACATTATCTGCGTATGACTATGTATTCCGCCACAGACAGGCACTGAGAACTGTGCTGATGCCCTCTGATACGTCCTTACTACACAGTGTAAATGCACACGAGGCCCATGCTTGAGAGAAGGTCAGTCTGTGACCTGTCCTTTATTCCATAGCACTCAAGTGCAGGAAGTGGGTGGAGCTTCCCCTTTTATATCTGAAGATCCAGGTTAGGAGTGTCTCCCACAAGTTCACCACCTAGTGGTCATTGTTCTCACGGTGTACAATTTAGGTCAGTTTATACATGGGTTACAATGCTGGTTGAATACATGACATCACCTCCCCCCACAAAGTCTTATTGGGATCACAGGTTGAGTCTCTCTGGTGGTTTACGCTCTCTTGTAGAGCGCCTGAGTTGGGGCTCCAGTTGTTGGGCGCTGGCCTGAGTGTCTGCTGTTTGCGGTGCCTTAGGCCTGTCCGGACTGCCCACAGTGACTGGGCTCTCCTCCCTTTGGTTCCATAGAAACATAGAAACATAGAAACATAGAAAATAGGTGCAGGAGTAGGCCATTCAGCCCTTCTAGCCTGCACCGCCATTCAATGAGTTCATGGCTGAACATGAAACTTCAGTACCCCCTTCCTGCTTTCTCGCCATAACCCTTGATCCCCCGAGTAGTAAGGACTTCATCTAACTCCCTTTTGAATATATTTAGTGAATTGGCCTCAACTACTTTCTGTGGTAGAGAATTCCACAGGTTCACCACTCTCTGGGTGAAGAAGTTTCTCCTCATCTCGGTCCTAAATGGCTTACCCCTTATCCTCAGACTGTGACCCCTGGTTCTGGACTTCCCCAACATTGGGAACATTCTTTCTGCATCTAACCTGTCTAAACCCGTCAGAATTTTAAACGTTTCTATGAGATCCCCTCTCATTCTTCTGAACTCCAGTGAATACAAGCCCAGTTGATCCAATCTTTCTTGATAGGTCAGTCCCGCCATCCCGGGAATCAGTCTGGTGAACCTTCGCTGCACTCCCTCAATAGCAAGAATGTCCTTCCTCAAGTTAGGAGACCAAAACTGTACACAATACTCCAGGTGTGGCCTCACCAAGGCCCTGTACAACTGTAGCAACACCTCCCTGCCCCTGTATTCAAATCCCCTCGCTATGAAGGCCAACATGCCATTTGCTTTCTTAACCGCCTGCTGTACCTGCATGCCAACCTTCAATGACTGATGTACCATGACACCCAGGTCTCGTTGCACCTTCCCTTTTCCTAATCTGTCACCATTCAGATAATAGTCTGTCTCTCTGTTTTTACCACCAAAGTGGATAACCTCACATTTATCCACATTATACTTCATCTGCCATGCATTTGCCCACTCACCTAACCTATCCAAGTCACTCTGCAGCCTAATAGCATCCTCCTCGCAGCTCACACTGCCACCCAACTTAGTATCATCTGCAAATTTGGAGATACTGCATTTAATCCCTTCGTCTAAATCATTAATGTACAATGTAAACAGCTGGGGCCCCAGCACAGAACCTTGCGGCACTCCACTAGTCACTGCCTGCCATTCTGAAAAGTACCCGTTTACTCCTACTCTTTGCTTCCTGTCTGACAACCAGTTCTCAATCCACATCAGCACACTACCCCCAATCCCATGTGCTTTAACTTTGCACATTAATCTCTTGTGTTCGGTCACCTGTGGAGGAGTGAACTCTATATCGTGTTCTTCCTCTGCTTCTTCTATGGGGTTGCTAAACCTCCTTTTTGTTTGATCCACATGTTTGCGCACATTTGTCCATTGGTAAGTTTAACTACCAGAATCCTATTTCCCTCTTTGGCAACCACAGTGCCTGCGAGCCATTTGGGCCCTGCAGCATAGTTGAGGACAAAAACAGGGTCATTTACATCAATACATCACGCTCTCGCATTCCTGTCATGGTAGTCAAATTGTGACTGGCGCCTGCTCTCGACAATTTCTTTCATGGTGGGGTGTATAAGGGATAACCGGGTTTTGAGCGTCCTTTTCATTAGCAGCTCTGCGGGTGGAACACCTGTGAGCAAGTGTGGTCGGGATCTGTAGGCCAACAGGAGGCGTGATAAGCGGCATTGTAGGGAACCCCCTTGGATTCTGAGCATCCCCTGTTTGATTATCTGCACTGCTCGTTCTGCCTGGCCGTTTGAGGCCGGCTTGAACGGTGCCGTTCTGACATGGTTGATTCCATTGCCTGCCATGAAGTCCTGGAATTCAGTGCTTGTGAAGCACGGGCCATTGTCGCTGACCAAGATGTCAGGTAGACCGTGGGCGGTGAACATTGCCCGTAGACTTTCTACCATGGCAGAGGATGTGCTTGAATTTAAAATGTCACACTCGATCCATTTGTAGTAGGCATCTACTACAACCAAAACATTTTTCCCATGAAAGGACCTGCGTAGTCCACATGAATGCATGACCAAGGCTTGGCGGGCCATGGCCAGGGGCTAAGGGGGGCTTCCCTGGGCGCATTGCCCAGCTGGGCACACGTGTTGCACCTGCGAACACAAAGTTCCAGATCTGCATCTATCCCTGGCCACCAAACGTGTGACCTGGCAATTGCCTTCATCGTGACAATGCCCGGGTGCTCATTGTGGAGTTCTCTGATGAGCACCTCTCTGCCCATCTGGGGCATGACTACGCGGTTTCCCCACAGTAGGCAATCGGCCTGAATCGAGAGTTCATCCCTGTGCCTGTGAAATGGTTTAAATTCCTCAGGGCATGCCCTGTACGTGGCTGCCCAGTCCCTTTTCAGGACACATTTCTTGACTAGAGATAATAGCGGGTCTCTATTTGTCCAGACTTTAATCTGACGGGCTGTCACGGGTGAGCCTTCGCTTCCGAAAGCTTCAACAGCCATGACCATCTCAGCAGCATGCTCGGTAGCCCCCTCAGTGGTGGCTAGTGGTAGCCTGCTGAGTGCATCGGCGCAGTTTTCAGTGCCCGGTCTGTGCCGAATTGTGTAGTCATAGGCAGCTAACGTGAGTACCCACCTCTGTATGCGGGCCAATGCATTTGCATTTATGGCCTTGTTGTCGGCCAAAAGGGACGTTAGGGGTTTGTGATCTGTCTCCAGCTCAAATTTCCTGCCAAACAGGTACTGGTGCATTTTCTTTACCACATATACACATGCGAGCGCCTCCTTTTCTACCATTCCATAGCCCCTTTCTGCCTGGGACAGACTTCTGGAGGCATAAGTTACCGGCTGTAACTGACCCTTGGCATTGACATGCTGCAACACACACCCGACACCATAGGACGATGCATCGCACGTTAACACAAGTTTCTTACATGGGTAATATAGCGTTAACAGATTGTTGGAACATTACAAATTGCATGCTCTATTAAAAGCCCTTTCCTGGCTGTCCCCCCAGACCCATTCGTGACCTTTGCGTAGGAGCACGTGTAGCGTCTCTAGCAGCATGCTCAATTTGGAAAGAAAGTTCCCAAAATAGTTCAGGAGCCCCAGGAATGAACGCAGCTCCGTCGTGTTACGGGGTCTGGGTGCTCTCTGGATCGCTTCCGTTTTGGACGCAGTAGGGCTGATCCCGTCTGCTGCTACCCTCATCCCCAGGAATTCTACCTCTGGAGCTAGAAAGACGCACTTCGCCTTTTTCAGTCACAGCCCTACCCTGTCCAGTCTGCGTAGCATCTCCTCCAGGTTGTGGAGGTGTTCTTCAGTATCGTAACCCGTGATGAGGATGTCGTCCTGAAAAACCACCATCCCTGGAATCGACTTGAGGAGGCTTTCCATACTTCATTGGAAGATCGCAGCGGCCGAGCGAATCCCGAACGGACATCTGTTGTACTCAACAACCCCTTGTGTGTCGTGATGGTGGTCAGCTTCTTCGACTCACTCACCAGCTCCTGGGTCATGTAAGCTGAGGTCAGGTCCAATTTTGAAAAAAGTTTGCCACCGGATAGCGTCGCAAAGAGGTCCTCCGCTCTCGGTAGCGGATATTGGTCTTGGAGTGACACCCGATTGATAGTGGCCTTGTAATCGCCACATATCCTGACCGACCCATCCGCCTTGAGCACAGGCACAATCAGGCTCGCCCAGTCACTGAATTCGACTGGCGAGATGATGCCTTCCCTCAGCAGGCGGTCCAATTCGCCTTCTATCTTTTCCCGCATCACGTACGGCACCGCTCTGGCCTTGTGGTGTACTGGCCTGGCGTCCGGGTTTGTGTGAATCACTACCTTGGCCCCCATGAAAGTGCCAATGCCGGGTTGAAATAATGAGTCAAATTTGTCCAGGACCTGTGAGCATGATACTCGCTCCACAGAGGAAATTGCATTGACATCGCACCATTTCCAGTTCATGACAGCAAGCCAACTCCTCCCCAGTAGTGCGGGACCGTCCCCTGGGACAATGCAGAGTGGCAACCTGTTCTCCGAATCTTTGTGGGTCACGACTACCATGGCTCTGCCTAGCACCGGAATGATCTGCTTTGTGTATGTCCGTAGCTGTGCGTCAATCGGCAATAATTTTGGCTTCCTGGCCTTGGACGCCCACAACTTTTCGAACTGTTTGATACCCATCAGGGACTGGCTGGCCCCCGTGTCTAGCTCCATTGATACTGGGATGCCATTGAGGAGCACTTCCATCATTATCGGTGGCGTCCTGGTGTATGAACTGTATACGTGCTCCACATGAACTCGCTGAACTTCAGCTTCCAGCGATTTCCCCCAGCATTCATTTCTGCAATTTCTGCAGGTATTTTGCTCATCTCTGCAAACTCCGGCTGAGTGTGTGCCTCCATGCCTCCAACATGAGCTGCGGTTTGAAACAAAAGGTCCCTGACTGCCCCTGTTATTGTCCTTGAGTGCGCCATTAATAGGTGTTGCTGGCCCCATTACTGGCCGCATTGTCCCTTGCAATGGCGTGAATCGCCGTTCAGCTTGCCATTGTCTCTGTCGAACTCCCCCTCTGGGTTCGACTACATGTTGGGGCATGCCCGATTGCCCTTGTCTGCTTGGAGAACTGTGTGCTGCTTTAACAATGTTGAATCTCTGTCCCAACTATTCCTTAACACAGTACCTCTCATCTGTTCTGCTCGTGGCCATGCTTGCATGATTTAAATCCCAGTTTCTCATCGCCATTGATACGTCCTTACTATACAGTATAAATGCACATGAGGCCCATGCTTGAGAGAAGATCAGTCTGTGACCTGTCCTTTATTCCATTGCACTCAAGTGATGGAAGTGGGTGGAGCTTCCCCTTTTATATCTGAAGGTCCAGGTTAGGAGTGTTTCCCACAAGTTCACCACCTAGTGGTCATTGTTCTCACAGTGTACAACTTAGGTCAGATTATACATGGGTTACGATGCTGGTTGAATACATGACATCCTCAGTCAGCTACCATTGCCCACCACCGGGGTGGAAATGGCACAACCCGCAAACTTGCTTCTTGTAATGGATGTTTTTGAGAGCGAGGGGTCACCTGTCACAGCTTGCCAGATCAGGACCTGGACTAGCCAGGACCCTGTGCTATCACTAGTAAAAAACTGCGTCCTTAATGGGAGCTGGTAAGCTGTTCCCGAGGAAAAGCAAGACAAAATTAAGCCGTTTTACTGACGTAAGGATGAAATGTCCATCCAATCGGATTGTCTCCTGTGGGGGAATCACATGGTTTTGCCAAAAAAAGGCAGGGAAATGTTTATATGCGACCTACACAGTACCCACCCAGGCATAGTCATGATGAAGGCTATCGCCAGGTCACACGTTTGGTGGCCCGGCATTGACTCGGAATTGAAGTCATGTTTACACCAATGTGACACTTGCTCACAGTTGAGCAATGCACCAGGGGAGGCCTTACTGAGTCTGTGGTCATGGCCCTCCAAACCATGGTCCAGGGTGCACATAGATTTCGCTGAACCATTTCGAGGAAAGATGTTCCTAGGAGCAGTGGACGCTTACTCTAAATGGATTGAATATGTAATAATGTCATCATGTACGTCCACAGCCACCATTAAAAGCCTCCAGGCCATGTTCGTCACCCATGGCTTGCCCCATGTCCTTGTTAGTGCCAATGGACCATGTTTCACCAGCTCAGAATTCAACGAGTTCATGACCCGCAATGGCATCAAACATGTCAGGTCTGCCCCGTTTAAGCCCACATCCAACGGTCAAGCAGAACGGGCAGTCCAAACTATCAAGCAGAGCTTGAAACGTGTGACGGACGGTTCCCTGCAGACCCGGTTATCCCGGGTTCTACTCAGCTACCGGACGCGACACCACTCGCTTACTGGTGTTCCCCTGGCAGAATTGTTAATGAAGAGAGCACTCAAAACGAGGCTCTCCTTAGTCCACCCGGATTTCAATGATCATGTAGAAACCCCGCATCACCAGCATAACGTGTACCACGATCGCGCGGCTGTATCACATGACATTGAGGTTAATGACCCTGTGTTTGTTCTTAATTACGGTCATGGTCCAAAATGGGTTGCTGGCACTGTTTTAGCCAAGGAGGGGAATAGAGTGTTTGTTGTCAAACTTTTGAATGGACAAACGTGCAGAAAGCACTTGGATCAGACCAAACTGCGGTTCACTGACAAGCAAGAACAGTTTGAAGAGTACATTACCATCATTGATCCACCCACACACACCCAACCAGCAATCGACCTCGCGGTCAGCCATGAGGATGAACCCACCATGCCCGACAGTCTGATCAGACCAGCCACACCGCAGTGCAGCAATGATCCGACCGCCTCACCCATGCCAGGACTTCAACTCAGGCAATCGACCCGGGAACGCAGAGCCCCAGACCGCCTCAACTTGTAAATAACTTGTATCTAAGTCTTTGGAGGGGGGGGGGGGGGGGGGGGAGTGATGCTATGTATGTAAACTTTATAATAGTGTAAGACATGCCACCAGGGGGTGCACCTATTGGACATCCACGGGTCACCTGCAAACCTCGTGCAAGCAAGTATAAAAGGTTGTCTGCCATGCCGCTTCGGCACTCCAGAGGTTGATTAAAGAGACTAAGATCACACCAGTTTGAGCTTACAGCATACAGTCTTGTGGAGTTATTCTGAACATAACACGAACTACATCCTCAAGGGTGGACGATGTCTGTGCGTGGATTTTTTTAACGTGTGGTGGCCGTTGCACACCAGCCACCACACGGGCTTGACAGAGCTAGCTCTTGGTCCAGTGGCAAGGATTACCAAGACGACTGAAGACCATGGGCAGTGGCAGCCATGGGCAGTGTGGAGGCCTGACCACTCCAGGGAGCAGCACGTGCTGGTGCAGGAGGGCAACGGCAGCGAAGAATGACATCATCAAGATCCAGGTCAGTGATTGGAGCGTGGGCAGATACAGCAGGAGCGGCGAGGTCGGGGCGAAGGAGCAGCGAGAGACTGTAGAGGGACGTGATCGGGGCCCAGGGGAGGCGTGAGTTCGGGGCCCAGAAGAAGCGAGCGCCCAGGGGCAACACGGGCAAGCCCTCACTGCTATATATGTGCGTGCTAGGTCCGTGCAGCAGAGCAATTATATAGGGCCCTGGTGAGACCACACCTGGAGTATTGTGTATAGTTTTGGTCTCCTTACTTAAGGAAGGATCATCATAGGCAGTCCCTTGGAATCGAGGAGGACTTGCTTCCACTCCCAAAGTGAGTTCTTTGATGGCTGAACAGTCCGATACGAGAGCCACAGACCCTGTCACAGGTGGGACAGACATTCGTCGAGGGAACAGGTCGGTGGGGCTGGTTTACCGCGTGCTTGGCCTTTTCACATTCTTTGCGTTGACACTCTCCCGGATGCACTTTCTCCACCTCGGGCGGTCTTCGGCCAGGGTCTCTCAGGTGTTAGTGGTGATGTCGCACTTTACCAAGGAGGCTTTGAGGGTGTCCTTATAACGTTTCCGCTGTCCTCCTTTGGCTCGTTTACCACGAAGGAGCTCCGTATAAAGCATTTGCTTCGGGAGTCTCGTATTTGGCATGCGAACTATGTGGCCTGCCCAGCGAAGCTGAGTGAGTGTGGTCAGTGCTTCAATACTGGGGATGTTAGCCTGGACGAGGACACTGATGTTGGTGCGCCTGTCCTCCCAGGGGATTTGCAGGATCTTGTGGAGACATCGTTGGTGATATATCTCCAGCGACTTGAGGTGCCTTCTATACATCGTCCATGCCTCAGATCCATACAGGAGGGTGAGTATTACTACAGCCCTGTAGACCATGAGCTTGGTGGTAGATTTGAGGGCCTGGTCTTCAAACACTCTTTTCCTCAGATGGCCGAAGGCTGCACTGGTGCACTGGAGGCGATGTTGAATCTCCGCATCAATTTCTGCCTTTGTTGATAAGAGGCTCCCGAGATATGGGAAATGGTCCACGTTGTCGAGGGCCGCGCCGTGAATCTTAATGATTGGAGGGCAGTGCTGTGGGGCGGTCACAGGCTGGTGGAGGACCTTTGTCTTACGGATGTTAAGCATCAGGTCCATGCTTTCATATGCCTCGGTGAATGCATTGACTATATCCTGGAGTTCAGCCTCTGAATGTGCACAGACACAGGCGTCGTCCGCATACTGCAGCTCAACGACAGAGGTTGGGGTGATCTTGGACCTGGCCTGGAGGCGGCGTAGGTTAAACAGCTTCCCACTGGTTCTGTAGTTTAGTTCCACTCCAGCGAGGAGCTTGTTGATTGTGAGGTGGAGCATGGCAGCGAGGAAGATTGAGACGAGGGTTGGAGCGATGACGCAGCCCTGTTTGACCCCAGTCTGGACGTGAATTGGGTCTGTAATGGATCCATTGGTAAGGATCACGGTCTGCATGTCATCGTGAAGCAGGCGAAGGATGTTGACAAACGTTTGGGGGCATCCGAAACGGAGGAGGACGCTTCATAAACCCTCACGGTTGACAGTGTCAAAGCCCTTTGTAAGGTCGAAAAAGGTCATGTATGAGGGCTGGCGCTGCTCCCTGCATTTTTCCTACAGTTGTCGCGCTGCAAAGATCATGTCTGTTGTGCTCCGTAGGGGACAAAATCCGCATTGTGATTCCGGGAGGAGCTCCTCGGCCACAGGGAGAAGTCGATTGAGGAAAACTCTAGCGCCAACTTTCCCAGTGGCTGATAGCAGGAAGATTCCCCTGTAGTTGCTGCAGTTGGACTTGTTCCCCTTTTAAAAAATGGTCACGATCACTGCATCTCTGAGATCCCCCGGCATGCTCTCCTCCCTCCAGATGAGAGAGATGAGGTCATGTATCCGCGCCAACACCGCCTCTCCGCCATTCTTTAGCGTCTCAGCAGGGATTCCATCCGCACCCGTAGCCTTGTTATTCTTGAGCTGCTTTGCCTACCTCATGCAACGTTGGAGTTTCACTGAGTTAGTGGCGGGTCGCATGCTGCGGGATGGAGTCGAGAACACTCGAGTCAAAGGCAGAGTCTCGATAGAGGAGATCTTCAAAGTGCTCCTTCCATCGGGGCCTGACAGCCTCGGTGTCCTTGATAAGTGTTTCCCCGTTCTTGGCCAGGAGTGGGGTGGAGCCTTGGGAGTTTGCACCGTAGTTGGCCTTGACTGCAGTGAAGAATCCTCGCATATCGTAGCTGTCGGCCAGTTGTTGTATCTCCTATGCTTTTTCCATTCACCACCTGTTCTTTAGGTCCCGGGTTTTTTGTTGGACCTGAGCCTTGAGCCGTTTGTAATGTTGTTTCGCAGCTCCAGAATTGGGTTGTTGCTTGAGGCTCAGAAATGCTTTGCGCTTGCGATCTATTAGTTCTTCGATCTCCTGATCATTTTCATCAAACCAGTCCTGATGTTTTCTGGTTGAGTGACCAAGTGTCTTTTCACAGGCACTGGTTATAGAGGCCTGGAGAGCAGACCAAGCGCTATGGGCATTCAGCATCTCAGGGTCATTAAGGCACGCCAAATTGGCTGTGAGGCGCTGGCTGTATAGGGCTCTCTTAGCTTGGTCTCTAAGTGCCCGGGCATTAACTTTTTTGCGGAACTGCTTCTGCTGTCCCCTCTGCTTCGGGATAATGTTAATGTGGATGATGGATCGGATTAGGCGGTGGTTCGTCCAGCAGTCGTCAGCTCCTGTTATGGCGTGGGTGATGCGCACATCCTTATGATCCCTGGCTCGGACGATGACATAGTCAAGCAGGTGCCAGCGTTTGGAGCGAGGGTGTTGCCACGATATTGTATTTGTCCCTCTGGCGGAACAGGGTGTTGGTGATGAGGAGTTCATGTTCTAGACATTTTGTCAGGAGTAGGGTACCACTGGAGTTGGCTTTCCCTACCCCCTCTCTGCCAATCACGCCTCCCCAGAAGGCTGTGTCTTTGCCGACTCTGGCATTAAAATCACCCAGAAGGATCAATTTGTCACCTGTGGGGACGCAGGACAAGGATGTCTCGAGGTTGGAATAAAAACCCTCTTTAACCCTAAGGAAGGATACCCTTGACATAGAGGGAGTGCAACGAAGGTTCAGCAGACTGATTCCTGGGATGGAGGGATTGACCTATGAGGAGAGATTGAGTAGACTGGCCTATATTCTCCAGAGTTTAGAAGAATGAGAGGAGGCCTCATTGAAACATACAAAATTCTTACAGGGCTTGACAGGGTAGATGCAGGGAGGATGTTTCCACTCGCTGAGGAATCTAGAGTCAGGGATCATAGTCTCAGAATAAGGTGTCGGCCATTTAGGACTGGGATGAGGAGAAACCTCTTCACTCAGAGGGTGGTGAATCTTTTGGAATTATCTTTCCCAGAGTGCTGTTGAGGCTCAGTCTTTGAGTATATTCAAGACAGAGATTGATAGATTTTTGGATATTAAGGGAATCAAGGGATATGGGGATAATGCAGAAAAATGGCTTTGAGGTAGAAGATCAGTCATGATCTCATTGAATGGTCGAGCAGGCTCGAGGGGCTCTATGGCCTGCCCGTGCTTCTAATTCTTATGTTCTTATGTTCTAAAGTCATTGCACTTCTTTTGGCTTTGCAGCCATGTCCTGGGAACTAAACTTCTGGTATTATCTTCCTCTGCAACCTCTTCCCTCTGGTGACGGAAATGCTGCTGGGAGGGCTTTCTGTTCCGTGGGGAAGAGGATTTCCCTCTTTCTGTCCACCACCACCAAAGCGGCACCTGCAGGTGTGGCAGCCATTACCTCCTTGCAAGTGTTCGTTGCTATCTGCAGGCAGAGTGCACCTCTCCTTTAAGAGGCATTGGCTGCTTTTAAGTAGCATCAGTGACTCCCGATTTCTGGCACTCCCCAAACATGCATACAGCCAATGAATAGCACGGGTAGCACTGGTTGGATACCGGACTCAGTTAACTGAGGTCCCAGCACGCATTTAATGTGCTGCCTAGGATCATGTGAAGAGGTGTGTGCAGTGCGAGCCCTGCCCCATGTGCGCCCGTTTTTGGGCACGATCAGATTTCTAGGCCAGTGTTTTTACTCTAAAAGTAGACTCAAAGAAGACAGCCTAGAAATCTTACACATTCAATGATGTTTTCAATCTGCACAAGTTATATGTTCTGTTCAATGTGCTAATCTTATGGGCAACTAATGCGATTACATTAGCTCGATACTAACTCAGTCAAAGAGTATCATAGAAGAATCATAGAAATTTATCGTGTCCGTGCTGGCCGACCAAGAGCTGTCCAGCCTAATCCCACTTTCCAGCTCTTGGTCCGTAGCCCTGTAGGTTATGGCACTTCAAGTGCACATCAAAGTATTTTCTAAATATCGTGAGGGTTTCTGCCTCTACCACCCTTTCAGGCAATGAGTTCCAGACTCCACTACCCTCTGGGTGATGAAATTTCCCCTCGTATCGCCACTAAACCTTCCCCCAATTACTTTAAATCTATGTCCGCTGGTTGTTGACCCCTCTGACAAAGGAAACAGGTCCTTCCTATCCACTCTATCCAGCCCCTCAAAATTTTATACACCTCAATCAGGTCTCCCCTCAGCCTCCTCTGTTCCAAAAAAAGAGACCTAGCATCTCCAATCTTTTCTGATAGCCAAAATTCTCCAGTCCAGGCAATATTTTTGTAAATCTCCTCAGCACCCTTTCCAGTGCAATAACATCTTTCCTGTAATGTGGTGACCAGAACTGCACACAGTACTCCAGCTGCGGCCTAACCAATGTTTTATACAGTTCAAGCATAACGTTCTTTCTCTTGTATTCTATGCCTCGACTAATAAAGGCAAGTAATTCATATGCCTTCTTAACCACCTTATCTATCTGGCCTGCTACCTTCAGGGATCTGTGGACCTGCACTCCAAGGTCCCTTTGTTCCACTACACTTTTCAGTGCCGTACCATTTAATGTGTATTCCTTTGCCTTGTTAGACCTCCCCAAATGCATTACCTCACAATTATCCAGATTAAATTCCATTTGCCACTGTTCTGCTCACCTGACCAGTACATTGATATCTTCCTGCAGTCCACAGCTTTCTTCTTCATTATCAACCACACAGCTGATTTTTGTGTCATCTGCAAACTTCTTAATCATACCCCCAACATTCAAGTCCAAGTCATTGACATATATCACAAAAAGCAAGGGATCCAGTACTGAGCCCTGCGGAACCCCATTGGATACAGCCTTCCAGTCACAAAAACACCCATCAACCATTACCCTTTGTTTCCTGCCTCTGAGCCAGTTTCTGTCCTTGTCCTTCTCCTCCACCCATAGCCACACACTGTAAAAAATAACAAGCCAGTCCTTCCACATCATCATCTACTGAGCATATTGTAAAATTAAAGTGCCTGCTGTAAAGGTTTTATTACTATTTTTAATTTTTTATCGTGTTTTTCTCTTTAGGAGCTTGATTATGGCAGGTATTTCATCAGTTACTGAGTGCCAAACAATCAGACTTTGATAAATTTCCTTTGAAGACTAATAGAATTGGTCCATAAAATAAACACAAGTAAATCATGCAAACATTTTTATCACGCCAATAGAGGAGGTAAAGTACATGAACTTTCAAAATCACATACAGCCTCCATTAGGTAACTTCGACCACGTATGTATTATAACTTTTAAAGGATACCTCTTGGCTTATTTTATCATGCTTTGTGTTAGTTAGAGAGCAACAATTCTAGAAACCGGGAATGCAGGGCTTTTTCAAGACAAGTACCCAAGGGAAAACAGGGCAAACCCAACACAATTTTAAACATTTTATTATTCATTCATGGGCTGTGAGCATCGCTGACAAGGCCAGGATTTATTGCCCGTCCCTAATTGCCGTTGAGAAGATGTTGGTGAGCTGCCTTCTTGAACCACTGCAGTCTGTGTGGTGAAGGTACTCCCACGGTGCTGTTAAGGAGGGAGTTCCAAGATTTTGACCCAGCAATGATGAAGGACTGCCGATATATTTCCAAGTCAGGATGGTGTGTGACTTGGATGAGAACGTGAAGGTGATGGTGTTCCCATGCGTCTGCTGTCCTTGTCCTTCTAGGTAGGAGAGGTCGCAGGTTTGGGAGGTGCTGCCGGAGAAGCATTGGCGAGTTGCTGCAGTGCATCGTGTGGATGGTACACACTACAGCCACAGTACGTCGGTGTTGGAGGGAGTGAATGTTTAAGGTGGTGGATGGGTGCCAATCAAGCGGGCTACTTTGTCCTGGATGGTGTTGAGCTTCTTGAGTGTTTTTGGAGCAGCACTCATCCAAGCAAGTGGAGAGTATTTCATCACACTCCTGACTTGTGCCTTGTAGATGGTGGAAAGGCTTTGGGGATTCAGGAGGTGAGACACTTGCTACAGAATACCCAGCATCTGACCTGTTCTTGTTGCCACAGTATTTCTGTCGCTAGTTCAGTTAAGTTTCTGGTCAATCGTGACCCCCCAGATGTTGATGGTGGGTGATTCGTTGATGGTAATGCTGTTGAATGTCAAGGGGCGGCGATTAAACTCTCGCTTGTTGGAGATAGTCATTGCCTGGCACTTGTGTGGCGCGAATGTTACTTGCCACTTATCAGCCCAAGCCTGAATGTCGTCCAGGTCTTACTGCACACAGGCATGGACTGCTTCATTATCTGAGGAGTTGCGAAAGGCACTGAACACTGTGCAGTCATCAGTCATCTTATATTGTGCTAGGTATGACTCCAGCCAGTGGAGAGTATTGCTGAAACATGCTGGATGTCCACTTAAATGTTTTTGCACCAAATCTCGTGACTTAGTGATGCTAGCCTAAGAAAAGGGCACAAACATTGCAGCTCATTAAATGCTGAATTATGGCTCAGAAGCAACTGTCGCAAACCTGTTTTCCCAATTGTGTGTTCCCTTTGCCCTGTTTGTGCCTAGTTCTCCCAGTGCAAGGGACCAGTGAGTGGGCCCTCGTATCTTTAAGAGACTAGCCCAAAATTGCTGTCAAAATAATGGTGAGGCAAATGGTGCTCATCATTATGTAAATATAAATGCCACACCAACTTCAGGCAAGGGCAGTTACATGATTAAGTGTTAAAATTGAGAATTGCTGTCGGCGATGAACCACTCCGCTGTTAGCTTTGCGAAAATGGCATCTCACTGTCTGGATAGATACAAAGTAAAATTGCCACAGAAAGATAAGTCATGTCATTTCAAATCTAAGTGCCCTTTTAATGATGTGATAAGTGTTAATTACTGTCAGTCAACCTCTTTGGCACTGACAAATAACTATTGTAGTGTGGAGTCTCATTCCTTCAAGTTTTAATTGTTGTTGTATATTTAAAAAAATTATATTTACTTTTTATGAACTTTTTCTGTGTCTCTTTTTTCCTCTCTCTTCATTTAATCTTCCTTTCCCTCTCTTTATTTGTCTTTCTGTACCTAATCTGACATTGAATTCACCATTCTAACTTACACTTCGTTGTTCAGAGTACTTCAATCTGATTGGTTAAAGAGATACACAGCTTCTTGTCCTGTTCACTCAGATCCCAGGTGCCCTATAGAGGGCACTGCACCTTTTCCACCTCGTGCTTTTAACAACTTCCAGGGAAGAATATCATCAACATTAAACAAGTAAGTGGCAGTCTAACGAAAGTCATAACCTTGACCATGACCTCTGCCCATATTTCTTTTTCCCTTTCCTCCCTTTTTTAAACCCCCCTTTTTTCTTCTCTTTCCCATGGTAGCTGGTGATGACTCCGCCATTCACAGCCCATCTAGATTCATCTTTTGTTTCCTAACTTGTGCCATTACCATCTCATTATTGCCCATCATCCCTTTTGTCTCTTAAATCACTTCTGCCTTCCACCCTATCACAGACCTTCCCTTTTGTTCTTTCCTCCCCTCCCCCTTTCCCTGTCCCTACACTTCCTTAAGAATCTGTTACATCTTGAACTTTTCCAGTTCTGACGAAGGGTCACAGACCCGAAGCGGTAACTCTGTTTCTCGCCATAGATGCTGCCTGACCTGCTGGGATTTCCAGCATTTTCTGTTTTTATTTCAGATTCCAGTATCTGCAGTATTTTGCTTTTGCAATGGTGGCCACTGTTCGTTGACTGGTACAGGATTTTTTGGGCCATTTTGTTCATATTAAAGGCAACTTCTGCTACTCCCTTCAAAACCAACAGCAAGCTCATTGTAGTATAGAACAAGTTCAAGTGGCATTTGTGCCAGTGAAAGCCACCTTTGAGCTGGGCTTTAGCAGCAGTGCCACTTCATGCACTGTACAATGACAAGGTTGGACTGTTGTCGGCAGCAGTGCTGTCAGGTAAATGAACCATTTGAGACTGAAACTCTGAAGAAACTTGATAATGGCAATGAACCAAATGTGGAAGTTGTTCAGTATCAAGGAAGTACTTGAGAAAACAAGATTACTTTGGCATGAAGCTTTGTAGTCATAACAACCTCTGACTTCAGCTATTTCTTAACCAATCCAGATTCAGCAAGGTCATCTAAAGAACAATTTTGTTTCAATTGCACTATTCATGGTAACAGTTACAGAATGACTAAGGCATATTTTATACCTCATGACAAGTTAATCATTAATAAAGCCACTTATAACCTACGAACGCAAGGTTTAGAAGAAAAACAAGTTATGTGTACATAAAGGAAGTATTTTTGAATAACAAAAAAGTGTTGCTTTGTATTTTATATTGATAATACTTCAGGAAGGTAACATAGCAGTACTGTACCATCACTCCAATAGCTGTACATCATTTTAAGGTTCAGATTTTCCTCTAAGAGATGATTAGAACTGCCCCCATTTTCTGGGGTCAAAACCAACAGGCCCTGTACCATGCAGGATAGAAAGTGGGCTCAACCTGCAGTACCCTACACGGTAGGCTCATGATTTGCAATATTCCGCCACTGGGGAGCCTAACTGAGCTTGTATCAAAAAGGCTGCTCTTGACCATTAACTGCTTTTGTAAGGAATTAATCGTTCCACAGTAGCTGGTTAAAAACAAATGCTTTACACCCGGATAGGGAGGAAATTTAATACTTAAAGTACAATTGGTCTTTTGGTAAGTGAGCAAACTTCTCTAGGTAGCTGAGAGTCCTATAACTGGACTGGGTAAAAATTCTGATAATGCATTTTCTGCTGTGGGTGCCACTTTAAAAATAGTAAACAAGTTGTATTGTTGGTTTCTATGAGCACCTCCAGAGACAGAACCACCCCGATGCAAAGAAACTTGGGAGAGTCAATGACGAGAGGGCATGTTTTCCTGGTTGTGGGCTGTGCCTGCATTAGCCAGCAAAGTAAAATTCCCATTCACTCACACTCTGACCTCACTGTCCTCGGCCTTCTACACTGTTCTTGTTGTGTTCCTAACACAGATGAGGCTGCACACAGGGAGGTTAAAGTAACAGTGCCCTCAGTCTTTATCAAGACACTCCAGACTGAGGAACAGGCCTTAGGGGCCGGCTTATATACAGTGCTCCCAAGGGATGCTGGGATCCCTTGGGGCTTCAGGGGATGCACTCCCTGGTGGCGGAACATGGGAGTGCATGCTTTACAGATACACAACATTATTCCACCCACAAAGTCAAAGTGAAAGCTATTTACAAGGTGACGCGGTCGGGAGCCTTTCTTTCCCTGGTCGACCGCCTCAGTACAAATGTCTGTTCTGGTGTGTTGGCTGTGCCCTCGCTGGGCTGGTGTGTTGTTGGCCCTGCAGCGCTGCTGGGTGAGCCTGGCCTTGCTGGGTTGTTGGCGTGATGGGTTCGATTTCCTGGTCCGGCGTGGTGTCGTTGATCCTTTGGGTGTGTGTTGTGGGCTCGAAAAAGGTGGAGTCTGCTGTGGGTTGTTCAGAGCAGTCTGTGAACCGCAGCCTCGTTGGTCCAGGTGCATTCTGCAAATTTGTCCATTGTCTACTTTGACTACAAACACCCTATTCCCTTCTTTAGCTATCACCGTGCCTGCGATCCACTTGAGACCATGTCCATAGTTTAGCACATACACAGGGTCATTCAGATCAATTTCCTGTGACACAGTGGCGCGACCATCGTTTATATTTTGTTGCTGCCGCCTGCTCTCTACCTGATCATGCAGATTGGGGTGAACCAGCGAGAGCCTGGTTTTAAGTGTCCTTTTCATTAGTAGCTCAGCAGGGAGCACCCCTGTGAGCGAGTGGGGTCTCGTGCGGTTGAGTAGCTCAGCCGGGAGCACCCCTGTGAGCAAATGGGGTCTCATGCGGTAGCTAAGCAATACTCGGGACAGGCGGGTTTGGAGTGAGCCTTCTGTGACTCGTTGAAGGCTCTGTTTGATTGTTTGTACTGCCCGCTCTGCCTGCCCATTGGAGGCTGGTTTAAACGGGGCCGAGGTGACAGGCTTGATCCCATTGCGGGTCATGAATTCTTTAAATTCGGCACTGGTGAAACATGGCCCGTTGTCACTGACCAGCATGTTAGGCAGGCCGTGAGTGGCAAACATGGCCTTCAGGCTTTCAATGGTGGCGGTGGCGGTGCTTCTTGACATTATTTCACATTCAATCCATTTTGAAAAAGCACCAGGAACATTTTACCGAGAAATGGGCCCGCATAGTCGACATGGATCGTCGACCATGGTCTGGAGGGCCAGGACCACAAACTTAGTGGTGCCTCTCTGGACGCGTTGCTCAACTGAGCACACACGCTGCACACAGAACTCTAAGTCAGAGTCGATACCGGGCCACCACACGTGGGATCTGGCTATCGCTATCATCATTACTATAGCCGGGTGTGTGCTGTGGAGATCCGAGATGAATGTCTCCCTGCCCTTTTTGGGTAGCACTACGCGGTTACCCCACAACAGGCAGTCTGCCTGAATGGACAGCTCGTCCTTTCGCCGCTGGAACGGCTTGATTGGATCTTGCATTTCAACGGGGATGCTGGCCCAGCTCCCATGAAGTAAACAGTTTTTTACTAGGGACAGCAGAGGGTCTTGGCTGCTCCAAGTCCTAATCTGGTGGGCCGTGACAGGTGATTTATCATTTTCAAACGCTTCCATGACCATTAACAAGTCTGCGGGCTGCGCCACCATCAACAAGTTTGCAGTCTGCGCCATTTCCACCCCCGTGGTGGGCAATGGTAGCCGACTGAGAGCATCTGCACAGTTCTTGGTGCCTGGCCTGTGGCGGATGGTATAGTTATACGTTGATAGCGCGAGTGCCCACCTTTGTATGCGGGCTGAGGCATTAGCATTTATCCCCTTGTTTTCAGCGAACAGGGATATGAGGGGCTTGTGATCGTTTTCCAGCTCAAATTTGAGGCCAAACAGGTACTGATGCATTTTCTTTACCCCGAACACACACGCTAATGCCTCTTTGTCAATCATGCTGTAGGCCTTCTCGGCCTTAGACAAGCTCCTGGAGGCATAGGCGATGGGATGCAACTTCCCCACAACGTTAGCTTGTTGTAATACACACCCGACTCCGTACGACGACGCATCACATGCTAGCAGGCATCTTTTACACGGGTTATACAATACAAGCAGCTTGTTGGAGCATAAAATGTTTCTGGCTTTCTCAAAGGCAATTACTTGTTTTTTTCCCCATACCCAGTTCTCACCTTTACGCAATAACACATGTTGGGACTCTAAGAGGGTGCTTAACCCCGGTAGGAAGTTACCAAAATAGTTGAGGAGTCCCAGGAACGACTGCAGCTCCGTGACGTCCTGTGGCCTGGGCGTGTTCCTGATAGCCTCTGGCTTGGCGTCTGTGAGACGAATGCCATCCACCGCCATCTTTCTCCCTAAAAACTCCACTTCTGTTGCCATGAAGATGCATTTCGACCTCTTCAGCCGCAGCCCTACGTGATCCAGTCGCTGGAGGACCTCCTCCAGGTTTTGTAGGTTCTCGACGGTGTCCCGACCCGTGACCAATATGTTGTCCTGAAAAACCACCGTGCGCGGTACCGACTTGAGTAGGCTCTCCATGTTTCTCTGGAAGATCGCTGCAGCCCACTGAATTGCAAAGGGGCATCTGTTGTAGATGAACAGTCCCTTGTGCGTGTTTATGCAGGTGAGGCCCTTCGAAGACTCCTCCAGCTCCTGCGTCATGTAGGCGAAGTCAGGTCGAGCTTGGTGAACGTCTTGCCTCCTGCCAGCGTCGCAAATAGGTCGTCTGCTTTAGGTAGCGGGTATTGGTCCTGTAGTGAGAAACGATTAATAGTTACTTTATAATCGCCGCAAATCCTGACCGTGCCATCACTTTTGAGTACTGGAACAATCGGGCTGGCCCACTCGCTGAATTCCACTGGGGAGTTGATGCCCTCGCGTTGCAGCCTGTCCAGCTCAATTTCCACTCTCTCCCTCATCATGTGAGGTATCACTCGCGCCTTGTGGTGAATGGGTCGTGCCTCTGGGACCAAGTGGATCTGCACCTTCGCCCTGGAAAAGTTTCCAATCCGTGGCTCAAAAAGTGAAGGAAATTTGTTAAGAACCTGGGTGCATGAGGCCTCATCGACATGTGATAGCGCTCAGATGTCATTCCAGTTCCATGATATTTTGCCCAGCCAGCTCCTTCCAAGCAGTGTGGGGCCATCGCCCGGGACAATCCAGAGTGGCAGTTTGTGCACCGCGCACTCATAGGTGACCTTGACCGTGGCGCTGCCCAGGATAGTGATAATCTCTTTGGTGTACGTTCTCAATTTCATGTGGATGGGGCTCAGGGCCGGTCTGAGTGCCTTGTTGCATCACAGTCTCTCTTTTTACTCATGATGGATTGGCTAGCGCCAGTGTCCAGTTCCATGGCTACGGGTAAGCCATTCAGTTTTACGTTTAGTATTATAGGTGGATATTTCGTCGAAAATGTGTGCACCCTGTGTACTTCAACATCTGCCTCCTCTCTATGAGGCTCAAAATTGCTTTGGTCCACCATGGACTGATCTTCTTCTGCCACGTGGTGGTTAGCAGGTTTTACAGAGCTTGCAGCTCATCTGCAAGCTCTTTGGAGGTGCCCTATTGTTCCACAGCTCTTGCAAACATACCCTTTGAAGCGGCATGAATGGGCTGAGACCGATTAGAAATTTAAAAAGCCACTAAAGAGGCTTATAAACCAACTGTCAGTCTATATTGGTTTATGTTTGAAAAAATAGTAACTCTTAGTTTCTATGCAATCTCATGATTTTTAAGAGTTTGTTTCCTGATTTATGAGGCGGTGGGGTTGGCAATACTGCAACACTGAGTTCAACAGTTTCAGATCTTACCACTGCACCCATTTTTTTGGACAGCAGTTGCTGGAAATGATTCTGCTTTTGTCATTTTTCAGTTCCTCCAGACCCACCTTTGTTTCTTTTATTGTCCCATTGCTATCTCCTTTCGTCTCGCACCTCATCCCTTTTGCCATTGAATCTCTCCTGCTTTCCATCCTATCTCAGTCCTTCCCTTTTGTTCTTTCCTCCCCCCCTCCCTTTCCCTGCCTCTGTACTTGCTTAAAGCCTGTTATGTCTCTAACTTCTTCCAGTTCTGATGAAAGGTCATCGACCTGAAATGTGAACCCTGTTTCTCGCTCCACAGATGCTGCCTGACCTGCTGAGTATTTCTAGCATTTTCTGTTTTTATTTCAGAATTCCAGCATCCACAGTATTTTGCCTTTGTAATTTTTCTGCTTGCTGCTCTCACAACAGCCAAACCACTGGCGATATCAGTGGAAAGAAGCCTAATGCATGGGATCAATGCAGTGGCCCGAGCGCCGTGCCTCCGGCGTCAATGCTGCACACATGTTACGCGTGGATGAAGTGAGGTCAGCTCATTTGCATAAATGACGGGAACTGCGGGCTTGTCTGACAAGATGTACTGCAGCAACTCACCACAGCTTCTTCGGCAGCACCTCCCAAACCTGCGACCTCTATTACCTAGAAGGACAAGGGCATTAGATGCATGGGAGCACCATCACCTGCAAGTTCCCCTCCAAGTTACACACCATCCTGACTTGGAAATATATCTTCGTCCTTTCATTGTCGCAGGGTCAAAATCCTAGAACTTCCTCCCTAACAGCACTGTGGGAGTACAGGACTGCAGTGGTTCAAGAAGGTGGCTCACCACCACCTTCTCAAGGGTAATTAGGGATGGGCAATAAATGCTGGCTTTACCAGCGACGCCCACATCCCGGAATGAATTTTTAAAAAGCACAACATAGGCCACTATGCTGAAGCAGCACTTCCAATGCCTTGACAGTCCTGGGGCATCATTTGATATAACCCAGTTACAGTTTCCAGGTTCATCATGGTCTGCTATGTTCTGCATATCTTTGCTATTCAAAACTAGTTGGATGATCGTTATATATTTTTACATTCTCCTGATGTGCCCATGGATCATTGCCATTACCCTGCAACTTCCCCATCCCTCACTAATAAACAATATTTCCACTGCCATTTAACTTGCGTGTCAGGCAAACCATCTCTTGACTGGACCTGTTTTTCCCTAGTTGAATAAGTGAAATTCCATACAACACTTGTGTCAACCTAATTTATTTCCCAAAGTATAATGGGGGTGAAATTGCCCCTTTTTATAGACCCATTAGCGCCTCCGAGGGTTTGGGGGGCACTTTCCCGGCAGCACTGCGCCCCGGGCCAGCGCGCAACTGCCGATGGAAATTGTGGGGGAAATTGCCCCACGGCTCATGAGGCTGGCAGACATCCGCTGCCGACACGTTCTTTAAAGGAGAGGCCTTTAGTGCCCTGAGCTGCCATCTTTATTTGTTGGCTGACTCTTGGGTCAGCCTGACAATGGTGGCCCTAGCATGGACCGGGCCACCATTGTGCAGCCTGGCACTCCAGCTTGGGTGTCGGGCTGCTTGCCCGGTCTCACAGGTCCTTTGTGGCCCAGTGGCCGCTATCAAAGGCCTATCCAGAGTCCGCAGAGGCCCGCCCCTTTAATAGAAGGGGAGGAGCATTGTAGCGCTGGCTTGCTCCACGCAGTGCTGGGCTCAGCGTTGTGCTACTGCTTCGGATGCGGCCGTCAACGGAAATGGAACGCTGGTTTCAGCATCCACTTCCTTTGAGGGGTGTACGTCCTAATACTGCTTTCCACAGTGCCAGAGTGCTAGGTGAGGAGCTTGATTACTCCAGTTATGTGAGATCACAAAGGGCCCAATCCAGCCTGTATGCGAAAGACTAAGCACAAAAGGACATTGCAATTACCAAACTAATATTTCCATCAGGAAACAGTTTTTCAAACATCAACCCACCCAAGACATATCAATTTTAACGAGCCCGACAAAATATTACAAAGAAGAACCAAGCCCGCCAAAATTATACAAAGGATTGTGAACAGATTGGGCGGCAAGATTAGAACACTGAAATCGTATAACTGCCCACTATTTTCAACAGAGGTTAGAGAGAGGAGAGAGAGGAGAGAGAGGAGAGAGAGAGGGAGGAGAGAGAGGAGAGAGAAGAGAGAGAGGGCAGAGAGGTGGTTGCTACTACCTCATCAAGACAAGGAGAGAAACCAATGGGACAGTTGTAAACTAACTTCTCCAGCCTCAAAGTCTTGAAGTGCTGAAGGAAGGAAGAACATCACCATCTACCATTAGCTATCAAAAGGATTGGTAAGCATAAGTCCCTGTCAGCCCTGGAGTCTAACCTAGCTGGAATTAGGTATTGGGAGGAGGTATAATTTTACTGCAACCCCCTTTGAATGTGTAGTGCATGGTACTTTATTCGAGTGATTTTAAGTTTGACCTTGTACCTTTCCTTGTATTGTACTTTATTAGAGTGATTGTAAGTTTGGCTGTTATTTTCTTATTAGAGTAATAAGCCTGTATTACCTTGCCTGTAATAAAACCAAAGTTCTTTGCATCAAACCAGCGTTCTCTGCACTTTTGTCACCCCCCCCAAATAAATCCAGAGTATTGAACCCAAGGGAGGGGGAGCGATTCGAAACCGCTCAAGTTGGTCAGAAGGGAACCTGACCCCCTCATAGAGGCCACACACACACCCCACAATCCCCCCTTACAGTAATGACACAGGGCTAATTAGTAATCTCATAGTAAAGGATCCTCTGGGGCAAAGTGATCATAATACAATAGAATTTCACTTTGCGTTTGAGAATGAATTGCCTGTCCGAAACTAGACTCTTAAACTTAAATTAAGCCAATTATATAGGTATGAAGGGTGAGTTGGCTAAGGTGGATTGGAAAAATAGATTAAAAGGTGTGGCAGTAGATAAGCAGTGGCTTGCATTTAAAGAAATATTTCATAATTCTGAACAAAAATACATTCCATTGGGAAACAAAAACTACACAGAAAAAGTGATCCATCCGTGGCTAAAGAAGTTAAGGATAGCATTAGATTGAAAGAAGAAGCTTATAATGTTGCGAAGAATAATAGTAAGCCAGAGGATTGGGTGAGTTTTAGAAACTAGCAAAGGATGACCAAAAAATTGATAAAAAGGGAAACAATAGACTATGAGAGAAAACGAGCAAGAAATATGAAAACAGATTGTAAGAGCTTCTACAGGTATTTAAAAAGGAAGAGAGTAGCAAAAGTAAACCTTGGTCCCTTAGAGGCTGAGACAGGAGAAATTATCATGGGGAATAAGGAAATGGCAGAAACGTTAAACAAACATTTTATATCTGTCTTCACAGTACAAGATGCAAAAAGCATACCTAAAATGGTGGAGAACCAAGGGTCCGATGAGGGTAATTAACTTACTGCAATTCATATAAGTAGAGAAAAAGTACCAGAAAATCTAATGGGACTAAAAGCCAAGAAATCCCCTGGACCTGATGACCTACATCCTAGAGTTCTAACAGAGGTAGCTGCAGAGATAGTGGATGTTTTGGTTTTGATCTTTCAAATTTCCCTGGATTCTGGAACGGTCCAAGCGGTTTGGAAGGTAGCAAATATAACACCGCTCTTCAAGAAAGGAGGGAGAAACAAAACAGTGAACTACAGGCCAGTTAGCCTGACATCAGTCATCGGGAAAATGTTGGAATCCATTGTTAAGGAAGTGGTATCAGGGCACTTAGAAAATCATAACATGATTAGGCAGAGTCAACATGATTTTATGAAAGGGAAATCGCGTTTTGACAAATTTATTAGAGTTTTTTGAGATGTAACTAACGGTAGATAAAGGGGAATCAGTGGATGTAGTATATTAGGATTTCTAAAAGGCATTCGATAAGGTGCCATATAAAAGATTATTACACAAGATAAGGGCTCATGAAATTGGAAGTAATGTATTAGCTTGGTTAGAGGATTGGTTAATGGATAGAAAACAGAGAGCAGGGATAAACGTGTCTTTTTCAGGTTGGCAGGCGGTAACTAGTGGGGTGCCGCAAGGATCAATGATGGGGCCTCAGCTACTTACAATCTATATTAATGACCTAGATGAAGGGACCGAATATAATGTATCTAAGTTTGGTGATGATACAAAGCTAGGTGGGATGATACAAAAGTGCCAAAATTGCCCCTTCTCTTAAGGCCAGTTACCGCCGGAAATCAGCAGCTACGTTACGGAATTGAATGGCTACCGATTCTTCGTGCAATGGCTGCCATTTTGAAAATTCCGCACTTGCGGTATCCCGGCAGGGAGCTGCTCCCCCCACTACTGCTTGGATGCTGCCAATCCATCTTAAATGCGTCATCAGAGCGCACACCACCGATGTTCCCCACTGATCGTGAAATTCCGCTGAGAAAATCTTGCTGCTGCCACTTGGTGCCACCAACAGTTTTTTCTGCTGGTGCACTGTGCTTGGAGTCTATTCAAAATGGCGGTGCGGCTGCCATTAAAAGGGAGGACCTACCGCCACGGTTGCCATCTTATTTGTTTTGTCGGCTGACTGCCATGCCGGGCCGACAATTATGCCCCCAGGTTTGGCAGGGCCGCCAACTGGCAGCCTGGCACCCTCTCTTGGCTGCCAGGCCGCTGGCCTGGCTGAAACCCTCCCTGGTGGCCCAGTGGACCTGTAGCATAGCTCCATCCAGTGGACTACTGGTCTACCTAGTGGACTACTGTGGTAATGCAAGTGGTGATGTATAATAATAAAAGGGTCATGTGACCAGGTCACCTGACAAGTTCCTGTAGAGCTATCTTCTGTGCAGTGTGTTTGTGATGTCGTAAAGAATATATTATATTGGCGAAGTAGGATAGGATCATCGGATTCGCTTGCTGAAAATTTTTTGGTGGATGATTCAACCAACCAACAGAGACTTTGAAAGATTCTTTGTTTTACGGAACAGCTAAACATCCAAGGTAAATTACAAGCAAACTTGGCTGAACTAAAGAGTGCAGATGGTCGTGCCTGTGGGATTAATAGGGGGCTTAGGTGAATTCTGTCATAACCGAGAGACTTTTGGAGTATATGTGGAGCGATTAGAAATGTTTTTCACCACAAACAGTATTGTCGAAATCCCTGGTGATGAAAACCATGGTGGTCTTAGAAAGAAAACGGTTTATTTTCCTGACTGAAGCAGATCCCAAGGTGTATGAAACCTTGAAAAATGTGCTTGTTGCCGTCATAGAACTACAGTTCTGAGCCCTGGAAATTGCTGGGAATTTATGGAAAATGAGATCAATTCATTGATGAAAGTATCAGTAAGTACATTGTAGCTTTAAAGAAGCTATCTATTCAAACTGATTTCGAAACTTTCAAGACCGAGCATTGTGTGAATGCTTTCTTTGTGGGATGAAAAATGAAGCAATCAGAAGAAGATTGTTGACAACCCCTAACTTGACTATTGATTTAGCTTGTCAGACAACTATTTCGATGGATATGGCCGAACAATACTCCCAAGAATTTCGCGCCATTTCCAATCGTCAGACAACCGAAATGAATTGTCTTCAGGTTAGAAGTAAAAGGCAGTTGGGTCCCAAGGCCTCAGCAACTGGCTAAGGTAACACTAAATTGAAGTCGTGCTATCAGTGTCTGCGACAACACATTGCTCAAAGCTGTCCATATGTGAAGGCAGAGTGTTTCTGCTGCAAGAAAACAGGGCATCCTGCGAAGACATGCCAACTGAAGAGTAAGCAGACTTTCAATACTTGAAGTAGAAATCACCAGTCACAGCTGAAGAAATTGGTAGAGCCATCAAACACGACCCAGTTATGTCAAAGGTGTATGAATGCATAGCAAATGGCTGGCCAAACCAGGTATCAGAGCAAGATATTCATCCATACTTCATTTGTAGGAATGAATTATCAGTGGATAAAGATTGTATCATGTAGGGTGCAAGAGTAGTTATTCCAAAGAAGTTCAAGTACAAATTGTTAGGAGATCTTCATGACCAGCACCTGGGAAGGTGCTTGACCAAGAATTTTGCACACAGTTACTTATGGTGGCCAGTTCTAGATAAAGATATAGGGGTGAAATTCAGGGTCTCAAAGAGACCCATTAATGCCCGTTTGCGGTGGCCATTCCTAAAAATCGAATGGCTGCCGCTTTGGGGTCAACAAGCCGACCCGACCTAAATTCAGGTCTAGGATTTTTCAGTCTGGACCCCATTCCGCCCAAGTAGTTGCACTGCCAATTTAAAGGAATAAACAAATACTTACCAGCCAGTTTCAGCTGAAGCCCTTGATCCCCCGCCGCACGGTGCCCCCGGCAGTTTTTTTTTGCCAGTGCACCATCTCCGCACTGAGTGCGACCCGGCAGCATGGCTGCCCTTAAAGGGGAGGGCCTACTGCCGCTGCAGCAAAGTAAAAATTTTGTTCCATTTCCTGTAGGACTTTGAAAAAATTTCAAAGTCCTGAAAATGGATCTACTTACCGTACCAGAAGTTTCAGCCCTAAGTACCACTCCAAAACTCGTAGGTGTGCCAGCTTTCTGGTGCACCTGAATTTTGGCCCCATGGAGTACATCGTTAGTCAGTGTACGACATGTCAATCAGTAAGCAAGAAAACACCATCAGTACTATTACAGCCATGAAAATGGCCTCCCAGGGTGTGGCAAAAATTACATATAGATTTTGCTGAGCTAGAAGGACAATAGTTCATTGTGATTGATAGCCATTTGAAGTGGGTAGAGGTGTTTTCGATGCAGAAAATAACAACAAACGCTCGACAATTTGTAAACATTGATTTCTTTATATGGCCTCTCAGAAGAATTTGCGTCTGATAATGGGCCACTATTTTGTTCAGAAGAATTTGCAGTTCATGAGCAGTAATAGTGTGAAACATACCAAAGTTCCACCATACCATCCTGCTTCAAATGGTGCAGCAGAGTGCACAGTACAAATTGTAAAACATACCCTCATCAAGCAAATGTTGGATCCAAATCCAAAGAAACAGCAGTTGTCATCGGATCACAAACCAGCAAATTTCCTAATTACTTATCGTAATATTCCTCATACATCATCATCATCATAGGCAGTCCCTCAGAATTGAGGAAGACTTGCTTCCACTCTCAAAGTGAGTTCTTTGATGGCTGAACAGTCCGATATGAGAGCCACAGACCCTGTTACAGGTGGGGTAGACATTCGTCGAGGGAAGGGTTCGGTGGGGCTGGTTTACAGCACGTTCCTTCCGCTGCCTGTGCTTGGCCTCTTCATGCTCTTTGCGTTGAGACTCGAAGAGCTCAACGCCCTCCCAGATGTACTTTCTCCACCTCGGGCGGTCTTCGCCCAGGGTCTCCCAGGTGTCAGTGGTGATGTTGCACTTTACCAGGGAGGCTTTGAGGGTATCCTTATAACGTTTCCGCTGTCCTCCTTTGGCTCGTTTACCATGAAGGAGCTCCGCATAAAGCATTTGCTTCGGGAGTTTCGTATCTGGCATCCGAGCTATGTGGCCTGCCCAGCGAAGCTGATCGAGTGTGGTCAGTGCTTCAATACTGGGGATGTTAGCCTGGTCGAGGACACTGATGTTGGTGCGCCTGTCCTCCAAGGGGATTTGCAGGATCTTGCGGAGACATCGTTGGTGATATATCTCCAGCAACTTGAGGTGCCTTCTATATATCGTCCATGCCTCAGATCCATACAGGAGGGCGGGTATTACTACAGCCCTGTAGACCATGAGCTTGGTGGTAGATTTGAGGCCCTGGTCTTCAAACATTCTTTTCCTCAGATGGCCGAAGGCTGCACTGGCGCACTGGAGGCGATGTTGAATCTCCGCATCAATTTCTGCCTTTGTTGATAAGAGGCTCCCGAGATATGGGAAATGGTCCACGTTGTCGAGGGCCGCGCCGTGGATCTTGATGACTGGGGGCAGTGCTGTGGGGCGGTCACAGGCTGGTGGAGGACCTTTGTCTTACGGATGTTAAGCGTAAGGTCCATGCTTTCATATGCCTCAGTGAATACATTGACTATATCCTGGAGTTCAGCCTCTGAATGTGCACAGTCACAGGTGTCGTCCGCATACTGCAGCTCAACGACAGAGGTTGGGGTGACCTTGAACCTGGCCTGGAGGCGGTGTAGGTTAAACAGCTTCCCACTGGTTCTGTAGTTTAGTTCCACTCCAGCGGGGAGCTTGTTGATTGTGAGGTGGAGCATGGCAGCGAGGAAGATTGTGACGAGGGTTGGAGCAATGACGCAGCCCTGTTTGACCCCGGTCCGGACATGGATTGGGTCTGTAATGGATCCGTTGGTAAGGATCACGGCCTGCATGTCATCGTGAAGCAGGCAAAGGATGTTGACAAACGTTTGGGGCCATTCGAAACGGAGGAGGATGCTCCATAGATCCTCACGGTTGACAGTGTCAAAGGCCTTTGAAAAATTGAAAAAGGCATGTGTAAAGGCTGGCACTGCTCCCTGCATTTTTCCTGCAACTGTCGCGCTGCAAAGATCACGTCTGTTGTGCCCCGTAGGGGACGAAATCTGCATTGTGATTCCGGGAGGAGCTCCTTGACCACAGGGAGAAGACGATTGAGGAGAACTCTCGTGACAACTTTCCCAGTGATTGATAGCAGGGAGATTCCCCTGTCGTTGCTGCAGTCGGACTTGTCCCCTTTTTAAAAAATGGTCACAATTACTGCATCTCTGAGATTTCCCGGCATGCTCTCCTCCCTCCAAATGAGAGAGATGAGGTTATGTATCCGCGTCATCAGCGCCTCTCCGCCATACTTTAGCGCCTCAGCAGGGATTCCATTCGCACCTGTAGCCTTGTTATTCTTGAGCTGCTTTGCCTACCTCATGCAACATTGGAGTTTCACTGAGTTGATGGCGGGTCGCATGCTGCGGGATGGAGTCGAGAACACTCGAGTCAAAGGCAGAGTCTCGAGTGAGGAGATCTTCAAAGTGCTCCTTTCATCGGGCCCTGACAGCCTCGGTGTCTTTGATGAGTGTTTCCCCGTTCTTGGCCAGGAGTGGGGTGGGGCCTTGGGAGTTTGGACCGTAGGTGGCCTTGACTGCAGTGAAGAATCCTCGTATATCGTGGCTGTCGGCCAGTTGGTGTATCTCCTATGCTTTCTCCATCCACCACCTGTTCTTTAGGTCCCGGGTTTTTTGTTGGACCAGAGCCTTGAGCCATCTGTCATGTTGTTTTGCAGCTCCCGAATTGGGTTGTTGCTTGAGGCTCAGAAATGCTTTGCGCTTGCGATCTATTAGTTCTTCGATCTCCTGATCATTTTCATCAAACCAGTCCTGATGTTTTCTGGTTGAGTGACCAAGTGTCTCTTCACAGGCACTGGTTATAGAGGCCTGGAAGGCAGACCAAGCGCTATGGTTGGCTGTGAGGCACTGGCTGTATAGGGCTCTCTTAGCTTGGTCTCTAAGTGCCCGGGCATTAACTTTTTTGCGGAACTGCTTCTGCTGTCCCCTCTGCTTTGGCACAATGTTGATGTCGATGATGGATCGGATTAGGTGGTGGTCCGTCCAGCAGTCGTCAGCTCCTGTCATGACATGGGTGATGCGCACATCCTTGCGATCCCTGGCTCGTACGATGACATAGTCAAGCAGGTGCCAGTGTTTGGAGGAAGGGTGTTGCCGCGATGCCTTGTATTTGTCCCTCTGGCGGAACAGGGTGTTGGTGATGAGGAGTTCATGTTCTAGACATTTTGCTAGGAGTAGGGTACCGCTGGAGTTGGTTTTCCCTATCCCCTCTCTGCCAATCACACCGCCCCAGAGGGCTGTGTCTTTGCTGACTCTGGCATTAAAATCACCCAGGAGGATCAATTTGTCATCCGTGGGGACGTGGGACAAGGATGTCTCGAGGTTGGAATAAAAACCCTCTTTAGCCTCATCCGTTGCATCGAGTGTAGGGGTGTACGCACTGATGACTGTGGCGCATTGGTTCTGGGATAAGGTAATACGAAGAGTCATGAGGCATTCGTTAACCCCACAGGGGGAGTCTTTGAGGCGGTCGACCAGCTCACTCTTGATGGCAAAGCCAACTCCATGAAGGCGGCGTTCTGCCTCTGGTTTCCTTTTCCAGAAAAAGGTGTAACCTCCACCATATTCCTTCAACTGGCCTTCCCCTGCCCGCCGGGTCTCGCTTAGGGCAGAGATGTCAATGTCAAAACGCCTGAGTTCCTGGGCAACTATGGCGGTGCGGCGTTCCGGTCTGTTGCTGTTGGGATTGTCCATGAGGGTCCTGACGTTCCAGGTCCCGAGCTTCATAGTCGCAAAGTGGAGATGCCTGTGTGTGAGTTTTTTAAAGTGGGGTGGCCGCTGCACACCAGCAACCACACGGGCTTAGCTGAACAAGGTCTTGGTCCAGTGGCAAGGGGGCCCAAGACAACTGGAGACCAGGCACAGCTCTGTCAGCCTAATTGCCTACGGCAAAGTGTTAGCCATTGATGGTAGATGGCCCGAGGGCTTGGTTGGGGGGCAGGCATTTGGAAGGTGAATTCCAAAGTTATTTTAAAAGTTAAAAGTTGATAAAGATTCCCAATTCGTTTAAAAAGTTTCTAAGAGTTGTTAAAAAGTCTAAGATGTAAATCAATAATAGGTTATAAAAGTTTCCCCAATTTAAAAAGTTTCTAAAGGTTGTTAAAAAGTCAAAGATGTAGATCAATAATAGATGTTTCACAGTATTTTGATTAAAAGTCTAAAATGTAAGTTTTAAAAGTTCTCCCAAATTGTTTAAAAAATTTAAAAGTTGATTAAAAGTTTAAAAATTGATTAAAAGTTGGTTAGGAGGTTAAGACGTTTGGTTGAACGCCACTGCCGCGGTCCCTTCGGCCGGTTCAGCGCCGGCCTGGAGTCCTCATACAACTACGGGTAGAACACCAGCAGATTTGTTTCTCAAATGACAGCCATAAACCAGATTCTCGTTGTTAAAGCCAAACCTGGCACAGTCAGTAAAAAGAAACAAGTAAGACAAAAAGAGAATCTTAATAGAGGTAGAGTGAGAGAGAGAAGTGTGAAATTGAATCTGAAGGTGAGAGTGTAGAACCATCACCATAAATGGTTAAAGTGGTTACCAGGAAGAATAGTGAAGATAAGTGGTCCTTGCACATATTTGGTCAAGATGTTGGATCATGGAAAGGTTAGGTTTGTTCACATTGATCATATTTTACCTACAGATGTGGAAGGAGTTGAAAGTTGGAATGATTCGATTATTTCTGATGAATCAGATAGCCTTGCTACCAATAGCAAATCCAACATCAGATGTACTAGAAACAAATCCAAGAGAAAGTCAGAATTTAAATCTGAATCCAAGTCGGACAGACAAACAGACTGAAGTTGTAGAGAGTTCATATGTAGATCAAGGGCTTCTCCTCAGTATCAGCCTAAAATGAGTCTAAGTTTGACACCATGTTTGGAAAGTTCTGTTCGAGAGTGAAGGTATCCTCTTCAAAACAGAAAACCAGTGATTAAGTTTGATTTGTAAATATTGAAAAATAAGTCCATATTTTTTGTTGTGTATAACCATGCAAGTTATGTTTGATGATTATTTTGTTATGACTACTTCTTCATTAAGGAGGGCGAAGTGTAATATAGCTCCACCCAGTGGACTACTGTGGTAATAGAAGTGGTGATGTATAATAATAAAAGTTTCATGTGACCAGGTTACCTGACAAATTCCTGTAGAGCTATCTTGTGTGCAGTGTGTTTGTGATGTTGTAAAGAATATATTACAGGACCTAACTTAAGTAATGGCAGTGGTTCTCCCCTTTAAGTGAAAGGGAGATATGGTGACAGACCAGCGTGATAATGTCATCAGTGCTATGCTGATGAGTGACAGCGGAGGACAGTCTGCCCGCCCCCAACTTTCACCCCTCTACTTACCGAACTTCCTCTCACCGCCGCACTTCCGCCCCCATTGTGACCGATTTCCAGGCCGCTGGAAAAAAAGCTAAAGTGTGGAATTTCGTTCAAGAGGCCACCGCATCAACAGCGCCAGTAAAACAGCTGAAACAGAGTAGGTGCGCCGCGTTTCTGGCAGTGGGCAATTTGAGCCCCAAAGCGTCTGCAAAGGGATATAGATAGACTAAGTGAGTGGGCAGTAAAGTGGCAGATGGAGTATAATGTAGGGAAACATGAGGTTATTCTACAGGTCCCAGTCAACAACCACAGCAGTCTTCCCGGACTCATGATGCAGCTACAGAGATGACAGTTAGGCGTAGTGTTAGGGTAGTCACGCGTAACAGGTGTTATAGTGAGATGCACAGGTGTAAAAAATGATTGCAGTACAGGTTGAACCTCTCTTATCCGGCACCCTCGGGACCTGGCCTGTGCCAGAAAAGGGATTTTGCCAGATGAGGGGACATCATGTTAAATTGGATAGTACAGTACTGAGCAAGGGGATATCGGGGCTGGCTGGCTTGGGGCTGGGAGAGCGACAGAGAGATCGTGGTGGGGGGGGGGGGGGTGGTGGTGGTGGGGACATGGATCGCGGGGTCAGGCCAGCGATTGCGGAAGTCGGCAGCATTGAAGGACTTCAACTTGTTCAATTTGTTCATGTCGGAGTGGCCGGGAATGGTGCCGGATGAGGGGCGGTGCTGGATAAGGGAGTTCCGGATAAGGGCGGTTCAACCTGTATTATTATATTGTACTTTAGGATCTGTTTTTGTAGTGATTTGGATAATTGGATCAATCTTTATTTTTGGCGCATATACCTGTCCAGGTGCTTCATTTGGGAGTGGCCAATTCTGCGTTATGCACTCATTGCAATAGCCATTGAAAGTGGGAGCTGAAGGGTCATGTGTGGATGGGATTATCTGAAGCGAGCAGCTATGAGCCGCAGCTGTGAGACCTGCCAGGATTGCTCGATGATGCACCTAGTGCCACAATGAGCATCATTGAATGCATGCTCTGGCGCTATTCTAGGGTTCCACCGTGGAGTGAGCAGCCAAGTGGACAGGGGATATCCCTTGTCCCCAAGCAGCCAACCGCAATCCTGATTCGGGCCGATGAAGATGGTGGGCACCCTTGTTATGTATGAATAAAGAGTCTGACTGGATATTGTGAGCTCAAAGTAAAGTGTGACCGTAGTCTTTTATTACAGGTCTCCAGAGTGCCTCTCCAGACTGTGAGGCCTCCTTAAGTACCAGTGCTCCAGGGGATGAGCCCTCCGATGGCTACACAAGGGATATACAGGTTTACACATATATAACAACACCGCCCGCCCCCCCCCCCCCCAAAGTCAATAGTGTAATTTATTTACAAGGTGAGTCGATCTGGGGCCTTTCTTGCCCTGGTTGATCGTCTCGGTGCAAATGCTGGTTTTGTGAATCGTTTGTTGGGCCCTCACTGGGCTGCTGTGCAGCTGGCCTTGCTGGGCTGCCTGGTGTGGTGAGTCCTGCTGGGCTGCTGTGGGTGATGGGTTCTGCTTCGTGGTCAACCGCGGTGTCGGTTGCCACTGGTGTGTATGTTGGGAGGTCAAAGAATGTAGGGTCCAATGTGGGTTGCTCAGGATAGTCCGTGAATCTGAGTTTGGTTTGGTCCAAGTGTTTCCGGTGAATGAGTCCATTTGAAAGTTTGACCCAAAACACCCTAGTCCCCTCTTTGGCCACAACAGTGCCGGGAAGCCACTTGGGACTTTGTCCATAATTTAATACAAATACAGGATCATTGATTTCAATCTCGCGTGACACATTTGCGCTATCATGATATGTACTTTGTTGAAGCCGTCTGTTCTCTACCTGTTCATGGAGATCAGGGTGGACTAACGAGAGCCTTGTCTTAAGTGCCATTTTCATGAGCAGTTCAGCAGGTGGAATCCGAGTAAGCAAGTGGGATCTCGTGCGGTAGCTAAGCAAGACTCGGGATAGGCGAGTCTGCAGTGAGCCTTCAGTTACCCTCTTCAAGCTCTGCTCGCTCTACCTGACCATTGGATGCTGGTTTGAATGGGGCAGATGTAACATGTTTGATCCCATTACGGGTCATGAACTCTTTGAACACGGCACTGGTGAAACATGGCCCATTGTCGCTCACAAGGACATCAGGCAGGCCGTGCGTGGCAAACATGGCCGGCAGGCTTTCAGTGGTGGCAGCGGATGTGCTTGCCGACATTATCTCAGAGTCAATCCATTTGGAGTATGCATCTAAAATCACTCGGAACATTTTACCCAAAAATGGGCCTGCATAGTCGACGTGGACCCTGGACCACGGTTTGGAGGGCCAGGACCATAAACTTAGTGGCGCCTCCCTGGGTGCATTGCTCAACTGCGCGCATGTGTTACATTTGTGCATGCAGGACTCTAAGTCCGCATCGATACCGGGCCACCACACGTAGGATCTGGCTATAGCTTTCATCATTACAATGCCTGGGTGAGTACTGTGGAGATCACTGATGAAAGTGTCCCTGCCCTTCTTGGGGACCACTACCTGGTTGCCCCACAGAAGGCAGTCTGCCTGTATAGACATTTCATCTTTGCACCACTGGTACGGCTTTATCTCTTCCTGCATTTCCACTGGGACATTGGACCAGCTCCCGTGAAGCAGACAATTTTTTACTAGATACAGTAAGAGGTCCTGGCTCATCCAGGTTCTAATCTGTCGGGCTATGATGGGTGATTGCTCACTCTTGAATGCTTCCATAACCAATATAAATCTGCACGCTGTGCCATTTCCACTCCCGTGGTGGGCAATGGCAGCCTACTGAGAGCATCGGCACAGTTTTCTGTGCCTGGCCTGTGGCGGATGGCGTAGTTGTATGCGGACAACGTGAGCACCCATCTCTGGATGCAGGCCAATGCATTTGTATTTATCCCCTTACTTTCAGAAAAAAGGGATATCAGTGGCTTATGGTCAATTTCCATTTCAAATTTGAGCCCAAACAGATATTGATGCATTTTCTTTACCCCATAAACACACGCTAACGCTTCTTTTTCAAACATGCTGTAGGCTCTCTCAGCCTTAGACAGACTTCTGGATACATAGGCAACTGGTTGCAATTTCCCAGATTCATTAGCTTGTTGCAATACACACCAGACGCCGTACGATGACACATCACATGCTAGTACCATACGCTCACATGGATCATACAACACAAGCAATTTGTTTGAGCATAACAATTTTCTAGCTTTTACAAAGGCATTTTCTCAGCTTTTGCCCCAAACCCCTTCGTCCCCTTCATGCAGTAAGGCGTGCAGTGGTTCTAACAGTTTGCTGAGACCCGGTAAGAAGTTACTAAAGTAGTTCAGGAGTCCTAGAAACAACCGCAGCTCTGTCATGTTCTGTGGCCTCGGTGCGTTGTCGATTGCCTCCGTCTTCGAATCGGTGGGCCTGATGCCGTCCACCGCGATTCTTCTCCCCAATAACTTCACTTCAGGCGCCAGGAAAACACACTTCGAGCATTTTAACCTGAGCCCCACGTGGTTGAGTCGACTAAGAACCTCCTCCAGGTTCTGCAGATGCTCAACTGTGTCCCGACCTGTAACCAAGATGTCGACGTGGAAGAGCACCATGCGCGGGACTGACTTCAGTAAACTTTCCATGTTTCTCTGGAATATCGCCGCGGCTGATCGAATTCTAAACGGGCATCTGTTGTAGATGAAGAGACCTTTGTGCATGTTGATGCAGGTGAGGCCCTTCGATGATTCCTCCAGCTTCTGCGTGAAGTAGGCTGAGGTCAATTCTTGCTTCGTGAACGTCTTTCCTCCTGCCAGCGTAGCAAAAAAGTCATCAGCCTTTGGTAGTGGGTATTGATCCTGCAGGGAGCAATGATTGATACTTACTTTGTAATCTCCACAGATTCTGATGGTGCCGTCTCCCTTGAGGACTGGAACAATCAGACTGGCCCACTTGTTGAATTCGATCGGCGAAATGATGCCTTCTCGTTGCAGCCGGTCTAGCTCGACCTCTACCCTTTCTCTCATCATGTATGGTACTGCTCTCGCCTTGTGATGGATGGGTCACGCCCCGGAATTAGGTGGATCTGCACTTTTGCTCATTGGAACTTCCTGATGCCTGGTTCAAACAGTAAAGGGAACTTGTTTAAGACCTGGGCACACGAAGTGTCATCAGCGGACGAGAGCGCTCAGACGTCGTCCCATTTCCAGCGTATCTTTCCCAGCCAGCTCCTGCCAAGCAGCGTGGCACCATCGCCCGATACCACACAAAGTGGCAGCTTGTGCACTGCCAATTATGGGAAGCAGTTCCTTTGTGCAAGTTCTCAGTTTAGTGCGAATGGGAGTCAAGACTGGCCTTGAGGCGTTGCTGCATCACAATTTATCAAAAGTCCTTTTGCTCATAATGGACTGGCTCGCACCCATGTCCAGCTCCATTGACATCGGGAGTCCATTTAATTCAACCTTCAGCATTACCGAGGGACACTTTGTGGTAAATGTGTGCAACACATATATCTCTGCCTTCTCGGTCTGAGGCTCTGGTTCATCGTGATCCGCCGTGGATCTATCCTCCTCTGCAACATGATAGTTTGCAGGATTAACAGGGTTTGCAGCTCGCCTGCACATATGTTGGAGATGTCCCATTGTTCCACAGCCCTTGCAAACTTAGCCTTTGAAGCGGCATGAATGGAAATGATGATCACCTCCGCAGTGCCAACAAGATGTTAATTGCCTTGCATTCATCACCCTTGATGGTGGACTCTGAGGAATCTGCGGATGTGCAGCTGCTGGCATGTGGGGCCTGCCCTGTACGTTGCGATTTGAAAACAACATCACTTTGTTCACAGTACTTGAAGCAGCACTCATGCGCTGAGAGATTCGCTTCGTATTGTCATTGGTGGCAATGAATGCCTGGGCTATCGCTATGGCTTTACTCAAGGTTGGGGTCTCGACAGTCAAAAGTTTGCGAAGTATCACTTCATGGCCAATGCCAAGTACGAAAAAGTCTCTGAGCTTGTGCTCCAAATGTCCTTCAAATTCGCAATGTCCTGCAAGGCGTCTTAGCTCGACGACATAACTTGCCACTCTCTGGCCTTTAGACCTTTTGTAGGTGTAGAACCGGTACCTCACCATCAGAACGCTTTCCTTCGGGTTCAGATGCTCCCGGACCAGTGTGCACAAATCATTGTACGATTTCTCTGTGGATTTCGCTGGAGTAAGCAGATTTTTCATTCGGCCATACGTTGGTGCCCCGCAGATGGTGAGGAGAATCGCCCTTCGTTTGGCAGCGTTCGCCTCTCCTTCCAGCTCGTTGGCCACGAAGTATTGATTGAGTCACTCCATGAAAATTTCCCAATCATCTCCCTCCGAAAATTTCTCCAGGATGCCTACTGCACTCTGCATCGTTGGGTTCATCATCTGTATCTCGTCGCCAGTTGTTATGTATGAATAAAGAGTTTGATGAGATACTGTGAGCTCAAAATAAAATGTGACCTTATTCTTTTATTGCATGTCTCCAGAGTGCCTCTCCAGCCTGTGAGGCCTTCCTAAGTACCAGCGCACCTAAGGGATTGTGGGATCCCTTGGAACTCCAGGGGATGAGCCCTCTGGTGGCTACACAAGGTATATACAGGTTTACACATATATAACAACACTGGTCTGGTGCAGAATGAACGAATCATGGCTGCTTCCAGGGTACCTTGCATCAAATGCCAGAATCCGACGCTGGAGGTCACACACGAGCTGCACATTCAGCAAGCAGAAGCCCTTGCAGTTCACAAAGATCTCAAGGTGTTGTTGTGGTGCCCTCAGCCCAACGTGTATGCAGTCAATGGCACCCTTCACCCTCAGGAAGCCTACCATTCGGGCAAATCTGGCCTGCCGCTCCATCTGTTTGTCCCTTGTCATTGGGAAGGAGATGTGCTGGACCCTTCTCCTGTACAGTTCATCTGTGACCTGCCGGTTGCATTAATGTGCCGAGAATTGGGAGATGTTGCCAATGTCTGTAGTGGCAGACTGGAAAGACCCTGTGGCGTATAAATTCAAGGCAATAGTGACCTTGGTCTCCATGGTGAGGGCGGTCCTGAGCCTTATGTGAGGCTGCAGATCTTCTCACAGGACAGGGCAGAGCTCTCTGAGTACTTCTTTCTGAAATCGTAGCCTTCGCAGGCATTGCTCATCACTGAGCTGGAGGTATGTAGACCCTTGGAGGGTATGGCCTCCTTCCCCCATGTCTGCATTGGCCACCTCCCCTGGCAGCTGCCTGCTGGCTATCTCCCTTGTCCTCCTCGTTCTCAGGCTCCTGTGGAGGCTCATGCTGGATTTTTGGTTGTCTATAGCCTCAGTTAGCAGCCAGCGGGGGCATTAATGCGAGCGTTAGAGCTTAGCGACTGGGCGGTCAACTTTTAGTGCCCCGAAGGAAAATTCATTAGAGGCTCACCGGGGCGCAAACCATTAGCGCCTGTCTGCTGATGATCACTCCGATCATAACAACATAAGAACATAAGAATTAGGAGCAGGGGTAGGCCATTCGGTCCCTCGAGACTGCTCCACCATTCAATAAGATCATGGCTAATCTTCTACTTCAACTGTACTTTCCTGCACTATCCCCATATCCTTTTATTCCCTTAATATTAAAAAATATATAGATCTCTGTCATTAAGTATACTCAAAGGCTGAGCCTCCACAGCCCTCTCGGGTAGAGAATTCCAAAGATTCACCACCCTCTGAGTGAAGAAGTTTCTTCTCATCTCAGTCCTAAATAGCCGACCCCTTCTTCTGATTCTGACCCCTGGTTCTAGACTCCCCAGCCAGAGGAAACATCCTCCCTGCATCTATCCTGTCAAGCCCTGTAAGAATTTTGTATGTTTCAATGAGATCAACTTTCATTCTTCTAAACTCTAGCGAAGCCTATCCTGCTCAATCTCTCCTCATAGGACAATCCCCCCATCCCAGGAATCAGTCTGGTGAACCTTTGTTGCACTCCCTCTATGGCAAATATTTCCTTGGGTAAGGAGACGAAAACTGTACACAATACTCCAGGTGTGGTTTCACCAGGGCCCTATATAATTGCAATAAGATATTTTTACTTTCATACTCGAATCCTCTTGTAACAAAGGCCAACATACCATTTGCTTTCTTAATTGCTTGGTGTACCTGCATGTTAACTTTCAGTGATTCATGTACAAGGACACCCAGGTCTCTCTGAACACCAACATTTCCCAATCTCTCACTATTTAAACAATACTCTGCTTTTTTATTTTTCCTACCAAAGTGAATAACTTCACATTTCTCCACATTATATTCCATTTGCCATGTTCTTGCCCACTGACGTAGTCTGTCTACATCCCCTTGAAGTCTCTTTGCATCCTCCTCACAACTTACATTCCCACCTAGCTTTGTATCATCAGCAAACTTGGATATATTACATTTGGCCCCTCATCCAAATCATTGATATAGATTGTGAATATCTGAGGCCCAAGCACTGATCCTTGTGGTACCCCACTAATTACAGCCCACCAACCCGAAAATGACCCGTTTATTCCTATTCTCTGTTTTCTGTCCCTTAACCAATCCTCAATCCATGCTAGTATATTACCCTCAATCCAATGAGCCCTAATTTTGTTTCATACCCTCTTGTGTGGCACCTTACCAAATGCCTTCTGAAAATCCAAATACAACTCATTCACTGGTTCTCCCTTATCTATTCTACTAATTACAACTTCAAAAAACTCTAACACATTTGTCAAACATGATTTCCCTTTCATTAATCCATGTTGAGACTGCCCGATCCTATTATTATTTTCTAAGTGCACTGCTTTCACATCCTTAATAATAGATTCTAGCATTTTCCCTATGACTGATGTCAGGCTAACATAAGAACATAAGAACATAAGATATATGAGTAGGAGTAGGCCATTTGGCCCCTCGAGCATGCTCCGCCATTCAATAAGATCATGGCTGATCTGATCATGGACTCAGCTCCACTTCCCTGCCCGCAATCCATAACCCTACTCCCTTATAGCTCAAAAATCTGTCTATCTCCGCCTTAAATATATTCAGTGACCCAGCCTCCACAGCTCTCTGAGGCAGAGAATTCCACAGATTTACAATCCTCTGAGAGAAGAAATTTCTCCTCATCTCAGTTTTAAATGGGCGGCCCCTTATTCTAAGACTAGGTCCACTTGTTTTAGTTTCCCCTATGAGTGGAAATATCCTCTCTGCATCCACCTTGTCGAGCCCCCTCATTAGCTTATAAGTTTCAATAAGATCACCTCTCATTCTTCTGGACTCCAATGTGTATAGGCCCAACCTACTCAACCTATCTTCATAAGTCAACCCCCTCATCTCCGGAGTCAACCTAGTGATCCTTCTCTGAACAGCCTCCAATGCAAGTATATCCTTCCTTAAATACGGAGACCAAAACTGCATGAAGTACTCCAGGTGTGACCTCACCAATACCCTGTACAGTTGTAGCAGCACTTCTCTGCTTTTATACTCTATCCCCCTTGCAATAAAGGCCAACACTCCATTTGCCTTCCTGATTACTTGCAATACCTGCATAATAACTTTTTGTGTTTCATGCACAAGGATCCCCAGGTCCCTCTGTACTGCAGCACTTTGCAATTTTTGTCCATTTAAATTATAATTTGCTTTTCTATTATTTCTGCCAAAGTGGATAATCTCACATTTTCCCACATTATACTCCATCTGCCAAATTTTGCCCACTCATTTAGCCTGTCTGTATCCCTTTGCAGATTTTTTGTGTCCTCCTCACAATTTGCTTTCCCACCCATCTTTGTATCATCAGCAAACTTGTCTACATTACTCTCGGTCGCTTCCTCCAAGTCATTAATATAGATTGTAAATAGTTGAGGACCCAGCACCAATCCCTGCGGCACTCCACTAGTCACTGTTTGCCAACCGGAAAATGACCCATTTATCCCGCCTTTCTGTTTTCTGTTAGTTAGCCAATCCTCTATCCATGCTAATATATTATCCCAGCCCCGTGAGCTTTTACCTTGTGCAGTAACCTCTTATCGAATGCCTTCTGGAAATCCAAATACACCACAGCCACTGATTCCCCCTTATCCACCTTGCTCGTTACATCCTCAAAGGACCCGAGCAAATTTGTCAAACATGATTTCCATGCTGACTCTGCTTGATTGAATCACGCTTTTACAAATGTCCCGCTACTGCTTCCTTAATAATGAACTCCAACATTTTTCCAACGACAGGTGTTAGGCTAACTGGTTTATAGTTTCCTGCTTTTCGTCTGCCTCCTTTTTTAAATAGAGGCGTTACATTTGCGGTTTTCCAATCCGTAGGGACCGCATTAGAATCCAGGGAATTGTGCTAGATTACAACCAATGCACCCACTATCTCTGCTGCCACTTCTCTTAAGACCCTAGGATGTAAGCCATCAGGTCTAGGGGACTTGTCCGCCTTTAGTCCCATTATTTTACCTAGTACTACTTCATTAATGATTGTGATTGTATTAAGTTCCTCCCTCCCTATAGCCCTTTGATTATCCACTATTGGGATGTGTTTAGTGTCTTCTACCATGAAGACCGATACAAAATATTTGTTCAATGTCTCTTCCATTTCCCTGTTCTCCATTATTAATTCCCCAGTCTCATCCTCCAGGGAACCAACATTTACTTTAGCCACTCTTTTCCTTTTTATGTACCTGTAGAAACACTTACTATCTGTTTTTATATTTTGTGCTAGCTTACTTTCATAATCTATTCATAACTGGCCTGTAGTCCCCCATTTTCTCTCTCCCTCCTTTTTTAAATAACAGGGTTACATTAGCTACCATCCAATCTAAGAACATAAGAATTAGGAACAGGAGTAGGCCATCTAGCCCCCCAAGCCTGCTCCGCCATTCAACAAGATCATGGCTGATCTGGCCGTGGACTCAGCTCCACTCACCCGCCCTCTCCCCGTAACCTTTAATTGCCTTATTGGTTAAAAATCTATCTATCTGTGATTTGAATACATTCAATGAGCTAGCCTCAACTGCTTCCTTGGGCAGAGAATTTCACAGATTCACAACTCTCTGGGAGAAGAAATTCCTTCTCAACTCGGTTTTAAATTGGCTCCCCCGTATTTTAAGGCTGTGCCCCCTAGTTCTAGTCTCCCCGATCAGTGGAAACAACCTCTCTGCTTCTACCTTGTCTATCCCTTTCATTATTTTAAATGTTTCTATAAGATCACCCCTCATCCTTCTGAACTCCAACGAGTAAAGACCCAGTCTACTAAATCTATCATCATAAGGTAACCCCCTCATCTCCGGAATCAGCCTAGTGAATCGTCTCTGTACACCCTCCAAAGCTAGTATATCCTTCCTTAAGTAAGGTGACCAAAACTGCACACAGTACTCCAGGTGCGGCCTCACCAATACCCTGTACAGTTGCAGCAGGACCTCCCTGCTTTTGTACTCCATCCCTCTCGCAATGAAGGCCAACATTCCATTTGCCTTCCTGATTACCTGCTGCACCTGCAAACTAACATTTTGGGATTCGTGCACAAGGAACCCCAGGTCCCTCTGTACCGCAGCATGTTGTAATTTCTCCCCATTCAAATAATATTCCCTTTTACTGTCTTTTTTTCCAAGGAGTATGACCTCACATTTTCCGACATTGTATTCCATCTGCCAAACCTTAGCCCATTCGCTTAACCTATCTAAATCTCTTTGCAGCCTCTCTGTGTCCTCTTCACAACCCGCTTTCCCACTAATCTATGTGTCATCTGCAAATTTTGTTTGTTTGTCTGTGGGAACTATTCTAGAATCTTTGGAATTTTGGAAGATGACAACCAAAGCATCCGCTATCTTTATAGCCACCCCCGTCCAAACCCTAGGATGTAGGCCATCAGGTCCAATGTATTTATCGGCTTTCAGTCCCATTGATGTCTCCAGAACTATTTTTTTACAATACTAATTTCTTTGCGTTCCTCACTCTCGCTAGACCCTTGGTTCTCCACTGTTTCCGGGAGGTTTTTTGTGTCTTCTTCCGTGAAGACAGACACAAAGTATTTCTTTAATTTCTTTGCCATTTCCTTATTCCCCATTATAATTTCTCCTGTCTCAGCCTGTAAGGGACCCACATTTACTTTTGCTAATGTTTTCCTTTTTACATACCTATGGAAGCTTTTACAGTCTGTTTTTATGTCTCTCACTAGTTTGCTCTCATTCTATTTTCCCTTTCTTTATCAATTTCTTTGTCCTCCTTAGCTGAATTCTAAAATCCTCCCTATCTTCAGGCTTACTGCTCTTTTTGGCAATATTAGAAGCCTCTTCTTTGATCTAATATTATCTTTAACTTTCCTTGTTAGACCACATGTTGGACCACATTTGCTGTGGGGTTTTTGTGCCTTAAAGGAATGTATGTTTGTTGTAAATCATGTATTATTTCTTTAAATGCTAGCCATTACTTGTCTACCATCATACCTTTTAATGTAGTTTCCCAATTTACCTTAGCCAACTCACCCCTCATACCTACATAGTTTGCAGTGTTTAGCTTTAAGGTCCTAGTTTTGGATTTAACTAAATCACTTTCAAACTCAATATAAAATTCTATCATATTATGGTCATTCTTCCCTAAAGGCCCCTTTAGGCCCCTAAGGTTATTAATTAACCCTTTCTCATTACACAATACTAGATCTAAAATAGTCTGTTCCCTCGTTGGTTTCTCAACATACTGATCGAGAAAACCATCTTGTATACATTCCATGAATTTGTCCTCTACACTATTACTGCATATTTGTTTTGCCCAGTCTATATGTAGATTAATTTCCCCCATGATTACTGTTTTACCTTTGTTGCATGCACCTCTTGTTAAGAATTGAATAACTCCACGAGACTAAATACAGTGAGCTAGTTCAGGCATGACCTTACTCCAGTTTATTTACTCTCAAAGTGAGGATTCAACATGGCTGCCAACATTATATACCAGGCTTGCACGTGTCTGCCAGTGACCATTAGGACTCCAACAGCCGCGCCCTCCGATGGCAGGTAAAACCCAGTTAACATACATAACATCATTCCCCCTAAAGTCCTTGGTACAGGTTGAATTTGCAAGTTGAAATAGTCCGGGGCCTTCCGGTCCCTGGCTGATCTTCTCAGTTCAAACCCAAGCTTGGGTGAGTTAGTAGGATCATTGCTGCATTGCGGAACAGTCGGTCTGACAGGACTGTTGAGGATGGTAGGTTTGTCTTCGTCTATGATACAAGGGTCAACTGATGGATGGATGTGTGTTGGCTGGTCGATGATGATGTCATCTTCAATTTGTCCTAGATTGTTTGTGAATCGCAGTTTGGTTTGGTCAATGTGCCTCTTGCACATTTGGCCATTTAACAGTTTGACTACAAATACCCTGTTCCCCTCCTTGGCCAAAACCGTGCCAGCAACCCACTTTGGACCATGACCATAATTCAGGACAAACACAGGGTCATGAACAGCAATGTCACGTGATACGGCTGTGCGGTCGTGGTACCATTGCTGCCGTTGCCGTTGGTTTCGACGTGATCATTGAGATCCAGGTGTACAAGGGAGAGCCTGGTTTTGAGGCCTCTCTTCATTAACAGCTCAGCAGGAGGAACCCCGGTGAGCGAGTGGGGTCTCGACCGGTAACTGAGCAGAATGCGGGACAAGTGTGTCAGTAGGGAGCCGTGAGTCACGCATTTTAGGCTCTGCTTAATGATTGGGACAGCCTGCTCCGCTTGACCGTTAGACGCTGGTTTGAAAGGGGCAGACCTGACACGCTTGATGCCATTACGGGACATAAATGCGTGGAATTCCGAACTGGTGAAACATGGTCCGTTGTCGCTGACAAGGACATCGGGCAGGCCATGGGTGGACTCTTTTAATAGTGGCTGTGGACATGCTGGATGACATGATTACGCATTCAATCCATTTGGAGTAAGCGTCCACTACCACTAAAAATATTTTGCCGAGAAAGGGGCCGGCAAAGTCTATGTGGATCCTTGACCACGGTTTGGATGGCCATGACCACAGACTCAGCGGAGCCTCCACAGAGGCGTTACTCAGTTGCATGCAAGTTTTGCACTGATGCATGCATGACTCCAAGTCCGAGTCAAGGCTGGGCCACCAAATGTGAGACCTGGCAAGGCCTTCATCAAGACATTGCGAGGAGTATTCGTAATAAGGTGGATGAATTAACTGCGCAGGCAGCTATTAACGAATATGATATCATTGGGATTACGGAGACATGGCTCCAGGGTGACCAAGGCTGGGAACTCAAAATCCAGGGGTATTCAACATTTAGGAAGGATAGACAGAAAGGAAAAGGAGGTGGGGTGGCATTGCTGGTTAAAGAGGAAATTAACGGAATAGTAAGGAAGGACATTAGCTTGGATGATGTGGAATCGTTATGGGTAGAGCTGCGGAATACCAAAGGGCAGAAAACACTAGTGGGAGTTGTGTACAGACCACTAAACAGTAGGATTGAGGTTGGGGACAGCATCAAACAAGAAATTAAGGATGCATGCAATAAAGGTACTGCAGTTATCATGGGCGATTTTAATCTACATATAGATTGGGCTAAACAAACTGGTAGCAGTATGGTGGAGGAGGATTTCCTGGAGTGTTTCAGGGATGGTTTTCTAGACCAATATGTTGAGGAACCAACTAGAGGGCTGGCCATCCTAGACTGGGTGATGTGTAACGAGAAAGGACTCATTAGCAATCTTGTTGTGCGAGGCTCCTTGGGGAATAGTGACCATAATATGGTAGAATTCTTTATTAAGATGGAGAGTGACATAGTTAATTCAGAGACTAGGGTCCTGAACTTAAGGAAAGGTAACTTCGATGGTATGAGACGAGAATTGGCTAGAATAGACTGGCAAATGATACTTAAAGGGTTAACGGTGGATAGGCAATGGCAAACATTTAAAGATTATAGGATGAACTTCAACAATTGTACATCCCTGTCTGGAGTAAAAATAAAACAGGGAAGGTGGCTCAACTGTGGCTAACAAGGGAAATTAGGGATCGTGTTAAATCCAAGAAAGTGGCATATAAATTGGCCAGAAAAAGCAGCAAACCTGAGGACTGGGAGAAATTTAAAATTCAGCAGAGGAGGACAAAGGGTTTAATTAGGAGGGGGAAAATAGAGTATGAGAGGAAGCTTGCAGGGAACATAAAAACTGACTGCAAAAGTTTCTATAGATATGTGAAGAGAAAAAGATTAGTGAAAACAAACGTAGGTCCCTTGCAGTCAGAATCAGGTGAATTTATAATGGGGAACAAAGAAATGGCAGACCAATTGAACAAGTATTTTGGTTCTGTCTTCACGAAGGAAGACACAAATAATTTTCCGGAATTACTAGGGGACCGTGGGTCTAGTGCGAAGGAAGAACTGAAGGAAATCCTTATTAGTCAGGAAATTGTTTTAGGGAAATTGATGGGATTGAAGGCCGATAAATCCCCAGGGCCTGATAGTCTGCATCCCAGAGTATTTAAGAAAGTGGTCCTAGAAATAGTGGATGCATTGGTGATCATTTTCCAACAGTCTATCGACTCTGGATCAGTTCCTATGGACTGGAGGGCAGCTAATGTAACACCACTTTTTAAAAAAGGATGGAGAGAGAAAACAGGGAATTATAGACCGGTTAGCCTGACATCAGTAGTGCGGAAAATGTTGGAATCAATTATTAAAGATGAAATAGCAGTGCATTTGGAAAGCAGTGACAGGATCGGTCCAAGTCAGCATGGATTTATGAAAGAGAAATCATACGAGACAAATCTTCTAGAATTTTTTGAGAATGTAACTAGTAGAGTGGACAAGGGAGAACCAGTGGATGTGGTGTATTTGGACTTTCAAAAGGCTTTTGACAAGGTCCCACACAAGAGATTAGTGTGCAAAATTAAAGCATATGATATTGGGGGTAATGTATTTACGTGGGCAGGGAACTGGTTCGCAGACAGGAATCAGAGAGTCGGGATAAACGGGTCCTTTTCAGAATGGCAGGCAGTGACTAGTGGGGTGCCGCAGAGCTCAGTGCTGGGACTCCAGCTATTTACAATATACATCAATCATTTAGATGAAGGAATTGAGTGTAATATCTCCAAGTTTGCAGATGACACTAAGCTGGGTGGCGGTGTGAGCTGTGAGGAGGATGCTAAGAGGCTGCAGGGTGACTTGGACAGGTTAGGTGAGTGAGCAAATGCATGGCAGATGCAGTATAATGTGGATAAATGTGAGGTTATCCACTTTGGTGGCAAAAACATGAAGGCAGAGTATTATCTGAATGGCGGCAGATTAGGAAAAGGGGAGGTGCAACGAGACCTGGGTGTCATGGTTCATCAGTCATTGAAGGTTGGCATGCAGGTGCAGCAGGCGGTGAAGAAGGCAAATGGCATCTTGGCCTTCATAGCTAGGGGATTTGAGTATAGGAGCAGGGATGTCTTGCTGCAGCTGTACAGGGCCTTGGTGAGGCATCACCTCGAATATTGTGTTCAGTTTTGGTCTCCTAATCTGAGGAAGGATGTTCTTGCTATTGAGGGAGTGCAGCGAAGGGTCACCAGGCTGATTCCCGGGATGGCAGAACTGACATATGAGGAGAGACTGGATCGACTGGGCTGGTATTCACTGGAGTTTAGAAGAATGAGAGGGAATCTCATAGAAACATATAAAATTCTGACGGAATTGACAGGTTAGAATGTTCTCGATGTTGGGGAAGTCCAGAACCATGGGTCACTGTCTAAGGATAAGGGGTAAGCTATTTAGGACTGAGATGAGGAGAAACTTCTTCACTCAGAGAGTTGTTAACCTCTGGAATTCTCTTCCGCAGAGAGTTGTTGGTGCCAGTTCGTTAGATATATTCAAGAGGGAGTTAGATATGGCCCTTACGGATAAAGCGATCAAGGGATATAGAGAGAAAGCAGGAAAGGGTTACTGAGGTGAATGATCAGCCATGATCTTATTGAATGCTGGTGCAGGCTCGAAGGGCCAAATGGCCTACTCCTGCACCTATTTTCTATGTTTCTATGTTTCTATGACAATGCCTGGGTGGGTACGTGTAAATCTCGCACAAAAGTTTCCCTGCCTTTTTTTGGCATAACAACACGATTACCCCATAACAGGCAATCAGACTGAATAGACAATTCATCTTTGCAGCGGCTATAAGGCTTAATTTCATACTGCATTTCCCTGGGAATGGCAGACCAATTTCCATTTAGGACACACCTTTTTATGCTTGACAGTACAGGATCCTGGCTGGTCCAGGTTCTAATTTGGTGAGCCGTGACAGGTGACCCCTCGCTCTCCAAAGCATCCATGACCAGCAGAAAGTCTGCGGGCTGCGGCATTTCCACCCTGCTTGTGGGTAATGGTAGCCGACTAAGCGCATCAGCTCAGTTTTTAGTGCCTGGTCTTTGGCGGATGACATATTCATAAGCGGATAATGTCAGTGCCCATCTTTGGATGTGGGATGAGGCATTGGTGTTTATACCTTTGCTCTCAGAAAAGAATGAAATGTGCCACTTGTGGTCTGTTTCAAGCTCAAACCGAAGCCCAAACAGGTAATGGTGCATTTTCCTAACCCCATATACGCATGCTAAAGCCTCTTTCTCCACCATACTATCGGCTCTTTCAGCCTTAGACATACCTCTGGACATGTATGCAACTGGTTGGAGTTTGCCTGATACATTGGCTTGCTGGAGCACACAACCGACCCCATATGATGAGGCGTCGCAGGCCAGCACTAACCGCTTACATGGGTCATAGTGTACCAGTAATTTATTGGAACATAGCAGGTTCCTGGCCTTCTCAAAGGCTCTGTCTTGAGATTTGCCCAAACCCAGTCATTACCCTTTCTCAGCAACATGCGCAAGGGCTCTAGCAATTTGCTCAAACGAGGTAGAAAGTTACCGAAATAGTTGAGAAGACCCAGGAACGAACACAACTCCGTCACACTCTGGGGTCTGGGTGCATTCTTGATTGCCTCTATCCGTAGGCCTGATGCGGTCTGCTGCAATATTTCTCCCCAGGAATTCGACTTCTGGTGCCATGAAAACGCACTTGGAGCGTTTTAGCCTGAGTCCCACTCTGTCCAGACGACATAGAACCTCTTCCAGGTTGTGCAGGTGCTTGGTGGTGTCACGACCGGCGATCAGGATGTCATCTTGGAACACGACGGTTTTCGGGACAGACTTCAGCAAACTCTCCATGTTTCTCTGAAATATGGCTGCCGCCGAGCGAATTCTGAAAGGGCATCTGTGGTATATAAACAGTCCTTTGTGCGTGTTGATGCACGTCAGTTTGTTCGAAGCTTCGACCAGCTCCTGTGTCATGTAAGCGGAGGTCAGGTCCAATTTGGTGAACGACTTCCCCCCCGTTAGTGTTACAATCAGGTCGTCAGCCTTGGGTAACGGGTACTGATCCTGTATCGAGACTCGGTTGATCGTTATATTGTAGTCGCCGCAGATCCTGACCGTGCTATCACTTTTCAACACCGGGACAACTGGACTGGCCCATTCGCTGAACTCGACTGGTGATATGATTCCTTCCCGTTGAAGTGTGTCCAGTTCAATCTCGACCTTCTCCCTCATCATGTACGGAACCGCCCGAGCCTTGTGATGGACGGGTCTTGCATCCTAGCCTAGGTGGATCTGCACCTTGGCTCCCATGAAGTTGCCGATATCTGGTTGAGGGAAATTTGCTCAGCACTTGAGCACATGAAGCGCCATCCACTGATGATAAGGCTTTAATATTGTTCCAGTTCCATTTAATTTTCTCAAGCCAACTCCTGCCGAACAGCATTGGGCCATTGCCTAGAATGTTCCACAATGATCATCATGCACAGCTCCATCGTACGATACCTTTACTGCCGCACTGCCAATGACTGGTATGAGCTCTTTGGTGTAGTACGCAGCTTCGCATTGATTGGGCTCAGTTTGGGTCTTTTTGCCTTAGTGTTTCGAAAGCCCTCTGGCTCATTATTGACTGTCTCGCACCCGTATCCAATTCCATGGCTACTGGAACCCCATTTAATTTAACTTCCAGCATTATCGGAGGACTTTTGATAAAATAATGTACCCCATACACTTCTTCGTCCTGTACCTCAGGTTGAGTTGCCTGTGCCGCTTGATCCACGCTGGATCGATCATCCTCAGCCACGTTGTGTGCCTTAGCACACTTGCTAAGTTGTGAACACATTTGCTGAAGGTGCCCCATTGTTGCACAACCTTTGCAAACGTATTCCTTGAATCGGCATTGATGGGCCCGATGATAGCCCCCGCAATGCCAACAAGGCAAGATTTGATTCACCACTTTGAGCAGTTACAGGTCATACGAACGCGAACAAGTAGGGCCTGCCATGTGCAGCTCTGCCTGCCGATGATATTATTTTATGTACAGTACTTGCCGGTGAATTTCAATGCTGGGAAGATATCTGTTTTGAGTTTTCGTCCATGGACATGCATGCCTGGGTGATTGTGATAGCCCTGCTCGGGTCTAGAGATTCAGCAGCCAGCAACTTGCGAAGGATGACCTAGTGGCCAATGCCAAACACAAAAAAGTCCCGCAGTATTTCCTCCAACGCAGTTCCGAAGTTGCACGGTCCAGCGAGACATCTCAGGTCGGTGACAAATTCTGCCACGTCCTGGCCCTTGGAGCGATTGTGCGTATAGAAACTATACCTCGCCATGATGATGCTTTCCTTCGGTTTAAAGTGGTTCCAAACCAGCGTAAACAATTCATCATAAGTCTTATCCATTGGTCGAGTTAGTGAGAGTAGATTCTTGATAAGGCCATAAATTGTTGACCCACAAACGGTGAGGAGAACTGCCCTGAGCTTAATCGCGTTATCAGTTCCTTCCAATCCATTGGCTACGAAGTACTGGTCGAGGCGATCAGTGAAATCCTCCCAGTCTTCCCCTTCCATGAATCTCTCCAAAATTCCAACAGACATGGTTGCGTGAAAGTTCGTATTTTTAACTCGTCGCCAATTGTTAAGTATCAAATAACTCCGCGAGGCTAAATACGGTGAGCTAGTTCAGGCATGACCTTACTCCAGTTTATTTACTCTCAAAGTGAGGATTCAACATGGCTGCTAACATTATATACACGGTTTGCAAGTGTCTGCCAGTGACCATTAGGACTCCGACAGACGCGTCACCGGTGGCAGGTAAAACCCAATTAATATACATAACACCTCTAATTTCCTGATTGAAACGGTGCCCTACATTACCACTACTGTTCGGGGGTCTATAAACGACTCTCACCAATATTTTCTGCCCCTTGCTGTTTCTTAGCTCCACTCAAACTGATTCTACTTCTTGATTTTCAGAGCTAAGATCCTTTCTCTACTGTCTTTATCCCATCCTGTATTATCAGGGCTACCCCTCCTCCTTTTCCATTTTGCCTATCTCTTCTAAAAGTTAACTATTCTGGGATATTTATTTCCCAACCGTGGTCACTTTGCAACTATGTCTCCGTTAATGGCCATTAGATCAAACCTATTAATTTCTATCTACGCTATTAATTCATCTATTTTGTTGTGAATGCTTCGCACATTCAGATATGTTGCCTTTAGTTTTGACTTTTTTCTATTTTTTTCTGATGTCACCTTCGTCACTGATGCCCTATTACCTTTGTTACTCTCTCTGTCCCTTCCTGATTCACTCGGCTTATTTTTACCCAAAACTCTGCTCTGCTCTAGAGCCTTGACATTTCTCTTGCTGAATCATCCCACTATCATGACATGATCCTGGTGCGACGCGAATGCTTGCGCCCTGTCTGGTAAATTCAGTTTGTGCGCCTCATTGAGCGCCCGCCAATAACAACGTCTGGAAAAACAATCGTTACAGGCTTACAGAGTCATTAACAGGTGGTTACTTCAATGGATGAGGAAGTGCTTCCCTCGGAGGTCACAGTCAATGCAACATTTACACACAGCACAGTTGTCAGCCTCCGAGTTTGCAACGGCAGACAGACATAACAGTTCAGCTTATGAAAAAGTAATTTCTAAAACTTTAATGGGGGCATTACTAATTCGCCAGCATCGCATTCTACATGCTCTAGCAAGGCACCGTGAAGAGAGAAGGGCTCTTGGCCGTATCGGTGGCCGAATGAGGAGAGCTTCTAGACATCAGGGCAGGAGGCTTTACCAACGGCAACGCTCATACCTGGACCTGCCTGAGGAGCAGTGTGTCAGGAGACTGCGCTTTGGAAAGGAGGTCATTACAGAGATATGCCGTCTCCTGCAGACAGACCTGCAGCCTCACATCGGCACTAGGACTGCGTTGCCCGTCACAGTGAAGGTCACGGCGCCACTCACCTTCTATGCCTCCGGCTCCTTCCAGGGGACATATATGCAGTGTCACACAATTGGCTTCTCGATGACTATGGAGAAACAGGATGAGCGCGCATGTGGGTTTGCCAAGATCACCGGCTTCCATACTATGCAAGGAGCAATTGAGTGCACGCATGTGGCCTTGCGAGCACCATTCCAGAATGCAGAGGTATTCAGAAACAGAAAGGGATACCACATCCTAAATGTGCAGCTGGTGTGCGACCACATGCAGCGCATCCTCGCAGTCAATGCTCGGTATCCTGGAAGCACACATGCTGCGTTTATCCTCCGGGAAAGCAATGTTCCTCGACTGTTTCAACTCCCATGGCAAGGCTGCTCGGGGACAAAGAATACGGCCTGGTCACCTGGATAATGATGCCGCTCCGCAACAACTCCACACAGCCAGATGAACGCTACCACCCGCAGCATCATAGAGCAGACAATAGGGCTACTGAAGCAGCGATTCCTATGCCTGGACCTCTCTGGAGGCAGCCTTCAATACTCACCTCAACAGGTCTCATTATTCATTGTGGTGTGCTGCATGCTGCACAACTTGGCCATCATGAGGGCCCAGGCCATGCCAGTGGGGATCGCAGGCCCACCTCAGGAGGATGAGGAGGAGGGGGAGGAGGAAGAACAGGAACAGGAGCGTGCCAATGCCCCGAATGTCCAGCAAGACGACGAGGACCAGGGGCAGCCATGGAGGAGGCAGTGTGCCAATGTTGACGATGGCAGGGCTATTCAAAGGTGGCTCATAAGCGAGTGCTTTGCTTAAATGGAGTGAGCTGAGCAATACAGCTAATAATGACCATGCATTGTGCCACGCTAATGCCACATCTCCATTACAAATCCACAGTCATACACCAGAGGCTGAAGGAGACCATAAAAGTAACACTTTATTAAACACACAGCTGTAACATCCCCAAAAACCCCACACCCTCAAATAAAACAACATGGAGCACCCGCCCCTTCAAAGAAAAAAAAATCCGTCTTTGGACATTTTCATTAAAACACCACACCCTCAAATAATACAAAATGGAGCACCCGCTAAACAGCTGAGCATCAGCTGACTTGAAACTTCTATAACTACTGAGAATATAAAAGAACAGCTATGTATACACAGCCCGGGTCTGGCTTTTGCAATGTTAAAGTTCACACATGCATGAAACTGTGAATGGGGCACACAGCCCCTTAAAGGGGCCGAACACCCAAAGAAAATGTGAGGAACATTGGTAGTAAGGGCACTGAATGTACTCTGGGTGCAGGACTTCAATGTCCATCACCAAGAGTGGCTCGATAGCACCACAACTAACCGAGCTGGCCGAGTCCTGAAGAACATAGCTGCCAGACTGGGCCTGCAGCAAATAGTGAGAGAACCAACATGAGGGAAACACCTACTTGATCTCATCCTCACCAATCTACCTGTCGCAGATGCATCTGTCCATGACAGTATTGATGAGAGTCTTCTTCTTCTTAGGAGGTCCCTCGTATCGAGGATGACTCGCTTCCACCAAAAAAGAATGAGTTCACAGGTGTTTCAATGAGGGACCTGATATTGCAGGTCACGAACTACATGTTGAAGGGTGGAAGATGCCTGTACGTGGATTGCAAGTAACATTCACGCCACACAAGTGCCAGCCAATGACCATCTCTAACAAGAGAGAGTTTAACCACTGCCCCTTGACATTCAATGGCATTGCTATCGCCGAATGCTCCACAATCAGCATCCTGGGGGGCTCACCATTGACCAGAAACTTAATTAGATCAGCCACATAAATATTGTGGCTACAAGAGCAGGTCAGAGGCTGGGTAGTCTGGGGCGAGTGACTCACCTCCTGACTCCCCAAATCTTTTCCACCATCTACAAGGCACAAGCCAGGAATGTGATGGAATAGTCTCCACTTGCCTGGATGAGTGCAGCTCCAACAACACTCAAGAAGCTCAATGCCATTCAGGACAAAGCATCCCATCTACCACTTTAAACATTCACTCCCTGCACCACCGCTACACCGTGGCTGCAGTGTGCACCATCTATAGGTGCACTGCAGCAACTCACCAAGGCTTCTTCAACAGCACCTCCCAACTCACGATCGCTACCACCTAGAAGGACAAGGGCAGCAGGCTCATGGGAGCACCATCATCTGCAAGTTCCCCGCCAAGTCACATATCACCTGGTGTGACAGGCGGCAGCAGCTCCCCACATTAATTAGATGAGGCCCAATTCCTGGTCTCCTAGTTTGGGCACATGTTGTATTTGTATCACTGCCTTTGAGCCCAAAACTAGGCAACAATTAATTTCCCCCCCCCCCCCCCCATAGTGAAGCAAGTTTCATTCAAAGCCAGGATGTCACTACAATCATCCACAATACGGTTCTGGAGGGCAAGTCCTAGTTCGCGAGTGAGCAGACATTCTGGAGGGAAATGAGGAGAGGACAGAAGAGACCATAAAATATTGTTTATTAAAGCTAATCAGGAGACTCAGGTTCTTGTCGGTAATGGGTACAGGGACTTTCCACAACTGCCAATGAAAGAAAGGCTTACAGTAGACGAGCGCTAGCCAGCTAATACAAAGTAGTAAGAAGAATAATATAGAAATTGCTTCATACTCTCCGTTCCTCCTTACGTCCAGAGATCTTGGCAATCGTGTCCAGTCTATAAAGACTGAATAGGAAACTAACCAATGGCAACAACTATTGCTGAACTGGTCTGTTAAAAATGTGGATATTGCTGCATTTTCAGTGCATAAATTACAATGTTCACAAAAGGGCAATGTTTACACAAGATAGAATCATTTAATGGTGTCAGTTTTTAAAGAACATATTGCAAATCATGCTTTTAATTGATAGAATTCACAGTTGTACCCCACCCATAAGTCATAATAAAAACTATGGGCAGATCTGGCTTTATTTACTGGCTCACTGGATAAGGTAGTGACGCTCAAAACCACACCTGAACTTTAACCCAGCATCCCTTATCGAAAATGATTTTTTATTCATTCGTGTGATGTGGGTGTCGCTGGCAAGGCCAGCATTTATTGCCCGTCCCTAATTGCCCTTGAAAAGGTGGTGGTGAGCCTCCTTCTTGAACCGCTGCAGTCCATGTGTTGAAGATACTCCCACAGTGCTGTTAGGGAGGGAGTTCCAGGATTTTGACCCAGTGATGATAAAGGAACGGCAATATCCAAATTCTTAACAGACCAGTTCAACGACTAGGCTTATATTCACTGGAATTTAGAAGAATGAGAGGGGATCTCATAGAAACATATAAAATTCTGACGGGATTGGACAGGTTAGATGCAGGAAGAATGTTCCCATTGTTGGAGAAGTCCAGAACCAGGGGTCACAGTCTAAGGGTAAGGGGTAAGCCATTTGGGACCGAGTTGAGGAGAAATTTCTTCACTTAGAGAATTGTGAACCTGTGGAATTCTCTACCACAGAAGGTTGTTGAGGCCAGTTCGTTAGATATATTCAAAAGGGAGTTAGATGTGGTCCTTGCGGCTAAAGGGATCAAAGGGTATGGAGAGAAAGCAGGAATGGGGTACTGAAGTTGCATGATCAGCCATGATTATATTGAATGGTGGTGCAGGCTCGAAGGGCCGAATAGCCTACTCCTGCACCTATTTTCGATATTTCTATGTAACAATAGTTGTTGTCATTGGTTAGTTTCCTAAGCAGTTTCAGCAGCTCAACCGCTGCTGAAGCCCTCATCCATGCCTTTGTTACCTCTTGACTTGACTATTCCAATGCATTCCTGGCTGGCCTCCCACAGTCTCCCCTATATAAGTTTGAGGTGATCCAAAACTCGGCTGCCCGTGTCCTAATTTGCACTAAGTCCCGCTCACCCATCATCCCTGTACTAGCTGACCTACATTGGCTCGATTGCAAAATCCTAATCCATTTTTTCAAATCCCTCCATGGCCTTGCCCCTCCCTACCTCTGTAATCTCCTTCAATTCCACAACCTCCCCGAGATGTCTGCGCTCTTCTAATTCTGCCCTCTTGAGCATCCCTGATTATAATTGTTCAACCATTGGTGGCCGTGCCTTCTGTTGCCTAGGGCCTAAGCTCTGTAATTCCTTCCCTAAACCTCTCCGCCTCTCTACCTTTCTTTCGTCTTTTAAAATGCTCCTTAAAACATACCTCTTTGACCAAGCTTTTGGTCACCTGCCCTAATTTCTCCTTATGTGGCTCGGTGGCAAATTCTCTTTCTACTCCTGTGAAGCGGCTTGGGAAATTTCACTACGTTAAAGGCGCTATATAAATACAAGTTATGTTATTGCTGTTTTTAGACTGGACACGATTGCCAAGATTTCTGGATATAAGGAGGAATGGAGAGTATGAAGCAATTTCTATATTATTATTCTTACTACTTTGTTATAGCTGGCTAAAACTTGACTACTATAAGCCTTTCACTGGCAGTTGTGGAAAGTCCCTGTACCCATTACCAACAAGAACCTGAGTCTCCTGATTAGCTTTAATAAACAATATTTTATGGTCTCTTCTGTCCTCTCCTCATTTCCCTCCAGAATGTCTGCTTACTCGCGAACAAGAACCGTATTGCCCTCCAGAACCGTATTGTGGATGATTGTAGTGACATCCTGGCTTTGAATGAAACTTGCTTCACTATGGGGCACAAATTCATTGTTGCCTAGTTTTGGAGGCAAAGGCAGTGATACATCTGCAGCATGTGCCCAAACCAGGAGGCCCGAAATTGGGCCTCATCTAAATAATGTGGGGAACTGCTGCTGCTGTCACTGGTTCGAATTTCATACCAACTGCCTCACTGGCAGCGGCCCTCAGATAAATGCTCGGGGAGAAGGAGGAGAATGAGAGGGGAGTGGCTGATCGCAGGCTGGCAGAGGCCCTCAGGTAAGTGCTTCTCCTGGCTCCACAAGAATGTCCTTTTACATTTTCCTTAAGTGCACCTTTCATTGGCGGCCCAAGTCCTGTCCTACTCAACAGAGAGCAATTTCGGCGAGGGGACCAAAAACAGGCAAAAAGGCCCCTCATTTACATACTTTAGGGGCTAACCCTTGTTTTAGATGGTCACAAGGGACACCTGAAAAATAGCCTAAATAATTTTGGGTTGGATGTTTTTCAAGCGTCCTTGGGGAACAGGATGTTGGTTATTAAAATTGAGCTTCATTGCGCCCATTTTAAGGGCAGCATGCTAATTATTATTTGCGACACTGCCTTTTGAATTAGGGCAGTCGTCATTCCTGTGCTTGATTTTAGGCAAGTAAAAGTAGTAGGGGGTGTGTATGTGTCGGGAATTTAACACGGACTTCTCTGCCAGCACCATTCCTGTCATGCGGGGATGTGGGAGTTACAGTTAGCCTTAAAATCTACTCCAATCTGTTGTGGAGATGTTGGCTGAGGGATGTATATTGGCCTGGACAGCAACAGAACTCCCCTGCTCGTCTTCAAATAGTGCCATGCAATCCTTTGCTTCCACCTGAGAGGGAAGATGGGATTTTGGATTAACGTCTCATCCAAAAGACGGGATCTCTGACAGTGCAGCACTCCCTCAGTACTGCACGGAAGTGCCAGCCTAGATTATGCACACAAGTCTCTGGACTGGGGCTTAAATCCATTACCTTCTGATTCAAGAGGCGAGAGAGCTTTCACAGAGCCAAGGCTTTTGCAAGCCAGACCTTGGCGTGTCCCCTTACTTCTCTCGCATCTTGTCCTCCTTCGAGCATCTCAGCTCATTCCACCCCTCTCACCTCTCCCCTAAAATCCTCTTGTCTACTGTCTGAGATTCTCCATGAAATACCTTCCCTTCGTTCTTCCTTCAACCTCGGCATCGGGCAGCACCAAGTCCTTGGTGATTTCAATTTCCATTTTGGCTCCCCTTGTCCTCTATCCTCTGAATTCACTGCCCTTGTGTCCTCTGTAAACCTCTCTCTCGATATAAATTTGTTTCCCCATATTAGTATAGTAAACAATGAGGAGGATAGTGACAGACTTCAGGAGGACATGGATAGACTGGTGAAATGGACAGACACATGGCAGATGAAATTTAACACAGGGAAGCACAAACTGATACAGTACATTTTGATAGGAAGAATGAGGAGAGATAATATAAACTAAATGTACAATTTTAAAGAGGATGCTGGAAGAGAAAACTGGGGATGTATGGACACACGTCTTTGAAGGTGGAAGGACAAGTTGAGAAGGCTGTTAAAAAGCATATGGGATCCTTGGCTTTATTAATAAAGTCATAAAGTTCAAAAGCAAGGAAGTTATACTAAACCTTTATAAAACATTGGTTAGACCTCAGCTCGAGTGTTGTGTTGAATTCTGGGCACCACACGTTAGAAGGGATGTCAAGGCCTCAGAGAGAGTACAGAAGAGGGTTACTAGAATGGTACCAGGGATGAGGGACTTCAGTTAGAAACATAGAAAATAGGAGCAGTAGTAGGCCATTCGGCCCTTCAAGTCTGCACCGCCATTCAATATGATCATGGCTGATGCTCTATCTCAACACTATATTTCTGTTTTTTCCCCATACCCGTTGATGCCTTTTGTGTCTAGAAATCTATCTATCTCCTTCTTAAATATATTCAGTGACTTGGCCTCCACAGCCTTCTGTGGTAGAGAATTCCACAGGTTCACTACCCTCTGAGTGAAAACATTGCTCCTCATCTCGGTCCTAAATTTCCTGCCCCGTATCCTGAGACTGTGACCCCTTGTTCTAGACTTCTCAGCCAGGGGAAACATCCTCCCCGCATCCAGTCTATCCAACCCCGTCAGAATTTTATACCTTATGTGGAGAGACTGGAGAAGCTGGGGTTGTTTTCCTTAGAGCAGAGAAGGTTGAGACGAGATTTGATAGAGGTGTTCAAATTCTTGAAGCGTTTTGATAGAGTAAATAAAGAGAAACTGCTTCCAGTGGCAGAAGGGTCGGGAATCAGAGGACACAGATTTAAAGTGATTGGTAAAAGAACCAGCGGTGACATGAGAATTTTTTTCTCGCAGTGAGTTGTTATGATCTGGAATGCACTGACTGAAAATGCGGTGGAAGTAGATTCAATAATAACTTTGAAAAGGAAATTGTATAAATACTTGAATGGAAATAATGTACAGGTCTATGGAGAAAAAGCACGGATATGGGATTAATTGAATAGCTCTTTCAAAGAGCCGGTACAAACAAAATGGGCTGAATGGCCTCCTTCTGTGCTGTCAGATTCTATGATTCTAGCCATCCTCTCAATCTTGCTACCTCCCTTGATCTCTCGATAATCAACAAGGACAACTCCAGCCACTTCCTTGTATCCCTCAACAATCCACATACCCGTCTTCTGCATCCACTCTGGAAAAGACTCACCCCCAAGTTACTTACAACTGTGCTCTCGAACTCTTAACTACCCAATCTTTTGGCTCTCATTTGTCAAGATTCCTGTTGATTTACTCAACTACTCCCTCACCTCCATCTTTGATGTCCTTGACTTCAGCAGCGCCTTCACCATTTCCTCTTCCAGTTATTACTCTGGTACAGCCTCCACATTCACTCTTTCGAGTCCAAGGACACATAAGTGGCCTAGCCATACATTGCCAGATCTGGCTTAACCACATCAAGCTCTATCGGGCCTTGCTCTCTTCTGTAAAATTCTAAGATCATTCTGCAGAGCAAAGAATAACTCCTGGCTCCATTTCTCCACTACAAACCATCTCCTTAAATATTCTCCCCTCCACCCTCCTTCTAACAATAAATGCGAGGAGCCCTTTATCTCCAAAATAGAGACCATCTGTTCAGCTGCATCCCTCCTTTCCTTTGCCCATGAAAGCAATCTTTCCTTCCATCCTCCCCTCAGCCTGGCTCTGAACTCTCGTCTCTCACAAAACTCATCTCATCCTGGAGACCTACCTCCTGCTCCCTAGGACCCATTCCCACTAAACTCCTGATCATCCAACTTCTCTTCCCAGCCTCCATTTTAGCCAACATTGCAAATGGTTCCTTCCCCTAAGGCACTGTCACCCTCTCTTTCAAAATATCATCCACTCTTTAGAAAATCCTACCCTTGACCCCTCTGTCCTCACTAATTACCAGCTCATCTCCAATCTCCCTTTCTTCTCCAAGGGTCTTGAACATGTTGTCAACTCCTAGATCCGTGCCCTGCCCTGCAACTCCCTGCTTGAATCTCTCCAAAGAGGTTTCCACTCCTCCCACAGCATCAAAACATTTCTAACCAAAGTCATTAACGACATTATCTCTGACTGTGACCATGGTGCATTATCCCTTATCGTTTTCCTCAACCTCTCTGCAGCCTACATCAAAGTCAAACACACATCCTCCTCCAGTACCTCTGCTCTGTTGTCCACCTCTATTGACTGCCGTTGCTTTAACACATCATCCGAGACATTAGATCAACTCTCACATGTACGCTGACGACACCCAGCTCTACCTTCTCACCACCTCTCTTGACCTCTCCACTGCCTCCAAGCTATCAGACTGTTTGATGACACCCAGTTCTGGATAAGCTGTAACTTCCTCCAATAAACACTGGGAAGACCAAACCCATTATCCTTGGTTCCCGCCACAAACTCAGTACCTTCAGCAGCAACTCCAGCCCCCACCTTGGCTGCTCTTTCAACCTAAACCAGAGTGCTGTCTGACCCCAGGCTGAGCTTCTGAGCCCATATCCTCTCTATGACAAACACTGCCCATTTCCACCTCTGCAACTTTGCCCGTCTTCACCTCCACCTCAGGCCACCTGCCATGAAACCTTTTCATGCCTTTGTCATCTCCAGACTCTACTATTCCAATGCGATGCTGGCCAGCTGTCCATCCTCCACCCTCTAAACTTCACCTCATCCAAAACCCGCATCCTATCTCACACCAAATCCTGAAGCCCATCATGGCTGCATCATGCGTCAAATTTAAACATGTCATCCTTTTGTTCCGATCCCTCTATGGTCTTGCCTCTTCCTATCTGTGCAGCTCCCTGCAATGCTACTACCCCTCTTCCTGAACTCTCTGGTCCTCTGACACCAGCCTCATTCTGCCCAACTATTAGCAGCCACCTAGGACCCACTCTCTGGAATTACCTCCCTAAACCCTTCCACCTTTCCAGCTGTCTCTTCTCCCTTCAGATCATCCTGAAAAATCACCTCTTTGACACAAGCTTTTTGTCACCCCTCCAAATCTCTTCTTTAGCTTTTCCCCTTCGTCTCTGTGAAGTACATTGGGACGATTTCTACATTAAAGGCTATACAAATGCAAGTTGTTATTGTTGTTGTCATAATATTACTCATTACATTCCTTTTATTTCTAAACAAATCAGATATGACAGATTTGATTCTGGATTAAGTATGTACTCAAAAAACAGCATTTCATGTTTTCTCCACAGGTACTAGTGTTGATTTACTGAAAATTTACTGTTGACTGAGATAAAATATTTTAGTTTAAAGCAATATTTGCTGTTAGACCACAAAACATCACTCAAACAGAACTAAAATTGTCAGCTACGTTTCCCCTTCTGTGTAATGCTATATTCCAACTTCTTGTTAATGCTTCAGATACAATGTCAAAGCAACCACATCCATTTGGTATTATGTGCTGCAGCTGTGGCTCAGTGGGTAGCTCTCTTGCCTCTGAGTCAGAAGGTGGTGGGTTCATAGTCCCACTTCCAGAGACTGGAATACATAATCCAGGCTGCCACACCAGCGCAGTGCAGTACTGCATTGTGGAGATGCCATCTTTAGAAAAGATGTTACATCAAAGCCCCCTCTGCCCTCTCAGTCGATGTAAAAGATCCTGTGGTACCATTTCAAATAACAGCAAGTAGGTTCTCTCTGGTGCCCTGATCTATATATATTTCTCAACATCACTAACATAGATTATCTGGTCTTGTGCGACGTAGCTGCCTGCAAATTGGCTGCTGCGTTTCCTATATCACACACCAGTGAATGTACTTCATTGGCTGTAAAGTGCTTTGGGATGTCCTGTGGTGATGATTAGTTGCTTTATAAATGCTTCCATCCTGTTTTCAAAAAGAAGCCCCAAAATTGCTCAGCCTTACCTTAGTGCTTCCTGTGATCTTTGGGATAGAGCCTCAGTACATCACAAACAAGCCCACTGACTCAGGAATCCTCAGCCTGGGCATTCCCGCATCCTCGAGGTAGAGTTTTGTCAGTTGGCAGCCCAGTGAAAGGAGGTACATGGTCTCAGGAATGATTGTTGTAGGATTCACCTTGGAAGACCAGGCCTGAACCCCCAAAGATTGGTAAGAAAGGAACAATTATTTTGCCGCCTTGTAAAGGTGGGTGGGGGGGTGGAACGGTGGGGCGGGGGGAAATAGTCAATAAACATATAGTAATTTTTATCCTGGGGGGGGTGGGGGGGCAATTCTCTTGCATCCACCTCCCAAGCTGCCATCGAACACTGGGCGTCCCAATCCCTTAGTCAGTTAGAGCCTGAGATGTGCCCCTAGTAGTGACCACAAGTGACAGGATCAGCGGTGGAGGTGCCACATGAGTGTGATCCCGATGTAATGCCATTTTCAGCGCCACTGGATTTTGTACAAATTCTAGTTATTAAGAAAACCAGAATAAGCATCACACTAGTGCTTCAGTCACATCGGGAGGTTTATAGGTTGTAACAAATTAAATGAAAATTTGATTTATGCAGTTAATTTTATGGCCCGTTTAATTAGAACGAACCACTGCCATCTTTTTATTTTAGAGCCAATATTGTTACTGTGGTAATAGCTTAGGCATTTTAATCTCACCTATTACCAGTGTACCATCTCACTATCCTCTAAGGTGTAACTAAATGCTGCCCATCACGCCTGAGAATACTGAACTCAATTTACTTGCTGACATTTACATTACAACGCAACCAGACCAATAGGTTTCATAATGCTTTATTGACTACTGCTTTAGAATATAAACGCAACAGCAGAATAAACTTATAAGCTTTTAAAACACAAGGAAAATAGAAAATATATAGCTGAAGAGTTCAAACACCTAATGGTAATGCATTTGTTTGCTAATAAGGCACACTAGTTTAAAAAGACTTGTCTATGTATACCTTGTTCTTTTATATGCACCAGACCAATATTGAGTTAAAATACTAAGAAATGCTGCATGAATGAAATGGATAAAAAAAGAATAGCACAAGTATAGATCCTAACTGACAGGATCCCTGATGTTTCACAGGCCTCTACCAACAGCAGACAATCAATACTTTGGCCATGCTAGTTAATTGTTAGGTCCTTCTTTGTACAAAGAGAAGCAAATAAAAATACATTAAACCTTTGCTATCCGACACAAAGTTACTTGAAACCCTTTGCATTTTCAAACAACTCTCCCACTTCTAACTGGACTCGAATGTGTCTTGCAAGTTAAATAATATTTTATTTAAATACATCTACATTCTTTTCACTTAACTGGGCTACGCAAGACTATCCAGAAAAGCCAAACTCAGTAGCCAAATAAAAGTATTTTGGAATAAAAGGAATCTCAAAATTTGACCATACTCCCACTCTCTCCACCCCCCTCCCCCCCACCCCCACCTTCTTTATAAGATTAATAAAATAACTAAAAATATATTTTTGGACAACTTTCTTCTGTACTCTGATTTAGTGATGGTACCCTGGATACTTTGTATAGTTAATAAAAAAGTATTTCACATATATACTAAGCAAAAGATACAGTACACACCCTATGAAAGTGAATATTCATTTAAAAGAACAAAGGCATTTTAACTCGAGGAAGGTTACTTTTAGCATTTTCTAGCAGCAGTATCCATTTTGTTGGTAAATTTATTTAAAAAAATGTATACTAAATGCATGCAGGGAATTTACCTGTTTGGAATTTTGAATCTAACATGGCAGGTCAGGCAACAGTAGGAAAAGATTTGGCCAATTAACAGGTTGTTTGGACAAGGTCCAGCTATGAAATAATTAAAGTTTTACCGATTTTAATTTTGGGCACATGGCTCCACCAAAGGGAATGTTTGCTCAGGTATCCATTGATTCCCCATACATTCAGCTGGAGCAACTGGGTAAAGGGAGTGCTTGCTGTGAAGACGTTTCCTGTGTGTCTGTGACATCAGAATTCTTTAACTTTGGTCTTACGTTCCAAGCCTTATTTTAATAACTATAAGCATTATTTTCTTTGTACAAAAAGTGAGCTTATTGTCCTATTAGTGTAGATGATAAGGAAATAATGGCCATGTGTCATTCTTTGCTTGGTGCTAACCAGGCATAACTCTCCAGTGTGTAAATAGGAGCTAGGTTGCTGGTAATCAGATTTCCTGCATGAAGTAATTGCTGGTGAATTGTACAAGTCTTTAAAAAAAGATACAACTTAGGAAATATAATGCTGCGATATGGGGCTGCACATTCTAGTGCACAATAGGTTTAAATGATTCAGTGATAACTGGGATATTTCTGGTCAGATTCCAAAGAAGGCAAAAAGAAGTGAGTCTTGCAAAAAGAGAAATTAAAAATATGACCCGTGGTCTGGACATCCAGAATGTCCAGACCACGGGTCATATTTTTAAAAAATTAATGCACTTCATTAAGTTTTAGGCAAGAGACAGAATAGTTTGTTTCATGAGCTCTCAGGATTACCCGAGCTGAGCCATCAAGGCAATACCGACACACGGAGCAGCTGCCTTTATAATGTCATCATACAGTAAGTGGGTTACTTTGTCTTCTGGTCTGAATGAGAAGGTGATATAGAATGTGAAACATTAAAACTCATTGATTACAGTTTGTCTTCAAAATGGTGCCCCTAAACAGTTATCATTAGTGTTTCTGGTAGTTTAGCACTATATGCGAGCAGTATAATGAGGGAGCTTCTATTCTAAAAACAGTAGCAAGTGTTAGAGTAAAATGCCCAGAGCTGTTACTGTAAAACCCCATATTAATCCACAGCACTTTGAACAATCACTTTTCCCAGGTTAAAACAATGAATGTAGCTCAACTGGATATTAGGTTATCAACAGTCTCTCTTGGTCAGCCCAAAGAGTGGGGTCACATTATGTAGGTTTTATTGAGTATCACGGCACTATTTAAAATTGACTTTTTTGAAAGCCTTTAAACAGGCCATTGAAACACTGCAACAATACATTTAGTTCCTACTATAATAAAAGATTTCTTTTTTTCTTCAACAGCATTGAAAGAAATTGGTAAAATTGTGGTAAACCACATACCATGTGCTGCTGCACCATAAAAGCCATTTGCTCATAAACTTATATTAAAACATAATATATATACACACAACCTAATTTGTTACACATAACCAAAATACAACGTCACTAGTACCCATACTACTTTACCACCTCAAATCAGCAAGGAATTTTCTTTAACATGATAAAAGTTATTAATATAGCACTTCTTGCCGACAAGGACTACTTTGGTCCTTGTCCAATAAAAATCCAGCATCATATAGCTGAACTTAAAGCAGAACACATGGAGAAAATAAAGAGCATTGCAAAGGAAAGTCAATCTTACACTATGTTGAACATACCACTAAAGGTTTATCTTCAACTTAATGCCATACATGTCTTTCTTAAGTGACAATAATCTACCCTCAAGCGGCATTATTATGTTGCCACAGGCATTTCTTTCCCTTGCTTTACCTCCTCTTTCAAAATTACCCATACCCTACCCTAAGAGACAAACACATATATACTTTCTTCCTCAGTCGTGTGGATCCAACCCTGAATAATTACAACAAGTCTGTCAAGGTCAGTACTACAAACAAGTCTGAAGCTGGTGGCTTGTTCTGTAGGAGGCAAAATTGTAAATAAACTAGAAGCCAAATTCTAGTCTCATGATTGACAGTCCAATTCTTTAGTATTGTAGTTCCTGGGTTATTACCCCCCCCCCCCCCCACCAGATTTCAAAGAAACAAAAATGGTGTTGATCGCCAAAGGAACAACTCATACAGATGTGTCTTTGCAGTATCATGCACAATTCTTGGTGACCAATTAAAAAAACGACAAGCCTAAGTTTGGTTATATATATATATGTGTTAATTGTTGACTAGTATTTACATGAACTTGTCTGTGATGATCTACTTAAGGTATATGATCCAGTTAAGCTGAATTTTTCTTGAAGGCACCAAATAGGTTAAATAACTGGAGTGAGCAAGTCACACAAAACCTTCATAGTATTAGCACGCCAGAATCCACATCAAAGGTATTAACCTTTTTCTAGTTTCTGGATGTCCACATTCAAAACGTTCAAACCTTATGGACGGAAGATTTTTAATATCTGCTAAAAGTAAGGCATTTCAAAAACAAAGAAAAGTGTTTCCATAACAAAAATGCATAGAATTGTTTCTACGAAGAGGGTTTTAACCCTCAAAAATTCTTAAAACACGCTTTTCAAAATTTACTAACAAACAGCATTTTTAAAACATTTGCCTCTCTTTCACATAGTTTTTGGTGCGAAGTTTGCTGAAGTCCTAAAAAAAAGATTCTTTCACATCAAACTACGTTGGCTTTTTCTTCATAAATACCAGTGTATTCCTTCACTATTATAAAGTCTTTGTTAGAAGGTCCTAATAAGTTTGGTAGAAATCATGCAGAGGGACTTGGAAGGTTGCTGCAGGGAATGGCTGTGGTACATAGCCGGCATATCCTCCGTAGGCAGCCACTGCTGCAGCAGTGGCTGCGTTCTTTTGCAGTGTTGCCATGGTGGCAGCAGAAGCAGGAGCTGCAATTGGAACATAACTTGCCCCATAGAACCCGGCCGTAGGAATTCGTTGGATATTGGAGGCCATTGCATACACTGGAGTTATTGGCCGAGTCTACAAAGAAACAAATCATGTTATAGCATTGCAAAGTGATTAAAACATAATAAATAGCAATTTAAAAATGAATACCTGTACTAATAACAAGGATTGAAAGTGGTCAGGCCACCTATTAGTATTCCTGAGTATATGGATTTTGAAATTAGCTCATTGCTTCAGTCACCAGATAAGTATACTACAGTTTTGTTCTGTGCAATTACACTTTCCCCCCTCCTGTCCTGACTTATCCTGGAGTACAGTTCCAAGGATGCTGACCACCCTCTGACACCTTACCCCCATAGCCATTCTTCATGTGTGAGCCCAGACAATGAATATCAGAAGGCTAGTTGGCAATAGGTGCATCACAGCCTTGACCAATCCTGTCCTCACTACATGTCCAAAGCACTGGATACTAATCAGAAATAGGAATTCTGGAATGATGATTTCCTATCCTTAGCCTAAGGTACCAGTCCATTCTGTAGTCATTGGCAAACTAGAGACCTTCCTTGCTTGGATGGCTCAATTCTACACACGGCAGTGCACAAACCAACTAAGCCATCGGGGGAGCTTAATCACACAATTCTATAGTGAAAATGACTAAAATCTTCTGCTTCAAGGAAAAATATATTTTTTTTTAACCTGAAAAGGTGGAGGAGTGGAAACTGAAGGAATGATGGTTGCTCCGTTCAGATCAGTTTGCACAGCAATAGGATTAAGAACATGCTCCATTGGGTGCATTTTGCTATCTTCCATTAGCTTAGTGCCCGGAGCCGCTTGAAACACTTGATATTGGGTTCCAATGGAAGGGATGGCTACTGAAATCAGATAAAAGCACCAATTAATAACTGGTTATAAATTTTCTACTATAACATGTAAACAAATTAAAATATAATTTTGTGACAAATATAAATGATAACATTATTTTAAAAGAATGCAGCAAACATTTTAACAGGCTAATAAAACATTAAAAACTTAAATATTGGGGGTAAAATTCAACGCAGGTGAGGGTGGAAATAGATAGGCTCGCCGTTATTCACGCTGCCCGATATTCCTTTCCACTGACGTCACGATTCACTAGTACCCACTTTGCACCCCCACCATAGTTGAATGTCACCATCATTACATTCAACAGGTTCTTAAGGGGATGACTTGGGAACTTTTAATAGTTTGCTTTGCACTGGCTGTAGTTATACATACTGAGTGAATCTGAAGTGATGGGAGACAAGCTTAACAAAATGAAATGGGGTAAGCAGGTAAGGACTGCATGGCAAGTTAAAATGGCCACGACGACTTACCCCCACCAATGTCACTGCTTTCCCACAGGTTGCAATTGTAATCTACTCTTTTGAGCAGGCAATCATCAGACAAGATACTCGCCAGGAGGCAATGGGATCCTTCTTTGAATATGCAGATCAGGCTCCGATGGAGTCATTGGGACTCAACTGCAATTTTAACCTGCAGACTGCTTACCATTGTAGCTTCCCCACCAGGACAATCTGGCAGCAAATGGCACCACGGTCAAAAGAGGCCCACAAAGTTGAGTTAATTTTATTGTTATTTTTTGTTTGCTTTTGGGCCAGGAGGAGCAGGAACCACTCCGCCCACCCCTGCCCCATTCCTAGCCACTTAGCTGATTGCCGTGGACCATTCTCTAGGGTCAGCTAGCACCTCCTGATGGGTTTGGGTAGGAGACTGATAAAGGTGAGGGTCGGGCCTTAAAATCTCCTGAGTCTCACATTGCGAAGGGCCGGATGGTTTGCCGTTTGCCTGGGTTCCCCTCCACCCACGTGACTCTTGCCGGGTGTTATTATCGGTCCTAAAGGTACTTGACTGGACAAAAAAAAGATTTATATGAAATAAAAAAGAACTAGCCAGATAAACTGAAAAGAAAAAATGGCAGATAACACAGTAGACACAATGGGAACTTTTGAACCAGAGAAGATTAAGGGGCAAACTAGATATATTCCCACAAGAAGTAAAGGGGTGTAATAAAACCCAGATTTCTTTAGATTAGTAGAGAAATTAAAATTTAAATGAGACTTAAGAAGGTAGCATTTGATATCTCCAGAGCTAACATTGTACTGAATATAGAAAATAAAGAGGGGAAGCTCAGAGAATATATGAAGAAGGATTGACAAGTAACATAAAAGGGAATAGTAAAGGATTTTATAGATGTGTGGAACGTAAAGAAATAGTTAAAGAAAGGTTAGGGCTGATTAGAAGGGAAAAGGAAATTTTTACATGAAGGAGGAAGGATTGGCAAAAAAACTTTGCCTCAGTTTCTACAAAAAAAAAGTGATAGTGGGAATGAAAGGATACAAAAAGAGGTGGAGCAATTAGATAGAGCAAATATAGATAAGGAATTAGTATTGATAAAGTTGGTCCAAATCAGAATGGGAAAGACATTCCAGGCCCTGGAATTGTGCAATCTAGAATGCTAAGGGAAGTGAGAGAGGAAATAGCAGAGGCTCTGACCACAATCTGTCAAACATCCTTCAATGTAGAAGATGTGCCAGAGGATCAGAGGGTTGCAAACTTCTGTGCAAGAAGGAAGAAAGAGATAAACTGTATAACTATAGGTCAGTCATCTTAACATTGGCAGTGAATAAGCTAATAGAGGCCATGATATGCGAACTATTAATACTCATTTAGAAAGATATAGGAAAAATTAATGATAGATGGCCCACTGATTTGTAAAAGGCAAGCTGTGTCTGGAAAATGTCACAATACTTCAAGAAAATAGCAGAGTGCATTGATAAAGGAAATGCAGTAGATGTTGTGTGTGTGAAGTTTCAAAAGACATTTGATAAGGTGCTGCATATTAGTGCTTGTTAATAAAATTAAGACACTTAGTAGCACAGGTAATGTGGTATCATGGATAGGAAGTTGGCTAATGGACAGAAAATAAGAAAGAGTAGTAGTTAACGGATGTTTTTTGGACTGAAGCGATGGAACCAATGATATCCCCCAGGGGTCTATATTGGGACCATTGCTCTTTTTAATGTATAAATGATCTGGTATAGAGTTTATAATATCAAAGTTTGCAGCAACACAAAAAGAGGGAGCATTGGTAAATGTGAAGAGGATTATAAGTGAATTTAGGACTTTGACAGGTTAGTACTCGTTGACTTACATTGGCTCCTGGCTAAGCAACACCTCGATTTCAAAATTCTCATCCTGTTTTCAAATCCTCTTACGCCCTCATCTCTCCCTATCTCTGTAATCTCATCCCTAGCCTCTTGAGCATCCCTGATTTTAATCGCTCAACCATTGGTGGCCGTGCCTCCAGCTGCCAAGGCCCAAAGCTCTGGAACTACCTCCCTAAACCTCTCCATCTCTCTACCTCTCTTTCCTTCTTTAAAACGCTCCTTAAAACATATCTCTTTGACCAAGCATCTGCCCTAATATCTTCTTATGTGGCTCAGTGTCAAATTTTGTTTGCTAACGGTCCTGTGAAGTGACTTGGGATGTTTTACTACATTAAGGCGCTATATAAATACAAGTTGCTGTTGTAGTAGATTGGGCAGTTAGGCATCATGAAATTTAATATGTGATGATATAATTTGGGATGAAGAATGAGAGAAAATATCCTCTAAATGGCAAAACATTAAAAGGATTAGAGGAGGAAAGAAACTTAGGGGTTCAGATATACAACTCTTTAAAAGTAGGAGGACAATCTGATAAAGCTGGAAAGAAGAAGCATCTGGGTCCCTAGGTTTCATAAATAGGGTCATAGAGTGCTTAGGGAAAGAGACAATGCTAATCCTGTATGAATCATTGGTAAGGTTGTATTTCAGTTAGAATAGTAGGGAAGACTTTTTGCTTCCTTTGTTTGCTGGAAGATTAAGGGCTGGGGTTGCTGAATTTCCCCAATGTGCCAGGAGCATTGGAACAGACAATCTGCCCCATTGTGTCTAGAAGAGGGCACAGAGGAGATTCACTGAGGTGATACCAAGGATGGGAGGCTTTAATTATGAGAAGAAACTGAGAAGGTTAAGAGGAGATCTGACAGAGATGTTCAAAATTATGATGAGTTTGACAAGGTAAATAAGGAAGAACAAAAGCAAAATACTGCAGATGTTGGAAATCTGAAATAAAAACAGAAAATGCTGGAAATAGTCAGCAGGTCAGGCAGCATCTGTGGAGAGAGAAACAGAGTTAACGTTTCAGGTCGTGAAGCGTCATTGACCTGAAACATTAACTCTGTTTCTCTCTCCACAGATGCTGCCTGACCTGCTGAGTATTTCCAGCATTTTCTGTTTAAATAAGGACGAAACTCTTTTTACTGATCAGTAAGTTGATAACGAGAGTGCACAAATTTAAGATCACCACCAAAAGGACAAAGGGAGGGTTCAGGAGGTTTTTTTTATGTAGGGGTTGTTAAGACACAGATTGCTCTACCAGAAGCAATGGTTGAAACAGAATCCAGAATCACATTTAAAAAGAAAGTGGATACTTGAAAAAGATGAATGTAAAAAGGTGTGGGGGCATGGCAAGGAAATGGAACTAAGTGGTTAGCTCTTTCAAAGATTAGCACAGGTGCAGTGGGCCAGTGTTGTAAAGTTCTGTGATGCTAGGATGTCACCACTTCTTCCAACTGCCCTCACACTGCTGGTCAAGACTTGGTGCGCTACCACTTTGGTTTTTGGAGTATCATCAGTTCAACACAAACTCCAATTCATAGCAACATTAAAACTGCAGTAGTGTTACCAGTTTGTAATCTGCATGTCTGGTGTATGTTTCCCAATTTTGTAAAAAAAAAATTAACGGCCTGCTACAATAGGTTTGTTCACAACCACATGTAATGCAGCTTTATTCGTGGCTGACCATATGCTGCCTCAACAAAATAAAATGTCTGATTAAGAAATCCCATGGGACTTTAGTGGTGACTTGCAGATTTCTAGCCTTTCACTATGTTTATTGGGATTATACAATATCCTACAGGAATATTTCAAAACCTTTGGGGCTTTAAAAAGAATTCTAAAACATTAGCTTTGTATTTTCATATTTCTTTTTTTTCTCTAGCTGTTAAGGTAAATGTTTAGCAAAACATTCCCTTTACTAACCTGCACCAGGTTTCATAGCGACTGGACTGACTGTAGCCAGATCTAAGCTGGATATCAGTTCATACGCTTTGTCCTGTTGCTTGGCCTTCCCTTCATGATATCTGCTGTAAATACCTCTGCCTGCAGAATATCCACCCAGGTACGATCCCCGAGGTCCTGCTGCTCTGTTGCCAGCTGCCCCTCTACCTCGGCCACGCACAGTGCCTGCTTTAAAAAAAAATCCAATGTTAATAATAGTTTTGCGTGAATACTGCATTTAAAATAATGTCATTATTCAGTGTTGTCACCAGGATTTCAGGAAGCATAAGAGTGAGCATTTGTAAACTGCGAAAACACCAAGCAACATAGTTATACATTTACTCCATCCAAATGTAATCTGTGTCTGGAGAGCATTTTGAGCTATACAATCCTGCAGCAAAGTACTCGTGGCTACAGATCTGTCACTGGTAATGATGGGAGCAATTTAAAGTGATGACTTAACCACAGGGTATTAACATTATGTGAAATACGCAGAGTAACAACACTAAATATATGTTCTTCATTTTCAATGAATTACATCAAATTAGTTTGAAAGAAGATACTTCCTCTTATATTATGGGCTCAATTTTCCCCAATTATCTGCGGCGTTTTTTTGGCATGCACCGTTTTCTTTGGAGTCAATAAAAATCTCCAAGTCTCCCCAAAGTTTCTGCGCCAGCATAATTCAGTTAGGTAGGATTTTTTTAGGTTACGATTGTTTTCCGTCATAGGGGGCGTAACCTGATATCTGCGCCAGTTTTTCACATTTAAGCAAGTTTGGCTAATTACATTTTTCCTAGGACGGTGAATGTGACCACTCCCGAAAAACCTTCTGGGCACTTAAGAAAAAGCAGCGCACATTACAAAATTGGCGCAGAAAGACGCCATTGCTTTTAGCTGACGTTTTGGAGGGAATCAAGAAGGCAAAGAATATGCATCATAAATCTTAATTGTTTCAAAGTCAAAAGGGAGAAAATGGAAGTCTAATGCAATTCTTTAATTTTTGATTTTTTTCAAAGTACCACCTCACCACCGAACGTCTCCTCACAGGGCTCGAGAGTCGGAGCGTCGGCCGGCAGAATCGGTCCCTCGCTCGGACACAGGGGCTCAAGGCTCGGCTTCAAAAGAAGCCCGGGGGGTGGGGAGGCGGAAGCTGAACTGAACTGCAAGCCATTTATGTAAGGGATGAGAATCCTTAGGCTATACAGCAGCTTCAAAAGAAGCCCGGGGGGGGGGGGGGGGGGGGTGGCAGAAGCCGAGTCCCTGTGTCCAGGTGAGGAAGTGACTGTCAGCCAATGCTCCGACCCTCGAGCCCGGTGAGGAGTCGATCGGTGGTGGGGTGCTACTTTGAAAAAAAAATCAAAACTTAAAGAATTGCATTAGACTTTGTTGCCTCAAATGTCTTCATTGAATGCCTAGCTTCCCGTTCTAAGCAAGTCTATTGCGCATGCGCAGACCAGGGTGTGGTCCATACTAGGGCGTGCACCTTGGAGAGAGAGGGAAAAGAAGGTGAGAGTGCTTTGCCCTGCTGTTTTGAGCTTGTTGCAAAGCTACAATTAAGCTATAGGGGCAATATTGACAACGCCGTACCTCGTGCAAGCCTGCTGCATGATGGTGCTGCGGAGAAGATTGATTAGGCATCATCACCTGAGGAACCTTAGAGTACATAGGATGATGGGCAGGAGGCCTTACCCACATTGGGCAGGTGTCCATACCTGCACCTTAGTGATGCAGACTATGTCAGAAGGCTGCGTTTCCGCAAAGAAGTTGTAACCGAGATCTGTGAGTTAATAAAAGCAGACCTGCAACGTAGAAGCAAAAGGAGGACTGCTTTGAGAGTTGAAGTAAAGGTTACAGCTGCACTTTCATTTTATGCATCTGGACCATTCCTGGCCACAACTGGATTGTGTGCTCAACATGCAACCCATATCTGCATTTGGCAGGTGACTGCTGCACTATATGTCCGGGAGAATGACTACATAAAGTTCCCCATGACCGCCCAGGCAATGCGTGACAGGGCTATGGGCTTCTCCAGGATTGCTGGCTTCCCTAAGGTACAGGACTGCATTGATTGTACCCACATCGCCTTGTGAGCCCCTTTGGAGGATTCCGAGATGTACAGGAACATTAATGGTTTCCACGCCGTGAACGTGCAGCTCGTCTGTGATGACATGCATCGCATCATGGCAGTTGATGCGAGATACCCTGGGAACACCCATGATGCATTCATCCTACACGAGAGCGCTATATCTGCCATGTTTCAGCAGCAGCCAGAAGGGTTCATGACGTCCCTATGCGTAACCCGGATGGAAGCTGACCGTGAATACAACATGTCGCACATTGTGACACGCAGCATAATAGAGAGGAGCATTGGCATCTTGAAGCAGCATTTCCGATGTCTGGACCATTCCGGAGGCTACTTGCAATACTTCCCTGAGATTGTCGGTCAGTTCACTGTTGTGTGCTGTATGCTGCATAACTTAGCCATCATGAGGCAGCAGCAACTGTTGGTAGAAGACCCACCTGAGGTGAGAGTGGCTGATGATGAGGAGGAAAATGCCGATGACGAGAAAGAGGAGGAGGAAGAAGCCATGCAACTACCTGAAGCCGGAGGAGGGTGGGCCGTCGTGCCCCTTTAATGATTGCTTGAGCCTTGCGCCAGCAGCTCATCCGTGAACGCTTTGCTGCTTGAAGGCTCAGCGGCAACTATTCCAAATGGACCATGTTTACTGTTTGGGCCTGTTCCATAATGTTGTGTTGTGTTAATGAAACAAGTAATGTAAATGATTCCTCTTTAGTTCAAAAAGTTGTGTTAATAAGGAAACAAATAATGTAAATGATTCAGTTATAATTTAAAATGTATTTTATTCAAAAGTTTAACACTTGTTTGTACTTAACTTAACTTTATAAAAAATATTCTCGTATCAAACTTTAAAGTTTTCAGTTAAGATCACTTACAAATTTTAAGATCACTTACAAACTTTAAAACTTGTAAATTTACATCACTTAAAAAAACCTTTTAATTTGACAATAATAACAAAAACAACCTCAACAGCAGCAAAGAAATGCTGCACCTATCTCTCCTCCACCTTATTCGAAGACCACCCGCTGCGCTTGGGCTTGGTGACTCCATCCCTGCCCGCAGGCAGTGGCACAGCGTTTCTCGGGTTGGTACCAAGCTTATTCTTTCGAGCATCTCGGATAATGTGCACTTCTTGATGGGGGGACATGGGCAGGCGGTAATGTGGAAGGCCTGGCTTGGGCTTCTTCAGAGGCTGGTCTGGGAATTGGAGTGGGAGTGGCAGTCAATGGCCGTGGGGTCTGGGCGTGTTCCATTATTGCAGCAACTACCTCCGACATTCCCTCTCTCATATGCCCCGACAGCATCTCAACTACCTGCGACATTCCCTCCCTAATGTTCACCGACAGTGTATCAGCTACTTGAAACATTCCCTCCCTCATGTGCACCGACATTATATCCGCTGCCTGCGACATTCCCTCCCTAATGTGCCTGGACAGTTTTCCCATTTCTTGCGAGACTGTTGTTACTTCTCCCGGCAGTCCGATACCTCATCACCCACCTCACTGATGATGTCCAGGAGTGATCGCTTAAGGTCAATGCTCTCTGAACTCATTGACATCATCGGAACCACGTCTGTTATATCCTGCACCTCAGGAGAGTGCTGTCGAGCTCTCCTTCCCCTCCTCACCCTGGGTGTGGCTCGCTGCACCCCACTGGGACCTGCAGCCTCGGACTGTGCGAAACCATGGAATGTCCTAACACTTGCACCACTCAGGAAAGGGCCTGGCACCTCAATGGGTGGCACCAGCACCTCCTCCAGAGTGAGTACAACAGTGGGGGCTTCATCCTGCTCCACTCCCTCCCCCTCACCCCCATGCTCTTGGTCTGGAAGGTCGGATTGGAAGATGTCCTCCTATTCAGGCTCGTCCGCGTCTGAATCGTCTTCTGCATCAGCCTCGTCAGGGTTGACCTCAAGTTCTGCAAAATATAACAGAACAGACAAATGGTTAGCAGCAGAGGAGGGGGCAGGGTGGGTGGCATGAGTAGACTTACACAGTGCAAGCAGCAGGCACATTTGAAGGACCACAATGAATGACAGCACATTGCATCAACTGAAGTGTAGCTGACGGAGATATCCCCATGAACCGAAGCATGGCTAGCCCGCGCAGTACTTAACATTTAGCAAAGCCAGACCGTGGAATTTGCAGGACTTATCCTCTCCCTCGAGTGTGGGCCCAGCTTGTGCAGTGGTGGTTGCTTTTCTCCAGGCAGGACCCATCAAAGCAGCGACCTTGTCTTCCACGGGTATCAGTGGGTGCAGATTTGGATGGCCTCCTCCTGTTCGAGTTCTCTCTCTTTTGTTGTGTGCCACCTTCCTCTGCAAAGATGAAAATATAACTTTTTAGAGAGGGTGTCTTTCTGCTGAGTGGGACATACAGATGGTCACATTTACAATTGCAATTCAAGTGAATAAATTAAAATATTACTTACACGAACTGCTTGACCAAGGTCCTGCCACTTCTTTTTGCACTGGCCTCCAGACCTCGGGGTGGTCATCATTGCACAGTAATCTTGTGAAAGTTGGTTCCAGCGTTTCTTCATTTCTTCATTTCTTTTAGTGAAACTTTTATGTGACCTCCGCTGGTGTCATCTGGTCTCAATTACAGTAACCAGGGTTTCCCCTTCGTCCTGTGAGAAATTCTTGGTCCTGGAGCCACGTTCCATATTGCAGCTATGATTTTAAGTTCTCACACACCACTCAGAATGAAAGTTCTCATACACAATAGCTCTTTAAAAATGGCTGAATGCAGACCGGGAGATGTACTGGGCCTGCGCGCTCATAGCAGTCACGTAAAACACGTCATTTTTTTTTCCCCGCATGCGCAGAAGAGGGGTCATCCTTTTTTCAGCGCAGACATTAGGCTCCAGCCCCCGAAGCTAAAGGACAGGCTGTGCGGCGCCAATTTCAAAAATTAGAATGGGGAAACTTTCAATTTTTTTTTTTGGAGTAGTCAGGCCCAAAAAAACTGGTGTAACTCTTGAAATATACCAAATAACAGCATTGGGGAAAATTGGGCCCATAATATCCACCTGTTAATGCTGTTGAGGGAATAAAAAGAACTTGGATGGAACAGTTCAAAGTAATAAAATGTAATAAATGATGAACATGTACTATTCCAGCAGTGAAATACATTGAAAAAAATTATCCTGGCAACTCTGCAATTGGTTTCTGTAATTTAGTATTCACTGCAACAAATATTGCAGTTTGTTCATCAATATGCACAGCACGTCCTTGAAAATGATTGGAATGAGGCATTGCTAAAGGTTGGCAGTCAGAAAACAGCTGCCACACATTTACAATGTTTACTGCAATTCAGTTTTAAAGGCAAAATGTTGATGTGCTGTGACAGAAACACATTTTGATACAACATAAGTTATTGGTTATATTCTGTTCTTGGGGATGGATTTACGAGGAGATAACAAGGAGATTTGTCCAGGTCCCTAACATTTTAATGGGGTCAATGAAATCTGTATCAGTACTGCCAACAGTCATGATTTTGTTTGCTCTTATTGGCCTTGATGAATTTTAACATTTTAAAACTTCTGCTCAACTTGCCCTTGCTGCCGACCTGTTTTGAATGTGTAATTCACATGCAGTACAACACTGGAGAAGTTGTTTCGATATTTTCCTTTACTATTTTGTTATTATATTTCCCAGAGCAATGCTCATGGGTAGTCTGGAATCTGGAGTACTGTTATGATGTTTAGTTGTTAACCTGGAATGTGCTTTAGTCTCAGCTGTGGCTCAGTGGGTAACGCACTCGCCTCCGAGTAGGAAAGCAGGTTGTGAAGAAGACACAAGGAATCTGCAAAAGGATAAAGATAGGTTACGTGAGTGGGCAGAAATTTGGCAGATGGTATAATGTGGGAAAATGTGAGGTTATCCACTTTGGTAGGAAAAATAAAAAAGCAAATGATTATTTAAATGGAGAGAGATTGCAAAATGCTGTGGTCCAGAGGGATCTGGGGGTCATTGTACATGAAACACAAAAAGTTAGCATGCAGGTAGAGCAAGTAATTAGGAAGGCAAACGGAATGCTGGTCTTTATTGCAAGGGGGATGGAGTATAAAAGTAGGGAAGTCTTGCTACAACTGTACAGGGCGTTGGTGAGACCACATCTAGAGTATTGCGCACAGTTTTGGTCCCTATATTTAAGTAGGGATATATTTGCATTTGAGACAGTTCAGAGAAGGCTCACGAGGTTGATTCCTGAGATGAAGGGATTGTGTTATGAAGAAAGGTTGAACAGGTTGGGTCTATATTCACTGGAGTTTAGAAGAATGAGAAGTGATTTTATTGAAACATATAAGATTATGAAGGGGCTTGACAGGGTAGATGCAGAGATGATGTTTCCCCTTGTGGGAGAATCTAGAACTAGGGGGCATAGTTTCAGAATAAGGGGTCACCCATTTAAAATGGAGATGAGGAGGAAATTCTTCTCTCAGAGGGTTGTGAATCTTTGGAATTCTCTACCCCAGAGAGCTGTGGAGACTGGGTCATTGAATATATTTAAGGTGGAAATAGATAGATTTTTGAATGATAAGGGAGTCAAGGGTTATGGGGAGTGGGCAGGCAACTGAAGTTGAGGCCAAGATCAGATCAGCCATTATGTTATTGAATGTTGGAGCAGGCGGAGGGGCCAAATGCCCTACTCCTACTCCTATTTCTTATGTTCTTATGTAGAAGGTTGGGTGTTCAAGTCCCACTCCAGGGACTTGAGCACAGAAATCTAGGCTGACACTCCAGTGCAGTGCTGAAAAAGTGTTGCACTGTCGAAAGTGCCGTCTTTCAGATGAGATGTTAAACTGAGGCCCTGTCTTCTTTCTCAGGTGGCCATAAAAGATCCCATGACACTATTTCGAAGAAGAGCAGGGGGAGTTATCCCCGGTGTCCTAGCCAATATTTATCCTTCAATCAACATAACAAAAAACAGATTATCTGGTCATGATCACATTTCTGTTTGTGAGAAATTGGCTGCCGGGTTTCCCACATTACTACACTCCAAAAGCACTTCATTGGCTGTAAAGCGCTTGGCGATGTCCGGTGGTCATGAAAGATGTTATATAAATGTAAGTCTTTCTTTCTTTTTAAGGTCAAGTATTCCCTATAATGGTTCAATTAGAGATCTGGGGCTAAATATTCCAGGCTACAAGATCTTAGAAAGGACAGGGAAAGTGGGAAAGGTAGCAATATTGATAAAATACACAATTACAGCAGCAGCAATAAGGGATTTCAGTAAAGGTGAGCAGGCAGTGGAGATACTTTGGGTAGAATCAAAGATCAGCAAAGTTTTCAAGGCTCTAGTGGGATCTGTCTACAGACCTTCTGATAGTCGTGATGTGGTGGCGGGATTTATAAATACAGAGATCAGTGCAGCATGTGGCAAAAACAATGCAGTTATGATGGCTAGTTTTAACTTTTACATAGACTGGAAGAAGCAGAACAAATCATGTCATAAAGGCAGCAAATTTCTAGAGTATTCTGGACAGTTTTCTGCAACAATATGTTTTAGAACTGACAAGGGAAGAGGCCACCCTAGATTTAGTGCTGAGTAACGAACCAGAATTAGTTAACAATCTATTGGTAAGGGAACATCTTGCATACAGTGACAATAATCTGATTACATTTGATATTAGGTTTGAGTGGTTGAAGGGACAGCAACATCCCAAAGTTTTAAGTTTAAATAAAGCAAACTTAAAGCTGATGCAACATAAATCGACTACAGTAAACTGGGCTGAACTGTTCCTGGGTAATTCGTTCATGGGATGTGGGCATCGCTGACAAGGCCAGCATTTATTGCCCATCCTAATTGCCCGTGAGAAGATGGTGGTGAGCTGCCTTCTTGAACCGCTGCAGTCCGTGTGTTGAAGGTACTCCCACAGTGCTGTTAGAGAGGAAGTTCCAGGATTTTGAACCAGCAACAATGAAGGAATGGCGATATATTTCCAAGTCAGGATTGTGTGTAACTTGGAGCGGAACTTGGAGGTGATGATGTTCCCATGCACCTGCTGCCCTTGTCCTTCTATGTGTTGGAGTTTGCAGATTTGGGAGGTGCTGTCGAAGAAGCCTTGGTGAGTTGCTGCAGTGCATCTTGTAGATGGTACACACTGCAGCCACGGTGCGCCGGTGGTGGAGGGACTGACCGATTAGAGTGGTGGATGGGGTGCCAATCAAGTGGGCTGTTTTGTCCTAGATGGTATTGAGCTTCTTGAGTGTTGTTGGAGTTGCACTCATCCAGACAAGTGGAGAGTATTCCATCACACTCCTGATTTGTGTGTTATAGATGGTGGAAAGGCTTTGGGGAGTCAAGAGATGAGACACTCGCTGCAGAATACCCAACCTCTGACCTGCTTTGTAGCCACAGCATTTAAATGGCTAGTTCAGTTATGTTTCTAGTCAATGGTGACCCCCCCAGAATGCTGATGGTGGGGGATTTGGCAATGGTAATGCTGTTGAATGTCAAGGGGAGATGGTTAGATTCTCTCTTGTTGGAGATAATCATTCCTGGCACTTGTGTGGCGAGAATGTTACTTGCTACTTATCAGCCCAAGCCTGAATGTTGTCCATGTCTTGCTGCATGCTCTTCAATATCTGAGGAGTTGTGAATGGAACTGAACACTGTGCAGTCATCAGTGAACATCCCCACGTGTGACCTTAGGATGGAGGGAAGGTCATTGATGAAGCAGCTGAAGATGGTTGGGCCTAGGACACTGCCCTGAGGAATTCCTGCAGCGATATCCTGGGGCTGGGATGATTGACCCCCAACAACCACAGCCATCGTCCTTTGTGCTAGGTATGACTCCAGTCAGTGGAGAGTTTCCCCCTGATTCCCATTGACTTCAATTTTATGAGGGCTCCTTGATGCCACACTTGGTCAAATGCTGCCTTGATGTCAAGGAAAGTCACTCTCACCTCAACTCTGGAATTCAGCAACTTTGTCCATGTTTGGACCAAACTGTAATGAGGTCTGGAGCTGAATGGTTCTGCCAGAACCCAGCTGAGTATCGGTGAAAAGGTTATTGGTGAGTAAGTGCCGCTTGATAGCACTGTCGACGACATCTTCCATCACTTTGCTAATGATTGAGAGTAGACTGATGGGTGGTAATTGGCCAGATTGGATTTGTGCTGCTTTTTGTGGACACGACATACCAGGGCCGTTTTCTACATTGTCAGGTAGATGCCAGTGTTATAGCTGTACTTTAACAGCTTGGCTAGAGGTGCGGCTAGTTCTGGAGCACCAGTCTTCAGCACAACAGCTGGGATGTTGTCGGGGCCCGAAAGAAATATTTGCTACAATACAAAAACAATACATACCCCCTAAAAGACAAAAGCTCCATTTGTATAGTTAAGCAACCATGGTCACCAAATGAGATAAGAGACAGCACCCAGCTAAGAGAAAAGGCTTACAAAAATGCAAGGAGAAGTTGAAATCCAATGGACTAGGAGAGCGATACAAAGAAAATATATAATGAGGTGCAAAAAGAGAAAATGAAAAAAACCTTGCAAGTGACATTAAAGCTAACAGTAAAAATGTTGTAAAATATACTAAGATTAAGAAAATGGTAAAAGGGAATGTGGGCTCATTAAAGACAGAAGCAGGTGATCGTGTAATTGAAAATCAGGAAATGGCAGACATGCTAAACAAATACTTTGTATCCCCAGCATCGAGGCACTGAACACGCTCGATCAGCTCCGCTGGCCGGGCCACATCGCTTGCATGCCTGACACGTGACTCCCAAAACAAGAGCTCTACTCGGAGCTCCGACACGGCAAGCGAGCCCCAGGTGGGCAGAGGAAATGTTTCAAGGACACCCTCAAAGCCTCCTTGATAAAGTGCAACATCCCCACCGCCACCTGGGAATCCCTGGCCCAAGACTGCCCAAAGTGGAGGAAAAGCATCCGGGAGGGCGCTGAACACCTCGAGTCTCTTCGCCGGGAGCAAGCTGAAGCCAAGCGTGTACAACAGAAGGAGTGTGCGGCAACCCAGGCTCCCCAACCTCCAGTTCCTCCAACCACCGTCTGCCCCACCTGTGACACAGACTGTAGGTCCCACATTGGACTTTTCAGTCACCTGAGGACTCATTTTTAGTGTGGAAGCAAGTCATCCTCCACTCCAAGAGACTGCCTAAGAAAATCAGTCTTCACAGTAGAGGAAGGGGATAAAATACCAGAATTGGTAAACTAAAAATAAGTCATAGAGAAGACATTACTTGATTTAATACAAGTAAAACATGGTACTGGACTAAACAATGGCACTTAATATAGACAAATCTCGATGACCTGATGGTTTCTACCCCAGGGTATTAAGAACATAGGAACATAAGAAATAGGAGCAAGAGTAGGTCAGAGGGCCAATTGAGTTTGCTCCCCCCATTCAATAAGATCATAGTTGAACTTTTGGGAGACAGAGGGAAGTAGAATGGGGGCAGAAGCAAAAGATAGAAAGAAGAAAAGTAAAAGTGGAGGGCAGAGAAACCCAAGGCAAAAATCAAAAAGGACCACATTACAGCAAAATTCTAAAGGGGCAAAGTGTGCTAAAAAGACAAGCCTGAAGGCTCTGTGCCTCAATGCGAGGAGTATTCGTAATAAGGTGGACGAAGTAACTGCGCAGGCAGCAATTAACAAATATGGTATAATTGGCATCACGGAGACATGGCTCCAGGGTGACCAAAGCTGGGAACTCAACATCCAGGGGTATTCAACATTCAGGAAGGATAGACAGAAAGGAAAAGGAGGTGGGGTAGCATTGTTGGTTAAAGAGGAAATTAACACAATAGTGAGGAAGGACATTAGCTTGGATGATGTAAAATCTGTATGGGTGGAGCTGCGGAATACCAAAGGGCAGAAAACGCTAGTGGGAGTTGTGTACAGACCGACAAACAGTAGTATTGAGGTTGGGGACAGCATCAAACAAGAAATTAGGAATGCGTGCAATAAAGGTACAGCAGTTATCATCGGCGACTTTAATCTACATATTGACTGGGCTAACCAAACTGGTAGCAATATGGTGGAGGAGGATTTCCTGGAGTGTATTAGGGATGGTTTTCTAGACCAATATGTCGAGGAACCAACTAGAGGGCTGGCCATCCTAGACTGGGTGATGTGTAATGAGAAATAACTCATTAGCAATCTTGTTATGCGAGGCCCCTTGGGGAAGAGTGACCATAACATGGTAGAATTCTTTATTAAGATGAGAGTGACACAGTTAATTCAAAGACTAGGGTTCTGAACTTAAGGAAAGGTAACTTCGATGGTATGAGGTGTGAATTGGCTAGAATAGACTGGCAAATGATACTTAAAGGGTTGACAGTGGATAGGCAATGGCAAACATTTAAAGATCACATGGATGAACTTCAACAATTGTACATCCCTGTCTGAAGTAAAAATAAATCGAGGAAGGTGGCTCAACCGTGGCTAACAAGGGAATTAAGGATAGTGTTAAATCCAAGGAAGAGGTATATAAATTGGCCAGAAAAAGCAGCAAATGGAGGACTGGGAGAAATTTAGAATTCAGCAGAGGAGGACAAAGGGTTGAATTAGGATCAGGTGAATTTATAATGGGGAACAAAGAAATGGCAGATCAGTTGAACAAATACTTTGGTTCTGTCTTCACGAAGGAAGACACAAATAACCTTCCGGAAATACTAGGGGACCGAGGATCTAGTGAGAAGGAAGAACTTAAGGAAATCCTTATTAGGCGGGAAATTGTGTTAGGGAAATTGATGGGATTGAAGGCCGATAAATCCGCAGGGCCTAATAGTCTGCATCCCAGCGTACTTAAGGAAGTGGCCTTAGAAATAGTGGATGCATTGGTAATCATTTTCCAACAGTCAATCGACTCTGGATCAGTTCCTATGGACTGGAGGGTAGCTAATGTAACACCACTTTTTAAAAAAGGAGGGAGAGAGAAAACGGGTAATTATAGACTGGCTAGCTTGACATCAGAAGTGGGAAAAATGTTGGAATCAATTATTAAAGATGAAATAGCAGCACATTTGGAAAGCTGTGACAGGATCGGTCCAAGTCAGCATGGATTTATGAAAGGGAAATCATGCTTAACAAATCTTCTAGAATTTTTTGAGGATGTAACTAGTAGAGTGGACAAGGGAGAACCAGTGGATGTGGTATATTTGGACTTTCAAAAGACTTTTGACAAGGTCCCACACAAGAGATTGGTGTGCAAAATTAAAGCACATGGTATTGGGGGTAATGTACTGACGTGGATAGAGAACTAGTTGGCAGAGAGGAAGCAGTGAGTCGAGATAAACGGGTCCTTTTCAGAATGGCAGGCAGTGACTAGTGGGGTGCCGCAGGGCTCAGTACTGGGACCCCAGCTATTTACACTATACATCAATGAGTTAGATGAAGGAATTGAGTGTAATATCGCCAAGTTTGCAGATGACACTAAGCTGGGTGGCGGTGTGAGCTGTGAGGAGGATGCTAATAGGCTGCAGGGTGACTTGGACAGGTTAGGTGAGTGAGCAAATGCATGGCAGATGCAGTATAATGTGGATAAATGTGAGGTTATCCACTTTGGTGGCAAAAATACAAAGGCAGAATATTATCTGAATGGCAGCAGATTAGGAAAAGGGGAGGTGCAACAAGATCTGGGTGTCATGGTACATCAGTCATTGAAAGTTGGCATGCAGGTACAGTAGGTAGTGAAGAAGGCAAATAGTATGTTGGCCTTTATAACTAGGGGATTTGAGTATAGGAGCAGGGAGGTCTTACTGCAGTTGTACAGGGCCTTGGTGAGGCCTCACCTGGAATATTGTATTCAGTTTTGGTCTCCTAATCTGAAGAAGGATGCTCTTGCTATTGAGCGAGTGCAGCGAAGGTTCACCAGACTGATTCCAGGGATGGCAGGACTGACATATGAGGAGAGACTGGATCGACTGGGCCTTTATTCACTGGAGTTTAGAAGGATGAGAGGGGATCTCATAGAAACATATAAAATTTTGACGGGACTGGACAGGTTAGATGCAGTCAGAATGATCCCGATGTTGGGGAAGTCCAGAACCAGAGGACATAGTCTAAGGGTAAGGGGTAAGCCATTTAGGACTGAGATGAGGAGAAACTTCTTCACTCAGAGAGTTGTTAATCTGTGGAATTCTCTACCGTAGAGAGTTGTTGATGTTAGTTCATTGGATATATTCAAGAGGGAGTTAGATGTGGCCCTTATGGCTAAAGGAATCAAGGGGTATGGTGAGAAAGCAGGAAAGGGGTACTGAGGTGAATGATCAGCCATGATCTTATTGAATGGTAATGCAGGCTCGAAGGGCCGAATGGCCTACTCCTGCACCTATTTTCTACGTTTCTATGTTTCTATCAACTCCACTTTTCCCACATCCCTTGATTCCCTTAGTGCCCAAAAATCTATCGATCTCAGTCTTGAGTATACTCAACGACTGAGCCACCATAGCCCTCTGGGGTAGAGAATTCCAAAGATTTACAACCCTCTGAGTAAAGACATTTCTCCTCATCTCAGTAATAAATGGTCGACCCCTTATCCAGAGACTATAACCTTGCAGTTCCAGACTCTCCATCCAGGAGAAACAGCCTCTCAGCATCTATGCTGACAAGCCCTCTAAGAATTTTATAAATTTCAATGAGATCACTTCTCATTCCATTGAACTCCAGAGAATATAGGCCCATTCTACTCAATAATAAATTACCCCATTTATTGATTTCAATTTCATACAGAGTGAGATTTGAACTCACGGCCTCTAACCACTGCACTAGCTTACCCTCAGAAGAAATAGGTGATGAAATTGCAGATGGGTTAGTCAGAAAATGAGTGGCAATTTTTGTCATGTGGCCCTACTAACAATAAGATTGTCATGTTTGGAAAATAAATGAGAAAAACAAAGAATAAAAAGAATACAAAATGTCTAATTATCTCAGTGTTGCTTTGGCTAAATTAAAGAATAAACAAACATCTGTAATACCTGTATTCCCTCTTGCAGCCCGAGATGTTAAACGTTGGGCAGCAGTACTGGGTATTTAAGAATACCATTAATATACTGAATAGAGCAGTGCACAAGGTTGCATGGACCAACAGGCCCAACATTTATGTCTTGGCATAGCTGAAATATACCATCACTAGAGCTCCAGGGGGCAGATCTTCCCAATGGGAAACATATTTTCGCTTTTCCTCTCTGATTAAAAATATTTTAAAGTTGTACCTTTATTGCAGATTGGGTGCAATGTGATAGCATAAGAACATAAGAAATAGGAACAGGAGTAGGCCATACGGCCCCTTGAGCCTGCTCCGCTATTCAGTAAGATCATGGCTGATCTGATCATGGACTCAGCTCCACTTCCCCGCCCGCTCTCCATAACCCCATAATCCCCTTATCGTTTAAGAAACTGTCTATTTCTGTCTTAATTTTATTCAATGCCCCAGCTTCCACAGCTCTCTGAGTCAGCAAATTCCACCGATTTACAACCCTCTGAGAGAAGAAATGTCTCCTCATCTCTGTTTTAAATGGGCGGCCCCTTATTCTAAGATCGTGCCCTCTAGTTCTAGTCTCCCCCCATCAGTGGAAACATCCTCTCTGCATCCACCTTGTCAAGCCCCCTCATAATCTTATACGTCTCAATAAGATCACCTCTCATCCTTCTGAATTCCAATGAGTAGAGGCCCAACCTACTCAACCTTTCCTCATAGCAGAGCTTCAATGGAAATAAAAATGGGGAGAGATGTAAAATAGCCGGCTGACTCACGATCACCCGGTTTATACTCTCACACAAAGTTGAATAACAACCCCTTTTATTCAATTGCGAAATACTCAGAAACCTGTTCGATTCATAACATTTTACTGACCTTTGGCAAAATATTCTCTGTTGGGACCAATCAGTGTGTTGTAGGGATACCCATAGTAGGCTAACGTGTAGGGATCACAGGAGTAAACAATGTTTGCTTGAGGTGTTTCTGTTGGTCCCCCTTTTGCTGCTTTCTGGTAACGACTATATTGCTCTTTGTCCACAGGCTTGGCCAGGGTCACCTCAATGTAGGAACCTTCAAGGTCAGTTCCATTTAATTTCTCCATGGCAAGGACTGCATCATCCCTGGTAGTGAAATGAACAAAAGCGTAATCTCGAATTTTCTTTACCCGCTCCACACAGCCAGGGTTGAACTGACTAAAGATTTTTTTTATCGTGTCCTCCATGGTTTCAATCATCAGATTTCTCACGTATAGAATTTTAACAGTTTCCATCACGTCTTCATCAACATCAATCTCCGGTTCAGCCCAATCGACCGCAATCTGGTGACCCCACAGCTGGATCCTTCCAGGCATCAGCTTTCTCCGTGCCATGGCAGCGGCCCGGTGACTTTCATACTCTACGAATGCAAATCCTCGGTTTTTCATCTTGTCAGCTGCACTAGCATAGACAATCACATCTAGCACACCTTCTGTTACTTTAGAAATCTCTTCTAAAATCTCTTCTCGTTTTTTCATTTTTGGAATGCCCCCAATGAAAAGTCTGCAGTTATCCACGCTGCTGCAGACACCCAGCAGCCTCCCTGGACGAATCTCATAGTTATTAAGCTCTCGGACTGCTCTTTTGGCCTCATGCTTGGCTGTGAACATGACAAAGGCATAACCGCGGTTTTTACCATCAAAGTCCATCATCAAGCGCATCTCGTACATCCGTCCCACAGACTCAAAAACGGGGACAAGCTCATCTTCATAAACATCGCGAGGAATTTTACCAATAAAGACCTCGCACCCACGGGGCGGAGGATGTCCTTCCCAACCGGGAGGCGGGCCACCATATTTGCGTTGGCCATTCTCTTGAACCATTGTGTAGCCTGTACGTTCCATAAGTGCAAGCAGGGTGGACTCATTAGGGGCACCAGCAACACCTTCAAGAACTTTAGTTGAAGACATGTTGCAGGAATCTGTGCTCATCATGGTGCTGGAGTCTTCAGCTGTCATTCTGTCAAAACCATTCAAATTGTGCTCAGTCCTGAAAAGGCAGGAGAGAAAACTTTAGTTGGCATTATGAGAATAAACGAACAAACAAGCAATTTGGCATTTATATAGCTTATTTCACAACCTCAGGATGTTCCAAAGTGCCTCACAGCCAATAAAGTATTTTTGAAATATAGTCACTGTTGTAATGTATGCAGACATGGCAGACAATTAGTGCATAGCAAGGTCCCACAAGCAGCAATTAGGTAAATGACAAGATAATGGTGGTGAAATTGGTCCAGAAATGAAAACCAAGCACGGTGTAAAACAGGCTGCCGATTCGCTACCAGCCCATTTCGCATAGTATATTAGGAAAACTTTGATGATTTTTAGGTTCAAAAGATAACAATACAAAATAGGATGGCGTACTTATTTTTACAAGAGCACAACACATTTACTCTTCATCACATTCAAAAAAACTGGGCAGTCCACAGATTTGGAATTTGCTTTAAATTCAATAGTTTGCAAAACCACTGAACTCCATTATTGTTATGTATGGAGAAAGAGTCAGACTGTGAGCTCAAAGTAAAGTGTGACCTTAGCCTTTTATTGCAGGTCTCCAGAGTGCCTCTCCAACCTGTGAAGCCTCCTTGAATACCTGTGCTCCCAAGGGATTATGGGATCCCTTGGACCTCCAGGGGCTGGGTCCTCTGGTGGCTGTACAGAATAAATACAAGTTTACATATATAAAAACACTCCCCCCCCCCCCCCCAAAGTCAACAGTGTAACTATTTACAAGGTGAGTCGATCTGGGGCCCTTCTTGCCCTGGTTGATCGTCTCGGTGTGAAAGCTAGTACTGGTGAATCAACTGTTGGGCCCTCACTGGGCTGCTGTGCAGCTGCCTTATGTGGTGGGTCCTGCTGGCTGCTGTGGATGATGGGTTCTGCTTCGTGGCCAACCGCGGTGTCGGTTGCCACTGGTGTGTATGTTGGGGGGGTCAAAGAAGGTAGGTTCCAAAGTGAGTTGCTCAGGATAGTCCGTGAATCTGAGTTTGATTTGGTCCAAGTGTTTCCGGTGAATGAGTCCATTTGAAAGTTTGACCCAAAGCACCCTGCTCCCCTCTTTGGCCACGACAGTGTCGGGAAGCCACTTGAGACCTTGTCCATAATTTAATACAAATACAGGATCATTGATTTCAATCTCGCGTGACACATTTGCGCTTTCATTGAATGCACTTTGTTGAAGCCGCCTGCTCTTTACCTGTTCATGTAGATCAGGGTGAACTAACGAGAATCTTGTCTTAAGTGCCCTTTTCATGAGCAGTTCAGCAGGTGGGATCCCAGTGAGTGAGTGGGGTCTCGTGCGGTAGCAAAGCAGGACTTGGGATAGGCAAATCTGCAGTGAGCCTTCCGTTACCCTCTTCAAGCCTTGCTTGATGGTTTGCACTGCTCTCTCTGCCTGACCATTGGACGCTGGTTTAAATGGGGCAGATGTGACATGTTTGATCTTGTTGTGGGTCATGAATTCCTTGAGCTCAGCACTGGTAAAACATGGCCCATTGTCGCTCATCAGGACATTGGGTAGGCCGTGTGTGGCAAACATGGCCCACAGGCGTTCAGTGGTGGCAGCAGACGTGCTAGCTGACATTATATCACATTCAATCCATTTGGAGTACGCATCTACAACCACAAGGAACATTTTACCCAAGAACGGGCCCGCATATTCGGCATGTACCCTAGACCACGGTTTGGAGGGCCAAGTCCATAAACTTAGCGGCGCCTCCCTGGATGCATTGCTTAACTGTGAGCATGTATTACATCTGTGAACGCAGGACTTTAAGTCCGCATCAATACCGGGCCACCACACGTGGGATCTGGCTATCGCTTTCATCATTACGATGCCTGGGTTGGTACTGTGGAGGTCACTGATAAAGGTGTCTCTGCCCTTCTTGGGAACCACTACTTGATTGTCCCACAGAAAGCAGTCTGCCTGTATAGACATTTCATCTTTGCGCGCTGAAAGGGCTTTATCTCTTCCTGTATTTCCACTGGGACACTGCACCAGCTCCCATGAAGCAAACAGTTTTTGACGAGAGATAATAAGGGGTCCTGGCTCATCCAGGTTTTGATCTGCCGGGCAGTGACGGGTGATTGCTCACTCTCAAATGCTTCCATAACCATGGCTAGATCTGTGGGCTGCGCCATTTCCAGCCCCATGATGGGCAATGGCAGCCTACTGAGAGCATCGGCGCAGTTTTCTGTGGATGGCGTCGTTGTATGCAGACAACGTGAGCGCCCATCTCTGGATGTGGGCCGATGCATTAGTATTTATCCCCTTACTCTCGGAAAACAGGGATATGAGTAGCTTATGGTCAGTTTCCAATTCGAATTTTAGCCCAACCAGATATTGATGTATTTTCTTTACCCCATAGACACACGCTAACACTTCTTTTTCAATCATGCTGTAGGCACTATCAACCTTAGACAGACTCCTGGATGCATAAGAAACCAGTTGCAATTTCCCAAAATCATTAGCTTATTGCAATAAACATCCGACGCCATATGACGAAGTATCACATGCTAGTACCAAACGCTTACATAGATCATACAACACAAGCAATTTGTTTGAGCATAACAATTTTCTCGCTTTTACAAAGGCATTTTCTTGGCTTTTGCCTCATGTCCATTCGTCCCCTTTACGCAGTAAGGCGTGCAATGGTTCTAACAGTGTGCTGAGACCCGGTAAGAAGTTACCAAAGTTGTTCAGGAGTTCTAGAAATGACCGCAGTTCCATCACGTTCTGTGGCCTCGGTGCGTTCTTGATTGCCTCCGTCTTCGAATCGATGGATCTGATGCCGACTGCCGCGATCCTCCTCCCCAAGAACTCCACTTCAGGCGCCAGGAAAATGCACTTCGAGCATTTTAACTTGAGCCCCACGCGGTTGAGTCGACTAAAAACCTCCTCCAGGTTCTGCAGATGCTCGACTGTGTCCCGACCTGTAGCCAAAATGTCGCCCTGGAAGACCACGGTGCGTGGGACCAACTTCAGTAAGCTTTCCATGATTCTCTGGAATATCGCCGCCGCTGATCGAATTCCAAACGGGCATCTGTTATAAATGAAAAGACCTTTGTGTGTGTTGATGCAGGTGAGGCCCTTCGATGATTCCTCCAGTTCCTGCGTCATGTAGGCTGAAGTCAAATCCAGCTTCGTGAACGTCTTTCCTCCCGCCAGCGTTGCAAAGAAGTTGTCGGCCTTTGGTAGTGGGTATTGGTCCTGCAGGGAGAAACGATTAATAGTTACTTTGTAATCGCCACAGATTCTGACGGTGCCGTCTCCCTTGAGGACTGGGACAATAGGACTGGCCCACTTGTTGAACTTGATCGGTGAGATGATGCCCTCTCTTTGCATCTGGTCTAGCTCAATCTCTACCCTTTCTCTCATCATGTACGGTACTGCTCTCGCCTTGTGATGGATGGGTTCGTCCCCGAAATTAGGTGGATCTGCACTTTTGCTCCTTGGAACTTCCCGATGCCTGGTTCGAACAGTGAAGGGAACTTGTTTAAGACCTGGACACACATAGTGTCATCAGCGGGCGATAGCACTCGGACGTCGTCCCAGTTCCAGCGTATCTTTCCCAGCCAGCTCCTGCCGAGCAGCGTGGGACCATCGCCCGGTACCAGCCAGTGTAGTAGCTTGTGCACCGCTCCATCGTAGGAGACCTTTATGGTAGCACTGCCGATTACGGGAATCAGTTCCTTTGTGTAAGTTCTTAGTTTCGTGCGAATTGGAGTTAAGATTGGCCTTGCGGCCTTACTGCACCACAATTTTTTGAAAATCTTTTTGCCCATGATGGACTGGCTTGCACCCGTGTCCAGCTCCATTGACACCGCGAGTCCATTTAGTTCAATGTTCAGCATTATCGGAAGACAATTTCAGGTGACTGTGTGCACCCCATATACCTCTACCTTCTCGGTCTGAGGCTCTGGTTCGTCATGATCCTCCGTGGATCTGTCCTCCTCTGCAACATGGTGTTTTTCAGGTTTAACAGGATTTGCAGCTCGTCTGCACATACGTTGGAGGTGTCCCATTGTTCCACAGCCCTTGCAAACGTACCCTTTGAATCGGCATGAATGGAAACGATGATCACTCCCGCAGCGCCAACAAGGTGTTAATGGCCTTGCATTCATCACCCTTGATGGTGGACTCAGACATCTGTGGACGTGCAGCTGCAGGCATGTGTGACCTGCCCTGTACATTGCGATTTGAAAACAACATCACTTTGTTCAGCAGGACGTGTGCTGAGAGATTTGCTTAGTATTGTCACTGGTGGCAATGAACACTTGGGCTATCACTATGGCCTTACTCAAGATTGGGGTCTCTACAGTCAAAAGTTTGCGAAGTATGGTTTCGTGGCCAATGCCAAGTATGAAAAAGTCTCTAAGCATGTGCTCCAAATATCCTTCAAATTCGCAATGTCCTGCAAGGCGTCTTAGCTCGGCGACATAACTCACCACTTCCTGGCCTTCAGACCGTTTGCAGGTGTAGAACCGGTACCTCGCCATCAGAACACTTTTCTTCGGGTTGAAATGCTCTCGGACCAGTGTGCACAAATCATCGTATGATTTTTCCGTGGGTTTCGCTGGAGTAAGCAGATTTTTCTTGTGGCCGTACGCTGGTGCCCTACAGATGGTGAGGAGGATTACCCTTCTTTTGGCAGCGTTCTCTTCTCCATCTAGCTCATTGGCTACGAAGTATTGGTTGAGTTGCTCCACAAAAGTTTCCCAATCATCTCCCTCCGAGAATTTCTCCAGGATGCTCACTATTCGCTGCATCTTTGGGTTCGCTATCTGTATCTTGTCGCCAGTTGTTATGTATGGAGAAAGAGTCAGACTGAACACTGTGAGCTCAAAGTAAAGTGTGACCGTAGTCTTTTATTGCAGGTCTCCAGAGTGCCTCTCCAACCTGTGAGGCCTCCTTAAATACCTGTGCTCCTAAGGGATTATGGCATCCCTTGGGACTCCAGGGGCTGGGTCCTCTGGTGGCTGTACAGAGTAAATACAAGTTTACATATATAACAATTATCAATTAGAAATGTTACAATTTGAAAATTTTAAGAACGTTCTAAACTTTGCTAATTTGGTTTCTTAAAATAAAAGAATGAATTTACAATAATAAGAAAATTAAAATTTTAAAATTTAAATTGTTCAAATTTGGTCTTTGACACGTTTTTCTGAAGTGGTTGTGAGTTTTGTCTGAAGACCGAGTTAACATGTGATATGTGGTGTGGTAATTTGAGGAGACGAGTATGCCATGTAGATGGAAAGGCCAGTTCCTAGAAAATGCTTTTGGCTTCAGATTGTCTCATGCCAAGTGGCACTGTTGGTTTTAGAAATTATCCCCTTGTCCCTCTTCTCTCCTCTCAGCCACCATTGTCATGGTGATGTCTTTTGGAAAGGCTACCGCTGAGAGAATTGGAGTGGCTTCTGTGGCCAAATGTGATTGGGTGGACACCTTTTGTGGGGAAAAAGGAGAACATTCCCAGCTAAGATGGACATGCATTGCACTTTTATATCAACTTTTAAGTGATCTAATGCAGCCACTGGTCTGCTTGCCTTTAGCAATTGGATGTTATATTACAACAGTGACAACACTTAAAAAAGTACTTCATTGGCTGTAAAGCACAGTGGGACATCCCAAGGTAGCTAAAGGTGCTATCTAAATGCAAGTCTTTCTTTTCTTATAATCCTAGGCCTTTGTAAAATATATAAATAGGAATGTGATAAAAGTGTGTGATGTGCTATGTTAAGGGAACAAGTGCAGTGATATGCCTTTTTGGAACATAATATTGCATGAGATATGATTTTGCTTAAACCCGGACAAAGAAGATACTTGTTGTGGCGAAGTAGTACTGGGCTGAATTTTCATGTTTAAAAATCGGCGGGTGGAAATGGGTGGGAGCAGATTGGCCGTCCATTTTACATTTTCATTAACTTCAATGGGTGTGAAATGGGCGGCCAATCTGTTACAGCTGTTTTCCGCCTGGCGATAAAAGTGAAAATGTACCCTACTATTTCTGCTTGAGTTTTGTGTGTATCTCAATGCTTATTAGCACAGTTCTGACCAGTGCTTCATTTCAATAGAAATATTTTTCTTGTATCATGGAATCCTAGCTACAAGAAAAGCAGATATTAACCAGATATGAATAAGATGTTTGCTTGATTTAACCGTTGTGTCTTGGATATGATCTGAACTCGGCAATAAAGGGGGAAATAGGAACGTCAAGCACAAAGGTGGCCATTATAAAAAAAAACCCTCGTTGCATTTTGGAAGAAACCATTTTATCACAAATAAAAGTGGTCATCCTGTTTAATGTATTGCCAGCTTCAAAGCCTTTATTGTTTTTTATTTGTTCATTGGCTGTGGGTGTCACTGACAAGGCCAGCATTTATTGCCCATCCTTAATTGCCCTTGAGAAGGTGGTGAGCCGCCTTCTTGAACTGCTGCAGTCCATCTTCTTTGGAGCAGTTTAGTACAACCGAGTGACTTGCTAGGCCACTTCAATGGGCAGTTAAGAATCAACCACACTGCTGTGGGTCTGGAGTCACATATAGGCCAGACTGAGTAAGCACGGCAGATTTCCTTCTCTAAAGGACATTAGTGAACCAGATAGGTTTTTACGACAATCTGGTAATTCAACACCAGTGACTAACAGGAAAACTGAGTGCAGTTTCTGTACACTGAACAATCTGTCTAGTTTCAAACTCAGAAGGCTAAATACTGCTTTATGTTGATGTAAGTTAGCTACAGTATTTGTTTCAGTGCTTCCTGATGTATAGCAGAGTGCCAAAAGCTTAAAGTACAAACAAATGAAAATCTTTATGCACATTGATTGGTGTATACATTTTTAAGATCGGTATCTGTATACTATGATATTTAATATAGAGTACATATCATCAGACTGAAATCCCAAATGCCAAAACTGGATGTTCTCATACAGAGTCCTGCTTGTAGTAACACTGTGTTCTTTGTGCACAAACAACAGTTCAGGAGAGGAATTAGAGATAAGACCAGCTTTAATAGCTTTTATGCATAATAATTGTTTGCTTGGTAGGGTCATATACCTACAGTTAACCAGCTGAGGTCTGTAGTAATATTTCTGTACAAAGTAAAACAAACAATTGGGGTCAAAATTCAGGTGCACCAGAAAGCTGGCACACCTATGAGTTTTGGAGTGGTACTTACTGCTGGAACTCCTGGTACAGTAAGTAGATCCATTTTCAGGACTTTGACATTTTTTCAAAGTCCTACAGGAAATGGATCATAATGGGGGAGGGCCTTAGACTGAAAGCCAGGCTGACTGGCTGAAAATGGGTCGGTCGGGGCCTCTGCCGCTGTCAATCAGCGGTGGAGTCGTGGTGATGTCACAGCATGTGTGCTTCACCATGCTCCTTCCCGGCTGTTAAAGGGGAGAGAATCTATTATTTTTTAAACTTTGGCCAGTGGACCACCAGGGAGGGTTTCAATTGGGCCAGCAGCCTGGCACCTAAGAGGGGATGCCAGGCTGCCCATTGGCGGCCCGGCCGAGCCTGGGGGCAGTATTTTGCCGGCTGATCAACAAGTTGGCCAGCGAAAAATTTTCCATTGCAGCCCCGGCAGTGGGCCCTCCCCTTTGAGGGCCGCAGTGCTGCCGGGTCGCACTCAGTGCGGAGATGGTGCACCGACAGAAAAACCTGTCGGGGACACTGCGCGGTTGGGGATCGATCAGTTGAACTGAAAATTGCTGGTAAGTATTTTTTGTTGCTCAACATTGACGGTGCAACTATTTGGACTGGATGGGGTCCAGACTGAAAAATCCCAAACTTGAATTTAGGTGGGTCGGTCTGTTGACCCCAAAGCGGCAGCCATTCGATTTTTAGGAATGGCCGTCGCAAACGGGCATTAACGAGTCTCTTTGAGACCCTGAGTTTCGGCTCCATTACATTTTATGTACAAAAAAAGATCAAGTTTAATGCCCAGTGAGCCACACTGACTCGGAAGGTCGCAGGCACAATCCTCGGTCGGTGACCAGTTAACTGCTCTTGGCCAGAGTGGCAATAACTAACCTCAGCTCCCATGCATGAGGGATGAGAAAAAGAATCCTGGATTTGCATTGCTGATTGCTATCTAGCGATTCCTGGTGGAAACTAGCCTAGGCAAAGACAAATTGGCTTGGCTGTGATACCCCATGTCCAAATAGCATGTTAAGCACATATGTGAAGGGATGGGCACTTTGTTGAATTATCAGAGAGCTGCTGGCATCCATGAAACCATAACAGCAATTCAGCAAGTATAGGTACTTTCAGGAGGGAAGGGAGAGAATCAGAAATAAAACCGATTCAGTAAATCTGCAAATATGGGATTCTGTAGAGTTCTTTAGCTCTACCTTTCAATTAGCACCACAATTATTTTTAATGTTACAAGACAGACTTTGCGCAGATTGTAAAAAAATACTATTGAAGGCTTTTAGTAAACAGTCGACAATATGAACACATGTAATTGCAATCTTCTATTGCCCTAGGATAAAGGGTTTAAAACAAGAATGCAGGATGTCAGGCAGTTTGCTGGAATTCAGGACTAATGCAGGTTATATAGTTGATGGTCATTCTCACAAGTGAAAGAATCTTGATAATATTCCGATATGGTGTTCACTTTAGTCTATTGTCCACAATACTGCCTGTTCAGTAATCGTGATTACATACAATATGAATAGATTATTGGTGGGGAAGTAGGAAAGAGAAAAACTAAAAATGCCAATTGATAGAAGACCCAGAGATAAAGAAAAAAACAATAACATTGTCATGAATTCGGGACTGCCATAATTACATTCTCGGCATCAGTTGCTCACATAAGTAGATTGAATGTGTTACTTTTATGGGAGTTAACTCATATTGCCCTTTAACTGTTAGACAGCAGGAGAGTGCAGCAATGGAACCTCCTGGTGACCTGATCCAGATATCGATGCCTCTGATTCAGGCTCCCAGTTCAGAGTTGTCACCTTTACACAGAACTAAAGTCCAAACCAGAGATCATGGATTTCTGGAGAGAAATGGGGCCTATTAAAACTGGCATCAACAGGGGAGCCTGATTGGACATTGGGCAGTGTAAGGAGATCCTGGCGATAGTTTCAGGGAGAGTATCAATGGGTTATATGATTACTACTAGTTATACTACTTCTTGGTACACTACACTGTTCATTTAAAAAGAAGAATGAGCAGTACAGCAATCCATGAATGGCAGACCTTTTATAAAGTAAAGGATAATGAGCACACAGACTTCTGCACTCAGGCCCATGATTAAAATAGCTGTTAGGCCCTGAAGACATCATTGGCACCCTATGTGCATAGTTAAAGATGAACCCTATCGATTTACATTGGGTGTCCTTCCCACTTGCTTATACCCAGGGAAATTGGCCCTTTAATTACTGATGTATGTGGGGTTAAATGGCCGTGAGGGTTCTCCTGCTTGTCTGCCATAACTTTGGAAACACCAGAAAAAGATGTAAATGTTTTTCCAGGGTTTCCGTGGTGCGCAAACAGGAGATCCTGTGCAGAAATTCATCCCTTTATATTTATTAAATTGCTAGTGCAAATTTGGTACACCTTAATGTAAAACATGCACTGCACAAATTTTCATCCCTCTTCCTGTGAAGGCACTGACTCATATTTGAATATATTCCACAGTTGTCGGGTACCCGGCTACATTTACCAAGTACATTTACCTCATTCTTCATATCTAAGCCTAATCAGTGAATGTTGGAGGGCTATTCGATCACTGAAAACATTGCAGCCAAGTACAGTCCTGCCCTGGTCCAACATCAACATGTGTGATTTGCAGCAGAAATGATCAAGAGTGGGAACTTTGGCTGGTTTTCCCTCTCCCAAGCTCAACTTTGCCTGAGGCCATTTGTGGCATTCCAATGATGCTATTGCTGAGATCAGCTAACTCAATGCAGTCTGCTGTTCAACCTGAGATTTTTTTGGTCTGTGTGGCTAAGTACCACACTAAACACTGCAGTTACGAAATGGACCATCATGTTTAAAACCATTAAATAAAAAATTCCTCTGCCAAGAAAGAAATAATTTTGTTTTCTATAGCGCCTTTCAAAACCTCAGGATATCCCAAAGCATATACAGACAATTCTGTGAAGTTTTCTTAATCCACTATTGATTCAGAACTCAGTGCACTTCAACATCAGGTCTGAAATTATTGTTTGTGATACTGGAGGATGAATACTTAATTGGTCTGCTCGTTAACAGAGGTATTAAACCATTGACAGAAGAATGTCATGGATGCATTAAATCTTCATATGTTAATATTGCAAACAGGATTACAGGTGGGTTGCTGAAAAGGAATTTCAGGACTCCCAGTGCTGTCACATCTATATATAAATGTCTTGCATTCAGCACATACACATCATACGTCAGCCATCACACTTCAAAGGGCCAAAAATCTAATAAAAAAGGAAGCCAATATTCTCTGCTGGTTTTAATGATCTTGATAACTGAACCTCTCCCTACAGGTAGGAACTATATGGGAGTACCTTTATCACATGGACTGCAGCGGTTCAAGAAAGCAGCTCACCGCCTCCTTCTCAAGGGCAATTAGGGATGGGCAATAAATACTGACCTTGCCAGCGACGTCCACATCCCAGGAACAAATAAAAGAAACTAGGATTTACAAACATCAGGCAATCTGCAGAAACATCACCCAACAATTGACCCCGAATTGACCTCAGGATATGCCTAGTCACATCAATTCCCTACAGGGTTTACCTGACAGTGGTTGAAAGGGACAGGCCAGGCGAACAGTTAAACATTACAATGGTGCTGTAAATCTCAGAATACCTGTGAGCATGACCGTGGAGATCAGCAGCAGATGAAAAATAAATTCTTTGCAATAACTTCCTTACCAAGTGTCATTCGTTTACTTTTGAAAGCAAACTTCATTTAAAATGCGAACTAACATACGGGCCCAAATTTCAAGAGAGATTGTCCCGACAGTGGGAAATCGGTGGAGGTCCTGGAGAAATGGCATAAATGGCTGAAAATGGCCATTTGCAGTTTCTCTGGGGATCTACGGAATCCCACCGAAGTTACAACAGGAGGTCGGGACAAACCCTCTGGAAATTCCAGGGACTTAAACATAATGACAAAGATCATCTTTGGAAAATAAACTAGATCAGTATCACATTAAAAGAAAGAGAAGTTAAACAACCATCAGTGGGCACATGTTACGGTTTGTTTTATTTCTAAAAAGGTAACAGATATCAAAGTTATTTTTTATTGTAATTTGGACCGTTGCATATGGATCTAAATTGCAGGAAAAAGTGAAAGAAACCCCATTCCAACTTATTAAGGGGGCAATGTGTTTAATAAAGTACATTTGGCAACCCCATTTTTTTCTGTTTGCTGAACAGTGCAATGAAATCAGATAAACCATGTTGAAATAAATCATTCTGCAATGAAAACGCTGTTCTCCCTCCCCAATAACCAAGCCAGAGCCTTTTTCAATTTCTTCTAGATAAAGTTAGTAAGAAGTGACCGAATGTAACAAAAAGTGCCAGCCATTTTAAACAACATCTTATTGATTGGTCTTTCTTTGCATGTGGAAAAGGAAGTTTTACACGTGGGCCGTCCTGACCTGTGTGAGAGCAGGTCGGGGCTATAAATAGAGCTGGAGCGCCGGGCCCTGAAACATTGTCGTGGAGGTGCAGTGAATGAGGGTACGGGGCCCAGAAGAGCCGAGGGCCCAGTGGCAGCACGGGCCTGCCCATATTGCGATATGTGTGCGCACTAGGTCCGTGCAGCAGAGCAAGTCTCCAGTCGTCCTGGTTAATCCTTGCCACTGTATAAAGACCTAGCTCTGTCAAGCTCGTGTGGTGGCTGATGTGCAACGGTCACCACACGTTAAAAAAATCCACACACAGACATCTTCCACCCCCTCAACCGGAGTTCAGGACTGGAACATCGGGTTCTTCATTGAGACATCTGTTAACTCTCATGGAAGCAAGTCATCCTCATTCGAGGGACCGCCTATGATGATGAAAAGGAAGTGGATGTAGAGGAGAATCAACACAGATGAATGCTGGTCAAGCATATGCGTGATTTCAATAAGGCTGAATTAGAACTTTTTGTACAGTGATATGAGACTTGTAATCTTTCACTGACAAGTACAAATTTTATCTACCATATCTGCAAGTTGGTTAGAAGAGAGAGTTGACAAACCAGTAATCTCATGAACTGAACTAATACAAGGCCAAAACAGATCAGCATCTTAAAGAGATAGTTTAATATTTCAGGTGGGAAGTTCACTTCAGCTGGCATGGGCAGACTGATCAAAACAAAGAGACCTTCTAGTAAGGAGGAGGAACTGAGGGAAATCCTTATTAGCCGGGAAATTGTGTTGGGGAAATTGATGGGATTGAAGGCCGATAAATCCCCAGGGCCTGATGGACTGCATCCCAGAGTACTTAAGGAGGTGGCCTTGGAAATAGTGGATGCGTTGACAGTCATTTTCCAACATTCCATTGACTCTGGAGCAGTTCCTATGGAGTGGGGGGTAGCCAATGTAACCCCACTTTTTAAAAAAGGAGGGAGAGAGAAAACAGGGAATTATAGACCGGTCAGCCTGACATCGGTAGTGGGTAAAATGATGGAATCAATTATTAAGGATGTCATCGCAGTGCATTTGGAAAGAGGTGACATGATAGGTCCAAGTCAGCATGGATTTGTGAAAGGGAAATCATGCTTGACAAATCTTCTGGAATTTTTTGAGGATGTTTCCAGTAGAGTGGATAAGGGAGAACCAGTTGATGTGGTATATTTGGACTTTCAGAAGGCGTTCGACAAGGTCCCACACAAGAGATTGATGTGCAAAGTTAGAGCACATGGGATTGGGGGTAGTGTACTGACATGGATTGAGAACTGGTTGTCAGACAGGAAGCAAAGAGTAGGAGTAAATGGGTACTTTTCAGAATGGCAGGCAGTGACTAGTGGGGTACCGCAAGGTTCTGTGCTGGGGCCCCAGCTGTTTACACTGTACATTAATGATTTAGATGAGGGGATTAAATGTAGTATCTCCAAATTTGCGGATGACACTAAGTTGGGTGGCACTGTGAGCTGCGAGGAGGATGCTGTGAGGCTGCAGAGCGACTTGGATAGGTTAGGTGAGTGGGCAAATGCATGGCAGATGAAGTATAATGTGGATAAATGTGAGGTTATCCACTTTGGTGGTAAAAACAGAGAGACAGACTATTATCTGAATGGTGACAGATTAGGAAAAGGGGAGGTGCAAAGAGACCTGGGTGTCATGGTACATCAGTCATTGAAGGTTGGCATGCAGGTGCAGCAGGCGGTTAAGAAAGCAAATGGCATGTTGGCCTTCATAGCAAGGGGATTTGAGTACAGGGGCAGGGAGGTGTTGCTACAGTTTTACAGGGCATTGGTGAGGCCACACCTGGAGTATTGTGTACAGTTTTGGTCTCCTAACCTGAGGAAGGACATTCTTGCTATTGAGGGAGTGCAGCGAAGGTTCACCAGACTGATTCCCGGGATGGCGGGACTGACCTATCAAGAAAGACTGGATCAACTGGGCTTGTATTCATTGGAGTTCAGAAGAATGAGAGGGGACCTCATAGAAACATATAAAATTCTGACGGGGTTAGACAGGTTAGATGCAGGAAGAATGTTCCCAATGTTGGGGAAGTCCAGAACCAGGGGTCACAGTCTAAGGATAAGGGGTAAGCCATTTAGGACCGAGATGCGGAGGAACTTCTTCACCCAGAGAGTGGTGAACCTGTGGAATTCTCTACCACAGAAAGTTGTTGAGGCCAATTCACTAAATATATTCAAAAAGGAGTTAGATGAGGTCCTTACTGCTAGGGGGATCAAGGGGTATGGCGAGAAAGCAGGAATGGGGTACTGAAGTTGAATGTTCAGCCATGAACTCATTGAATGGCGGTGCAGGCTAGAAGGGCCGAATGGCCTACTCCTGCACCTATTTTCTATGTTTCTATGTTTCTATGTTTCTTCTTTGTCTGGGCCTGTCTTATAAAGGGGCTTCATCAGTAGTGGGGAAAATGTTGGAATCAATTATTAAAGATGAAATAACAGCGCATTTGGAAAGCAGTGACAGGATCGGTCCAAGTCAACATGGATTTATGAAAGGGAAATCATACTTGACAAATCTTGTGGAATTTTTTGAAGATGTAACTAGTAGAGTGGACAAGGGAAAACCAGTGGATGTGGTGTATTTGGACTTTCAAAAGGCTTTTGCAAGGTCCCACACAAGAGATTGGTGTGCAAAATTAAAGCACATGGTATTGGGGGTAATGTACTGACGTGGATAGAGAACTGGTTGGCAGACAGGAAGCAGAGAGTCGGGATAAACGGGTCCTTTTCAGAATGGCAGGCAGTGACTAGTGGAGTGCCGCAGGGCTCAGTGCTGGGACCCCAGCTATTTACAATATACATCAATGATTTGGATGAAGGAATTGAGTGTAATATCTCCAAGTTTGCAGATAACACTAAACTGGGTGGCGGTGTGAGCTGTGAGGAGGACGCTAAGAGGCTGAAGAGGGACTTGGACAGGTTAGGTGAGTGGGCAAATGCATGGCAGATGCAGTATAATGTGGATAAATGTGAGGTTATCCACTTTGGGGGCAAAAACACAAAGGCAGAATATTATCTGAATGGCGGCAGATTAGCAACAAGACCTGGGTGTCATGGTTCATCAGTCATTGAAAGTTGGCATGCAGGTACAGCAGGTGGCGAAGAAGGCAAATGGTATGTTGGCCTTCATAGCTAGGTGTTTTGAGTATAGGAGCAGGGAGGTCTTACTGCAATTGTACAGGGCCTTGGTGAGGCCTCACCTGGAATATTGATCTCCTACTCTGAGAAAGGACGTTCTTGCTATTGAGGGAGTACAGCAAAGGTTCACCAGACTGATTCCTGGGATGGCTGGACTGACATATGAGGAGAGACTGGATCAACTGGGTCTTTATTCACTGGAGTTTAAAAGGATGCGAAGGGATCTCATAGAAACATATAAAATTCTGACGGGACTGGACAGGTTAGATGCAGCAAGAATGTTCCCGATGTTGGGGAAGTCCAGAACCAGGGGACACAGTCTAAGGATAAGGGGTAAGCCATTTAGGACTGAGATGAGAAGAAACTTCTTCACTCAGAGTTGTTAACCTATGGAATTCCCTACCGCAGAGTTGTTGATGTCAGTTCATTGGATATATTCAAGGGGGAGTTAGATATGGCCCTTACGGCTAAAGGGATCAAGGGGAATGGAGAGAAAGCAGGAAATGTTCAGCCATGGTCTTATTGAATGGTGGTGCAGGCTTGAAGGGCCGAATGGCCTACTCATGCACCTATTTTCTATGGGGCCAAGTTTCGGCCTGAGTTGCTCCTGATTTTTTGGAGCAACTGGTTTCGAATGGAGTATCTTAGAAAATTGAATTCTCGGCATTTAGTTTGCTCCAGTTCTAGTCAGTTAGAACAGTTTCACTTTGGAACAGAATTTCTTTTTCAAAAGGGGGCGTGTCCGGCCACTTACGCCTGTTTTCAAAGTTTAGGCAGTGAAAACTTACTCCAAACTAACTTAGAATGGAGTAAGTGAAGATTTTTGTACGTTCGAAAAAACCTTGTCTACACTTTAGAAAATCAGGCGTAGGTTACAAATTAGGCGTAGGGAAAGGAGAGGGGGGGGGCGCTAGGGTTTAAAGGGAAGTTTACAAACATTAAACACTTCAGTTTTACAAATAAAGAGCCATCATCAATAATAAATGATAAATACATTAATAAATCAACCAATAAATCAATCCAAAATAATTAATAAAAAATAATTTTTAAAAAAAATCAATAAATAAAACATTTTCTACTTACCGACTGCAGCACCGGGAGTCCTCCAACAGCATGCTGGGACAGCCCCCCCAGTGTGTCTCTGTCAGTGTCTCTATCTCTCTGTCTGTCTGTCTGTGTGTCTCTCACTCTCTGTCTGTCGATGTCTGTGTTTCTGACAGCGAGGGGAGGGGGAGAAGGGGGGTGGGAGGGGGAGAAGGGGGATTGAGAGGGGGAAAAGGGGGGGTGAGAGGGGGAGAAGGGGGGGTGAGAGGGGGAGAAGGGGGATGAGAGGGGTGAGGGGGGAGGAAGAGGAGGAGAGGGGGAGAGGAGGGGGTTGGGGGAGAGGGGGGAGAGGGGGGAGAGGAGGAGGGGGAGAGGGGGGGAGGAGGAGGGGGGAGAGGGGGAGAAGGGAGAGAGGATGGAGGGAGGGAGGGAAGGAGGCTGAACCGATGGGCCCAAGACTTCGGGCTGGATTTACAAGTAGGTGGCGTCGGGTCTCAGGGGGGTGTCGCAGAGGTCCGGGGCCGGGGGGGGGGGGGGGGAAGGAAGAAGAGTCGCGGAGGTCCAGGAGGGGGGAGTCGCGGGGGGGGGTGGGGGAAGAGAGCGAGAGAGAGAGTCGCGGGGGGGGGGCACAGAGGCTGGGTCGCCTGTGGGGGGAGAGCGGGCGTCGGGTCGGGTCCGGTCGGGTGGGAGGAGCCTTATGCACGCAGCCCCAGTGAGGCCATTCGGCCAGGGCTAGGGGCTGCGTACTTCGGGCCCCTCCCACAGTTTTGGGCGCCTGGAGCTACTGCACATGCGCGCCCACTGTAGCGCGCATGTGCAGAGGTCCCAGCACTGTTTTCAGCGCAGGGACCTGGCTCCACCCACTACAGCTCGTGCTGCGCCGCGCCTGGCTCCAGAGGGCCTACAGGGAGCCGGAGAATAGGCAAGTTTTTTTTAGGCGCACTTTGTGGCGTGAAAAACGGGCGTCCAGGTCCGGGCTGCGCCATTTTAGGCGCAGCCCGAAACTTGGGCCCAATGTTTCTATGTTTCTTCAGCCTATCTATGCAAGTTCTGATGAACCCCAAACAGCAAATTATCTTTCTTTCAGATGCTAACTGGCTCCCCCTAAAGAGGGATATGGTTGTCTGGTTGTGGCGGTCATGGTAAGCTGCCACAATAAAAAAGAAAACTCGAGCTGTAAACTGGGCACAGAGGAGCTCTGAGCATGCGTACTTAGGAGACATGTGTAAACCTTTGTCAACAGCATTGGACTGTTGGCAACATTTCTGTTAGCTCTTAATTTGATAGAGAGGGTTTTGATGAAGCGGAGGGCCTGGATATTCTTCAGATTATTATTTGGGGACAGGTTCCAAATACGTCTGATTTACTCTTTAAATTGAGCTGAAGATTGAAACATACAGATCGCATCAATGCATATTACAACAGATTCTTGTTATCTGGAGCTAATTATTACCCCTGAGCAATCTACACATTTGCAGTCAAAGGTCATAAAAATAATCTGTAATATTACAAAATATTACAAAAAAACTATTATTCGTTGTTCTAAAAAGTGGGGAATCATAAGCTCTGTGTGCTGTGAACCTGGGAGAGTATTAACATTGTTTTCTGGGCTGAGATATAGGAAACTTTACCAATACCTGTTACAAAGGTATGCAGAGAATCCACAGAACAACAAATAGGATGTTTTTCCACAGAGCCCTCCATCTGAAGAATAGTTGTACACACTTTGCGATATAGCACAGAATTATTCTCCACAATCTCTATACAATTCTGCCCTTTCCAAAGTAGCAAGCATTGGTGGGAATCTGGTGGCATGGATTTCCAAGAGCTATATATTATTTATTCTGTTTTATAAGCCCCCTCCATTAGTTCATCAAGTTTATCCAGTGAATAACTGAGGCAGAAAGAATAGGAAAGTCCTTGGCGTGATCCCTGATCTTTGCTGAGTCAGCTGCTGCTAGGCTGTGTGGCACCAGGGAGATACAATTGGGTTCAGGGTTCAGTGCCCTGGGTTAGAAAAATCAGCTATGGTTCTCACTCTTGGTTGCTTTACAGAAACCTGTGTGTGTAGACGCCAGATAAAAATAGAGTCAGGCCTACTAACTTTCATCATCAAGGCTCACACGTGAATAATGGCCACTTGGGTGAGATACTGGAGGGCCTCAGCAGGGAATCAACACCTTCAAGTGAGGAGGAAAAAGGAAAAAAATTGGCAAGGATAAGAAAAACTATGTTAATATATTTGCTATTGTAAATAGGTTACGCAGGAATTCAATACTCATTTAAAAGTGCTTAAAGGGCAACTGCTGTACACAAGTACCACTAGAGTGACCATATTTTCTAAACCGAATCCAGGCACGCACAGGGTGGGAGCACAGCAAAGTAGCTAGGACGCGTTTCCAGAAAACTGGCACGATGACTTTATTGTTTCCAGGCGTGGTTTACGCGTAGAGACGACGCCATTTTCACTTTACACCGAATCTTGAATCTTGCGTGTGTTCTGGCAATAATGCTGTACCATCTACAGTCGTCCCCGAATACCCTCACTTTTAATTTCTCAATTTTTAGTCTGTTCCAAACAGGCTGAGGTTTTCCACATAAGGTGTGAAACACCCTCTGTCTCAGAAAATTTCAGAAACCTCTTCCCAGTGGGAGAATTTAGAGCTTGCCTTATTCAGTAAAACAAACACAATGCACCATACTAATCTGAGGTAAAGTAAATCCACTCACCCATCAGCTCTCACTGTGCCCTTGGCTTCTCCCGCGCATTTTAAAGGCTCCACCCTCTGGCCAGTTACTATTGGCTGAAACACTTGGTCAGGTGACTCAATCTCCCAAAGTACAGTGCCGACCGATCTTTCAAAGGAGACTTTTATCCACCGGGACGTCATCATTGCCTCTATTCAATCGGCTCCTGGAATCTGTTCCTGAACTCAAACCAGGCAGAAATGGCCAAGAATCCCACCATGGGGTTTTTGTACATTCGCATTTAAAAAAAACAAGACTCTATACAGAGATGAGTTTTCTGAACCAGGGACTCTTCCGGGGACATTGTTTGCCTAGGGACAGAGTACCTCATCCGGGGACTGTCCTCAGAAAACTGGGATGTATGGTCAACCTAAAGTACCCAGGCCATGAATGTTTCATACTTTTTGAGTAGATCCCTCTTGTTTTATCAACATTACATTAGGCCTTACTCAATTAGAGCAAAGTTCAAATGATATTTGCATAAAGATATAAGATCATAATTCTCAGGTGATGAGTGGTGACCCTTACATCCAAATACAAGCTGCAGTTACCTATCTCTACAGGGACATTATTAAGTGACCTTAATGTCACAGTTCAAAGTACAGGAAATGCAGTAGATGTCACATTCTGACAGAAGCGCTGACTTAGAGATAATGATGGATTACTTAAGTAAATGGTATTTGCTGCATAAGCAAACTCAAAAATACACTTAATTCCTAGCTAATATTTAAAGTCCTGCAAGGATTAGTCATCAACCAGCCTCAAATGCTTCAAATACAACTGGCACTGATGATACTAAAAATAAGTACTTTGGGCTCAATTTTCCCCAAAGCTGTTTTTTGACGTACTTGAAGAGTTACGCTCATTTTTTGGGGGCCCAAGTACACCGAAGAAAAATCATCCAAGTTTGAAGTCTTCATTTTGGCGCCGCCTAGCCTGTCAGTTAGTTAGTTTTGAGGGTGGAGCCCAAGATCTGCGCCAAAAAGATCGGGTTGCCACGTTAACCAGGGTCACAATGCGGGCTTAGGCTGGAAAGTGAAACATACAGCCAGCTCACAGCAACCTGCACAAGCACATTAAATATTGCAGCAACTTACCTCCATTAAACTATTAAAGTCCCCTCCTCCTCCCAATACCGGTCCGGTCCCCGCTTCTATCCCAGGCCGAATGGCCTCCTCCCTTCCGGTTCCCGCATCTATCTCTGGCCCCCCCTTCTCTCCCACTCGCTCTTACCTCTCCTGCTGCTGCTGTCCGGGCATCTGCTGTGCTGATTAACTTACCTGCGCCGATTTTTTTAACTCACTAGAAGGTTTTTCTACAGAGGCCACATACGCCGGCCTGAGAAGAATTGGAGTAAATGGCCAGAATTGGTGCGGGTGGCAGGTTACGCCCCCTGTGACTCAAAAAAAACAATAACCTAAACAAAATCGTAACTAACTGAGTTACGCTGGCGCACATTGATTGGGGAAACTTGTATTTTTTTAAACTTAGGCCAAAAAAAGCAGCGCGCGGCATAAAAACGACGCAAATCACTGGGGAAAATTGAGCCCTTTAATTTGCCTTGTAACTGTTAGAATATCAGTAGAGGAAAATACATATTTATGGACCTAGATTTGAATGAAAATGATTAACAGATTTTTTGCAGAGCTGTTCTTAGCTCAGAGTTTCTAATCCAAATGCTGCAGTGGTTGACTGGCACCTGTTCGTAAACTCACTCAAATATAATAAGATTTTAATGAGGTCTGAACAGATTAATTACTATAACCTCCTTCCTCAATTGTGTAAATATATACCTGTGTCTGTAAATGAGAAAGTTAAATGCTCCAATATCTCAACATCAATAAACTTAGCATGAGTTTAAAATTACACCAAAACACTCATTTGATATTGACTCTAGCACTGCATCAGTCTCTGGAACATGAGACAATGAGATGTAGAGCTTAGACAATGAAATACAATATATTAGATATATGCTGTAGTCAGTGCCAAAGGGGACATTGTGATACGGTTAGGTTTCCTGCGGGATACTTCACCGAAGGTGGAGAAAGAGGAATATGCAATAGTGCAATTCCATCACAGAAGGTTGCTGCCTATATATTTGCTCTTCTATCTCCTTCTGACTATCGTACACTCTCAGCAGTGTGATTGCACCTTTTTTGTTCTTCAGTTCAACCCATGTGGCCTCATTTGATGATCCTACTAACATATCATCCCTCCTATGGCTTTGGTCTTCCCAATGTTTAATTGATAGAAATTGCAGTATATCCAGGAATGGATGTTGGACAAGCAGGCTGACAAGACAGAGGCGGTATAGGAGTTAAGTGAGGTGATGGAGAGGTAGAGCTGGGTGTCATCAGCGTATATGTGGAACCTGATGCCATGCCTTTAGGTGATGTCGCTGAGGGACAGCATATAGATGAGGAATAAAAGAGGGCCAAGGATAGTTCCTTGGGGAACTATCCAAGGAACTGTGCGGGGAAAGGAGACTCCTATGGACTTTTGAATTCCAATTCTAATGGCGTATTTCTGTCCAATTTATGACACCACACTTTAGGAAGGATGTTAAGGCCTTAAAGATGGTGCATAGGAGATTTACTAGAATTGTACCAGGAATGAGTGACTTCAGTTATGATGAGACTAGAGAAGCTGGGATTGTTCTCCTTAGAGCAGAGAAGTTATGGGGAGATTTAATAGAGGTGTTCAAAATCATGAAGGTTTTTGAGATAGGGAGGAACTGTTTCTAATGGCAGGAGAGTCAGTAACTAGAGAACACAGATTAAAACAATTGGCAAAAGAACCAGGGGGGGACAAGGAGATTATTTTTTTTACGCACCGAGTTATTATGATCTGGAATGCATTACCTGGAGGGAACAGATTCAATAGTAACTTTTAAAAGGGAATTGGATAGATACTTGAAAAGGGAAAAAAATTGCAGGGCTCTAGGGAAAGAGCAGGGGAGTGGGACTAATTGAATAGCTCATTCAAAGAACCAGCACAGTCACAATGGGCTGAGTGACCTCCTTCTGCACTGTTTGATTCTATGATAAAATGGGGACTGGACTATATCTGCATGACCTGATTAATTATCCTTGCCCTCAAACCTAGCTTCACCTGAAAATTACTTTTTGGTCTTTTTTTCATTTTAATTCTCAGATTACTACTCAGGTGTCATTACCTACATAATTCAGAATTTAGGAAATTAATCAGGAGGTTGATGAAATGAGGGGATTATGATTTCTAGGGGAAAATAAATGAGATATTGTCTCTTTAAAAAAATGAAAAATAGCTTTAAATAAAATGTTTCTGGACATTGACAAATTTATCTATATTTTTGAAATACCTAAATGTTATGAACAACGATTATTGGCAACTACATTTTCCCCATAAGATAACACAAATCTATATTTGCATACTACAAAGATTTTTTTTGAAGGGGTTAGGATAAATTCACAGTTATATTTTGACAACGTGAAACAATTACTAAGCTTTTTAGGTTAGTTGTCACACATCTATAAAAGCTAGTAATTCTTTTCAGTTGACAGTTGACCTCACTCTAATGAGTACCTTGCACCAAGGAAACCTGAGGCAACATCAGGTTATTGATTAACTGGTGGTACCACTGTCTGACTTGTACTAATCACAGCGTTCTATTGCCTGAATGGGCCAATCTGGAGAAAATCGTGCAACTATCGTATCTCTACATTTTGTTATATCTGCATAATAGAGCAACAAAGCGAAACAACTTGTGTCTGACCCCTGATCTTTGGAGCAGGTACAGCTCTTTAGAACTTTGGAAGCAGATGAGAAATTAGGCAATCAGATTTACTGCTGGGTAGAGTTGCTCATTGACGTCTTAGTGGAGTTAATAATTTAAAGGAAAAAATGAACAGAATAGTCTTATGGAACTGATTTAAAAGACAATATCACATTAACCCTTTAGTTTTGTTCAGCCATAGATTCTTATGGGAAGGATAGCAATTCTGCATAAAATATGTATCATGAATTAGGTGTTCACTTTGCAATTGCATTGAAGAATGGACTTTGAATCAAATATAACTATTGATTCTAGGGGATACAAAACTAGAATATTATAAAAACAGAATAATAAATATCATCCACTACAAACACAAATCAGATACTTTTGCTTATCTGAAAGAGTGCATATTCTCAAATTTAAATTTGAAATCTTATTAAATGATCATTATTATAAAAAATGGTATCAAATTAAACTGAATATTGTTAAGGCCACCATTTACTCAACATTGACACTTAACCCAGAAGAACTATGGTTAGTCCCAAGTAATGCTGTACAGGTGCAGTGTCGAAAATACGGAGTTCCGGAATCCATAATGTTCCGGAATCCAGACTCCGGACCAATTGGTTGTAGGGTCGTCTGGAATCCGTTAAATGTTCCGGAATCCAGACCCGCCGACCCTGCCGACCTCGGGACCCCGCCCCTGCCCATCCTCAGGCCTTGCTTCACCACCCCTGGCCCCTGCTGCCCTTACCTCGGGGCCTCCTCGCAAGCCCGCCCAAACAGTTCCTCCTCGGCGGGGCCTGCCCGAAAACTTCCTTGGTGGCGGGGCCCACCCGACGACCTCATCGACGGGGCTGGCAGCCCGAACAGCTCCTCAGCGGGAACTCCCCCTCCCCCACTTTCTGACGTTCTGAAATCCAGAAATATCCGAACCTGGGCTCAGGTGTTTCCGGATTCGTGACGTCAGAAACACAACCGAAAGTCCGGAATCCGGAACAGCCTCGGTCCCAAGGGTTCCGGATTCTGGACGCTGCACCTGTACTACAATCTTAGTTTAACAAATACTTGTGTAACTAAAGAACTGCATCTTCACTGTCACCTAAGTTTATACCAAAGTAATGTGTCAAACTGACTTTGCATGTTCACCTGATTATATTTAGATTATGGACACAGCCCCTTTTGGCTAGATATCTTAAAATTGTTAACTCTTAACTGAAGCAAACTAAATAAACAGCAAATCAGTGGTTAAAGTTTCCAGCTAATTTCAACCACACATTTCAACTTACTTTTGAAACGGACCTTAACGAGAAGGTTCTTTGCAGGAAAGAAATGAATTGTTTCATTTACCACTAACCTTGGAACAATATGACATTGAAGGCAAATGATTACTATAAGTAAATTAAAGCCAGTGCTTTCTATTTCATTTACCTCACAATATTACATTCTGTAGTTGTAAAAAATGTCAGCTGTACCTTTTAGTTTTCCTGGGTTTGACAAGTTGGGTTCACACTGACACCTCAGCCAAAGAGCAGTCTCCTGCAGATCACGAGAATTGTGCAATTCTATTATACTGTACTTATGCCTCTTTATTGGTCAATAATCCCCAGTTATTTAAATTCCTGGGAAGTCATTTGCTGAGGGCAATTGGAAAAAACTTTGGTGGGCGGGGCAGGCTTTAAACTACCTGCTGCTGCAGATTCTTAATCAGTTTGAAAATTGATGGTAACCTGAGTGTGCAACTAATGGATTTCAGAACACACCAAGTCAAACCTTGAGGAATGAAAAAGGGGAGTGAAGTCTTGACATTTTCACAAAGATGGATTAAAAAAAAAAATTTTAGTGATGGAATCGACAAGGGAGAAAGTTAATCATATGTAAACAGCCTCTCCCTAACATACACAGTGCAAACTAACATTTGGGAATAATCCAATAAGGCAAGGGATTTAAAAAAGATTTGATACTTATGATTTTTTTTTTGTTTCCCTCCTCATTTACTTACAATTTCCATTTCTACCTTAATTCCTGTGTCAGTGCACTCCATTGTGGAACTCAGCACAACTCCTGTGTAGCTTCAACTTAATCAATTAAAATGCTGCTATGAAAAATTCTTGTGGTAAATCAATGAGTTTATCTGTGTGTTGTGTAGTTCCACTAACCAGAGTTAGCGAAAAACAAACTGTTCTCATTTGTAAACTGAATTCAGTAGTGGGCAGGGATGGCAAAAGAATGATTAATGACAGAAAAAATAGTCTGTACATAGTGACAGTAAACTAGGCCGCAGGAACACTTAGGCAAAGTAAACAGCACACCTTTTTAGGCAGCCAAGAGCTGAATCAGGCCTAAGATATGGCTACATATTGTTTGGGATACAAGTCACAATGCTCCCACAGTTCAACGGGCCGCAAAAAAACTAAGCAAGCTTGAAAACGATTTACTGTTCGTGCTTCCAAGCTTAACCAAGTGCTAAAAAAACAGGTTGGTTACTACTTAAGCTGGTTTGGGGCAGCTCTGTTTGTACTTTTGTATGAAACAGAAATGAATTGTGGTGCTGAACTAAGGTTTCACTCATAATTAAATTGTAACAAATAATTTAAATTCGATAAATACCCCCAACAGCAGAAGATGACACTGGGAGTGGGGGAGTGAGACTAATTTGATAGCTCTTTCAAAAAGCTAGCACAGGCACAATCGACCAAATGACCTCTTCTGTGCTGTATGTTTCTATGAAACAAAGTTTACTTTACTCTTAATTGAAGTCTATAACACTGTAATAAGCTACGCACTATACAGGATTTATGTAATGAACCTGCAGTACACTAAAAAGACACTGGCCAATTCTAATTATCGGGAAGACACTGGGTGTGCAGTGGGTGTAGTGATGGTACCGCCTGCCTGATACCCTCAGCAAGAGGCCCCAGATGTTACGAACTGTGTGAGTGCTGAACCAGCGTTCACATGTGGTTCGTCGAATCGGGAGACGTGGGATAACCGGCGGCTCCTCTACAATGTCTATTTGAAAGTCAAGACTTAAAGACAGTGGATTGTAATCTGGGGTGGGGAATGGGCACAAAAGGGCCATTCATGGTCCTCCCGGCCCCACAAAAATAATCTAGAGAATTTACCTGTGCTGTTTCCTGCAGAGGATCACATTAAGGACGACTGGTTACGTTGCTCTGCGCTTAGTGCCAATAAGCAGGGTGCACATTCTGCCCATTAGTACCTGAACATTGCATTGGGGTCCAACGTACATTATAGGACCACGATTTCCATGCCTTAATGAGTCACCCACCAGTATCAGGCGAGTGCTCTGGCCACACCAGTTCGAAATGGCATCAGGCGGATTGGGAATGAGAACAGGGCAGTAAGTTTGGCGTCACAATTTTTAAGGTGCTACTGCTCTATTCACACTGAGCAGAGGCAGTGAAAATTGGCCTCACTTGTACTTGTGCAAAAATATATGCCAAGCCTTTTTTCTGTTCAAAAACAAATAACGTGTATTGAAATGCGCATCACATTACTTGCACAAGACATTGTTGTGACAAAAATAAAATACAGTTCTCCTCCCTCATTGAACAGAAGAGGCTACTAAATATTTTTTCACAAGATTATGTCTCATTAGATCTAGTAACCCTTTTGCATTGCTTATCAATTAACTATACAGGCAGCTCGTGCCAAAACGTCAGAAATTCTAATGCACTAGTACTTATGGAATCACTTCATTCAGTACTAGTGCACTGTATCTACAGATGGTTAAAAACGGATTTCAGTGGTCGCAGAGCCCACTGAGTCTACTAAGATATCATAACGTATGAGGAAATTGAAGCTCTGTCAGGTGACTGATCAGCTGACTGATTATTCCGAGTGGATGCTAGGTATTTCTCCTTGTAGCCTAACTTCTCACGTCCTTGAAGGTCAGATCTGTGTCTCATTTACTGAAGCAATAGTGATTGAATTTTGGGGGAGGAGCGAGGGAGTGCTCTGTAAGTTGTTCCTGTTGTTTCAGTATAATGAAGTTCGCTTTCTACTTTTCACTAAACAACATTATTTCACAGTTCAGTACCCTTTGTAAATCAAACTGCACTTTAGTATTACAAATGTCAGCCTTGACTCAGTGGCAGCACTCTCATCACTGAGTCAGAAGGTCATGGGTTCAAGGCCCATTTCAGGGCTTCAGCATATAATCTAGGCTGACATTTCAGTGCAGCACTGAGGCAGTCTTTCGGAGAGATGTTAAACCAAGCCTTTTCAGGTGCACATAAAATGGCACTATTCAAAGAAGAGCAGTGGAGTTCTTCCGGTGTCCTGGCCAATAGTTATCCTTCAACCAACATCACTAAAAACAGATTGTAATGCATGTAGCTCCACAGGAAGTCCCCGGACCTGCAGCCATATTATAAGCTGTGTGTGAAGTGTGCTCTTGAAGATATCACATTGGCGACGAGAATGGAGATGTAATCGGATAATACAAAGCTGAAATTTTGTTGGTGAAGGATTCAGCCAGCCGACAGAGAGACTTTGAGAGCTTCTCTGTTTTTGAAAACAGCTACAATCCGAGGTAAATTACGAGCATATTTGGTAACCTGCCAGAGTCAAAAATGGCTGCCCCCATGGGAGTCATAGGACATGTGGGGGAGTTTCAACGGGACCGTGAAAGTTTCAGAGCGTATGTGGATTGGCTAGAAATGTTTTTCACTGCTAATAATATAATCAAAATTCCCGATAATGAAGACAATAACCGGATGGTGTTGGAATGAAAAAGAGCTATATTCTTAACTGAGGCAGGACCCGAGTTGTATGAAATGCTGATAACTTTGCTTGTGCATAACAAGCCAAAGGATACAATGCTGAAACAGATTCTAACTAAGCTACAACAACATTATAGCCCCATTCCGTTAGAAATTGCTGAAAGTTATCGTTTGGAATATGAAATCAAAAGGCCAAAGAAAATATCAGTGAGTACATTGTAGCATTAAAAAAAGCTATCTATTTGTCATGTATATACTTTTGGGATCACTAGCCACTAGATGGCGTCACTGTTGGAGGCCATTGGGCTGCACACACATGTGTGCAGCTCAAGTATAAAAGGCTAGTCATTTTGTATATTAGTCACTTTGGGCCTTAATAAAGCAGAGCCAAGGTCATACCTCTTGGAGTTAAACAGTACTCTGTCTAACAGTTATTGCATACACAACACTATTCACTTAATTTCGAAGATTTTCAGAACCGAGCATTGCATGATCGCTTTGTTTGTGGGATGAAAAATGATGCGATCAGAAGAAAGTTATTGACGACGCCTAACTTGACTTTTGATGTAGCTTGTCAGACAGCGAGGTCGATGAGCATGGCCGACCAATATTCCCAAGAATTTCATACTAATTTCAGTCATCAGACAACCGAGGTGAATCGCCTGCAGGTTCAAAGTAAAAGGCGGTGGGGCCCCAAAGTCTCAGAAACGGGAAATGGGAACAGAGCATTGACGTTCTGCTATCGGTGCCTGGGACAACACATTGCTCAAAGTTGTCCACATGCGAAGGCAGAGTGTTTCTTCTGCAGGAAAACTGGGCATCCTGAAGGGTAAACCAGCTTCCAAAGCTATGAGTAGAAATCCCCAGAGACTATATAGCATGGAAGAGCAACAACAGGACGAGATGTTCGAGTTAAACGTCATCAGGAGCACGAGGTTAACGGGCGGCGATTTGAAAAGTATCATAATCCACATAGATGTTGCAGAATTCGAGATACCCATGGAAATCGACACTGGTGCATCTGTGAGTGTAGTACCGGAGTTGCTATACCTTAATAAATTGCATGATTTCCAACTGGAGAAAGCCAAGATAGAGTTGCGAGGTTACTCGGGAGAGAACATTCCGGTGGTAGGTCATATCACCATACCGGTGAAATACAAGGATCAAGTTCAGAGCTTGCCTCTAATAGTAGTGGCAGGAGACAAGCCTGCCTTATTAGGAAGAAATTGGTTGGGATCACTGAAGCTGGATTGCAGTGAGATTTTTCGTGTTGAAACGAGATTTGCGTCAAAGGATGATGTCATCAAGAATTATCCGAAGGTGTTCTGCGAAATGGGCAGTCCAATCCAAGGCTTCAAGGTGAGTGTCAGGGTACAGAAGGGCGCTAGATCGGTTTACTGCAAGCCACGTTCCGTACCATATACACTCAAGGAGAATGTTGAGCAAGAACTCAAAAGAGTAGAGACTGAGAACATTATTTCTAAGATAGATCGATGTAACTGGGCTATACCCATTGTTGTTGTACTTAAGTCCGATGGTAAGGTAAGATTGTGTGGTGATTATAAAGTAACCGTAAACCAGGTTCTAGAGGGTAATGTCCCCAATATATTGCCAAATATCGAAGATTTGTTCACAACACTGACAGGTGGTCAGATCTTCTCAAAGTTAGATCTTACGAATGCCTACTTACAGCTTGAACTAGATGAGGAGTCCAAGTCATGTTTGACTATAAATACTCATCTAGGCCTATATCAATTTAATAGGCTACCATTTGGCGTGTCTTCCGCCCCTGCCATATTCCAAGGGGTAATGAACCAGATTTTGCAAGGTATTGAAGGAGTAGTATGTTAGTTAGATGACATACTAATTTCAGCACCAAATAGGCAAATTCATAATAACATATTGAATGAAGTCCTCAAGCAGCTAGAGAAGCACAGAGCACGAGTGTCTGCTCGTAAGTGTGAGTTATTTCAAAACTCAGTGGAGTACTTAGGGTACAGAGTAGACAAAGATGGTTTACATCCAACTAAGGGAAAGCTGGATGCAATCAGAAATGCACCCACTCCCAAGAATGTCACTAAACTTTGATCATTTTCGTTTCTTTTGAAAGTTATGGGAAGTTCCTACCAAATTTGGCTACAGTATGACATCCACTGAATAAACTTTTGAAAAAACAAGCCCATTGGAAGTGGTCAAAAGAATGTGATACAGCATTTAAGGAGTGTAAAAGTGAATTGGTAGAGAGCACCATGTTAGTTCACTATGACATATCTAAGGAGGTCAAGCTAGCATGTGATGCCTCTCCATATGGAGTTGGGGCAGTAATCTCTCATGTATTAAGTAGTGGGGAGGCGAGACCAATTGCTTTTGCTTCACGCACTCTCAGTGCCAGTGAGTGTAATTTGCGCAAATCAAAAGGGAAGCTTTGGCATAATTTTGGGGGTCAAGAAGTTCCACAAATACTTGTATGGTCATAAGTTTACTCTTGCTATGGACCATAAGCCCCTGACAGCAAACCTCCAGCCAAAGTCTCCAGTTCCAACATTAGCTGCAGCCTGAATGCAGAGATGGGCTTTGATTTTGTCAGCATATATATATGATATTGAATGCAGACGATCAGCTGATCACTGTAATGCTGATGCAAAGTCTAGATTGCCTTCCCCATCACAAGTTACACCTGATAGGGAAGAGGTGTTCTATTTTTTATTGATGAACTGCCGGTCACAGCTGAAGAGATTGGTAGAGCAACCAAACGTGACGCACTTATGTCAAAGGTGTATGATTATATTGCAAATGGATGGCCAAACCAGGTAACAGACAAAGATATTCATCCATTCTTCATTCATAGGAATGAATTATCAGTTGATAAAGATTGTAACATAGAAACATAGAAAATAGGTGCAGGATGTGGGGTGCAAGTGTGATTACACCAAATAAATTCAGGTCCAAATTATAAGGAGACTTCCATGATCAGCACCTGGGAATGTGCTTGACCAAGAGTTTTGCACGCAGTTACTTATGGTGGCCAGGTCTTGATAAAGATATAGAGTACATCGTAAGTCAGTGTACGACATGTCAATCGGTACGCAAGCAACCACCATCAGTACCATTACAGCCATGAAAATGGCCTCCCAGGGTGTGGCAAAGGCTACAACTCTTTTGTAGAAAGCATAAATAAACAATTAAATCAAGTGCCCCCCGATCTGGGGGACACTCCAAACACTTTTCAAGTGCCCCTTTTTGGCAAAGGCTACATATTGATTTTGCTGAGCTAGAAGGACAACAATTGTTCATTGTGATTGATAGCAATTCGATGTGGAAAATAACAAGTAAAACATTAGACATTTTGCAAACATTATTTTCTTCATTTGGCCTCCCAGAAGAAATTGTTTCGGATAATGGACCACAATTTCATTCAGAAGAATTCGCACAGTTCACGAGCCAAAATGGTGTGAAACATACCAAGGTTCCACCATACCACCCTGCTTCGAATGGTGCAGCAGAGCGCACTGTACAAATTGTAAAATGTACCCTCATCAAACAGATGTTGGATCCAAATCCAAAGAAATTACAGTTGTCATTGGACCACAAATTGGCTAATTTCCTAATAACGTACCATAATACGCCTCACACAACTACCGGTAGAACACCAGCAGAGTTGTTTCTCAAACGACAGCCACGAACCAGATTCTCGTTGTTAAAACCAAACTTGGCATAGTCCGTAGAAGAGACACAATTAAGACAGAAAGAGAATCATGATAGAGGGAGAGTAAAAGAGAGAAGTGTGAAATTAAATCAGAAGGTGAGAGTGAAGAACCATCACAATAAATGGGTAAAATGGTTACCAGGAAGAGTGGTGAAGATATGTGGTCCTCGCACATATTTGGTCAAGATGTTTGATAATGGACAGGTTAGGTTTGTTGTCATTGATCATATTTTACCCACAGACATGGAAGCAGTGGAAGGTGGGAGTGATTCAATTATTTCTAACTCATCAGATAGTTTTGATACACCAGTAGCATATCCTACATCCAATGTACTGGAAATAAATCCAAGAGAAAGTCAGAATGTAAGTCTGAGTCCAAGTCAGGAAAACAAACAGTCTGAAGTGAGAGAGTTCAAATGGAAATTAACGGCATCCCTTGGAAGAAAACTTCCCTCAGGATCAGCCCCGAATGAGTTTAAACTCAACACCATGTTTGGAAGGTTCTATTTGAGAGCGAAGGTATCCTCTTCGAAACAGAAAACAAGTGGTTAAGCTTGATTTGTAAATATGGTAAAATAAGTCCACATTCATTGTTATGTATAACCATGCAAGTTAAGTATGATGATTGTTGGTTATAATGACTTCTTCATTAAGGATGGAGAAGTGTAATGTATGTAGCTCTATACTGTGGATGTACTATGTTACTGCATTTAGTGCTGTTAAATAAACAGTCAGGTCACCTGACAGGAAGGAGGCTTCCACAGGAAGTCCCCGGACCTGCAGCCATGTTACAAGCGGTGTGTGAAGTGTGCTCTTGAAGATATCACACAGATGATCTGGTAATTTACTTTATTGCTGTTTGTGGGATCTTGCTGTGTGTAAATTAACTGTCACGTTTTCCACATAACAACAGTTACTACACTTTAAAAATAAAGTACATCATTGGCTGTAATGCACTTTGGGACGTCCCACAGCCGTGAAAGGCACTATATAACTGCAAGTAATTTCTTTTTTTCATTTCCTCTTCCAAAACTGAAACTACGAAAAACCTGGAACAATGCAAGCATAGAAAATAGGTGCAGGAGTAGGCCATTCGGCCCTTCGAGCCTGCACCGCCATTCAATGAGTTCATGGCTGAACATGCAACTTCAGTACCCCATTCCTGCTTTCTCGCCATACCCCTTGATCCCCCTAATAGTAAGGACTACATGTAACTCCTTTTTGAATATGTTTAGTGAATTGGCCTTAATAACTTTCTGTGGTAGAGAATTCCACAGGTTCACCACTCTCTGGGTGAAGAAGTTTCTCCTCATCTCGGTCCTAAATGGTTTACCCCTTATCCTTAGACTGTGACCCTTAGTTCTGGACTTCCCCAACGTTGGGAACATTCTTCCTGCATCTAACCTGTCTAAACTCATCAGAATTTTAAACTTTTCTATGAGATCCCCTCTCATTCTTCTGAACTCCAGTGAATACAAGCCCAGTTGATCCAATCTTTCTTGATATGTCAGTCCCGCCATCCCGGGAATCAGTCTGGTGAACCTTCGCTGCACTCCCTCAATAGCAAGAATGTCCTTCCTCAGGTTAGGAGACCAAAACTGTACACAATACTCCAGGTGTGGCCTCACCAAGGCCCTGTACAACTGTAGTAACACCTCCCTGCCCCTGTACTCAAATTCCCTCGCTATGAAGGTCAACATGCCATTTGCTTTCTTAACCGCCTGCTGTACCTGCATGCCAACTTTCAATTACTGATGTACCATGACACCCAGGTCTCATTGCACCTCCCCTTTTCCTAATCTGTCACCATTCAGATAATAGTCTGTCTCTCTGTTTTTACCACCAAAGTGGATAACCTCACATTTATCCACATTACACTTCATCTGCCATGCATTTGCCCACTCACCTAACCTATCCAAGTCACTCTGCAGCCTCATAGCATCCTCCTCGCAGCTCACACTGCCACCCAACTTAGTGTCATCCGCAAATTTGGAGATACTACATTTAATCCCCTCGTCTAAATCATTAATATACAATGTAAACAGCTGGGGCCCCAGCACAGAACCTTGCGGTACCCCACTAGTCACTGCCTGCCATTCTGAAAAGTATCCATTTACTCCTACTCTTTGCTTCCTATCTGACAACCAGTTCTCAATACACTACCCCCAATCCCATGTGCTTTAACTTTGCACATTAATCTCTTGTGTGGGACCTTGTCGAAAGCCTTCTGAAAGTCCAAAATACACCACATCAACTGGTTCTCCCTTGTCCACTCTACTGGAAACATCCTCAAAAAATTCCAGAAGATTTGTCAAGCATGATTTCCCTTTCACAAATCCATGCTGACTTGGACCTATCATGTCACCTATTTCCAAATGCGCTGATATGACATCCTTAATAATTGATTCCATCATTTTACCCACTACTGATGTCAGGCTGACCGGTCTATAATTCCCCGTTTTCTCTCTCCTTCCTTTTTTAAAAAGTGGGGTTACATTGGCTACCCTCCACTCCATAGGAACTGATCCAGAATCTATGGAATGTTGGAAAATGACTGTCAATGCATCCGCTATTTCCAAGGCCAGCTCCTTAAGTACTCTGGGATGCAGTCCATCAGGCCCTGGGGATTTATCGGCCTTCAATCCCATCAATTTCCCCAACATAATTTCCCGACTAATAAGGATTTCCCTCAGTTCCTCCTTCTTACTAGACCCTCTGACCCCTTTTATATCCGGAAGGTTGTTTGTGTCCTCCTTAGTGAATACCGAACCAAAGTACTTGTTCAATTGGTCTGCCATTTCTTTGTTCCCCGTTATGACTTCCCCTGATTCTGACTGCAGGGGACCTACGTTTGTCTTTACCAACCTTTTTCTCTTTACATATCTATAGAAACTTTTGCAGTCCATCTTAATGTTCCCTGCAAGCTTCCTCTCGTACTCTATTTTCCCTGCCCTAATCAAACCCTTTGTCCTCCTCTGCTGAGTTCTAAATTTCTCCCAGTCACTGGGTTCACTGCTATTTCTGGCCAATTTGTATGCCACTTCCTTGGCTTTAATACTATCCCTGACTTCCCTTGATAGCCACGGTTGAGCCACCTTCCCTTTCTTATTTTTACGCCAGACAGGGATGTACAATTGTTGTAGTTCATCCATGCGGTCTCAAAAAGTCTGCCATTGCCCATCCAATTGCTCAACCCCTTAAATATCAGTCGCCAATCTATCCTAGCCAATTCACGCCTCATACCTTCAAAGTTACACTTCTTTAAGTTCTGGACCATGGTCTCTGAATTAACTGTTTCATTCTCAATCCTAATGTAGATTTCCACCATATTATGGTCACTCTTACCCAAGGGGCCACGCACAACGAGATTGTTAATTAATCCTCTCTCATTACACAACACCCAGTCTAAGATGGCCTCCCCCTAGTTGGTTCCTCAACATATTGGTCTAGAAAACCATCCCTTATGCACTCCAGGAAATCCTCCTCCACCGTATTGCTTCCAGTTTGGTTAGCCCAATCTACATGCATATTAAAGTCATCCATGATAACTGCTGCACCTTTATTGCATGCACCCCTAATTTCCTGTTTGATTCCCTCCCCAACATCACTACTACTGTTTGGAGGTCTGTACACAAGTCCCACTAACGTTTTTTGCCCTTTGGTGTTCTGCAGCTCTACCCATATAGATTCCACATCATCCAAGCTAATGTCCTTCCTAACTATTGCATTAATCTCCTCTTTAACCAGCAATGCTACCCCACCTCCTTTTCCTTTTATTCTATCCTTCCTGAATGTTGAATATCCATGGATGTTGAGTTCCCAGCCCTGATCATCCTGGAGCCATGTCTCTGTAATCCCAATCACATCATAGCTATTAACATCTATTTGCACAGTTAATTCATCCACCTTATTATGGATACTCCTTGCATTAAGACACAAAGTCTTCAGGCTTGTTTTTTTTTAACACCCTTTGCCCTTTTAGAATTATGATGTAGTGTGGCCCTTTTTGTTTCTTGCCTTTGTTTACTCGGCCTTCCACTATTGCTTTTTACCTTTCTACCATCTGTTTCTGACTCCATATTACTTCGTCCTATCTCGCTGCATAGGTTCCCATCCCCCTGCCATATTAGTTTAAACACTCAAGAACTGCATTAGCAAATGTTACCCCCAAGACATCAATTCCAGTCCTGCCCAAGTGCAGACCATCCCTTTTGTACAGGTCCCACTTCCCCCAGAACTGGCTCCAATGTCCCAGGAATTTGAATCCCTCCCTCTTGCACCACTGCTCAAGCCACGTATTTATTCTAACTATCCTTGTCCCTCTACTCTGATTAGCACGTGGCACTGGTAGCAATCCAGAGATTACTACCTTTGAGGTCCTACTTTTTAATTTAACTCCTAGCTCCCTAAATTCAGCTTGTAGGACCTCTTCCCGCTTCTTACCTATATCATTGGTACCTATATGTACCACGACAACTGGCTGTTCACTCTCCCTCTCCAGAATGCTCTGCAGCCGCTTCGAGACATCCTTGACCCTTGTACCAGGGAGGCAACATACCATCCTGGAGTCTCGGTTGCGGCCGCAGAAACTCCTATCTATTCCCATTAAAATAGAGTCCCCTATCACTATAGCTCTCCCACTCTTTTTCACACCCTTCTGTGCAGCAGAGCTACCCACGGTGCCATGAACCTGGCTGCTGGTGCCTTCCCCTGGTAAGTAATCTCCCCCAACAGTATCCAAAACGGTATATCTGTTTTGGAGGGAGATGACCGCAGGGGACTCCTACTTGAGGAGGGTGAATAAGGGGGTCTTACAAAACATACATTAAAAGCATCTGAAATATAAAGAGAATGACAAACAAAATGGTGACTGTGAATAGCAAAAATTTACTGATATATCTTGAGAACAGCATTGTAAAAGGTACAATATTAGTGAGATTTAAAAAGGAAATCATCTATGAATGTAATGAAAATGTTGATGTTTATGTACCTTCTTCCCCCCTCCCGGCTCCACTTTTTGCTCTTCTTTCCTAATGGTGGTGATTCACGGTGAGGACTAATCCACTGGCATGCGCAGTCCCCCATCAGTGGAAGGAAAACCTTCAGTACCATATCCCATGCCTTTTGAAGAAACACATTTGCTTTTTTTAAGTTGTGAGCTGTGACCTGTGACCTGCAGGGTTACGGACCTAGTGCTGGAAGGTAGGTTTCGGCTGGATTGCTCTTTCTCGACCGGCATGGACACGATGGGCCGAATGGCCTCATGTGTTGTAATATTTCTACGATTCTATAACATTTACTCCTTAGATCTAGAGTAATGTACTGAAAATTTTCATTTTAATTTATGCTCATTCACTGCCCTTGGATTTCCACATTGTTCTTCATAGAGGAGGTTTGAAGTGCTTGTGTCAGTGTTGATCAGTTAACAGGAACCCTGCTTTATGAAACAGAAGAGATCTCAGATATTATATTCTCCCACCTTGAGGTTCTTTATCCCCCTTCCCAACTGAAAACTGTCAAACACGTACATGGAGAGAGAGGGAGCATTCAAAGACAGTGAAAGCATGAAATCCATTATCTCTGAATGGGAACTTGTTACTCTTGTACTCAAACTGCTGGGCTGTGACAGTTGGAGGCAGAGATTTGAATATGCGACCTGTGAATGGGAGTCCAGCGCTATACCACTGCTGCTGGTTCGTTGGCAAAACTAAAATGGTTGCTAAGTGAATGATTGTGCAACTAAATGAATCCACAAATCGCTAAAACTATATGCAAGTTTTGAATAAGTTTACAGCAATCAAATTATACTTCACTAATAGAAGTTGATGCAAATTTGCACAAATACAAGTGAGACCCATGGTGTCACAATTTACAAGTTTTAAATTTATGAAAGCTGAAGGCTCAGTTGTAAATAAATCATAACTTCTTAACTTGTGAAGCTAGCCAGATAAACCAAGTGTCAAAGTCCCTGTGTTCTAGCTATTTGCATCCATGGCTTGTGTAAATATTATAGAACACCACAGCCCATGTCAAGATTTAAAATGGCAATGCCGTCATAGAAAAGTGACATGAAGAACAATTTCTATTACAATCTCATTTCACAGTGGAAACATTGAAGAAGATTTAAGGTTTTTTTCCAAGTGATTTAAACCTAGCTGAAAGGTAAAGTTGAATCATTGGGCTCGACCGATTAACAGCTGTCTAGATCAATAACAGCATCCCTCTCCCTGTGGCTCAGTTGGTAGCACCCTCACCTTTCAGTCATGAAGGTTGTGGGTTCAAGTCCCACTCCAGAGACTTGAGCACAAAAAATCTCAGCTAACACTCAGTGCAGTACTGAGGGTTTTGTTCTCCATTTTGACCTCAAATTCAGTTTAAAAGGATTGTCTGCTGGAAAAGATAGTGAACCATTTATGGGATTTAAATGGAGGCTGGCAGGTGGAAACACAGTGGAGGGGGTAGATTGCTTGATGGCCCAAAAGGAGCTAACAGCAATTTGAGTCTCATTCTCCTGGGTTCCCCTCCCTCTCAAGGCTGCCAAATAAAAGAGGCCATATTTTTCATCCAAATCATTTGATCCAGCATTACACAACGGCCAGGGCCACAATGAGTTTCCAGAGCTTGGTGCCTCAGTTCCACTATTAATAGTGTGGGCACCCAGCAGATCCATGTAAATACCTGTGACCTAGAAAATGGGACGGTGTTGTGGCACAGCTAGTGGGGAAGGAATTCTTTCAACCCACACTAGATCTGCCCCCAAAAGGTCTCTCAGAGAAATTCAAGACCAATGGCAGACCAATTGAACAAATATTTTGATTCTGTCTTCACGAAAGAAGACACGAATAACCTCCCGAAAATACTAGAGGACCGAGGGTCTAGCGAGAAGGGGGAACTGAGGGAAATCCTTATTAGTCAGGAAATGGTGTTAGGGAAATTGAAGGGACTGAAGGCCGATAAATCCCCATGGCATGATAGTCTGCATCCCAGAGTACTTAAGGAAGTGGCTCGAGAAATAGTAGATGCATTGGTGATCATTTTCCAACATTCCATGGAATCTGGATCAGTTCCTATGGACTAGAGGGTAGCTAATGTAACCCCACTTTTTAAAAAAGGAGGGAGAGAGAAAACAGGGAATTATAGACTGGTTAGCCTGACATCGGTGGTGGGGAAAATGCTGGAATCAATTATTAAAAATGTAATAGCAGCGCATTTGAAAAGCAGTGACAGGATCGGTCCAAGTCAGCATGGATTTATGAAAGGGAAATCATGCTTGACAAATCTAGAGTTTTTTGACGATGCAACTAATAGAGTGGATAAGGGAGAACCAGTAGATGTGGTGTACTTGGACTTTCAAAAGGCTTTTGACAAGATCCCACACAAGAGATTAGTGTGCAAAATTAAGGCGCATGGTATTGGGGGTAATGTATTGATGTGGATAGAGAACTGGTTGGCAGACAGGAAGCAAAGAGTGGGAATAAACGGGTCCTTTTCAGAATGGTGGGCAGTGACTAGTGGGGTGCCGCAGGGTTCAGTGCTGGGACCCCAGCTATTTACAATATACATTAATGATTTAGACAAAGGAATTGAATGTAATGTCTCTAAGTTTGTAGATGACACTAAGCTGGTTGGCAGTGCGAGCTGCGAGGAGGATGCTAAGAGGTTAGGTGAATGGGCAAATGCATGGCAGATGCACATAAAAGTGAGATTGTCCACTTTGGTGGCAAAAACAGGAAGGCAGATTATTGTCTGAATGGTGACAGATTAGTAAAAGGGGAGGTGCAACGAGACCTGAGTGTCATGGTACATCAATAATTGAAGGTTGGCATGCAGGTACAGCAGGCAGTAAAGAAAGCAAATGGCATGCTGGCCTTCATAGCGAGGGGATTTGAGTATAGGAGCAGGGAGGTCTTGCTGCAGTTGTACAGGGCCTTGGTGAGGCCTCACCTTGAGTATTGTGTGCAGTTTTGGTTTCCTAATTTGAGGACGGACAGTCTTGCTGTTGAGGGAGTGCAGCGAACGTTCACCAGACTGATTCCCGGGATGGCAGGACTGACATATGAGGAAAGACTGGATCGGCTAGGCTTATATTCACTGGAATTTAGAAGAATGAGAGGCAATCTCATAGAAACGTATAAAATTCTGACGGGATTGGACAGGTTAGATGCACGAAGAATGTTCCCGATGTTGGGGAAGTCCAGAACCAGGGGACATAGTCTAAGGATAAGGGGTAAGCCATTTAGGACCAAGATGAGGAGAAACTTTTTCACCCAGAGAATTGTGAACCTGTGGAATTCTCTGCCATAGAATGTTGTTGAGTCCAGTTCGTTGGATATATTCAAAGGGGAGTTAGATTTGGCCCTTACAGCTAAAGGGATCAAGCGAGAAGGTTGGGGTGGGGTACTGAGGTTGAATGATCAGCCATGATCATACTGAATGGCGGTGCAGGCTCGAAGAGCCAAACCGCCTGCTCCTGCACCTATTTTCTATGTTTCTATGTCCCTAGCACTCTCAATGTCACACTTTGTTACAGATGCAAAACAGTCTTCGATTACTGGGTGCATCTAAGCTGCAGCGTGAAACTGAGAAGCACGTTCCAATCAGCAGAGTTCCTCATGAGACAATTAAGTTTTGATTGACCAGAGTCTGTGTTTACTTTACAACAAATGGACTTTTTCGCCTTAAGGGTCACAGGTTAGTAGAAAAATATACTGTGCGTTACACTATATATCACACTTCAGTCTTTATAATAATCTTGAAAAAATGAGAAACCAGTTGCTTAATGTAGGATGGTTCTGACTATAGCCTAAAACTTGCCTGAATTTTACAATCTAAACAGACTCTCGATAAAACTATGACTGACCTGACGATCTGTTGACTTAACAATTAGATTTTATGGCATTAAAAGGACACAGCTTCATCCCAGCAGCGGAATAATACATTGTGCATTACATGATATAATACTCTTATCCTTATAAAACAGCGTATCATCCAACTTGCTGTGAGAAATGACATGGGAGGTCCTCTTGTACATGTTTTAAAACAGCAAGATCGCTGTGCCACCTTTCCAGCATACTCATCTCCTCCCCAAAAATTCCCAACTACGCTTGCAGTGTTTCCTGATATTAAACCAATAGTTGTTGTACTTTACGTCTTATTGTGAGGCTCGTTACCTTACCCCAAGCAATGGTAAAATAAGTGAGTATTCCCACCATTTTTCCAACTCTGCTAAAAGGCTTGTTAATCTTTCTGTTTTTAGTTCTAATGAGGAATTACACCCAAAACATTAACCTGTCTTTTCTCTTTACTGATGCTGATGAACCTGCCCTGTATTTTCTATTTTAAGTTTTTTTGTGGAATTTTTTAGCGTGTTGCAGTAATGCTTTGGGAACATGATACTTCAACTTGGCACACGTCAAAAATTTAGGTAATGCTAAATCCATTGAAAGTAAAACAGTCCAGGGCAAGAGGAGAGGTCTTAATGTGGCGAATGCCTGGGCAAGAGCTAGGACAGGAGGACGGGAATGCACAGGTGCCAACTCACCAGCAGCCAAGATCACATCCCAGCCCTGCTGCAGAGAGCTCAGATGATGACTTTGATGACCCAGTTTACTGACAAAGGTGGATGGGCATACAGCACAAACCACTCAGGGGCCGAAATTGCCCAGTGCCCGAAACGAGTTGGCACAGACAGTTTTCGAACTGTTCCGGTTGCCCCAATGCATGGATGGGCCAAACCAGAGAAATGCAGCCTTCGTGCTTTTTTTGGAGCAGGGGGGAGAAGTGGCCTCATCATCGGGGCGGAAGTGGGGACAGGGCAGAGTGGCCGACGCTGCAAGGCATCAGTGCCGCACTGATGACGTCATCGCACTGGCATGTCACAACATCACTTCCATTCAGTTAAAGGGGAGGGCCGCTGCGAACTCTGCAGTCACGTTATGGCTAACACTGGGCTACCAGCGACGGTTTCGGCTGGGTCAGCAGCCTGGCACCCAAGAGGTGGTGTCAGGATGCCTGTTTGCGACCGGCAGAATCCGTGGCTATAATTGTCGGCCAACAAATAAAAAATAAGATGGCGTTTCCGGCAGCGCCACCTCCCCTTAAAGGGCAGGATCACTGCCAAGCCACAAAGAGTGTACCGACAGCAAAAGCTGTCAGTGGCACTGACCGGCGGAGCCGTTTCCGCAGGACAATTCCAGGAAAAGAGCAATGTCCCGAGGGGCAATTTCATGAAGGGGTCCCCGCCAGTTGGTAAGGGGTCGGCGTGTGCATGCTGTGGCAGGAAAATGGGTGGAGCGGTCCCCTGCACCACTCCAAACCTGAGGAAGGGCAATTTTCAAAATGGCAGCCCCTCCGCGGAGACCCGGCGGCCAGTCTGCACCAACCCATGACCGGTGCTTTCAGGTGGCCAGGGGTCTTATCGAAAGGGGTAATTTTGGCCCCTCAGTCTCTGGTGACAGCTCTACCAGCTTCCATGCCAGCTCGTACTGTTGTCATGGAAACTTAGACTGCTGCCATCTTGGCCCTGAGGTCCAGTGTTGACAGGGGCTTCCAAAGTATCACATTGCTTGTGCGCTCTGTTCTCGTGCAGAGCTGGAGGAGTGTTGAGGCACAGCCCCACAAGAGTGGCATTGGCTCCATGAAAGAAGCACCTGCTGTCTACTCCCAGGATAACAGCATGCCGACTCGCCCGCCATTCACCCCAAGCGCCCTTGTCAGTGCTACACTGCCAGTTGGGCCAGACTGCCTCGGCCCACGCCGAGATGCTGCAGTCTGCAGACAGGCCCTCAAAATCCAGACCTACTCGAGGTCACCCACCACAGTCATCTGGTGTCCTCAATGGAAGATCAGCAACTTTCCAGCTCCCAAGCTGCAGCCACTAGAGATACACTTTGTCGGAGCACTGGGATAGCTAAAAAAGCGCAGGAGACTGGCATTAATGGTTTGCACATGGGTGATTCTTGCATAGTTAACTGTTATACAAGTATGAATTGACTTGTTCAAGTAAAGTGTTTTGTTCTTGATTTGGTTATGTTGTTATTAATTGTAGTCAAACCCATGATGCTGGACTGCAGGAAGGCAATCAGATAGTGGTGGTGAGAACAGTGGTTATAAGAATGCAGGACTGTTGGTCTATTGGGGAGGGGAAGGATGATTCAGGTGAAACGCTCTTATATTAGTTGTTCTCTATAAGCTCTGGCATCTAGGGGGACTAGTGATTGATTCTGCTCCTGCCACTCCTTCTCTTGCTCCTGCCCAAGTGGTGGTAAGGGCTGGTCCTTCTGTATAGCAAAATTGTGCAGCATGCAACACACCATGACAAATTTGGAGACACGGTCAGGAGTGTACTGCAGTTCAGGCAGCAGAACCATGCCGATGGTGTACTCAGTGAGATTTCTGGTGCTGGCAGGGCTTTCATTATAACTTGGGGAAGGCTGCAATGCAAACAAAGCCTATTGCTTTCTCATCTTGCTTCGCTTGGTCCATGGGGAAGGCGATGTAGGAGTTCCTCTTACAGTAGAGTGCATTAGTGACCTTCCTGAAGCAGTAGTAAACAACAACAGCAACTTGTATTTATACAGCGCCTTTAAAATAGTAAAATATTCCAAGACACTTCACAGGAGCGTTATCAAACAAAACTTGACACTGAGCCACATAGGGAGATATTACAACAGATGACCAAAACTTGCTCAAAGAGGTAGGTTTTAAAGAGTGTCTTAAAGGAGGAAAGAAGGGTACCGAGGTGCAGAGGTTTAGGCTGGGAATTACAGAGCTTAGAGCCTTGGCAGCTGAAAACACGGCTGCCAATGTGAAGTGATTAAAATTGGGGATGCTCAAGAGCCAGAATTGAAGGAACACAGACATCTCGGCGGGTTGTGGGGCTGCAGGAGATTAGAGATAGGGAGGGGCGAGGCCATGGAGGGATTTGGAAACAACGATGATAATTTTTAAATTGAGTCGCTTCTCAACCAGCACCCAATGTTGATTAGCGAGCACATGGGTGATGGGTGAACAGGACTTGGTGCGAGTTAAGACACGGGCAGCCGAGTTTTGGGTGACCTCAAGTTTATGGAGGGCAAAACGTGGGAGGCCATCCAGGAGTGCAAATAAGCAGGTAGGGACAGAGTTGGGCATTGTTCCGCATATGGAAATAGATGGTCTTAATAATGGTGCCTCATTTCGCGGCCAAAAACAACACCAAGGTTGCGAGCAGTCTGGTTCAGCCTCAGACAGTTGCCAGGAAGAGGGATGGAGTCGTGGCTAGAAAATGGAGCTTTTGGTGGGGACCGAAGAGAATGGCCTCGGTCTTCCCAATATTTAGTTGGAGGAAATTTCTGCTCATTCAGTACTAGATGCCGGAGAAGCAGTCTGACAATTTAGATATAGTGGAAGTGTTGAGAGAGGTAGTGGTGAGGTAGAGCTAGATGTCATCAGTATATATGTGGAAACTGGCACTTTGTTTTCGCTGAGGGGCAGCATGTAGATAAAAAATAGGAAGGGGGCCAGGGATAGATCCTTGGGGGACACCAGAGGTAACAGCGAACTGTGAGATGTCGCTGATGTCACCTGCTGCATCCTAAAATGACCCTGTGGCATAAAAGTTAAGGGCCACGGTGACCATGACAGCCACAGTGTACTTGATGCTCTGGCTTGGGACTCCAGTTGTGTGTGCAGCAGATGTCAGAGCTCCGTTACTGTTATGTATACAAGAACTCCACGAGGCTGAGTACTGTGAGCTAAACTTAGTGTGATCTCAGTCTTCTTGATTACAACTCCAGAGTGCCTAAACAACATGGCAGCTAACCTTTTATACTGGCCCGGCACGTGTGTGCAGGTGACCATTCGGACTCCAACAGTCACGCCCTCTGGTGGTAAGTATTACATAGTTACATACATAACAGTTACGGCCTTCTTGGTGAAGCGCAGGTGCTTCACATATTGCTCCTAGATCAGGTTGAGGTCTGAAATGTGTCGCCTGAAGACATGCTGTGCCCTCCTCCTCCAACTTCTGTTATCTTCTTCTGCTCGTTGCTGTCTTCTCTGGGGCTGGAGGAGGAGCGGAGCACCAAAGACAGTGCTGCCAGACCCCCCAGTGAGTGAAATAAAATATTTGCAAGGCACACAAGCAGTTCAGGACCAACACAAAGTTGTTCTCAGAATGGAACGAAGAAGTTAGCGAAAGAAGGTCCAGAATTTGACCTGCAACCTAACAGGACAAACTAGCAACTAACCTGTATGGAGCAGATTAGCGCTTTAAGTGGCAATGCTGCAGGGTCCTTCCTGACTGTTGGTGCCATGAGTTTCTGGGAGAGTTTATCATATGGCAAGTCAGGCACAGACCAATTTCACAACCAATGTAGCATTCTTATTTTAATATTATTTTAATATTAGAATGAGCTTCCTGGATAGTTGCGGATTGTATGGCAAATGCATGGCAGATGAAATATAATGTGGATAAATGTGAGGTTATCCACTTTGGCTGCAAAAAACAGAGAGACAGATTATTATCTGAATGGTGACAGATTAGGAAAAGGGGAGGTACAACGAGACCTGGGTGTCATGGTACATCAGTCATTGAAGGTTGGCATGCAGGTACAGCAGGCGGTTAAGGCGGCAAATGGCATGTTGGCCTTCATAGCGAGGGGATTTGAGTACAGGGACAGGGATGTGTTACTATAGTTGTACAGGGCCTTGGTGAGGCCACACCTGGAGTATTGTGTACAGTTTTGGTCTCCTAACTTGAGGAAGGACATTCTTGCTATTGAGGGAGTGCAGCGAAGGTTCACCAGACTGATTCCCGGGATGGTGGGACTGACATATCAAGAAAGATTGGATCAACTGGGCTTGTATTCACTGGAGTTCAGAAGAATGAGAGGGGATCTCATAGAAACGTTTAAAATTCTGATGGGTTTAGACAGGTTAGATGCAGGAAGAATGTTTCCAATGTTGGGGAAGTCCAGAACCAGGGGTCACAGTCTAAGGATAAGGGGTAAGCCATTTAGGACCGAGATGAGGAGAAACCTCTTCACCCAGAGAGTGGTGAACCTGTGGAATTCTCTACCACAGAAAGTTGTTGAGGCCAATTCACTAAAATATTCAAAAAGGAATTAGATGTAGTCCTTACTATTCGGGGGATCAAGGGGTATGGCGAGAAAGCAGGAATGGGGTACTGAAGTTGCATGTTCAGCCATGAACGCATTGAAGGGCCGAATGGCCTACTCCTGCACCTATTTTCTATGTTTCTATGTTTCTATGTATCCTGTATGCCTATGGAGGACTCCGAGCCAATATGGTGGGCGGTGAACCTCCGGTACGGGATGGGCGCGAGTGGTCTACCTGCCATATTCGCCCCTTAGATGCTTGAAAAATGGGAGTGGGCAATCCAATTTCTGGGCCATTTTCTTTATCTCCCCTGAGGTGTGCTTGACTGATAATGTTAAGGGCAGGGAGAACACTAACAATACAAATACAGTAAAAGGCAACTCACTTTGTGCTTCAAAAAGACCACAGTTAATAAACATTTAAATATGGAAGCTTACCTGTCAATGATTGTTTTAAGAATCAGACATATAAATGGAGCTGATTAACTGTAACATTCTTGTATTGTTCTGTCCATTTCAATTGATTTTTGTTTTAAAGATTTAATTTAAAAGTTGAAAGCTGATGACATCAGCAGGAGAACTGGCATATAGCAGAGTGCTGACCCTGACATGCCGAGGAAACTGGATGAATAACAATCAGTAAAGTCCATTGAATATGAATCTTTCAACAATTATTTTGACGCTATATTTAAAGGGGACCAACTTCATGAATAAACATTTGACAGACTTTTTTCATAGGAACCATCACAATGAAAATAGGCGAATAAGATGACCGGTTTGATTTTTAGCCCTCACACTTTAAACTAGCACAAGAATTGACTCATCTTATGGATTCTTAATATATATCCCACTTTCCCATCCCATGTATATAATTTTAGGTAGATTGGCAAACACTTTTTCCTTCAGAAACAAATTGTTGTTCATTTTGCAGTTTGTTTTTCTACCATTTTGTAAGTTGCTTTCCCCTAATCTTTAGATCCTGCTGGAGCACACACCGTTCTCTGTCCAAAACAACCTGTTCCTGAGTCCCTGCCGTTTTCGTGCCAGCTGGCTAGTTGTGTTTGCGAAAGTGGGGTGGGTAGACGCACCGTCCAATTTCCCTTCCCTTCCTCTGAAAGGAGTGCCTCCATTCCATACATGGCCTTTCCTGGGTGATCAGGCTTATTGGGAAATTGTGAGGGAGGAGCCACAACTTCTCACCACTACTGCTTTATTGTGCACTAATGTCCTCGGGGGCTTCTAGCAACAACAGGGCCAATTAAACTTATTCAGATATATTCATCTAATGATTACTTTCAAACCATAATTTAGTTATGAGAGCCCATTTCCCTCCCCCAATACTGGAAGACACCTGCATGGAAATATCTAACGTACCAGTGTAACCTAGTTCAACCTGGAGAATACAGGACTCCAAGCACTATGTAGCATTCCGAGACTGCATGATTCTGGATTCTGCTGTTAGCTATGTTGGATCCCTATCAGTTTTCAGTAGCTACGCCAGGAAATATTAGAGTACTGCAAACCATTGACAGTTGCAAAGTTACAACTCAAATGGGCACTAATCTAATTTGCTCTTTGCTTCATTTGGCATTTTTCACATACATACTTTTTATATCCCTTAAGGCTGTTCTTACACTGCACACACACTCACAACTAATGTGACATTACATCTAATAACATAACTGGACTGCTTGCAGCTCTGTAGAGCATAGAATGGCAAACGTGTCACCATAAGGATCAGCCACTTGAAGTGTCCATAAATCGAATTTAAAAACTTTTCTCCAGTTTTGTAATGAATATCATATATCCTACTTGTAAAATAAAAAGGCCAATGGCAAAAACATCAAAACACACTAATAGATAACTTTGTCTTTATCTGGGCAATAATGTATCACAAAGTAGGTTCCCACAGAAACTCAGTTAACTCACTGTGAACCATATAGTCAGATCTTACCTCGCCATCAGATTCGATATGTTGAGCCTTGAAGAGTTCTACAGCCATGGGTGCTGATCCCACGATCCCATACTCCTAGCAGATAGTGGTTTTTACAGGGAGTGCTTTGTGGGAAATTTCGAGGGCACAGCCTGTGATTTTCTGCCTTTTTTTATATTTGCAGGCTGTACAGCCCGATTTTCTACACGGTGAGTGCTGCCGCCCACTTGGAGCATGGGATCAGCCCTATTAAATCTGTCCGCTAACTCACAAAAGAAAAATGAAAGGGGCACTGTCTTCATCAAAAGTATTTGGAAAATCTCTCTTGATATGGGGAGAGAGTAAAGGTGTGCATAATTTTCATTGAGATTTAACATTCATGAGGATATGTTTCAATGACTATTATGTACATTATGACTATTATGACTACATTGTAAACACAGAGATATAAAACTGCCAAATGTGTTTTCATGAAGATCGTTTCTGTAAAAATTCTGTCTCCTATTTGATACATCGCAGCTAAATCACTAAACTGGACCTGACAGTCCAGTGAGTGGGAGATCCAAACATGAGCGACTTCATAAGCTATTGCTTTTTTAGCAGCCAAGCAGATGTTGTCAATGTGTCCTGGAAAGTGACTATCTCAGATTGCATCCTGCTACCTCGTTCTTGCAGATTCCATTCAGCTATTATATCTGTGTTTACTGAGAAATCAGATGAAGGGTCTAGGTGCATAGTTCACAAGAACAAATGAGAAAATGGAGTAAATCAAGAATCAATAATGTGACATCAAGCTTGGAGTTTGTAAGAGGAATGACATATTGAGAGATGTAGACAGTTCCACAGCTTTGAGGGAAAGAAACATAATATTTACAGCACAGCAAAAGGCCTTTCAATCCATTACGCCAAAGCCAACTCTTCAGCTGGATCTGTGCTTTCTTCATAGATAGAATCATAGAATTTACAGCATAATCGAGGCTGAATGAGCTAGAGCAGAAGAAATTGCAATTGGTATTTATTTCAACACAATGAGAATATAAGGAGGAGGTACATGTTTGTAGCTTAGAATGAAGAAAACATGAAAACTGATAGGAGTGCTGTTAAAGTAAGGAAAGACAAGAAAGGTTGAACAGGGAGATGTGGTCAGATACTATAGGTGAAGAGAGATTTCCTACAAAGAAAGAAAGAAAGAAAGACTTGGATTTATATAGTGACTTTCATGACCACCCGACATCTCAAAGCGCTTTACAGCCAATGAAGTACTTTTGGAGTGTAGTCACTGTTGTAATGTGGGAAAAGCGGCAGCCATTTTGCGCACAAGCAAGCTCCTACAAACAGCAGTGTGATAATGACCTGATAATCTGTTTTTTTGTTATGTTGATTGATGACAAGCTTTTTCTTGTATCCTATCCAGGTGGTAGAACATAAGAACATAAGAAATAAGAGCAGGAGTAGGCCACCTGGCCCCTCAAGCCTGCTCCGCCATTTAATAAGAATGGAATCATGCCAGACCTGTCATTTTGTGCCTTTCTGGTTTAGTGGGTGTGAGTACTGATGGACGGACTGCAGGAAAACATCAATCATCTGGAACTAGAGGAGCAAATATGTAGGCAAAATTGCTGTGAAGGCCAAAAATCATAGGGGATTAATAGCAATAGCAGGGGATTTTAACTATCCTTAATATTGATTGGGACAAATATAGTGTGAAGGGTATAGAGGGTGCGGAATTCTTAAACTGCATTCAAGAGAACTTTTTTAGTCAGTATGTAACAAGCCCAACACGAGAGGGGGGCGGTTTTGGATTTAGTTTTGGGGAATGAAGCTGGGCAGGTTGAAGGGGTATTAGTGGGAGAGCACTTGGGTGCCGTGACCATAATTTAGTCAGATTCAAGTTAGTTATGGATAAGGACAAGGAGAGGCCTGGAATAAAAGTCCCAAATTGGGGAAAAGCTCATTTTGCTAGGTTGAGCAGTGATTTGGCCACAGTGGACTGAAAACAGCTACTTGTAGGTAAATCAGTGTCAGTACAGTGGGAGGTATTCAAGGAGGAGATCCGGAGGGCTCAGGCCAAACATGTGCCCTTAAAGAAAAAGGGTGGGAATAACAATTCTAGAGCCCCCTGGATGTCTAGGGACTTACAGGGGAGGATAAAGAAAAAAAGGGAAGCTTATGTCATATACCGACGGCTAAATACTATAGAATCTTTGGAGAAATATAGGAAATTAAGAAGTAAAATTAAAACTGTTAAGAGAGAGCATGAAAAATTCTTGGCTAGTAAAATTAAGGAAAACCCAAAGACGTTCTATAAATATATTAAGAGCAAGAGGGTAACTAAAGAAAGGGTAGGGCCTATTAGAGACCATGAGCTAGAACCTCCACTTTTTTTGCCTGCTTAAGGCCCACTTAACGCCCATTTAACCGCTGAAATGACGTATAAAGCCCATATATCGCCCATTTTGGCACAAAATGGAAATAGGCGGGCATTTTTCAGAAACTTATCGCCGAGCGTTACTTTCCCCGTGTGCTTAATGCTGAGAAAAAATATTACGCCTGCCCGCTTTTTTTGGGCGGAATCAGCAGGATGGGCGAATTCAACGCCTATAATATTGTCCAGGGTTACTTTCCGCACGGAATTAACGCCGAGATTCAATATTAACGCCCGGCAACAGTTTTTTGTCGTAAAGAGCATATTTACCCAAACTAGCGGCCCTGGAGGTCACCCAGCGTCAATTACACCACCTCGCACACATTTCACTCACTATTCGCTCACTCAGAAACCGCCGACAAAAAGTGGAACTAACCGGAACGAATCACAGCGTTATGGACACCATGTTGTAGATCACAAGTCGCGTCCTTTAAAAAGCTGCTGTGCTTCAACCTCGGCAGAGTTCGGATGTACTCTGCAGGTCATTGGAGTTGATGTGAACATCTCTAAAAACATCTTGACCACACTGTGACCGATTGAAATTGAAGGGGTGTGCTCGTCCGGACATTCCTTGTTTGTGTGCAATCGATGGAAAACAGAGAGCCACTGCAATGGGGCCTGTCTTGGTGACCAAATACATGCAGCAGACTCGACATCACCGAACGAACGCTGCACTACATTATGTGCCCAATGTACGAAGTGACAGACAGATGACAGAATACCACCCTGAGCAGGTAGCTCAATTCGTTGTGGTCTACTCCAAGTTACACAACTTGGCTATCAGGAGGGAACACCCCCCGCAAATACAAGGAGAAGCAGTCTTACCTCGACTTGCCCGACACCACCTGCCTTCAGAGACTGCGCTTCCACAAAGAGGTTATCACTGAAATATGCCAGCTGATAAGGGCAGACCTGCAACCTGCCAGCACCATCAGAACTGCACTGTCTGTCGAGGTCAAAGTCACCGCGGCACTGTCGTTCTATGCCTCGGGTTCTTTTCAGGCCCCAGCTGGTGACATTTGCGAACTTTCTCAGCATGCCATACATCGCTGCATTAGACAGGTCACTGAAGCCCTGTAAACATGCAGGAGGAACTTGATCAGCTTCCCTATGACCAGGGAGGCACAGAGTGAGAGGGCTCTAGGTTCCTCCAGAATTGCAAACATCCTCAAGGTGCAGGGAGCAATAGATTGTACGCACATTGCGATGCGAGCACTTTTTCAAGATGCTGAGGTTTTCAGGAACCGCAAGGGATTCTACTTGGTGACTGTCCAGCTAGTTGTCGACCACCAGCATATTATACTGGCAGTGAATGCTCAATTTCCAGGCAGCATCCATGATGCGCACACCCTGCGTGAGAGCATTGTATCTGACTTGTCTGGCTGATGACCCCCCTGCGTGACACCTACACCAAGTCCAAGAGAAGATACAACAAGAGCCACAGAGCAACCTACAATATCGTGGCGAAAACCATTGGAGTTCTGAAGCAGCGCTTCAGATGCCTGCACCACTCAGGAGGCGAGTTCCAATACCACCCTGAGCAGGTAGCTCAATTCGTTGTGGTCTACTCCCAGTTACACAACTTGGCTATCAGGAGGGAACAAGAATTGCCTGAAAAGTTTGACAGTTCACTTCACCAGAGAGAGGAAGAGGAGGACGTGGAGGCGGACGCTGACATCGGGCCAGACAATCAGGCTGATGCTGAAGCCATGCCCCCGCCCCACTGTAGACCGCATGAAAGGGCCCATGGTGGCATGATAGCTGCAAGAGCCTTACGTCAGGAGCTCATCAGTGATCGGTTTGCCTGAAAGAACGTTGGTGTTATTTACAAGGCTGACACACTACTGGGTGTGCAGGTCATACATCAATTGTGGACATCACCTTGGTGACAGTTAAAATTTAAGTTGATTGAAGTTAAGTGTAATTATACCCTTAGATGTTAAGGAATCACCAGTGTGTAATGGTGCAGCTATCTGAGCCAATGTGCTACAAGGTTTTGTTAAATAAAACCATTTAAACCGAACATTAGTCCGAAGTCATCAGTATTTCTGTATAAACCAACCCTTCCCCACCTCTACCCCTTCCCCTTCCCCTCCTGACTCCAAGCCGCCTGGCCGAGGAGGTCCTTAGGCGATGCTTCTTTTGGGGGCGGGGGGGGGTGACGGCCAAAGCGCTGCTTGGACGGATATGGGAGAGGATGGTCCCGAAGTGGGAGCGTGCTCCGAGCCATAAGCAAGATGTTGCTGCTGGCTCTCATGTGTGGTTGGCAATAGGGGTGCGGCACCTTGGGGTGCAGTGCGGTGCTCGGGACCACTGGGAGCCCTCTGCCACCAGTGTTCCTGGCTATCAGCTCCAGGGCCTCCTCCATCCCTTCCATTTTATATGTTATTTGTTGGACAAAAACTCGGTGCCAACTATGTTCTTGGCGCTTAGTGGGCTTTTTGCTACTGGTGAATCTCCGTCGTTCTTCCCACAACAGCCAAACAAGCACACACCACAGCCACACATGCTTTCAGTGCCTCTGAGCTCCCTCTCTCTCTCTGTCTCCTCTTCTGCGCATGTCATGATGACCCTTGACCTTCTGAATCGTGGGAATCGAGCGTTGCCATGCTGTTGCTAAGGATGGCCACACTTTACAGCAGAAGGTCAGAAAAATTTAACGCTACCGCCCATTTGATATTGCTCGCGGTAATGCCCATTTTCAAAAATGTAAACTAGGTGTTTTGAGAATGGGCGAGAAGCCGGCGATCTGAAAACCCTTTTTTAATATCCATGCCAGAAATAACGCCCATTTTTGGGCAATAAGCTCAAAAGTGGAGGTTCTAGCCCCATAAGGGTAATCTTTGTGTGGAGGCAGAAGATGTTGGTATGGTTCTTAATGAATACTTTGCGTCTGTTTTGACAAAGGAAAGGGGCAATGCAGATACTGCTATCGGGAAGTGTGAAATTCTGGATGAAAAAACCATAGTGAGAGAGGAATATTAAGGATTTTAGCAGCTTTGAAAGTAAATTAAGTCCCCAGGCCCAGATGAAATATATACCAGGCTATTGAGCGAAGTAAAAGAGGAAATGGCAGAGGCCTTGACAATCATTTTCCAGTCCTCTTTGGATTTGGGCATGGTGCCGGAGGACCACCATGCTAATGTAGTACTCTTGTTTAAGAAGGGAGAGAGGAATAGGCCGAGTAATTACAGGCTTGTCAGCCTAACCTCAGTGGTGGGAAAATTATTGGAAAACATCCTGAAAGACAGGATGAATCTACATTTGGAAAGGTAAGGATTAATTAGGGACAGTCAGCACGGATTTGTTAAGGGAAGATCGTGTTTGACTAACCTGATTGAATTTTTTAAGGAAGTAACCAAGAGGGTCAATGAGGGTAGTATATATGGACTTTAGCAAAGCTTTTAATAAGGTCCAACATGGTAGACTGGTCACGAAGGTTAAAGCCCATGGGATCCAGATTAAAGTGGCTAGTTGGATCCAAAATTGGCTTAGAGGTAGGAAGCAAAGTGTAATGGTTGATGAATGTTTTTGTGACTGAAAGGATGTTTCCAGTGGGGTTCAGCAGGGCTCAGTACTGGGCAGAGCAGTGGCAAATGGAATTTAATTCGGAGGTGTGAGGGAGGGCTAATAAGGAAAGGGTATGCACATTAAGCGGTAGGCCACTTAATAGTGTAGATGAATAAAGGGACCTTCATTTGGGGAGGGCTAACAAGGAAAGGGAATACACATTAAATAGTAGGACACTGAAGTGTAGAGGAACAAAGGGACCTTGGAGTGCATGTCCATAGATCCCTGAAAGTAGCAGGCCAGGTAGATAAAGTGGTTAAGAACGCATACGGAATGCATGCCTTTATTAGCCAAGGCACAGAATACAATAGCAGGGGGGGTTATGCTTTAAGTGTATAAAACACTAGTTAGGCCACAGCTGGAGTACTGCATACAGTTGTGGTCACCACATTACAGGAAGGATGTGATTACCCTGGAGAGGGTGCAGAGGAGATTTAAGATGATGTTGCGGGGAGTGGAGAATCTTAGCTATGAGGACAGATTGGATAGTTTGGATTTGTTGTCCTTGGAACAGAGGAGGCCGAGGGGAGACCTCATTGAAGTATATAAAATTATGAAGGGCCTAGATACAGTGGATAGAAAGGGTCTATTTTCCTTAGCAGAGGGGTCAACAACCTGGGGCATAAATTTAAAGTAATTGGTAGAACATTTAGAGGGAATTTGAGGGGAAATTTCTTCACCCAGAGGGTGGTGAGGTCTGGAACTCACTGCCTGAAAGGGTGGTAGAGGCAGAAACCCTCACCACATTTAAAAAGTACTTGGATGTGCACATGAATATACTCAATGACTGAGCCTCCACAGCCCTCTGGAGTTTTCAACAGTACTACAACAATTTCAAATTTGTTTAAACTATTACAACTGGGCACTGCAACATTAGAGAGGGAGATTTAGAAAGTACAGTAAAATTGGGTAAGTTGGAAGAAAAGCAATAATGATTTAAAAAAACAATTACAGAAGGGATTATGTAAGAGTATATAGGCAGTGGAAACACTATGGGTAGAGTAAAGGAACAGCAAAGGATGCAAGACCTGCTTGGTGTTGCCTCGCTTCATCCTTATTCTGGGTCAGGTAGCATGATTCGTATGAGAGTGAGCACTGAAAGCAGTACAGTGCTGGCCACATTCAAAATGACATCCAGGTTGTTGGGGGGGCTGGTGGGGAGTGGTGATGGGGAGGTGGCTTGCAGACACAATATTCCACCTGCAATCCATTTGAATTAATATCAACAACAACTTGTATTTATATAGCACCTTTAATGTAGAGAACTGTCCCTAGGCGCTTCACAGGAGTATTATGAGATAAAACAATTTGACACCGAGCCGCATTAGTAGAAATTAGTGCAGGTGATCAAAAGCTTGGTCAAAGAGGTAGGTTTTGAGGAGCATCCTGAAGGAGGAAAGAGAGGTAGAGAGGCGGAAAGGTTTAGGCAGGGAATTCCAGAGCTTCGTGCCTAGGCAACAGAAGGTATGGCCACCAAAGGTTGAGCAATTATCAGGGATGCTCAAAAGGGCAAAATTAGAGGAGCGGAGACATCTCGGTGGGTTGTGGGGCTGGAGGAGATTACAGAGATAGGGAGGGCGAGGCCATGGAACTTTCTAATAAGGATGAGAATTTAGAAATCGAGGTGCTGCTTAACCGGAAGCCAATGTTGGTCAGTGAGCACAGGGGTGATGGGTGAGCGGGACTTGGTGCGAGTTAGGACATGGGCAGCCGAGTTTTGATTCACCTCTAGTTTACATAGGGTAGAATGTGGGAGGCCAGGCAGGAGTGCATTGGAATAGTCAAGTCTAGAATTAACAAAGGCATGGATGAGGGCTTCAGCAGCCATTGAGCTGAGGCAAAGGAGGAGATGGGCGATGTTACGGAGGTGGAAATAGGCGGTCTTAGTTATGCTGCGGATATGTGGTCGAAAGCTCATTTCAGAGTCAAATATGACACCAAGATTACAAACAGTCTGGTTCAGCCTCAGACAGAAGTTGGGGAGAGAGGGATAGAGTCAGTGGCTAGGGAACGGAGTTTGTGGCAGGGACCGAAAACAATGGCTTCGGTCTTCCCAATATTCAATTGGAGAAAATTTCTGCTCGGACAAGCAGTCTGACAATTTAGAGACAGTGGATGGGTCCAGAGAAGTGTTAGTGAGGTAGAGCTGGGTGAATTCATGTGGAAACTGATGCTGTGATTCAGCCAAAGTAATTTTTTTTTTTAAAGGAGCAGTACTGCACACACCTCATATTTTACCTGTAACCTACTTGATAGAACTGAGAAAGAAAGTTTATATGTAGGGACTAGTGGGCCTTTTCATTTACAGTACAGATAATTTGCCACTGCAAACCAATTCTTTTCACTTTTACTGTCTGTCAAAAGATAATAGAAGAATAGTTTGAGGTTTCAGTTCCAGCAGTGAATGACGGGTTACACTCAGTCCTTTAAGGAGCGAGCGTCATGCGTGGGCTGAGCCGATTCCTATAAAGAGGGAGCAGTCTGAATCAGCCTTGTTCCTTTTAAGGGCAGTCAGGCTGGATTGAATTTGCTCCTAAAGGGCTATTTATTTCATGTGCTCATCTTCATCTTTGGATCCACTATTTTTTGTCATTCCAATAGTGACATAACTTTCACCAGAAGACTACTTGACAGTCTTTTCAGACTTTCATACTTTCCCCATCAATCATTTTGCTGTGAGGTGATAACAATCCTGGAGAAAATATACTGAAACAGAAATGGAATACTCCCTGCAGTTTGAACAATTCAGCTGAGAAAAAAAATCAAAGTAATCCATCATATCCAACCATGCTATTATATCTGCTTTTATACAGATAATAGGCTGGAGAAAGTACATTCAAGAGGATAATGACTGGGAAAACCAAGGCACATATCATGTATCACATTAGTTAATTGTAAAGTGCACTATTGAAATACCTTCTATACTAAAAATGATGCTTTATGTTATTTAAAAAAGGAAAATAAAGAGTTTGAACTAAGATCTATCTTATAAAATGTTGATGACACAAATCATATTCTCCATTCAGGTGGAACAATGGCCAATACAATCTCCTCCTGTTCCTCACCACTGGGCAAGTGACTTAAGCTACCTTTCAAGCTGTCCCTAACTAGACACTTTTAATGCTTGGATATTCAAGAGTTAAGTAGCTTGCTGTCTAAATTTCTGTCATTGTTTCATGATGTATAAGGAACATGATTACTGTTTGCTATAAGCTGCCATTCCCGCTCACCCTGGGACAGGCTTTTGCAATGTTAAGGGGACTGTGAATGGGCCGTGCTTAAAGAGACTACACAACCCAAAAGAAATTATGGCGAACATTGGACATGATCTTCTAATATCTCTGTAATTGTGTTTTGTGATGACAAAATGCAGTCCAGACATGCTTTGTGTTATCTTGACGATCTGTAAAAACATCATAAAATAAAAAAAAATCTTCTGTCCCATATGCACTGCCACGCTGGCGTTGGAAAGAACCTGGCTTGATCAACATTTCCGGACGAGAGCTGATAGTATAACCCCTCCTCATACCAGTGTGAAATTTTACTCAGCTGTCCCTCGGCCCAAGTGCAATGTAAAGTGCCAGGTCTTAGGGCCCAAGTTTCCACATGATTTGCGCCTGATTTTTAGGAGCAACTGGTGGAGAACAGACTATCTTAGAAATCGCAATTCTCCACATTTTTTTTTCTGCAGTTCTAGTCAGGTAGAACAGTTCTACTTTGGAACAGAATTTTTTCTTCAAAAGGGGGCATGTCCGGCCACTGACGCCTGATTTGAAAGTTTCCACAGTGAAAACGTACTCCAAACTAAAGTAGAATGGAGCAAGTGAAGATTTTTGTAGAACTGAAAAAACCTGTTCTACACATTAAAAAATCAGGCGCAGGTTACAAATTAGGCGTCCAGAACGAGGTGGGGGGGGGGGAGGGAAGTCATTAAATTCTATAATAAATCCTTATTTATACTTCTACAAATATTCTACAAATAAATCCAACCTGAATAAACATTTATAAGCAAAGAAAAGATTAAATAAACCATCTTCCTATCTGTGTGAAAGTGCTTCAGGCAGGCCTTTCGGGACCGAAGGTTGAACGGGCCGGCCCGAGACTTCGGGCAGGGCCCGTCCCCAGCACCAGATTTACAGGTAGGTGGCGTTGGGTTGGGTCGGGTCGGGGAGGGGAGGTTCGGTTCAGGTTGGGGGGGAGAGAGAGGGAGAGGGGGAGAGAGAGGGAGAGGGGGAGTGGAGGGAGAGAGAGAGGGGGAGGGGGGAGGGAGAGAGAGAGAGGGAGGGGGGAGGGAGAGAGAGAGAGAGAAAGAGGGAGGGGGAGAGAGAGAGAGAGAGAGAGAGAGAGAGAGAGAGAGAGAGAGAGAGAGAGAGGGAGAGAGATGGGGGGAGGTCAGGTCGGATCCAGTCCGGGAGCGGGAGGATCCTAGCACCTGAAGAAGGAAAAAAAAATCTTGTGGAAAATTTCAATAACCTACACCCACACTTCCCCACTGCTGCCACAAATAAATAGAAGTTAACAAAATTACATTTCACCACCTATCTTGCTCTCCGGATGATACCGCCCCGGGACTACCGATGTACTGGCTGCTTTCCCTATCGGACGTAGCGCCAGGTGCTATGGCAAGCGAAAGCAGTCAAGCTGGTGACTATGGCGCTATGGGGGAGTTGCACACTCAGTGACATCACCAAGTGGGCGGCGCTACCGAACACAGCGCAAACGGTCAGTGCCTTCACTGAAGTTCGCGGTAGGCGCTGACAGCGCAGCGCTCGAGCAGGAGGTGCATAGCACTCAGTCAGGGTGGCGCTAATCCACCGAATTTCACACCCGTGGAATTGCAGACATGAGTCCACACCTTCAGCTGCAGTCCACCTGATTTTGGAGTGATGATTGGGTGACCAGGGAATAAATGGGTGGAAGTTTTGATTTATCTGAACTTCGCCCACTTTATGCTGATGCAGATTTTAGTGAACAGGACTGGTGGTTATGAAACCAAACAGGCAAACACTTCATTTCTATGTTAATTTGGGGGGAGTAGTTTTGCAAACAATTTTGCACCATCCTGGAACATCAAACATTAATCATACCCACGTGGTATAGGCATCTACAGTTTCCAGGCAGCAGTGAGTACCTTGGAGGTCATGGAAAGGACACAAAAATATTACGCGTATTTCAGACTTTTTTTTTTTGCTTTTCCTGTTGGCAGTTAAATGCTCATGATTCTTTGTGCTAATTTCTGTGACTTTTCTTTCCCACCTGCATTACTAGTAACATCAATGCTATCTGACATGTTTGGAAGGGGAGGAGGATGTATGCGGAGGTGCCAGGCAGATCCGGCAGCACAAGAATTGCTCAGAGTTCACCTGCTGATAGCCACACACATGCATCAGTCCACGGAAGTGAACCGAGCTTGGTTAGTGCAGGTGGAAACACCTCTTCCCAGAGGAAGCTGGGACAGCAGATCTAATGGAACCACTAAGGTCTGTGAATGTCTGACTAATCATAATGCTGGGAAGTTTCTTCAGAAGCATCCCAGTTACAGCAACAACAGCTTGCATTTATATAGCACCTTTAACAGAAGAACATCCAAAGCACTTCGCAGAGGCATAATCAGACAAAAATTGATGCCGGGACAAAGGAGAAATTAGGAGGGGGCAACCAAAAGCCTGGCCAAAGAGATGGGTTTTAAGGAGGGCCTTAAAGGAGAACAAGGAGGTGAAAGGTTGAGAGGTTTTGGGAGGAAATTCCAGAGTGTGGGACCTAACTGGCTGAAGGCAATGTTGGCAATGTTACACTGCATGAAAGAAGGCATGCCAGGGTAATCAAAAGCCAGCTTATCCAGATTGGTCACGCCAGCAAGATGCTACCAATCATTTCTGCAGGCCCTGGTGCACCGACCAGGCAATAGCCACAGTCTTCTTACTGCGTGTGTCAGCAGTGATCCAGATGCAAAGCTGTGCCATCTGCTACAAGGATATTTGCAGCTTTCATGCAGGCACATCCAGTATCGGTAATATTTAGCTGTGGTCTAAAACTTGGCTGCATCTCCTTCCAGGAATGTTACAATGCTGACCTTTGGGAACGGTACCATGGAGAAGGCAACCTTGCATGCAACCACCTCTTGTAGCACCAGTTCAACAGCCATTAAACAGAGTCAGGTGCGAGGCTGCTCTATCACTTGACTGCAGACTCATGCCTGTCTTTCCCTTCATTATTCCTGATTAGTTCTCAGTTCCCTGCCCCATTAGCCTTGGCAAAGGCTGAGAATAAGTTGAGTTGCCTTCTGAGATATTCCAAAGGCTTTCAGAATTTTCATTACTCTATTGTGACATTTCACTTTCATTTGATCAATTCCTTTAGATTTTATTTGCACAGAATTTTCTGTTCACACCACCTGATCAAGTCTATATGTAAAGCTATACTAATGGGCTGACTCCAGAGAATTGGGAGTTAATGGCACGCTCCTACATTACAACGGTGACTACACTTCAAAAAGTATTTCATTGGCTGACAAGCACTTTGGGATGTCCTGAGGTTGTGAAAGGTGCCATATAAATGCAAGTCTTTCTTTCTTTCTTTTTTCTATGCCACGATGCCAATCTAGTATGTCAGTCGAAATCCCCATTGTTTAATTTTTTTTAAAAGATGTGTCCAGTTTTGGGCACCACACCTTCAGGAAAGATATATTGGTCCTGGAACGGGTACGGCACAGATTCACCAGAATTATATCAAGATTAAAGGGTTAAATTATGAGGACAGAGTGCATAAACTTGCTTTGTATTCCCTTGAGTTTGGAACAGTAAGGGGGTGATCTAATTAATGTGCTTAAAATGATAAAAGGATTCGATAGGGCAGATACAGAGAAACTAGTTAATCTGGTGGGGAAAACAGAACAAGGGTACATAATCTTAAAATTAGGGTTAGCTATTTAGGAGTGAAAGCAGGAAACACTTTATACACAATGTGTAGTGGAGATCTGGAACTCTGTCACCCAAGACTGTGGGTGCTGGGATAAGTGACAATTTCAAGATTGAGAGCAATAGATCTTTATTAGGTAAGGGTATCAAGGGATATGGATCAAAGGCTGGTAACTGGATTTGAGGTACCCCACATCCATGATGTAAGTGAATATTGAAACAGGCTCAAGGGGCTGAACAGCCTTTCTCCTGTTCCTATGTTCCCATGTAGGGCAAAGGGAATTAGTGAGGCAGGGTTTGAGAAATCCGATTGACCGTGCAACAGCAACACAGCTAGGGTCTGTTTCCCAGTCTGTGTTCACAGATTGCAAGGCGGAGTTGTTAATCCTTTAATCTTTATAACCTTTACTTGTTTGAAATAAATCTTATCATTTCACTTCTATCTTTGAACAAAGATCAATGGGGCTGAGGATCCGCGAGGCAGTGATACCAGCACTTAAACCAAAATCATGTCCGCTGATCCTGGCAAACATTGTGTGGTCATGGGGAGGTTCCCTCAGTACCATGTTGCTGGCAGGTGCCTGCAGTACCAGGGGGCCATGCAGGACCCTGCCATTACTGGGGAAGGTGGGCAGACCAGCTGAGAATGGGATGGAGGGAGGAGTGGAGGCGCTGAATACCCACTCCCCACCCCCCGCATCCCCCTTTGTAATTGCTGTGTCACAGAATAGGCCCTCTGCTTTAGGGGGTCCAGACCACATCCCGACGTCAGCCCCACAGCCCCCACTCAATATGCTGGTGCTTTGCTGGAACTTTGAAAGTACAAGGAATGTGAGAGCTCCTGATGGAGAAAGTCCCCGGCCCTACTGCATCGCTGCCCTTGTTTGGCCCAGCAGAGGCTCCATTCCCACAAATCCAAACAGTAGCTCTGGGGCGAGGTTGGGACCTGGCACATCTGAATCGAAGCCTAGTTTTCCGCCCTTCAGCTGCATTCCTGCCAGTGTTACAGTGTGAGTGTGCTGGAAAGAATGTGACTTTTTGGTCTTGATATCTATTTGATAGCTGAATTCTTAAATCAGATGTCAGCTCTAAGGGTCCACTTTTCCACATTGCCTACCTGAAGCTACAAATGACCATCCTGGGATCCCAGGAACAGGATCATTTGAATATCAGGAGTGCACATCTGTTCCATTAACCACGTTACTGGGGAGCCAATGGAATTCTGGAGTCTGACCCCTGTATCCACTGGAAAAAAATTTCACTGAATTTTGTCCTTTTATTATGTTGCTGATATCATAATGGCAATTAATCTCATGTATTGATTACCATTGAGATATGTCATTGAGAGGCCCACTTGTGGCCATTATATTCTGGCTGTAAAATTGGTAAAACTGGCAGGATTTCTGGAGAACCCAGCATCCTGTTAGTCCCGTCTATAGAAATGACATCATAAGGAGCGGGGGTGGGTGGAAGAGTGTTGTACGTCTGCATCTGGAATATGACATCTGAATAATATCTGCATGCAGTCTTATTAGTAGATTGTGTAATGGTACAGAAAAGCTTAACAGCACTGTTGGAAAAGCAATGTGTGAGGAGGACACAAAAAATCTACAAAAGGACATAGACAGGCTAAATGAATGAGCAAAGATTTGGCAGATGGAGTATAATGTTGGAAAGTGTAAGGTGATGGATGCACTTTGGCAGAAAAAAATCAAAGAGCAAATTATTATTTAAATGGAGAAAAATTGCAAAGTGCAGCAGTACAGCAGGACCTGGGGGTACTTGTGCATGAAACGCAAACGGTTAGTTTGCAGGTACAGCAAGTGATCAGGAAGGCCAATGGATTCTTGGCCTTTATTGCAAACGGGATGGGGTATAAAAGCAGGGAAGTCTTGCTACAGTTATACAGAGTATTGGTGAGGCCACACCTGGAATACTGCGTGCAATTTTGGTTTCCATATTTACGAAAGAATATACTTGCTTTAGAGGCAGTTCAGAGAAGGTTCACTAGGTTGATTCTGGAGGTGAGGGGGTTGACTTATGAAGAAAGATTGAGTAGGTTGGGCCTCTACTCATTGGAATTCAGAAGAATGAGAGGTGATCTTATTAAAACTTATAAGATTATGAGGGAGCCTGACAAGGTAGATGCAGAGAGGATGTTTCCACTGATAGGGGAGACTAGAACTAGGGGCATAATCTTAGAATAAGGAGCCGACCATTTAAAACTGAGACGAGAAGGAATTTCTTCTCTCAGAGGGTTGTAAATCTATGGAACTCGCTACCTCAGAGAGCTATGGAAGCTGGAACATTGAATAAATTTAAGACTGAGATAGACAGTTTTTTAACTGATAAGGGATTAAGGGGTTATGGGGAACGGGCAGGGAAGTGGTCCTGAGTCCATGATCAGGTCAGCTATAATCTTATTGAATGGCGGAGCAGGCTCGAGGGGCCGTACGGCCTACTCCTGCTCCTATTTCTTATGTTCTAATGTTCTTATGTTAACTAATAACACAACATTGATTAAAGCACAGATCTAAAAGAATAGCTAACGAGACATGGAATGAATCCTCTTCGACGGTGAATTAATTTGAGGAGAGGCCGTTAGCTGCAAAACTTTGAAAGATCAAACTAACAATCATTGCAAGGCTGCAGCATCTAGTGAAGTGAAATTAAGGATGGGAGCTTAAAATATTAATCGATCATATTTTTATTTACAATCAACAAATTCCATTATTCCAAACTGTGGGGTTTATGGTATAGAAACATAGAAAATAGGTGCAGGAGTAGGCCATTTGGCCCTTCGAGCCTACACCACCATTCATTAAGATCATGGCTGATCATTCCCTCAGTACCCCTTTCCTGCTTTCTCTCCAGACCCCTTGATCCCTTTAGCCAGAAGGGCCATATCTAACTCCCTTTTGAATATATCCAATGAACTGGTATCAACAAATCTCTGTAGGGAATTCCACAGGTTAACAACTCTGAGTGAAGAAGTTTCTCCTCATCACAGTCCTAAATGGTCTACCCCTTATCCTAAGACTGTGTCCCCTGGTTCTGGACTTCCCCATCATCGGGATCATTCTTCCCGCATCGAACCTGTCCCGTCCCGTCAGAATCTTGTATGTTTCTATGAGATCCCCTCTCATCCTTCTAAACTCCAATGTATAAAGGCCCAGTTGATCCAGTCTCTCCTCATATGTCAATCCCGCCATTCCGGGAATCAGTCTGGTGAACCTTCGCTGCACTCCCTCAATAGCAAGAACGTCCTTCCTCAGATTAGGAGACCAAAACTGAACACAATATTTCAGGTGAGGCCTCACCAAGGCCCTGTACAATTGCAGTAAGACCTCCCTGTTCCTGTACTCAAATTCCTCAGCTATGAAGGCCAACATACCATTTGCCTTCTTCACCACCTGCTGTACCTGCATGCCAACTTTCAATGACTGATGAACCATGACACCCAGGTCTCGTTGCACCTCCCCCTTTCCTAATCTGCCGCCATTCAGATAATATTCTGCCTTCGTGTTTTTGCCCCCAACGTGGATAATCTCACATTTATCCACATTATACTGCACCTGCCATTCATTTACCCACTCACCTAACCTGTCCAAGTCACCCTGCAGCCTTTTAGCGTCCTCCTCACAGCTCACACCGCCACCCAGTTTAGTGTCATCTGCAAACTTGGAGATATTACACTCAATTCCTTCATCTAAATCATTAATGTATATTGTAAATAGCTGGGGTCCCAGCACTGAGCTCTGCGGCACCCCACTAGTCACTGCCTGCCATTCTGAAAAGGATCCGTTTATCCCGACTCTCTGCTTCCTGTCTGCCAACCAGTTCTCTATCCACGTCAGTACATTACCCTCAATACCATGTGCTTTGATTTTGTTATGAGTTATGAGGTGTTCACAATCTAACTGCTGCTAACTTTAATATTTAGGGCATGGTCTGACTTTGATGAACAGATAACCTCATACAAATACGACTGAACTGACCACTTTCAGCAAAGGAGTCATCAGCTCCATGGCCATTCTATGTCACGTAAATGGAGATTTTTGGCTAGCATGGCAAAAATTCCTGACAACACAGACATTTTAAGGTCTGAACCTTACTATTTTTATATATCTATGCATCAAACTGTATCATAGGTGCAGGTTTATTGTGGGATATAAAAAAGCATGCAAGAAGAACGAATCATTTGGCCCAACAAATCCAGTCGTTCGACAGACCATAGCTCCAAAAACATGCAACATCTTTGCTCCCGGAGTAAATGCTGGAATCTGCCAATGGTGACCTCTGGCTCTGACTTCGCTAAAGTTGACAGGTCAGAGGGCAGTCACTTAAATGAACTGTGTGTGTGTGCTTGCGGCACTAGGGGCGCATCTCGGGCACCCACCAGAGGAAAGAAGCTGCAAAATGCAGCATGCGGGACAATCAGTTGGGGGGAGCCAAGGGACCCTCCTGGTAACCTAATTTTAGTGGCACGTCAGCCTCCTTTAGAAGGGTCCAGAACATGCTGCCAATATTAAAAAATTCTGCAAGGGTCTATGGCACAATCCAGCTCAATACCTGCCATTCGGATTATAGGCCCACCAATCCTGTGTCAGGCCAGGGACGAAGAAAATCCCAGCCTGGGAGTCCCTGGCCCTAACCACACTTCCTCTTACACCAGTGATCTTGTTTGGGTGGGCCATGCTTCATTTCACAATGAAAGTCAGCGGGCTATTCAACAATGGGGATATCAAAGCCGAGCTCAATCCTGTTCCCAACCAACATCCACATATTAGCATTGAAGTGATCAGGAGTTGCAATGCTGGCTGATTTTTTTCACATTCTGTAGCCCAGGATGCAGGGCCAATTGGAACATCTCTGCCCTCAAGGAGGCCATGCACAATCAGCCGAAGCTCAATGTGTTTCTGTGTAACCAGAAAATGGTATGATATGAAAAATTCTGCTGTGCATGTAAGGATGGTTGTTTTGTTGCTATGCATAAGATTTTCCATTCTATCCAAAGTGGATTAGAAGTATACTAGTTTGGATGAGAATTCATTTCACTGAGTATATTACAAGTGAGACCAGCTTTAAAATTGGTGGGAACTTTTTTGGATTAGTAATGAACTTTATCCTAATTTGAAGAAACTGCATAGCTAACATAGCACTAATAAATCCCACTAAGTTTTTTTATTCAGCAGAATTCTTAAAAAGGCTCTTTGTAACTTAATATTTCTGTCAGGTTCCCTCGACAATATATCAAAGTTATCAGTCCAATGTCTGCAAAATTTGAAATTATGTAGCAATGAGAGCTTTGATAGCATTGTAATGTACTAAGAGAAAAGCATGAATAAACATGAAGCACTGAGAATTAGGAAGAGCTTTAAACTTTACATCCATGATCTGAAGGAATTAGACGAAAGGTTGAAGTTGTTACCACACACTCAAACTGTGTGTCTGAAATCAAGATTTGGATAAGCCCAAGCTTCCTCCAGATGAATGTCAACAAAATGAAGGCCATCGTTTTGGGTTCCCATCAGCACCTCTATGCAACTGCCATCATCCTCCCCAGCTGCTATCTTAGGCTGCATTAGGAAGTGCGAAAGGTGTCCTGCTTTAACTTGAGCTTAGTTCTGCCCCCGCATCCGCTCCATTCCCCAAAATTGTATTCTTCCACCTCCACAATGTTGACCACTGCTGAATCGATAGTCCATGCTTTGTGTCTTAATGCAAGGAGTATCCGCAATAAGGTGGATGAATTAACTGTGCAAACAGATGTTAACAAATATGATGTGATTGGGATTACGGAGACGTGGCTCCAGGATGATCAGGGCTGGGAACTCAACATCCAGGGGTATTCAACATTCAGGAAGGATAGAATAAAAGGAAAAGGAGGTGGGGTAGCATTGCTGGTTAAAGAGGAGATTAATGCAATAGTTAGGAAAGACATTAGCTTGGATGATGTGGAATCTATATGGGTAGAGCTGCAGAACACCAAAGGGCAAAAAACGTTAGTGGGAGTTGTGTACAGACCTCCAAACAGTAGCAGTGATGTTGGGGAGGGAATCAAACAGGAAATTAGGGGTGCATGCAATAAAGGTGCAGCAGTTATAATGGGTGACTTTAATATGCACATAGATTGGGCTAGCCAAACTGGAAGCAATACAGTGGAGGAGGATTTCCTGGAGTGCATAAGGGATGGTTTTCTAGACCAATATGTCGAGGAACCAACTAGGGGGGAGGCCATCTTAGACTGGGTGTTGTGTAATGAGAGAGGATTAATTAGCAATCTCATTGTGCGAGGCCCCTTGGGGAAGAGTGACCATAATATGGTGGAATTCTGCATTAGGATGGAGAATGAAACAGTTAATTCAGAGACCATGGTCCAGAACTTAAAGAAGGGTAACTTTGAAGGTATGAGGCGTGAATTGGCTAGGATAGATTGGCGAATGATACTTAAGGGGTTGACTGTGGATGGGCAATGGCAGACATTTAGAGACCGCATGGATGAACTACAACAATTGTACATTCCTGTCTGGCGTAAAAATAAAAAAGGGAAGGTGGCTCAACCGTGGCTATCAAGGGAAATCAGGGATAGTATTAAAGCCAAGGAAATGGCATACAAATTGGCCAGAAATAGCAGTGAACCCGGGGACTGGGAGAAATTTAGAACTCAGCAGAGGAGGACAAAGGGTTTGATTAGGGCAGGGAAAATGGAGTTCGAGAAGAAGCTTGCAGGGAACATTAAGGCGGATTGCAAAAGTTTCTATAGGTATGTAAAGAGAAAAAGGTTAGTAAAGACAAACGTAGGTCCCCTGCAGTCAGAATCAGGGAAAGTCATAACGGGGAACAAAGAAATGGCAGACCAATTGAACAATTACTTTGGTTCGGTATTCACTAAGGAGGACACAAACAACCTTCCGGATATAAAAGGGGTCGGAGGGCCTAGTAAGGAGGAGGAACTGAGGGAAATCTTTATTAGTCGGGAAATTGTGTTGGGGAAATTGATGGGATTGAAGGCCGATAAATCCCCAGGGCCTGATGGACTGCATCCCAGAGTACTTAAGGAGGTGGCCTTGGAAATAGCGGATGCATGGACAGTCATTTTCCAACATTCCATTGACTCTGGATCAGTTCCTATCGAGTGGAGGGTAGCCAATGTAACCCCACTTTTTAAAAAAGGAGGGAGAGAGAAAACAGGGAATTATAGACCGGTCAGCCTGACCTCAGTAGTGGAGTGGGTAAAATGATGGAATCAATTATTAAGGATGTCATAGCAGTGCATTTGGAAAATGGTGACATGATAGGTCCAAGTCAGCATGGATTTGTGAAAGGGAAATCATGCTTGACAAATCTTCTGGAATTTTTTGAGGATGTTTCCAGTAAAGTGGACAAAGGAGAACCAGTTGATGTGGTATATTTGGACTTTCAGAAGGCTTTCGACAAGGTCCCACACAAGAGATTAATGTGCAAAGTTAAAGCACATGGGATTGGGGGTAGTGTGCTGACATGGATTGAGAACTGGTTGTCAGACAGGAAGCAAAGAGTAGGAGTAAATGGGTACTTTTCAGAATGGCAGGCAGTGACTAGTGGGGTACCGCAAGGTTCTGTGCTGGGGCCCCAACTGTTTACATTGTACGTTAATGATTTAGATGAGGGGATTAAATGTAGTATCTCCAAATTTGCCGATGACACTAAGTTGGGTGGCAGTGTGAGCTGCGAGGAGGATGCTATGAGGCTGCAGAGCAACTTGGATAGGTTAGGTGAGTGGGCAAATGCGTGGCAGATGAAGTATAATGTGGATAAATGTGAGGTTATCCACTTTGGTGGTAAAAACAGAGAGACAGACTATTATCTGAATGGTGACAGATTAGGAAAAGGGGAGGTGCAACGAGACCTGGGTGTCATGGTACATCAGTCATTGAAGGTTGGCATGCAGGTACAGCAGGCGATTAAGAAAGCAAATGGCATGTTGGTCTTCATAGCGAGGGGATTTGAGTACAGGGGCAGGGAGGTGTTGCTACAGTTGTACAGGGCCTTGGTGAGGCCACACCTGGAGTATTGTGTACAGTTTTGATCTCCTAACTTGAGGAAGGGCATTCTTGCTATTGAGGGAGTGCAGCGAAGATTCACCAGACTGATTCCCGGGATGGTGGGACTGACCTATCAAGAAAGACTGGATCAACTGGGCTTGTATTAACTGGAGTTCAAAAGAATGAGAGGGGACTTCATAGAAACGTTTAAAATTCTGGCGGGTTTAGACAGGTTAGATGCAGGAAGAATGTTCCCAATGTTGGGGAAGTCCAGAACCAGGGGTCACAGTCTAAGGATAAGGGGTAAGCCATTTAGGACCGAGATGAGGAGAAACTTCTTCACCCAGAGAGTGGTGAACCTGTGGAATTCTCTACCACAGAAAGTAGTTGAGGCCAATTCACTAAATATATTCAAAAGGGAGTTAGATGAAGTCCTTACTACTAGGGGGATCAAGGGGTATGGCGAGAAAGCAGGATTGGGGTACTGAAGTTGCATGTTCAGCCATGAACTCATTGAATGGCGGTGCAGGCTAGAAGGGCTGAATGGCCTACTCCTGCACCTATTTTCTATGTTTCTATGTTTCTATTACCTCAAGGCTTGATTCTCCAATGCCCTCGTATTTAGCTTGCCCATCTCAACCCACCACAAGCTTTGACAACCAAAATGCCACAGTCCACATGTACACCTGCACCAAGTCCAACACTCCCATCATCCGTGACCTCCATCCTCTGTTCTCTTGTCTTACATCCCTGAACATTTCTAATCCTGGACTACTCATGCCTCGTTCCGTCCACTCCACCAATGTTGGGTTTTTGTTCAACTACTAAGCTCCTGCCCTCTGGAACTGCCTCCTACTCAACTAATTCCGGGTACCTGCGGAGAATTTAAAAAACCCTCCTCAAAGTATGCGTCTTTTTGGTCCTCTGTCCTAGATTTTTCCTCTTTACCCATGCCCAACATTCACCATAGTCCCGTTCCTCCTCACTAAAAAATGTTCTGAGACGTCTTAATGTGTACATAAGTACAAGCTATTCTTGTTGTTATAAAAACACTCGACTTGTTTTATTTATAAATATTATTTCCCCCTACATTTTTCTCTCTTTCTCTGAAGACACTGTGCTACAGTACATTTCCACAGTTGCTGACCATACTCCATTCCCTTATCTGAATGGTCATTCTTCATTTGTGAGTTTATGCAATCTAAGTCAGCGGGCTACTCACAATGGGGATATCAAAGCGAAGATTGATCCTGTTCTCAGCCAACATCTACATATTGGCGCAGAAGTGATCATTTTTTTCACACTTTCTACCCCAGGACACAAAGGCCAATTGGAACATCTCTACTCTCATCCCTACTGAAGTCAGCTAACTTAACACAGACCAGGGATCAGACTTGAGACATTCCTGACCTGTCTGGCTCAGTTCGGTATTCACTAAGGAGGACACAAACAACCTTCCGGATATAAAAGGGGTCAGAGGGTCTAGTAAGGAGGAGGAACTGAGGGAAATCCTTATTAATCGGGAAATTGTGTTGGGGAAATTGATGGGATTGAAGGCCGATAAATCCCCAGGGCCTGATGGACTGCATCCCAGAGTACTTAAGGAGGTGGCCTTGGAAATAGTGGATGCATTGACAGTCATTTTCCAACATTCCATTGACTCTGGATCAGTTCCTATGGAGTGGAGGGTAGCCAATGTAACCCCACTTTTTAAAAAAGGAGGGAGAGAGATAACAGGGAATTATAGACCGGTCAGCCTGACATCGGTAGTGGGTAAAATGATGGAATCAATTATTAAGGATGTCATAGCAGTGCATTTGGAAAGAGGTGACATGATAGGTCCAAGTCAGCATGGATTTGTGAAAGGGAAATCATGCTTGACAAATCTTCTGGAATTTTTTGAGGATGTTTCCAGTAGAGTGGACAAGGGAGAACCAGTTGATGTGGTATATTTGGACTTTCAGAAGGCTTTTGACAAGGTCCCACACAAGAGATTAATGTGCAAAGTTAAAGCACATGGGATTGGGGGTAGTGTGCTGACATGGATTGAGAACTGGTTGTCAGACAGGAAGCAAAGAGTAGGAGTAAATGCGGACTTTTCAGAATGGCAGGCAGTGACTAGTGGGGTACCGCAAGGTTCTGTGCTGGGGCCCCAGCTGTTTACACTGTAAATTAATGATTTAGACGAGGGGATTAAATGTAGTATCTCCAAATTTGCGAATGACACTAAGTTGGGTGGCAGTGTGAGCTGCGAGGAGGATGCTATGAGGCTGCAGAGCGACTTGGATAGGTTAGATGAGTGGGCAAATGCATGGCAGATGAAGTATAATGTGGATAAATGTGAGGTTATCCACTTTGGTGGTAAAAACAGAGAGACAGACTATTATCTGAATGGTGACAGATTAGGAAAAGGGGAGGTGCAAAGAGACCTGGGTGTCATGGTACATCAGTCATTGAAGGTTGGCATGCAGGTACAGCAGGCGGTTAAGAAAGCAAATGGCATGTTGGCCTTCATAGCGAGGGGATTTGAGTACAGGGGCAGGGAGGTGTTGCTACAGTTGTACAGGGCCTTGGTGAGGCCACACCTGGAGTATTGTGTGCAGTTTTGGTCTCCTAACCTGAGGAAGGACATTCTTGCTATTGAGGGAGTGCAGCGAAGGTTCACCAGACTGATTCCCGGGATGGTGGGACTGACCTATCAAGAAAAACTGGATCAAGTGGGCTTGTATTCACTGGAGTTCAGAAGAATGAGAGGGGACCTCAAAGAAACGTTTAAAATTCTGACGGGGTTAGACAGGTTAGATGCAGGAAGAATGTTCCCAATGTTGGGGAAGTCCAGAACCAGGGGACACAGTCTAAGGATAAGGGGTAAGCCATTTAGGGTGAGATGAGGAGGAATTTCTTCACCCAGAGAGTGGTGAACCTGTGGAATTCTCTACCACAGAAAGTTGTTGAGGCCAATTCACTAAATATATTCAAAAAGGAGTTAGATGAAGTCCTTACTACTAGGGGGATCAAGGGGTATGGCGAGAAAGCAGGAATGGGGTACTGAAGTTGCATGTTCAGCCATGAACTCATTGAATGGCGGTGCAGGCTAGAAGGGCCGAATGGCCTACTCCTGCACCTATTTTCTATGTTTCTATGTTTCTCTGTTTGACACTCAGTAGTGTGTCGCCTGTCTTTGTTTATGTGTATGTGAATAGAAAAGCCTCATTAAAATACCAAAACCATGATTTTAACTCGGAGCGGGAATCGGGTGGGCATTGGCCGAGGTGGGGAGAAAACCGCACTCACCTCAGCAGTGTAACACCTGAGCAATTTGAACTCCTGGGCCTCACCTGCATGCCCCAGGCCAGATTCCTGCCTGAAACTGGTGGGAAGAAGCAGCTGAACGACGGGCTGGAGCATAATGTTGGGTGGCAGGAGGCTGCCGTCGGGTAAGTTGCAATCGGGGGCGGAGCCCAGGGAAGGGGATGCCTAAGCTTTACTTGGAGGAAAACCCCTGCTCTCCTGGTCCCACAAGGAAAAGTAAAACAATGTTTCAAATACTTACCTCTTTGGGCCTCTTCTGGTCCCGGCTCCTCTTCCCGCAGGGAAACTACAATAGCTTTCCCATTCAGGACCATGGTTAAAGTAGAAGCCGGGCCCTGATGACATAAATCAGCATAGAGCAGAAGAGCAGGTTAAAATCGAAGACTGCAGGAAAGGAGCAGGACATCAGCGGGTATATAACCCCAGATGATTTTAACTGACCACCTTCCCGGTTAAAATTGCCCGTAAAGTTTCAACAAAGGGATCACTAGGCACCCGTCGGCTTAGAAAATGTAAGAATTTGAATCAACATCAGATGTACTTAGCTATCGACATAATTATGAAAATCTATTTTTATAAGGAACGTGTGACTAAGTGAAACATGTCAACAGCTGGGTGGGGCTATCAATGAATATCAACTCCAGCAGTTTCGGGTGGAACAACCTTTGATTAACTGCAACCAGATAAACATAGAATTTATTATTTTATTTCAACTAAATTAAGTAAGGAGCTGTTTCAACAACTTCTTTCACAGGTTTTTGTTAGGTGCTATTCACCTGGTGCTACACACCCGAGGCTTCACACTGATGGTGGGCTGCCATTTAGAAGTGCTACAGACTTCACGTTCCTGATTTATCACATCAACGTAACCACTCAATTGTGTTACTGCCCTGTGTTACACTCTCACCTATCATTCTATATACAACCTCTCTCTCTCTCTCTCTTATATATATCGGAGTTCTGATGAAGATTCTACACTTGAAACATTTCTAGTTTTTATTTTAGGTTTCCAGCATTTGCCGGCTTTTATATCCTCTGTTTCTCTCAGATAAAGTCAGGTAACAAGAACTGGAGGCCACTCAGAAAGCAGCACAGGAATTTTCAGTTTTTATTTTTGGGAGCCCGGGAGAAGCGGGAATGGAAAAGCAAAATGTTGCAGATGCTGGAATCTGAAATAAAAACAGACAATGCTGGAAATCTCAGTAGAACTCTGACAAAGGGTCACAGACCCAAAATGTTAACTCTGTTTCTCTCCACAGATGCTGCCTGACCTGCAGAGATTTTCAGCATTTTCTGTTTTTAGAAGCAGGAATGGTCTTAGCCTCTCCACTCCCCTTCTCCACCTGGATCACCTCCACCAATTTCCTGTCCTCCCATTTTGGGCCTGCAGCTCGCTGGCACCATTGAAACAAAATCCGAGCCCAAATTTGGTTTGTGTCTCACGCTGGCACAAACGGGCAGGCAGAGCAGTAGCTCCGTCGAATTTGCAACCATTTCGGACAGAAGTCAAATTTCTTAAGTGATGGTGTGCATGTGGAAGTAAGCAGTCTTGGTAATGGCTAGAATGTACGGCGTTGAAGCTCAGCTCTGGGATGAATAGGATGCCAAGATTCTGCAATGTCTGGTTCAACCTTAGCAAGTGGCCAGGGAGCGGAATGGAATCAGTGACAATAGAACGGAGTTTATGCTGGGGCTGATAATAATGGTCTTCTAACAGTCTTGCCCACCTATTTAGTCACCTGTGTTTTTATTGTAAAAATTAACTACGCATTTAACTTTTTTTTGAACTAATTTGATTTATGGGATGCTGCTCCTTTCTAAACTGTCATGTATCCTACATGGCTACTGTTGGTGCTATCACAGGGTGTGCCACCAGAGGGCACAGCAGTGGGAAACTTGTAGGTTACCTGTACAGGTGTGCCTGGCCCAGTATAAAAGGCAGGCCACCAGCTGTGATCCACACTCTGGAGTTAGCAAATAAAGGACTAAGGTCACTACAGTGCAAGAACAACACATTGCCTCGTGGAGTCATTATTAGAGCATCCAAGGACACAACAATTGGCAACAAGATTACGAACTTTCATGCAAAAATGGCTACCCTTGGTACGTTGCAGCAGTTCGCCAATGGTGATGATTGGAATGCCTTTGTGGAGAGGCTCGAACATTTCTTCATAGCAAACGATTTGGCAGGAGACGACCCGGCCGCACTGGCTGATAAGCGCAGAGCTATCCTGCTAACCAGTTGTGGGCCCACCGTCTATGGCCTCATCAGGGACTTGTTGGCACCAGCGAAGACAATGACCAAGATGTACAAGGAGCTCGTAACCCTGATCCATGAGCAACTCAAGCACAAGGAGAGCATCCTCACAGCCAGATACCGGTTCTACACCCACCGACGGCCTGAAGGCCAGGAAGTTGTGAAATACACCGCAGACTTCAGGAGGCTGGCGACACCGTGCAAGTTCGGCAACCACCTCAACGAAGCGCTGCGGGACATTTTTGTCATTGGAATTAGCCTTGAGGGCCTTCTTCATAAGCGACTGTCGGCGGATACCACAGTCATACTGCAGAAGGCCATCTCTGTGAGCCAGGCATTCACGACCTCGACCTGTGGCTCTAGGCAGATGACTCACCCTTAGGACTCAAACCCGGCAGGTACTGTGCACAAAGTGGCGCCGTTTAGAGACTGGACTGTAGAGAGCGCACCCTCTCACGGAAGAGAGAACAGGCCCCACCGAGTCCCTCAACTCGGAGACCGCCGAGGGGGGCTAACCGAGTAGCTCCATGCTGGCGTTGTGAAGGGAGTCACAGGGCTCACCAGTGCCGCTTTAAAGACCATGTATGCAAAGGCTGCAGCACAAAGGGCAACCTCCAGCAAATGTGTAAGAGAAATATGACTCATTGTGTGTCGATGAACCTGTCCGACGCTAGGAACTACGGCAACAGCCCCAAGAGCAGGCAACTTGAGCCAACCGGGTTCCCACTGCCAGCACTGGGCACCGCGCCGCCACCAGACTGCAGGGACACCATCCAGCAGTTCTGGAACTAGTTTGTCCTTACACACCGGTCACCGCCTCGATAATGTATCTCACCAGTCTAACGTACTTGTCTCACAATGGAACCACAAATGTAATGCAACCTTGTTTTCTAAACTTGAATGTATATGAATGCAATGAGCCTCCGGCATAATCTATATGTGGGGTGGGGGGGAAGAATGGAGTGGTCAGGGACGCACACAAACAGCAACCACCAGCACTCTACTGCATCAACCACTCACCCAAGATTGAAACGACCTGCCAAGGGTCAATCAGATAGAGCCCAGATTGTGCACTGGGCTTAGCTCTATCAATGCAAAGGCGATTTGCACTAAAGGCTTAGGGGAGAGTGATGTCATGTGTACTACATGGCTACTGTTGGTACTATCACAAGGTGTGCCACCAGAGGGCACAGTAGTGGGAGACTTGTAGGTTACCTGTACAGGTGTACCTGGCCTAGTATAAAAGGCAGTCCACCAGATGTGAGCCTCACTCTGGAGTTAGCAAATAAAGGATTCAGGTCACTACAGTTCAAGTACAACATATTGCCTCGTGGAGTCATTATTGGAGCATCTAAGGACACAACGTAAACCTGCAGCTGTTCTGGACTCATGAAACTAATTTGAAATGAACAAAAACACTGCACAATTCAAAATGGCTATTACAGCATGCTTTAATTGGCTGGATGTCAGGAGGTAAATGTAATGATTATTGTACACCCACTTCTATTGTTAACGGCCATTTGGACAGGTAGATTTATAAATGCCCATTTGTTGATGATTACAGTTAACACTGGTGTTGAATCATGCTTTGGAAACAAATACTCGACCCCAATTAATTTACACTGTTGCCACAGATACTGTTAAACTTCCCTAAATGAGAAGTTTCATTATGAAGTGGGGAACTCCAGTCTGCAACAATTCATTTATCTTTCGATGCTGTTCAGGATTTAACAAATGCCCAGATGGTAAAGGCAGAGGTAACGGAGTAACACAGATCTGTGGTCTCGAGTTTGATCCCAGCTAGGTACAGTATTAGACAGTCCCTCATGTCGAGAATGACCCGCTTCCACACCAAAAAAGGATGAGTTCACAGGTGTTTCAAATGAGGAATCTGACATTCCAGGTCCTGAACTACATTTTGAAGGGTGGAAGGGCCCAGGAGCGGCGAGATCGGAGTTGAGGAGCGGTGGGGTCGTGGCCCAGCAGTAGCAGTGTCGGAGTCAAGGAGCCCAGCAGCGAGACAGAGGCCCAGGAGTGGCACAACATATAAGAACAGTGGGGTCCCAGTTAGGATGTCAACAGGGGCACTACAATTGGCCTCAATGCCATTTTTTAGCATGGAAGTGATGTCAGCGGTTCAAGAAGAAGGGTCCCCACCACCTTCTTGGGCAACTAAGGATGGGCAATAAATGCCGGCCTTGCCAACGACATCCACATCCCGAGAATGAATTAAACAAAATTTAGAGTTGCAGTAATAACGGATGAAAAGAACGTTCTGACTTTTTATTTGTCTTGCTCATGTGTTTACTCATGTCTGCGTTTTCATAGGGGAACTTATGACCCTTAGCTATAAACCCCAATGGAAATTAAAATTGTGCGGAGTGTAAAATGGACTTCTGATGCATGACTGTCTTCTGTGTGCTACCGTACAAGATGAATTTCATCAAAAGACCCCCAACCCCAGACAGCTCCCACCCCCAGACAGTCCGCACTGCTAGACGCCCCCACCCCCAGACAGCCCACCAACCCCAGGCAACCCCCAGCCCCAGGCAGCCACGGTACCCTCAGACAGTACCAGCACCCAGCCATGCCCCTTTCTGGCCTTGGGAGGGGTGGGTGGTGACTCTGTCTTTTACAAGGCTGGTGAAACTTCGACATTAGGCTGGGACCCTGATTCGGGCCTACTTTCCAGCCCTTCCATTCCAGTGTGCTGCCACTGGAGTTACAGAAGGAGTGTGCTGGAAAGGCCAAGGATTTTCAGTCCCGATGTTACCTACATGCTGGAAAGGAGCCGCATAGTTTAAGCCACCTATACAGCTACACCATTTCCAACAAAAGTATCAGAAATTGTTGAGAGTTTTATTTAATTTTAGAGATTAAATGAATTGAAATATGTGCGTATAAAACTTTAAACACTAAACATATTGTGAACACGTACTGTAACACTGCTGCACAGAAAAGAAGTCCTTCTGTACCACACAATTACAAGAATTATTTTTTCTCCCCAGATTTCTTTCTTGCTTTCCCTTCCTCAAGACATTAACTCCTTGCTGAGCTGCTGGCCCGCAGGCACCGATTGGCCATGCACCAGAGTGCAAAGTGACCATTCTCCATCACTGACAATTGACAGAGAATGCTGGCGGCTGCTCGACCATTGGATAAATTAATTGAGCACTTCACTCTATGGTTTGACCTAGAATACTGAGTTTTCTTCTAATGAATCAACTTACCACCCTGCACATACTGAATGTAAAGACTGGGGGTGCCCAAATTGCCCACCGCCTGAAATGAGTCTCACCTACCGCTCATAAAGTGTTCTGGCTGCCCCAATGCATGGGGCAGCCAAACCGGAGAAATTCAGCACTTTGTGCTTTTTTTTGGAGCGGGGCGGAAGTGGTCTCATCATCGGGGCGGAAGTGGGGGCGGGGCGGTGTGGCTGTCACTAGCGGGGTGGAAGTGGGGACGGGGCGGTGTGGCTGTCACTAGCGGGGTGGAAGTGGGGACGGGGCGGTGTGGCCGTCACTAGCGGGGTGGAAGTGGGGGCGGGGCGGTGTGGCTGTCACTAGTGGGACGGAAGTGGGGGCGGGGCGGTGTGGCCGTCACTAGCGGGGTGGAAGTGGGGGCGGGGCGGTGTGGCCGTCACTAGCGGGGTGGAAGTGGGGGCGGGGCGGTGTGGCCGTCACTAGCGGGGTGGAAGTGGGGACGGGGCGGTGTGGCCGTCACTAGCGGGGTGGAAGTGGGGGCGGGGCGGTGTGGCCGTCACTAGTGGGACGGAAGTGGGGGCGGGGCGGTGTGGCCGTCACTAGTGGGACGGAAGTGGGGGCGGGGCGGTGTGGCTGTCACTAGTGGGACGGAAGTGGGGGCGGGGCGGTGTGGCTGTCACTAGCGGGACGGAAGTGGGGGCGGGGCGGTGTGGCTGTCACTAGCGGGGTGGAAGTGGGGGCGGGGCGGTGTGGCTGTCACTAGTGGGACGGAAGTGGGGGCGGGACGGTGTGGCCGTCACTAGCGGGGTGGAAGTGGGGCCGGGGCGGTGTGGCCGTCACTAGCGGGGTGGAAGTGGGGGCGGGGCGGTGTGGCCGTCACTAGCGGGGTGGAAGTGGGGGCGGGGCGGTGTGGCCGTCACTAGCGGGGTGGAAGTGGGGGCGGGGCGGTGTGGCCGTCACTAGCGGGGTGGAAGTGGGGGCGGGGCGGTGTGGCTGTCACTAGCGGGGTGGAAGTGGGGGCGGGGCGGTGTGGCCGTCACTAGCGGGGTGGAAGTGGGGGCGGGGCGGTGTGGCTGTCACTAGCGGGGTGGAAGTGGGGGCGGGGCGGAGTGGCCGTCACTAGCGGGGTGGAAGTGGGGGCGGGGCGGTGTGGCCGTCACTAGTGGGACGGAAGTGGGGGCGGGGCGGTGTGGCCGTCACTAGTGGGACGGAAGTGGGGGCGGGGCGGTGTGGCCGTCACTAGTGGGACGGAAGTGGGGGCGGGGCGGTGTGGCTGTCACTAGCGGGGTGGAAGTGGGGGCGGGGCGGTGTGGCCGTCACTAGTGGGACGGAAGTCGGGGCGGGGCGGTGTGGCCGTCACTAGCGGAGTGGAAGTGGGGGCGGGGCGGTGTGGCCGTCACTAGCGGAGTGGAAGTGGGGGCAGGGCGGTGTGGCTGTCACTAGCGGGGTGGAAGTGGGGGCGGGGCGGTGTGGCTGTCACTAGCGGGGTGGAAGTGGGGGCGGGACGGTGTGGCCGTCACTAGCGGGGAGGAAGTGGGGGCGGGGCGGTGTGGCTGTCACTAGCGGGGTGGAAGTGGGGGCGGGGCGGTGTGGCCGTCACTAGCGGGGAGGAAGTGGGGGCGGGGCGGTGTGGCCGTCACTAGCGGGGTGGAAGTGGGGGCGGGGCGGTGTGGCCGTCACTAGCGGGGTGGAAGTGGGGGCGGGGCGGTGTGGCCGTCACTAGCGGGGAGGAAGTGGGGGCGGGGCGGTGTGGCCGTCACTAGCGGGGTGGAAGTGGGGGCGGGGCGGTGTGGCTGTCACTAGCGGGGTGGAAGTGGGGGCGGGGCGGTGTGGCCGTCACTAGCGGGGTGGAAGTGGGGGCGGGGCGGTGTGGCCGTCACTAGCGGGGTGGAAGTGGGGGCGGGGCGGTGTGGCCGTCACTAGCGGGGTGGAAGTGGGGGCGGGGCGGTGTGGCTGTCACTAGTGGGACGGAAGTGGGGGCGGGGCGGTGTGGCCGTCACTAGCGGGGTGGAAGTGGGGGCGGGGCGGTGTGGCCGTCACTAGCGGGACGGAAGTCGGGGCGGGGCGGTGTAGCTAACGCTCGAAGTCATCAGCGCTGCGCTGATGATTGTCATCGCGCTGACGCGTCTTACCGTCCCTCCCCATCAGTTAAAGGGGAGGGCCGCTGTGAACTCTGCAGTCACTTTAGTGGCAAACACTGGGTCACCAGGTAGGGTTTCGGCCGGGCCAGCAGCCTGGCACCCAAGAGGGGGTGCCAGGCTGCCTGTTGGCGACTTGACCGAACCCGCAGCCACAATTGTCGGCCCGACCTGGCAGTGGGCTGACAAAAAAAAATAACTTGGCGTCGCCGGCAGCGCTACCTCCCCTTTAAGGGCGGCCATGCCACCAAACCACAGCAAACCATACCGAGAGTGTACCGACAGCAAAAGCTGTCTGGGGCACCGACCAGCGGCGATGCCGCTCCCGCGGTAAGGGGTCTGCACGTGCACACCACGGCGGGAAAACAGGCGGAGCGGTCCCCTACACTGCTCGAAAACTGAGGAAGGGCAATTTTTTTAAATGGTGGCCCTTCCGCAGAGACTCGGTGGCCATTCCACACCAACCCATGGCCGCTGCTTTCAGGCAGCCATAGGCCTTATAGAAAGGGGCAATTTCAGCTGCTGGGACTCACCACAGTAACTAACACACACTGGAGCATTACTAGAATGTCCAACAATAGTGCTATATCAACGATGTGAAATATCCTCCCTCTCCACCTGCTCGGCATTTGTCCCCAATATTAGTTGTTAATGCCCACATTCTGGCATCTCCTAATTGTGGGAATAGTTTTTACTGGAGAGGGGAGCAAGAACTATCTCAGGATTTTGTGCAAATGAAAAGGCTTTTATTAAAATGATAGAGCAAACACTTTTAGCCGAGCTCTTTCACTGGTGATACCTTGAACAATGAAGAGAAGGAAATAATAGGAAACAGAAATGAACATAGCAAACTCACCATCAGGGGAAATAATGAAAAGGAAAATATATGTATATAACAGAAATGGAAAAAAAAGTGACTAAGACTGGAAAAGCAAATAGAAAAAACGAAAAATCAGGAGGGATGTAATAAAAATTAATATTGTAAAAATTAGCCAATCAAAAAAGGGAAATTTTAAAATAAACTTCCTGCTTTATAATGGGATGTCTATTCGAATCTCTCCAGTCTGTACTCATTTAGTTTGATTTTTTTTATGTGCTTTCTCATATATTTAATGTTGTACTTCTCCAATTTGTAACAAATAGCAGTTTACCAGACTGTCACATTGGACAGGTCATAGAAAAACCAACATACTGGATTTTATCATTCAGCTTATATCGGAGTTAGCGACCTTTTCAGTGATCAGGAAGGTAATAACTAGTTGCAGTGAAGATAAAAGTGAGTAATCACTGAACAGCTTGCATCACATGAGCTGTTCCACAATCCATGTCAAAGTACACTGACATAAACATATGGTGGGCGAAGATTTCCTCTGCGTGCAAAGTGCAGTGAAATCGTAAACATATTTATAAGAACTGGTTTACGAGTTCACTACAACAACAACTTGCATTCATATAGCACCTTTGATGTTGTAAAATGTTCCAAAGCGCTTCATTGGAGCAATTATCAAACATAATTTGAAACTGAGCCATACAAGGAGATATAAGGATAGGTGAGCAAAAACTTGGTCAAAGAGGTAGATTTGAAGGAGCGCCTTAAAGGAGGAGAGATGTAGGGAGGGAACTGCAGGGCTTAGGACCTAGGCAGCTGAAGGCATGACCACCAATGGTGGAGCAGTGAAAATCGGGGATGTGCAAGGTGCCAGAATTGGAGGAGCTCAGAGATCTCGGATGATTGTAGAACTGGAGGAGGTTACAGAGATAGGAAGGGGCGAGGCCATGGAGGAGGGTTTTGAAAGCCAGGATGAGAATTTTAAAATTGAGATATTGCCATACTGGGAGCCAATGTAGGTCAGTGAGCACAGGGGTGATGCGTGAACAGCACAGCATGATCAGTGCCTACTCACTCTGACCAACTCTTCCACTTGCGTAAAATAATTCTTCCAACGTTAGTTACTGTAGGGTATCATATCCCTTATCTCGGGACCCTCATTTCAACAAGAGCAGGCATTGATGACGAGATCCAACACCACCTCCAATGCACCAGTGCAGCCTTCGGCCGCCTGAGGAAGAAAATGTTTGAAGACCAGGCCCTCAAATCTACCACCAAGCTCATGGTCTACAGGGCTGTAGTAATAGCCACCATCCTGCATGGCTCAGAGACGTGGACCATGTACAGTAGACATCTCAAGTCACTGGAGAAATACCACCAATGATGTCTCCGCAAAATCCTACAAATCCCTGGAAGGACAGACGCACCAACATTAGCGTCCTCGTCCAGGCCAACATCCCCAGCATTGAAGCACTGACCAAACTTGATCATCTCTGCTGGGCAGGCCACATAGTCCGCATGCCAGACACGAGACTCCCAAAGCAAGCGCTCTACTCGGAACCCGTCCATGGCAAACGAGCCAAACGTGGGCAGTGGAAATGTTACAAGGACACCCTCAAAGCCTCCCTGATAAAGTGCGACATCCCCACCGACACCTGGGAGTCCCTGGCCAAAGACCGCCCTAAGTGGAGGAAGTGCATCCGGGAGGACGCTGAGCTCCTTGAGTCTCATCGCCGAGAGCATTCAGAAATCAAGCTCAGGCAACAGAAGGAGCCCACCATTTCCTTCAACCACTGTCTGTCCCACCTGTGACAGAGACTATGGTTCTCGTATTGGACTGCACAGCCATCTAATAACTCATGCTAAGAGTGGAAGCAAGTCTTCCTCGATTTTGAGGGACTGCCTATGATGATGATGATCATCATCATCTATTTTTTTCTTCCACTTTCCAGAAAATATATCTTTGCAATTATATATTCTTACATTAAAGGGCATCATCTTTGTTATATATGTGGACTTGTATTTACTTTGTACAGCCACCAGAGGGGTCATTCCCCGTAGTCCCAAGGGATCCCATAATCCTTTGGGAGCACAGGTATTTAAGAAGACTTCACAGGATGGAGAGGTACTCTGGAGACCGGCAATAAAAGACTACGGTCACACTTTACTTTGAACTCACAATGTTCAGTCTGACTCTTTCTCCATATACTACAACTGGCAACAAGATACAGATAGTGAACCCAAAGATGCAGAGAACAGTGGGCATCCTGGAGAAATTTTCGGAGGGAGATGATTGGGAAACTTTTGTGGAGCGACTCGACCAATACTTCGTGGCCAACGAGCTAGATGGTGAAGGGAGCACTGCCAAACGAAAGGCGATCCTCCTCACTGTCTGTGGGGCACCAATGTATGGCCTCATGAAGAATCTGCTCACTCCAGCGAAACCTATGGAGAAATCGTACGACGATTTGTGCACACTGGTCCGAGAGCATTTGAACCCGAAGGAAAGCGTTCTGATGGCAAGGTACTGGTTCTATACCTACAAAAGATCTGAAGGCTAGGAAGTGGCGAGTTATGTCACCGAGCTAAGACACCTTGCAGGACATTACGAATTTGAAGGACATTTGGAGCACATGCTCAGACACTTTTTTGTACTTGGCATTGGCCACGAAACTATACTTCGCAAACTTTTGACTGTAGAAATCCCAACCTTGAGTAAGGCCATAGCGATAGCCCAGGTGTTCATTGCCACTTGTGACAATACTAAGCAAATCTCTCAGCACACAAGTGCTGCCACAAGTGCTGGGAACAAAGTGATGTGGTTTTGAATTGTAACATACAGGGCAGGTCACGCATACCTGCAGCTACACGTCCGCAGATGTCTGAGTCCACCATCAAGGCCATTAACACCTTGTTGGCGCTGCGGGGGTGATCATCGTTTGCATTCATGCCGATTTAAAGGATATGTTTGCAAGGGCTGTGGAACAATGGGACACCTCCAACGAGTGTGCAGGCAAGCTGCTAAGCCTGTTAAACCTGCAAACCACCATGTTGCAGAGGAGGATCACGATGAAACAGAGCCTCAGATAGAGGAGACAGAAGTACATGGGGTACACACATTCATCACGAATTGTCCCCCAATAATGCTGAATGTTGAACTAAATGGACTCCCGGTGTCAATGGAGCTGGACACGGGCGTGAGCCAGTCCATCATGGGCAAAAAGACTTTCGAAAGGTTGTGGTGCAACAAGGCCTCAAGGCCAGTCTTAACTTCAGTTCGCACGAAACTACGAACTTACACTAAAGAACTGATTCCTGTAATCGGCAGTGCTACCGTAAAGGTCTCCTACAATGGAGCAGTGCACAAGCTACCACTCTGGGTGGGACTGGGCAATGGTCCCATGCTGCTCGGCACTTCGTGCGCCCAGGTCTTAAACAAATTTCCTTCGCTGTTCGAACCAGACAGCGGGAAATTCCAAGGAGCAAAAGTGCAGATCCACCTAATTCTGGGGGCGCGACCCATCCATCACAAGGCGAGAGCAGTACCGTACCTGATGAGAGAAAGGGTAGAGATCGAGCTAGACCAGCTACAAAGAGAGGGCATCGTCTCACCGATCGAGTTCAGCGAGTGGGCCAGTCCTATTGTCCCAGTCCTCAAGGGAGACGGCACCGTCAGAATCTATGGCGATTACAAAGTAAGCATCAATCATTTCTCCCTGCAGGACCAATACCCACTTTCAAAAGCCGACGACCTCTTTGCAACACTGGCGGGAGGAAAGACATTCACGAAGCTGGATCTGACTTCAGCCTACATGAAGCAGGAACTGGAGGAATCATCGAAGGCCCTCACCTGCATCAACACGCACAAAGGTCTTTTTGTTTATAACAGATGTCGGTTTGGAATCCGATCAGCGGCGGCAATATTCCAGAGAAACATGGAAAGTTTACTGAAGTCGGTTCCGCACACCATGGTCTTCCAGGACGACATCTTGGTCACAGGTCAGAACACAGTCGAGCACCTGCAGAACCTGGAGGAGGTTCTTAGTCGACTTAACCACGTGGGGCTCAGGTTAAAGTGCTCGAAGTGCATTTTCCTGGTGCCTGAAGTGGAATTCCTGAGAAGGAGGATTGCAGCGGACGGCATCAGGCCCACCAACGCGAAGGTGGAGGCAATCGAGAACGCACCGAGGCCACAGAACATGATGGAGCTGCGGTCGTTTCTGGGACTCTTGAACTACTTTGGTAACTTCTTACCGGGTCTCAGCACACTGCTAGAATCACGACATGTCTTACTACAAAAAGGGGACGAATGGGTTTGGGACAAAAGCCAAGAAAATGCCTTTGTAAAAGCGAGAAAATTGTTATGCTCAAACAAGTTGCTTATGTTGTATGATCCATGTAAGCGTTTGGTACTAGCATGTGATGCGTCGTCATATGGCGTCGGGTGTGTATTGCAACAAGCTAATGATTTCGGGAAACTGCAACCGGTTGCTTATGCATCCAGGAGTCTGTCTAGGCCGAGAGAGCATGATTGAAAAAGAAGCGTTAGCGTGTGTCTATGGAGTAAAGAAAATGCATCAATACCTGTTTGGGCTAAAATTCGAATTGGAAACTGACCATAAGCTACTTATATCCCTGTTTTCAGAGAGTAAAGGAATAAATACCAATGCATCGGCCCGCATCCAGAGATGGGCGCTCACATTGTCCGCATACAACTACGCTATCCACCACAGGCCAGGCACAGCAAACTGCACCGATGCTCTCAGTAGGCTGCCATTGCCCATCACAGGGATGGAAATGGCGCAGCCCGCAGATCTAGCCATGGTTATGGAAGCATTTGAAAGTGAGCAACCACCTGTCACTGCCTAGCAGATCAAAACCTGGACAAGCCAGGACTCCTTATTATCTCTAGTCAAAAGCTGTGTGCTTCACGAGAGCTGGTCCACTGTCCCAGTGGAAATACAGGAAGAGATAAAGTCGTTCCAGTGGCGCAAAGATGAAATGTCTATACAGGCAGGCTGCCTTCTGTGGGGCAATCGAGTAGTGGTCCCCAAGAAGGGCAGAGACACCTTCATCAATGACCTCCACAGCACCCACCCAGGCATCGTAATGGTGAAAGCGATAGCCAGATCCCACGTGTGGTGGCCCGATATCGATGCGGACTTAGAGTCTTGCGTTCACAGATGTAATACATGCTCGCAGTTAAGCAATGTACCCAGGGAGGCGCCACTAAGTTTATGGTCTTTTTTATGGTCTTGGCCCTCCAAACCGTGGTCTAGGGTACACATCGACTATGCAGGCCCGTTCTTGGGTAAAATGTTCCTTGTGGTTGTAGACGCGTACTCCAAGTGGATTGAATGTGAGATAATTTCGGCAAGCACGTCCGCTACCACTACTGAAAGTCTGCGGGCCATGTTTGCCACTCACGGCTTACCCAATGTTCTGGTGAGCGACAACGGGCCATGCTTTACCAGTGCTGAGAATTCATGACCCGTAATGGTATCAACCATGTCACATCTGCCCTGTTTAAACCAGCGTCCAATGGTCAGGCAGCGAGAGCAGTGCAAACCATCAAGCAAGGCTTGAAGAGGGTAACTGAAGGCTCACTGCAGACTCGCCTATTCCAAGTCCTGCTTAGCTACCGCACGAGACTCCACTCACTCACTGGGATCCCACCTGCTGAACTGCTCATGAAAAGAGCACTTAAGACAAGGCTCTCGTTAGTTCACCCTGATCTACATGAACAGGTAGAGAGTAGGCGACTTCAACAAAGTGTATACCATGATAGCGCAAATGTGTCACACAAGAGTGAAGTCAATGATCCTGTATTTGTATTAAATTATGGACAAGGTCCCAAGTGGCTTCCCGGCACTGTGGTGGCCAAAGAGGGGAGCAGGGTGTTTCAAGTCAAACTTTCAAATGGACTCATTCACCGGAAACACTTGGACCAAATCAAACTCAGATTCACGGACTACCCTGAGGAACGCACCTTGGACCTTACCTTTTTTGACCCCCCAACATACACACCAGTGGCAACCGGCACCACGGTTGACCACGAAGCAGAACCCATCATCCACAGCAGCCCAGCAGGACCCAACACACCAGGCAGCCCAGCAAGGCCAGCTGCACAGCAGCCCAGCGAGGGCCCAACAAATGATTCAACAACACCAGCTTTCACACCGAGACGATCAACCAGGGCAAGAAGGGCCCCAGATCGACTCACATTGTAAATAATTACCCTATTGACTTTGGCGGGGATGTTGTTATATATGTGGACTTGTATTTACTCTGTACAGCCACTAGAGGGCTCATTCCCCGGAGTCCCTTGGACCTTACGGTGGTCAGGGATGAATACAACTGGAATATAATCGAGGCTTTCACTAGAAATCACCATGCGCAGCGACCCATTTTCACTCCGGAGCAAAAATCGGTAGCATACCGGCAGGCTGCCGCAGGCAATGCTCGCATCAGCCTCACGGGTGATGAACCTGGCTTCAGTCCGCTCGCGGGGCAAAAATTGCCACATGGCATATCTCTCACATTCTTATTACCATCAAGTCGGGGAACCAACCCTGGTTCAATGAGTGTAGAACAGCTTCCCATGGAGTAGCACCAGGCATACCTAAAAATGATGTGCCAAGCTGGTGAAGCTACAACACAGGACTACATACATGCCAAGCAATGAAAACAGCATTCTATAGACAGAGCTAAGCAATTCTACAACCAACAGATCAAAGCATTGCAGTCCTGCCATATCCAGTCATGAATATAAGAACATAAGAAATAGGAGCAGGAGTATGCCCTACAGCCCCTCAAGCCTGCTCCGCCATTCAATGAGATCATGGCTGATCATCGACCCCAACTCCACTTTCCCACCCGATCGCCATGTTCGATGATTCCCCTTGACTCCAAATATCTATTTACCTCGGCCTTGAATATATTCAGAGACTCAGCATCCATAGTCCTCTGGGGCAGAGAATTCCAAAGATTCACAACCTTCTGTGTGAAGAAATTCCTCCTCATCCCTGTCTTAAATGGCCTTTCCCTTATCCTGAGACTGCGCCCGTTAGTTCTAGACACTTCAGCCAGGGGAAACAACCTCTCAGCATCTACCCTGTCAATCCCTTTCAGAATCTTGTATGCTTCAAAGAGATTACCTCTCATTCTTCGAAACTCCAGAGAGTATCGGCCCATTCTCCACAATCTCTCATCATAAGACAGCCCTCTCATCCCAGAAATCTATCTAGTAAACCTGCATTGTAACACCTCCAAGGCAAGTATATCCTTCCTTAGGTAAGGCCAAAAATGTGCACAGTATTCCAGGTGTGGTCTCACCAAGGCCCTGTACAATTTTAGATGTTACCACATAGGTCAGGGCTGCCACGCTGCTCCCAGGCCACCAGTTGGGGCCTTAAAAGGAGCAGCAAGTGGCGACCTGGGAGCAATGTGGCGGCCCCAACCTGCGAGGGAACATCTGCAGCAGGTCGGGGCCTTAAAAGGAGCATACCACTTCAGGGAGCAGCGCAAGCTGGTGCGAAGAGGGCTGTGAAGAGGGCAACTCGATTGGACGTCACCATAATCTAGATCGGTGATTGGAGTGTGAGCAGGTACAGCAGGAGCGGCGAGAGATTACAGAGTGATGCGATCTGAGCCCAGGAGAGGCGTGAGTTCGTGGCCCAGAAGTGGCATGGGCCCAGGGGCAACATGGGCCAGCCCACACTGCGATATGTGTGCACATTAGGTCCGTGCAGCACAGCTGGTCTCCAGTCGTCTCGGTTAACCCCCTTGCCACAGGGCCAACACCAAGCTCTGTCAAGCCCGTGTGGTGGCTGATGTACAACGGGCATCTTCCACCCTTCAATATGTAAATCAGGACCTGGAATATTAGGTCCTTCATTGAAACACCTGTGAACTCATTGAACTCATCCCTTTTTGGCGTGGATGCAAGTCATCCTCGATTCGCGAGACCACCCAAGAAGAAAAAATACAATTGTAGCAAGACTTCCTTACTCTTGTACTCCAATCCTCTCGCAATAAAGGACAACATGCCATTTGCCTTCTTTATTACTTGCTGTACCTACATGCTAACTTTCTGTGTTACTTGCACAAGGACACCCAAATCTCTCTGAACACCAACATTTAAAAGTTTCTCACCATTTCAAAAATATTCAGTTTTTCTATTCTTCCTATCAAAGTGAATAACCTCACATTCCCTACATTATACTCCATCTGTCACCTTACTGCCCACTCATTTAGTCTATCTATAACCCTTTGCAGATGCTTTGTGTTCTCCTCACAGCTTACTGTCCCACCTAGCTTTGTATCATCAGCAAACTTGGATACGTTACACTCGGTCACTTCATCTAGATCATTAACATAGATTATAAATAGCTGAGGCCTCAGCACTGATCCTTGCGGCACCCCACTTATTATAGCCTGCCAACCTGAAAAAGACCCTATCTTATCTCTACTTATCCCTACTCTCTGTTTTTTGGTGGTTGGTTGTCAATTAAACCGCTAACAAGAGGAGGAGGCTCCATGAACATCCCCATTCTCAATGATGGCAGAGCCCAGCAGGTGATTGCAAAAGACAAAGCTGAAACATTCGCAACCATCTTCAGCTAAAAGTGCCGAGTGGATGATCCATTTTGGCCTCCTGTTGATGTCCCCACCATCACAGAAGCCAATCTTCAGCTAATTCAATTCACTCCATGAGATATCAAGAAATGGTTGAGCACACTGGATACAGCAAAGGCTATGGGCCCCGATAACTTCCCGGCTGTCGTGCTGAAGACTGTTCCAGTACAGCTATAACACTGGCATCGACCTGACAACGTGGAAAATTGCCCAGGTATGTCCTGTCCATAAAAAGCAGGAGAAATCCAATCCGTCCAATTACCGTCCCATTTGCATACTATATACCATCAGCAAAGTGATAGAAGGTGTCGGTGACAGATCTATTAAGCAACACTTACTCACCAATAACCTGCTCGTTGATGCTCAGTTTTGGTACCCCAGGATCATTCAGCTCCAGACCTCATTACAGTTTGGTCCAAACATGGACAAAAGAGCTGAATTCCAGAGGTGAGATGAGAATGACTGCCCTTGACATCAAGGCAGCATTTGACCGAGTGTCATCAAGGAGTAAAATTGAAGTCAATGGGAATCAGGGGGCAAATTCTCCACTGACCTAGCACAAAGAAAGATGGTTGTGGTTGTTGGAGGCCAATCACCTCAGCCTCAGGACATCACTGCAGGAGTTCCTCAGGGCAGTATCCAAGGCCCAATCATGTTCAGCTGCTTCATCAATGACCTTCCCTCCAATATCAGGTCAGAAGCTTTGAGAATTGCATAGTGTTCAGTTCCATTTGCACTCCTCAGATAATGAAGCAGTCCATGCTCACATGCAGCAGGACCTGGATGACATGCAGGCTTGGACTTATAAGTGGCAAGTAACATTTGCGCCACGCAAGTGCCAGGCAATGCCCAAATGCAAAAAGAGAGAGCCTAAGCACCACCCCTTGAAATTCAACGGGATTCCCATTGCTGAATCCCCAACTATCAACATCCTTGGGGGTCACCATTGACCAGAAACTTAACTGGACCAGCCACATAAATATTGTGGCTAAAAGATAAGGTCAGAGGCTGCGTAATCTGCAGCTATTGTCTCATCTCCTGACTCCCCAAAGCCTTTCCACCATCTACAAGACACAAGTCAAGAGTGTGAGGCATAGAATACAAGAGCAAGGAAGTTATGCTTAAATTGTATAATACTCTGGTTAGGCCACAGCTGGAGTACTGCGTGCTGTTCTGGTCACCATATTATAGGAAGGACATGATTGCACTAGAGAGGGTGCAGAGGAGATTTACGAGGATGCTGCCTGGAATGGAGAATCTTAGCTATGAGGACAGATTGGATAGGCTGGGTTTGTTCTCAATGGAACAGAGGAGGTTGAGAGGAGACCTCATTGAGGTGTATAACATTTTGAGGGGCCTGGATATATTGGATAGCAAGGGCCTGTTTCCATTGGTGGAGGGGTCTATTACGAGGGAGCATAGTTTTAAGGTGGTTGGTGGAAGGTTCAGAGGGGATTTGAGGGGGACTTCTTCATGCAGAGAGTTGTGGGGGGTCTGGAACTCACTGCCTGGAAGGGTGGTGGATGCAGAAACCCTCACCACATTTAAAAGGTGCTTGGATGGGCATTTAAAGTGCCGTAACCTGCAGGATTACAGATCTAGAGCTGGTAATTGGGATTAGACTGCATAATCTCTTGTTGGCCGGCGCAAATATGATGGTAAGTACTGCAGGGAATCGAATACGGCCAGGGTGATCTCCTGGACTAGTTTCGATCGCCTGGATGGGTCGGAGAGGAATTTTCCCAGATTTTTTTCGCCAATTGGCCTGGGTTTTTATCTGATTTTCGCCTCTCCCAGGAGATCACATGACTCCGGTTGGGATGGAATGTAGAATGTTTCAGTGTAAGGGGTGTTGCAGTTGTGTGGGGTGGACTGGTTGGGCTGGGTGCTCTTTACCTTTCCGCCATTGTTCATTGTTCATAGGTTTATATGTAACCTTCAGGGCTGTTGACCGAGGGCCGTGCGGCTCTTTGTGGATGGGCCGAAATGGCTTGCTTCTGCGCTGTAAATTTCTATGTTTCTATGTTTCTATGAGTGCAGTTCCAACAACACTCAAGAAGCTCGACACCATCCAGGACAAAGCAGCCCACTTGATTGACACCCCTTCCACCACCTTAAACATTCATTCCCTCCATCACCGGCGGACTGTGGCTGCAGTGTGTACCATCCACAAGATGCACTGCAGCACCTCCCAAATCCGTAACCTTTATCGCCTAAAAGGACAAGGCCAGCAGGCGCATGGGAACACCATCATCTGCAAAGTCACACACCACCCTTACTTGGAGATATATCGCTGTTCCTTCATCGTCGCTGGGTCAAAGTTCTGGAACTCCTTCCCCTAATAGCACTACGGGAGCACCTTCAAGACACAGACTACAGCGATTCATGAAGGCAGCTCATGACCACCTTCGCAAGGGAAATTAGGGTTGGGTAACAAATGCTGGTCTTGCCAGCAACGCCCACATCCCATGAATGAATTAAAAAAAACATATTTATTCATGTGACAGCAGAGACCAGGAAAATAACAGGTCATGTGTTTCTGCTGCAAGTTTTGCACATTTGTGCCAGATATTCAGGCACTTGGAAACTACACAGTTTGAGCATGAGTGAGGATAAATGTGGGCTTAGCACCTCCATTCTGCTGAAATTCAGTGGCCTGGAATTTCCACTAGGTTGTGCTGGCTTTTCCAGCGCAATTCACTCAAAACCAGCACAAAAGATCGAGGAATTTCAAATTATATCCAGCGCAAGTCGAGTTTCGACAATCTTTTGCGCTAGTTTAAAAAACTGGCCCTGCCCACAAATCTTGCCACGCACTCAGATTGAATTAATCACCATGGCGAGTTTCCACTAATTGCACCCATTTGCAGTTTTCAGTTATTTACAATCAGGTTACTCACATGTGTTGAACTAGACACCCTGATTAAAAATGTTTATTTTCTAGGCTCATGCATGAAGAGGTGCAGGATGCATTCTGGGGCTTGTGACACGAATGGAACCACACCCCCAGCATGCTCTGTGTCTTCAAGAGATGGGGGGGGGGGGGAAACACAATTACATCAAAGTTAAATTGTAGGACATTTTCTGGGCACCACACTCGTGTACCTTACCCAAATGGCAGTTTTCACATGTGAGGCTAGACATAGAAACATAGAAACATAGAAAATAGGTGCAGGAGTAAGCCATTCGGCCCTTCGACCCTGCACCACCATTCAATAAGATCATGGCTGATCATTCACCTCAGTACCCCTTTCCTGCTTTCTCTCCATACCCCTTGATCCCTTTAGCCACAAGGGCCATATCTAACTCCCCCTTGAATATATCTAACGAACTGGCATCAACAACTCTCTGTGGTAGAGAATTCCACAGGTTAACAACTCTCAGTGAATGTCAGCGGCCATGGGGGGCATCACAACCAACCTTGTCCTCACCCACAATCAAATATGGGCACTGTTACAGCAGCAGCTCATTTGAAAAGAATCGGGATGTGAACTCTGCTTGATTAATCTGCTCCTCCCTAAGTCTAGTGACAAATAATCATATTTGATACAATCGAGTAAACCAATCCGTCACAATTTCCTGAAGAACTTAGACCTGAAACATCGACTGACAGAGGGAATACTGTCACAACTTCAAATCAATAGAAACATTAAAATCTATAATTATCTGGAGTGATTATTTGACAGTAATCTCACTGAGGATTTCAGGTGATTGTGAGAGCAAAGCTCAAATGGTTCATTATTATCTGAATCCTGGCTAAAATAGTTGGCTTATAGTCACCATCATGTTTTCATTTGTTTTTTTTTATAATGGATTGTGGATTTAGTGGGCCTAGTTTTATTGGTTTTCACCTATTTCGCAGGTGGCATGTGTCGTGGGAACCAGGGCTCTTCAGGTATTTGATGTGCAATAATGCCCACAGTGAAAGATTAGCAATGAGTATGTGTTCACTGCAAGTGACTCTCTGGTCTCCCTTCCTGACACCAACCCTAGCTTCTGCTTACAATAACCATCACTATATTACCTCCTATTTACCATACTTGTCACCATACATTTTAAGAACTGTTTAACAAGCAACTATATAACAAGTTCTCCCAATGCCCGAGTGACCCAGTGTAGTACAAAACCATACAGGTATAGACCTGAAAATTCCAAGTTCAATCCATCTCTCTGCCAAAATTAGCTGAGTGCAGCTAGGGAAGCAGTTGGGCTGCTACATTTGTCCTTCGTGCCCCTGAGTTGGGAGGGGAAAAACAGGGAGGAATTCTGTTTTTTACTGCAGTAAATCCTGCTGAAAAATGCACGGACAAAGTGTGGACAATGGAGTGAGAATGGATCGGTCTTGACCATAATGCATCACGGTCAAATAGCCTGCCGGCACACCGTTGAGGCTCAGACATTGAAAATTGCTGCTTAGGTGAGGTACTACGGTACTGCTGGGGGTGCTGGAACTTTACTCCACTATAAATCTGCACCTTTAAGAAGAGCAGGGGAGCAAAAAATTGAGAAAATTGAAAAAAAAGAATTGTATAAGTTGGTAGTAATCTCAGCTCCACATTCCTTGAACACTACATAATTGCATTACTACTGCTTAGAAATGTCACACTTACCAAAGCTATCAACAAAGATTAAACTGCTAATGGCCGAAGAACAATGCTTAAAAGTAAAAGAGAGAATCTATCAAACCTGTCTGCGAGGCATTCAACAGGAATATTTAGTAATGTGGAGACTTACATTAGGAAGGTCAACCAATCATTGTACTTACAACATTAAAGAATATGATCAATTTAAGTATACACACTTAAACATATTTTTAGGTGATCTACTTTTTTCTATTTGTAATATTACTGCTTCAATTTTTACAGAAACTAATTTTAAAAGTTGAAGGTTTTAGAACAAATATATAATGGAAGTACATACTGGCAGTAAAGTAAAATCTGTACCTTAAGCAAGGTGTATTCTCCTCTCACAACCCAGCACGGCAATGGAATGCCCTTCAGACTCATGGCTGATTGCTTTTAGTTAATGTTTCACCAGACACAAAACAACTCTCCTGTCCCACCCTCAGAGCAAACAGCTCCACCGAGTGCAAGGTGCACAAAGAGAGACACTCAGAGAGGAAAGAGAAAAAACCCAGCATGGTGCATGCTGACAGAGCATTGCAAATCACAGCACCATTTAAGAAAAATTGTGAAATATTTATGGAAAATTAAAACCAGAAATCAGACTAAAAATGTCAGTGTAAACAAACTAATGAACATTCAAATGGGCCAGATTTTTTATCATCGATCCTGGTCTACCAGATGAGGTACCTTGCAAACTTAGAAAAACAAATTTGAAGAACCATAACTAATATATACAGTTAGTCAAGCATATGGTGCCATGATCTAGCTCACACAGGTACATTTCAGTGCTTACAGAGTAATGTATACCAAGTCTCACTTAAACTGGATTCTAATATTTTCTTTTTTTTTACAAGATATTACCAATTCACTGCATAAGTACTGAAAAATGTGTTTATGAAAATTAGTCACTTTTCAGCAAGTGAGATATTAAAAGCAACAAAACTTTCCTCATATTAAATGTTATGTTAAAAAAATAATTGTCTGCACATTAACCAGCGTAAATTAATCCTATGAGTATTTAACAGATATACCTATGACATTGATGAAGATTTTGTCAGGGAGGGAACAAAATTATAATAGGTGCAGGCTAGGTGGTGCAGTGAAAATGGAGGGGCAAATACAGTGATGTTACTTGCAAGTTAGTGAGATATTTTGTTTTTCATTTCCCCAACACTAAAGTTTGTTGACAAATTGAATGTTTTAAACCCTGTACCACATAAAAACAGGGCTAAAGTCTATTACAGAAAATATTTTTTGTAAGCACTTAAAAGTGACATTTCACTAGAGGATGGAAATTTGTTCCAGTCACAGTGGGATCTTGTTTCTCGGCATTAAAACAGAATTTCAACACAACATGCACAATGGTACTAAGCTTCTACACTCATATTAGATCGTAATATTCATTTTATGGAGTCTCACTTAACAAATAGCAACAAAAGTCAAAGTAACTTTTTTCAAGTCAAATGTGCGGCACAACATAACAAAAGGGTCATATTAGTTCTGTGAATCTGAGCACTTGAATTAATGACGTTTAGTGGTGATGACAATGAAAGTATCATTTGAAAACACAATAAATGGAAAGTTCATACCTGTGTAGGCTGGATTGTTTTACGCTGTGAAATCTGTGCAAGCTGTTTCATTCTATTCAAGTCTATACACTGGAACCTTTATCAGTCAGCACTGGCAACTAAGGTGCAATGGTGCTAGTCTGTTTACCTAATGTAAAAAAGGGAGGCGCTGTCTTATTAGTCTTTACCCGTCAATCACTGATTATTGCCATGTAAAGAGACTTTATTGCTGAGATATGAAAAAGGGACCATATTTAGAAGTTTATCACGCAACAAAAGGAAAACAAAACCAGAAATCCCCAAACAGTTTGTAAAGTTTGAATTATATTCTATCTGCTGTCATGTTTTAACTGAGAAAAACATGTGCTCGGTATTCAAATTCAGGAGGCTGGTCAAATGAAGCAGCCCAGGGGAAGGGAAGAGGAAGGAAAAAAACAGAAATTAAGTCAGAAATCCACTACAGGTTATACTGCATGCATCTTAATCATTAGAGTTGTGAAACCAGGCCCTGGGGTGGGAGTTGTCTAAACTAACACCAATTCACACACATAGAGCTATGAGGGCAGGTTAAAGAAGTTTGAACACAATACAGTCTAGATCTAGAAGGAAGATGGTTAAGAGAGGAGGAAGCCTCATAAATGTATAGAAAGTATTACATTATATAAATAAGGCAAACTCAGAATGTGACATCAAAGTAAACTAGGAAAGCAGAACCAGAGGATAGAAATTTAAATTAGTGAAAAGTAAAGTTCAAACATATTATTAGGAAGAACTTTTTTTCAAAGAGTGGCAAAGGTTTGGAATAATCTACCAGACAGGATGGTAGAGACAAAAATTGTCAGGGTCATTCAAACACAGTTGGATGCTGAAGGCAATTAAAATAGAAATAAGAAAGAAAAACAATCCATACATCGCCTGCTGGGCAAAAGGGGGGGAGAGTTTTGGGAGGAGTATAAGAAAATGTATACAGATTAACAGAGGTATTGCATGTGCAAAAAGGACTCCAGAGATGAATTTAGTGAAGGATGTTAAACACAATGCTAAAATCATTTTATTCGGTGTCATAATCGTAAAGAGTAATTAGAGAGGATGTCAGATCTCTAAAGAATCAAAATGGTGGAGAAACCGAAGAAGAAATAGTCAAAATGCTTAATGAATACTTTCTGCAAGTAGTTACTGAAGAGAATAAGCCTACCTTATTTTCTAACTTCTGCAGCACACTGAATCTGCTAAAGGATTTTGAATTCAGTAAGTTAGAAGTAGATATAGGTTAAAGAAACTGATAACCAGTAAATCTCCATGGCCTCATTGCTCAAGAAGCTTAAGGAGGAAATATGTGGACCATTACATATTGTCCTGAAAGAATCATCAAGCATTGGTTATGTTCTGCAGGATTGGAATCAAGCAAACATGCAATAACTTGCGTTTATGTCACATCTTTAATGTGAAAAATATCCCAATGGAATTAGATAGGGAAATACTCCAGTGGCAGAGGTCACCGGTGGGCATGATCTAGGCGTAACTGCCCGGGATCACATCCAAAGCAATTTTGGGGGCCCTAAGTTTGAAAGAATGTTTTGAATAATCTGCCAGGCAAGTTAATTAGGGGTTTCAAAATGCAGCTTGATGCTAAAACAGGAGAAGTAGGATTAGGATACAAGAGGGATGAACTTCAAAGGATCAACAGACTTTTTCTTATCCCAGCTCATTCTTACATTCCCATAAATTGCCTGAAATATATTTATTGAGTGGAGAGCTGAGCCGAAATGTTCCAAGTTGCACAGGTGGCAAAGTATCTCGCCCACTTCAGGCATGTTGCTAGTCATTTTCTATCCATGATCACATTTCCTGATGTGCGCTAGTAAGGTACCTCGCTATTGGCATGGACTCAGAACCTTTAGCCTTAATGTCACTCAAATTTGAGTCCAGTCTACCTCTGAACTGCAGTATTACCTTACTAACCACAACCTCCCTACCTGTACCTCAAACCATGTACACTATGATGGCCAAGTACATTTACTGCAATTAACAGAGCACCATTTTATTATTAAAGTTATATTATCTCGTGCTGGACCTTTGCAGAGTCTGCTTGTTTACAGTTGTATTATTCAAACAAATCCAATTTACACACTAACTCAAACTCTTCAGCATCCCAATATGCAACTACAATGGAAGTCGATAAGATAACTCATGATTAGATCACATCCCAAGACAACATTGTTAAATGTCTGTCTCAAACTTGCCCCGAATATGTAGACGAGGCCTGAGGACCAATTCCTAGCGATCCTCGGGCCTGTGTTTTTTTAGGCACACACTATCTCTGTAGCACCGGGTCTAGAGCAGATTGTTTATAGGCCTACCGAACCTGCCGCATTTCTCTCACTCTGCAGCATGAAAAGGCAAAAGGACACTTTGATACCAACACTCACACGTGCAGTCAGGTGGGCTGTGAAGATAAAAACAGATGCAAAGTGATAGAAAGGGAAAGAAGGGAAAAAAAAGAGAGGAAAAAAGTAAGAAGAGATGAAAGGGAGGGAGCAGAGGAAAAACACAAGCACAGGAATCGAAACAGAATTTTGTGTGTGTGTGTCTTTTCCCACCCCTTTGCGTTGTTCGGTTTCATTTTAAATGCTGCTTATCTGTAATATCTTACAATTCTGTCCATAGACCACACCCAAAACATTAACTTGCTAGTTCTCTTCACAAATGCTGCCTGGCCTGCCGAATGTTTCCAGCAGTTTTTGTTTTAGATTTCCACCATCTGCAGTAGTTTACTTCTTGTTGATAAGATAGTCAGTTCTTTTCAATCATTAAAATGTGAACGGCGCTGCAGTGAGCTGCCAGAGTTTGTTTTAATTTTATAAATTTACCATTTACCATTTCACACTGAAAAAGGCTATAGCCAATCCCCATCCTTCTCAGTGTGAGACTAAAGGTCCAATGATAACCCGGCCTGCAACGGTTGGTTAATATGGTGGTCAGTTACTAGAACCGAGTCCATGCTAGACCATGGTAATGAGGCCTGGGACTTAAAATGACCAGGGCTTTACCCCAGTGCTGTCATGGTTGCTTCCCGCCTGTTCCAGTCCTGAACTCCAATTGAGGGGGTGGAAGATGCCTGTGCATGGATTGTTTTTAACGTGTGGTGACCGTTGCACACCAGTCACCACATGGGCTTGACAGAGCTAGGCCTTTATCCAGTGGCAAGGATTAACCAAGACGACTGGAGACCTGCTCTGCTGCACAGACCTAGTGCATACACATATCGCAATGTGGGCTAGCCTGTGCTGCCCCTGGGCCCTCGGCTCTTCTGGGCCCCGTACCCTCATTCATCGCACGTCTGTAACGATCTCTCGCTGCTCCTCCGCCACAAACAATAGCCACACCTCCGCCATGATCCCTCACCGTTCCTCCACCATGATCTCCCGCCGCACATCCGCACCAAACATTCGCCGAACCGCCGTCACGATCACCCACCAAATCTCAGCCACGATCCCGCATCACTCTTCCACCCCGATCACTCATCGCAAGTCCGCCACATCTTCCAGCTCTTCTGCTGTACCAGGGTCCTGCCGATGCTCCTGCCCACACTCCAACCGGCGACCTGGGTCCTGATGACGTCACTCAGTCACCCACCTTGAAGCTGTCGCACATTTGTGTCAGCCGAGCACTATACTCATCATGATCATCTACTTCGCCAAGGTTCGTATCATCTGCAAACTTTATAATGCTGCTCCCTGATCTTATTGAATAGTGAAGCAGGCTCAAGGGGCTGAATGGTCTACTCCTGTTCCTAATTCTTATGTTATTATTTTCTTATACTAACTATTTTTATGATAATATTCTATATGGCCTGAAAAGGGGCAGTGTCATGGCCAAGCGCTATTAAACTGCGCTGGGTGGAACTGGTCTTGGTAATATGCAAAATTTGTATTCAGTCCTCATTAACATGATTATAGTGCTAATCTCAGTGCTCAAAACCGCTGCTCATTGGCTTACCATTCAAAAGGTGGGCCTGTTGTGTTCCTAACACAGATGAGACTGCACACAGGGAGGATAAAGTAACAATGACCTCAGTCTTTATTAAGACACTCCAGGGTGAGGAACAGGCCTTAGGGGCCGGCTTATATACAGTGCAGCCAAGGGATGCTGGGATCCCTTGGCACTTCAGGGGATGCGCTCCCTGGTAGCGGAATATGGGAGTGCATGCTTTACAGATACACAACATCATTCCCCCCCAAAGTCGAAGTGGAAACTATTTACAAGGTGAGGCGGTCGGGAGCCTTTCTTTCCCTGGTGGACCGCCTCGGTACAAATATCTGTTCTGTTGTGTTGGCTGTGCCCTCGCTGGGCTGGCATGTTGTTGGCTCTGCAGGGCTGCTGGGTGAGCCTGGCCTTGCTGGGCTGTTGGGCGTAATGGGTTCAATTTCATGGTCCAGGGTGGTGTCGTTGATCCTTTGGGTGTGAGTTGTGGGCTCGAAAAAGATGGTGTCTGCTGTGGGTTGTTCAGAGCAGTCTGTGAACTGCAGCCTCATTTGGTCCAGGTGCTTTCTGCAAATTTGTCCATTGTCTAGTTTGACTACAAACACCCTACTCCCTTCTTTAGCTATCACCGTGCCCGCGATCCACTTGGGACCATGTCCATAGTTTAGCACATACACAGGGTCATTCAGATCAATTTCCCGTGACACAGTGGCGCAACCATCGTTTACATTTTGTTGTTGCCGCCTGCTCTCTACCTGATCATGCAGGTTGGAATAAACCAGCGAGAGTCTGGTTTTAAGTTTCCTTGTCATGAATAGCTCAGCCGGCGGCACCCCTGTGAGCGAGTGGGGTCTCGTGCAGTAGCTGAGCAGTACTCAGGACAGGTGGGTTTGGAGTCAGCCTTCTATGACTCGTTTAAGGCTCTGTTTGATTGTTTGTACTGCCCGCTCTGCCTGCCCATTGGAGGCTGGTTTAAACAGGCCGAGGTGACATGTTTGATCCCATTGCGGGTCATGAATTCTTTAAATTCAGCACTGGTGAAACATGGCCCATTGTCACTGACCAGTATGTCAGGCAGGCCGTGGGTGGCAAACATGGCCCTCAGGCTTTCAATGGTGGCGATGGCGGTGCTTCCCGACATTATTTCACACGCAATCCATTTTGAAAAAGCATCCACCACCACCAGGAACATTTTAACGAGAAACAGGCCCACATAGTCGACATGGATCCTCGACCATGGTCTGGAGGGCCAGGACCACAAACTTAGTGGTGCCTCTCTGGGCGCGTTGCTCAACTGAGCGCACACACTGCATTGCCGTACACAAGACTCTAAGTCAGAGTCGATGCCGGGCCACCACACGTAGGATCTGGCTATCACTTTCATCATTATTATACCCAGATGTCTGCTGTGGAGATCCGAGATGAACGTCTCCCTGCACTTTTTGGGTAGCACTACGCGGTTACCCCACAACAGGCAGTCTGCCTGAATGGACAGCTCGTCCTTTCGCCGCTGGAACGGCTTGATTGGATCTTGCATTTCAATGGGGATGCTGGCCCAGCTCCCATGCAGTACACAGTTTTTTTACTAGGGACAGCAGAGGATCTTGGCTGGTCCACGTCCTAATCTGGCGGCCGTGACAGGTGATTTATCATTTTCAAACGCTTCCATGACCATCAACAAGTCTGCAGGCTGCGCCACCATCAACAAGTTTGCAGGCTGCACCATTTCCACCCCCATGGTGGGCAATGGTAGCCGACTGAGAGCATCCACACAGTTCTTGGTGCCTGGCCTGTGGTGGATGGTATAGTTATACGCTGATAGGGCGAGTGCCCACCTTTGTATGCGGGCTGAGGCATTAGCATTTATCCCCTTGTTTTCAGCGAACAGGGATATGAAGGGCTTGTGATCGGTTTCCAGCTCAAATTTGAGGCCAGACAGGTACTGATGCATTTTCTTTACCCCGAACACACACGCTAATGCCTCTTTCTCAATCATGCTGTAGGTCCTCTCGGCCTTAGACAAGCTCCTGGAGGCATAGGCGACAGGTTGCAACTTCCCCACAACGTTGGCGTGTTGTAATACACACCTGACTCCATACGATGACGCATCACATGCTAGCACAAGTCTTTTACACGGGTTATACAATACAAGCAGCTTGTTGGAGCATAAAATGTTTCTGGCTTTCTCAAAAGCAATTACTTGTTTTTTTCCCCATACCCAGTTCTCATATTTACGCGATAACACATGTAGGGGCTCTAAGAGGGTGTTTAACCCCGGTAGGAAGTTACCAAAATAGTTGAGGAGTCCCAGGAACGACCGCAGCTCCGTGACGTTCTGTGGCCTGGGCGCGTTCCTGATAGCCTCTGTCTTGGCGTCTGTGGGCCGAATGCCATCCGCCGCGATCTTTGTCCCCAAAAACTCCACTTCTGTTGCCATGAAGACGCATTTCGACCTCTTCAGCCGCAGCCCTACGTGATCCAGTCACTGGAGGACTTCTTCCAGGTTTTGTAGGTGCTCAACGGTGTCCCGACCCGTGACCAATATGTCATCCTGAAAAACCACCGTGTGTGGTATCGACTGGAGTAGGCTCTCCATGTTTCTCTGGAAGATGGCTGCAGCCGACCAAATTCCAAACGGGCATCTGTTGTGGATGAACAGTCCCTTGTGCGTGTTGATGCAGGTGAGGCCTTTCGAAGACTCCTCCAGCTCCTGCATCATGTAGGCTGAAGTCAGGTCGAGCTTGGTGAACGTCTTCCCTCCTGCCAGCGTCACAAATAGGTCATCTGCCTTAGGTAGCGGGTATTGGTCCTGTAGCGAGAAACGATTAATAGTTACTTTATAATCGCCGCAAATCCTGACCGTGCCATCACTTTTGAGTACTGGAACAATCGGGCTGACCCACTCGCTGATTTCCACTGGGGAGATGATGCCCTCGCGTTACAGTCTGTCCAGCTCGATTTCCACCCACTCCCTCATCATGTGAGGTACCGCTCGCGCCTTGTGGTGAATGGATCGTGTCTCTGGGACCAAGTGGATCCGCACCTTCGCCCCGGATAAGTTTCCAATGCCTGGCTCAAAAAGGGAAGGAATTTGGTAAGAACCTGGGTACATGAGGCCTCATCGACATGTGATAGCGCTCGGATGTCATCCCAGTTCCAGCGGATTTTGCCCAGCCAGCTCCTTCTAAGTGGTTTGGGGCCATCGCCCGGGACAATCCAGAGTGGCAGTCGTGCACCGTGCCCTCATAGGTGACCTTGACCGTGGCGCTGCCCAGGATAGTGATAAGCTCTTTGGTGTATGTTCTCAGTTTCGTGTGAATGGAGCTCAGGGCTGGTCTGAGTGCCTTATTGCACCACAGTCTCTCAAACATCTTTTTACTCATGATGGATTGGCTAGCGCCAGTTTCCAGTTCCATGGCTATGGATAAGCCATTCACTTTTGCATTTAGCATTATAGGTGGACATTTCGTCGAAAATGTGTGCACCCCATGTACTTCAGCATCTGCCTCCTCTCTCTGAGACTCGAAATTACTTTGATCCACCATGGACCGATCTTCCTCTGCCACGTGATGGTTAGCAGGTTTTGCAGAGCTTGCAGCTCATCTGCAAGCTCGTTGGAGGTGCCCCATTGTTCCACAGATCATACCCTTTGAAGCGGCATGAATAGGCTGAATGGAAGCCTCCATGACGCCGACAAGGTGTGAATTGCCGTGCATTCATCCTTTGTTGCGGACTCAGAGTCATCTGGGTCACCTGAGCCTGCTGGCAGTTGCAGACTTGTGGGTTCTGCCGTGTACATTTCTGCTTGCAAACACAGGTCGAGTTAATTTATGAACATTGCTCGCACTTGTGTGCTGAGAGATTTGTTTGGTGTTATCACTGGTGGACATAAACGCCTGCGCTATCGCAATGGCCTTACTGAGGGTCGGTGTCTCTACAGTCAAAGGTTTTCGTAGGATGGTCTCGTGGCCAATGCCCAGTACAAAAAAGTCTTTGAGCATCTGCTCCAGGTAGCCATCAAACTCACATTGTCTTGCAAGTCGCCTTAGCTCGGCGACGTAGCTCGCCACTTCCTGACCTTCAGATCGCTGGCACGTGTAGAACTGATACCTCGCCATCAGCACACTCTCCCTCGGGTTAAGATGTTCGCGAACCAGTGTACACAGCTCCTCATACGACTTATCTGTGGGTTTCACCGGAGCCAGAAGATTCTTCATGAGGCTGTAGGTCGGTGCCCCGCAGACTGTGAGGAGGACCGTTCTCCTTTTTGCAACGCTTCCTTCTCCGTCCAGCTCGTTGGCTACAAAGTTCTGGTCTAGCCATTCGACATAGGCTTCCCAGTCCTCACCCTCCGAGAACTTCTCAAGGCTGCCCACAGTTTGCTGCATCTTTGCGTTGGATTCGTATACTCGTCGCCAGTTGTTGTGTTCCTAGCACAGATGAGACTGCACATAGGGAGGTTAAAGTAACAGTGACCTCAGTCTTTATTAAGACACTCCAGAGCGAGGAACAGGCCTTATATACAGTGCTCCCAAGGGATGCTGGAATCCCTTGGGACTTCAGGGGATGCGCTCCCTGGTGGCGGAACATGGAAGTGCATGCTTTACAGATACACAACAGTTACATCCTCAAAAAGGGCCAATATTGGGTGCAGTCTAATTACAAGTTATGTTTGGCCTAGGCTTTAATCAGTACTTACAGGGGAAGTGCATTGATGCAACAGCATCTCCTTGTCATTCCGCTTGGAAATCCACCTGGAAGCAGACACTACTACAAAGAGATAGCTGAGCCTCAGCACATGGAGAGAGCAAGAAGATTCTCAGATGCGCTCTAGAGTCACTGGTGGTGGTCATAGGGAGGAGGTAGGTTGTCCTCTTCCCGCAAGCCAGCAGGATGTCATCGGCCCGTACATCCGATGCGGGAGATAGCCGCCTATATGACAGCAACGAGTTTGGTCCCAAGTGCTCCATACAATGCTGCAAGAAGTTTAATTACCTCACACAGCAGGTCAAGGTGAGTGAAGGCTTCAGAAAATGCTACATACCACCATCTGCACTACAAGCTTCACACACTGCTGAATGCATCACACCCCCAGCACTCACCGAACAACAATCTCTAGGTATCACCACTCACACCTCACAATCAGAGCTTCACTTCACCCTCAGAACCTTACCCCTACTGCAACACTCACACCCACATCTCACACCTTGCACACACAGTGGGCTATTCAGCAATGGCAGGCACATTACCCAAACACATTGTACCACAATCACTCACACACTTCCTGTGCTCTTGCAGGCCAAGGTGGCAGGAGTAGCGGCAGACAGGCGGGGGACAAGCCATCATATGGGACCTGAGACAACTGGAGGAGCTAGTACTGGAGATCATGGCAACAGGCAAGATTGAAGCCCTTGGGGACAAAAATGGGATGCTCATTCTTAATCCTTCTTCTCGCATCCCACTTCCTCCTCATCTCTCAATTTCTTCTCACTTTTAAGCTGCTGATTCTGTCGGCGTGCATACCATACGAACATATGAACAATGACGGACAGGTAAAGACCATCTGGTCCATCGAGCCTGTCCCACACAATTGCAATACCTTATGTATCACAACATATACACTCCACCCCACTCGAAACCATGGGATCTCCTGAGAGAGGCAAAGAAATAGATTAAAAAACCCAGACCAATTTTGGGGAAAAAATCTGGGAAATTCCTCTCCGACCCATCTAGGTGATCGAAACTGGTCCAGGAGATCACTCTGGCCATTAAATTCCCTGCAGTACCTACCTTCTGTACGAGGTGCTCTCTGCCGCAGCCAGAAACAAATCCAGATTTTGCTTGAAGGAATTCAGTGAGTCTGCATCCACCTCACGAGAGGGCAGCTTGTTCCAGAGGTCTACTATTGTGTGTGAAAAGAACCACCTGCTGACATCTAACCTAGATCTAGCCTTATACAACTTAAATTTGTGCCTCCGGTCTTGCTTAATCTATTTTAGTTGAAATAAATGGTCAGCTGGAACACTGTCTATTCCCTGCATTATCTTATAAACCTCATTCATATCCCTCCTAAGTCTACGCTGCTCTAAGGGTCCCAACTCTTTTAACCTATCTTGCTTCCCCTCCACCGTCTTCCCTCACCATAACCTGACTCTTGTGCCTTTCCACTTTCAGATAATCAACAAGCAGCACCAGAGCAACCTATCCCCGAGGTGATGGAGGAGAGCGAGGGGGGAGAAGAAGATGACATAGCATTACTGTATGTAATTTAGAGGGTAGTGTAGCTGCGGGATCTGCACAGTGTGAGGCACCAGGCACAAGTGGGCTGCAGCAAGTCCGGGGGAAAAGGGTAGCTCTGGGGCCAGCTCCCCGGGGGGCAAGTTCCTGCGCGAGTTCTGCTGCACACGACTTAGATAAGGATCTCGATGGGGTGGCCTTCAGAAGAAGAACAACAAGATAAGAAATAGGAGCAGGAGTAGGCCACTTGGCCCCTCGACCTGCTCCGCTATTTAATAAGGTCATGGCTGATCTGATCATGGACTCAGCTCCACTTCCCTGCCCACTCCCAATAACCCTATTCCCTTATCACTCAAAATTCTGTCTATCTCTGCCTTAAATATATTCAATGACACAGCCTCCACAGCTCTCTGGGGCAGAGAATTTCACAGATTTACAACATTCTGAGAAAAGAAATTCCACCTCATCTCAGTTTTAAATGGGCGGCCCCTAGTTTTGGTTTCCACTATGAGTGGAAATATCCTCTCTGCACCCACCTTGTCGAGCCCCCTCATTATCTTATATGTTTCAATAAGATCACTTCTCATTCTTCTGAACTCCAATGAGTATAGGCCCAACCTACTCAACCTATGTTCATAAGCCAACCCTCTCATCTCTGGAATCAATCTAGTGAACCTTCTCCGGACAGCCTCCAATGCAAGTATATCCTTCCTTAACTACGGAGACCAAAATTGTACGCAGTACTCCAGGTGTGGCCTCACCAATACCCTGTACAATTGTAGCAGGACTTCTCTGCTTTTATACTCTATCCCCCTTGCAATAAAGGCCAACATTCCATGCCCCAAGAAAGGCATGCACATCGAATTGCTAGGTGCAATGGCAAGCCTGCAAGAAAGCATCTTGGCAATGTCAAGGAGCATGGAAGGAGTCCACCTCCAACGTTGGTCTGGGCTTTGCACAGAGCTTGGAGCCTATGATTTCCAGACTGGAAATTATGGAAAACTCCCAGAGAAACCGTGTCGGCCCAGACATGATGCTGCAGTACAGTTACACCGGCATCAGGCAGCCTCTGGCCATACTCTATATGTGCTCTTGGACACTATTGACCAGCTATTGAAATGCAGAGGCACCATAGCCAAGACTGGTCTTGTCCTCACCTGATGGCCTCACACATGCTCTTCGAGAATGTTTGGTAAGTGGTCAAGAAGTGGAACCTTGCCAATTCTTCCCTTCCTTAACCAAGGGTACTGAGGCAATTTGAGTCACCCTGTTGCTGCCTGCTGAGACCAGCTAACTCAACACTGACCAATGATGAAACTTATGACCTTCATTGTCTGGTTGGCTCAATTACTCACTGACTTAAATAGCTGAGCCATCATGAGAGCCTCACCAGTAACTTTTTAAAACAGTTAATTAACATTACATTAACTTTTCACTGGGAGTTTAATGTAGGTATTTACTGCTCCATGGGAAACAAAATCCGCCTATCTCTAGTTCAGTGTTGCACTTGTGCCTTTTAGTTTTGTCATCACAGTTTCAACAAAATAATCTGCTTGCATCCATATTATCTGCCTCTTTCAGAATTTTATCATGACCCCTCTAAAAGCTAGTTTTTCAATGAAAACAAATCCAGTCTGTCAATATCTCCTTTTAACACAAAATTTCAAGTTCCAGAACTAATGTCTTGTCCTTCTCCTGACCCTTTCCAACTTATCAATGCCATTTTGAAAGTGGATTTCCCAAGATGTACAGGTATTTACAATATGGCCTTTCTAATGAGTTCATACAGGGTTAAAATAACCTGTTTTCACTGTGTTCAGACATACATCTTGTCATACATCCTTATAGCTGATTGGCACTGTTGACAAGAGGCTCAGAAAATATGTAGACATTGAAGATGAGATCAGTAGTCATTTTATAGCTGTCTGTAATATACCAGTACAGTCAAGACACCCGTCATTGTGACTTCTGTAAGTTTCCAATATTTAACATAGCAGACCTGCCAACAGTCCGAGCTTCCCAGATATCATCTACTTGTCAGCATTTATTGACAAAGAACTCACACAGGATTGAAACTTCTCGCCCTGACCTAAGGGCAAAATAGAGTGCACCTTGGCAAAATTCCTCTGCACCTATAGGGCCGCATGATCAGATGGCTCTCAAGCTAGAAATGAAAAGATAAGATTTGTGGCTCAGCCTCATTCTCTCTGCCATCAGAGGAACACCCTGTTCTGACCAGTGGGCGTGACAGCAATGTTTTACAGAGGAGCAATGGACTCGCTCTGATCACACATGGCATTACATTGCTCTCCCTCAAAGAAACAACAAAATATTTTCTTTCTTCAATAACAACAACAACTTGTATTTATATAGTGCCTTTAACATAGTAAAACATCCCAAGATGCTTCACAGGAGCGTAATCAGGCAAACCGAGCCAAAGAAGGAGACATTAGGACTGTGACCAAAAGCTTGGTCAAAGAGATAAGTTTAAAGGAGCGTCTTAAAGGACAAATGAAAGGTGGAGAGGAGGAGAGGTTTAGGGAAGAAATTCTAGAGCTTAGGGCCTAGTCGGCTAAAGGCATGGCCATGAATGACGGAGCGAAGGAAATGGGGGATGCACAAGAGGCCAGAGTTGGAGCGATTCAGATTTCTTGGAGGGTTGTAGGGCTGATGGACATTACAGAGATAGGGAGGGGCGAGGCCATGGAAGGATTTGAACTTGAGGATGAAAATTTAAAAATTGAGCTGTTAGTGGACTGGGAGCCAAATTAGATCAGTGAGCACAGGGGTGATGGGTAAATGGGGCTTGTTGCAAGTTAGGATATTAGCAGCAGAGTTTTGAATGAGCTCAAGTTTATGGAATGTGGAAGATGGGAGGGCCAACCAGGAGAGCATTTGTATAGTCGAGTCTGGAGATATAAAAGCACCGATGAGTGTTTCAGCAGCAGACAGGCGATGGATGTTACGAAAGTGGAAATAGACAGTCTTTGTGATGGAAAGGATATGGGGTTGGAAACTCAGTCAAATAGGATGCCGAATTTGTGAACAGTCTGGTTCAACCTGAGACAGTGGTCAGGGAGGGGAATGGAATCGCTGGCTATGGAACGGAGTTTGAGGCGGAGCTGAAAACAATGGCTTCAGATTTCTCAATATTTAATTGGAGGAAATTTTGGCTCATTCAGACTGGATGTTGGAAAAGCAGTAGATTGCCAGCTCTCACTAGGACAGCCTGAAGACTCTCCACTTGAACAGCAACTCAACCAGTCCCCATTCGTCAGCATCCTGGTTGTACTTTTTGTCACCTTAAACAACATTTCCTTTAACGCCACTCACTTCCTCCGGGTGAAAGGTGTCGCTATGGGGACCCACATTGGTTCCAGCTATCCTTTATCATTTTGTTGGCTATGTTGACCCATGTTCCAGTCCTTGTCCGGGCCCTGCCCTAACCCATTTTTCAATTACATTGATCACAGTGCCAGTCTGTCTTCCTGCTCTCATTCTGATCTGGAGATTTCATTAACTTTGCTTCAAATTTCCACCCTTTCCTTTACCTTTATGTGATCCATTTCTGACACTTTTCCTTCCTGCTCTTCTTTCGCTCTATCTCTGGGCATGGGTTTTCAGCTGACATCTACGGTAAGCCCACTGATTCGACAACTATCTGGATTATACTTCTTCTCACCCTGCTTCCTGTAAGAAGTTTCTCTGTCTCCGTCGCATCTGCTTTGATGATGTAGAGAGCTTCTGAAATGTTTTCTTCTTTCCTCAGTTGAGGTTTCCCCCGCACCATGGCAGACAGCACCCTTGACTGGATCTGTCCAATCACCCAAGCTTCTTCCCTCACCCCTTTCCCCCCCCCTCAAAATCATTGTCATCTTGCACCCCACCAGGTTTCACATTCAACAGATGATCTTTCGCCTTCCCATTACCTCCAACTTTCTCCCACCATCAAGTACATCTTCCCCTCTCCTTTACAAGGGACTCTTCCCTTTGCAAAACTCTGCTTCACTCCTCCACCACCCCTACTACCTACTCTTCCTGCAAGTGGAGGAAATGGAACACTAGCCCATTCATCTCCACCCATATCACTGCCAGGGCTCCTAACGTTCCTTCTGGGTGTAGCCAAGTAAATAATATTCACTGCTTATGGTGTGGTCTCCTTTACAATAGAAAGACCAAATGCGGATTAGGTGACCATTTGACCAAACATCTCCATTCTGTCTGCAAGCGTGACCCCAAGCTCCTTATCACTTGCCATATCAATTCCCTGTGCCACTTGCACTCTGACCTCTTTGGTTGAGACTTTCCAGGTGTCAGCAGGCGGGATCGGTGGCGGGTCAGGTGGAAAAGTGTTTTTTTTTTGACAGCAGGTCGGGAACTGTCCGACAGGCAGTGACGGGCTATCCAATTAAACCCATCCAGTTGACAGATGATTAACAGACTTTTTTAATTTACTTTTTGACTTTAACTGCATGACCACAGGAACAGACCACAGTGTGGTCTGTTCCAAGACCACACTGTTCGGGGACCATGCTATTCTGAGGACCAAGGTGAGAGTATAAAGGGCACCCATGGCTGTCAACCTGAGGCAGGAGTCAGTGACCATTGCTCCAGCTGATTACTTGACAGCTGTAAATGTACAGTAAAAGTTCAGATCATCACTTTCCTCAGCCACAAGCTGTTTCTCAGTCCATTTCCAGCACAGATTCTGCAAGCTTTCCACTCTCAATACACTTTTACATCATTGGAAGAAGTCTCTCACCATTGACAGAATGCTTCTGTCATTTCTACTTCACCTGCCATCTATTCCATCAACATGGATGCCCTTTATACTCTCACCTTGGTCCTCAGAATCTGACCACGATCAGCCCCAACACCAGCAGCACTAGGCACACCAGCAGCACCAACAACACTAATCTTCTCCACAATCATCTGATGCTGCACAGGACAGAGGGCATCAGCACCGGAGCATATTGCTCCAGGGATGGTCTCACCATGGCAATATTTACTTCACTTGACACTGTACACCCTGGCTGCCACATGATGTACCAGGTTAGCACCCCCTCACACCAACACCATAAAGCATCCCTACAATGCCCAAGCCATTCCTTTCACACTCATCAGCATTGTGGGGGGTACTGCTATGTCTCACCATTCACTACACCTCAATGAGCCACTTCCAACGGTGCACACAAATATGTCCAAGAATGGAAAGTTTTGAAAATAAAGATGTTAATGATTGACAACACATTAGCAGAAATTTCACATGAACATTCGATAAAACAACCAAATGGCTACCCTTGTGTGCTGTTAGTTGGTATGATTGCATTAGTGTGAGGGTGAGTGTGTGGAATGGCTAGTGAGATGGGGATGTGATAATGTAGATAGAGAGTGATGGGTTCAGGTGCAAGGAAAGTTGGTGTGAGTAAGGATGTGTAGGAGTAGGGAAGGCAGAGTGATGGGGATGTAATGAAGGCACAGGAGGATGAAGGTGAATGTGACTTTGTACTAATGATCCGCAATCGAATGACATCATTGCACCACTGCAGCCAAGTCCTCCTGATGACATCCCTGCTTGTGCCCTCCTGTGCAATGTGCAACCAGGCTCTGTTGGTCTCCTGGAGGGAGTCATGGGAGAGCCTGGGTGCAACCTTGCACCTCTGTGCAGTGCTTGCAGCATCTCAATGCTGTTGATCACTGACCGCACAACCATGAAAAGTAAGGTGGCCATTGTCCCTTCAAGGAAACCAGCTGATGACACGTCATAAATGATGTAATCAGACCCACTCCTTCTAATTGGGCTGGGAAATGCGCTGGGTGGGCTTAACAAGCCCCATTGGGTAATATATTAGCATGGATAGAGGATTAGCTAATTAATAGAAAACAGAGAGTCTGGATAAATGGTTCATTTTCTGGTTGGCCAGTGGTGTACTGCAGGGATCAGTGCTGGGACCCCAATTATTTACAATCTATATAAACGACTTGGAAGAAGGGACTGAGTGTAATGTAGCCAAGTTTGCTGACGATACAAAGATGGGAGGAAAAGTAATGTGTGAGGAGGACACAAAAAATCTGCAAAAGCACATAGACAGGCGAAGTGAATGGGCAAAAATCTGGCAGATGGATTATAATGTTGGAAAGTGTGAGATCATGCACTTTGGCAGAAAAAAATCAAAGAGCAAGTTATTATTTAAATGGAGAAAGATTGCAAAGTGCCGCAGTACAGCGGGACCTGGGGTACTTGTGCATGAAATACAAAAGAATAGTATGCAGGTACAGCAAGTGATCAGGAAGGCCAATGGTATCTTGGCCTTTATTGCAAAGGGGATGGATTATAAAAGCAGGGAAGTCTTGCTACAGCTATATAAGATATTGGTGAGGCCACACCTGGAATACTGCGTGCAGTTTTGGTTTCCATATTTACGAAAGGATATACTTGCTTTGGAAGCAGTTCAGAGAAGGTTCACTAGGTTGATTCCACGGATGAGGGGGTTGACTTATGAGGAAAGGTTGAGTAGGTTGGGCTTCTACTCATTGGAATTCAGAAGAATGAGAGGTGATCGTATTGAAATGTAAAAGATTATTAGGGGGCTTGACAAGGTGGATGCAGAGAGGATGTTTCCATTGATGGGGGTGATTAGAACTAGAGGGCATGATCTTAGAATAAGGGGCCATCCATTTAAAACAGAGATGAGGAGAAATTTCTTCTCTCAGACGGTTGTTAATCTGTGGAATTCGCTGCCTCAGAGAGCTGTGGAAGCTGGGACATTGAATAAATTTAAGACAGAAATAGAGAGTTTCTTAAACAATAAGAGGATAAGGGGTTATAGGGAGCGGGCGGGGAAGTGGAGCTGAGTCCATGATCAGATCAGCCATGATCTTATTAAATGGCGGAGGAAACTCGAGGGGGCGAATGGCCTACTCCTGTGCTCCTATTTCTTATGTTCTTATTAAGGTAAGTTCCTTTTCCAGAGTGGGATGGAGCCAGCAGTGGGGCCAGGACCCGCCACCGACATCGCCCGTCATGGACCCACCGAGGTAAGGAAAATCTCGGCCTTAGTCTTTGGCCTGTTACACTGTTCAAGGAACACATTTTATCCTTTTACTAAGCATTTGCAGCCCTATGACCTAAAGTTCTCTTTAAGAAACACATATCTTAATTATAGCTCACACAGTTTCTCTTCGGCAGGAAATGCCGGTGATGTTGACCTTTCCAGGGATAGGAGTAGGGGAGGGAAAGAGTTGATGCCTGGAATAGAGACCTCCAAGCGGAACACTGATGAGCTGGTTGACACATTTGGTGAGCTGCTCTTTTCTTGTACCAAACGCCTGGGTTGCTAGAACCTGCACTGCATTGCCAAATTTCCATGCTTCCCTTTCTACCTGCTTCACACCTCAATTTTTTCAAGAATGCTCACATTCTCTGTGTCTTGTAAATGTCTTTAATTTCTTTGATTTCTCTCATTATGCCTCCTATTGTTTCATGCTAATATCACATCTACCATTTAACCATTTCCGTTTTTCCAATTAAGCACATTACAAGTCATTCTATTTCTTTTCTTCAGTGTGTTTTTCCCCCTCCCCCTCTCCTTTGTTCTGTTCATCTCTAATATCTACGAGTTTTGACAAAGGGTCCATCATCATCATAGGTAGTTCCTCGGAATCGAGGAAGATTTGCTTCCACTCTAAAAATGAATCCTTAGGTGGCTGTATAGTCCAATACGAGAACCACAGTCCCCGTCACAGGTGGGACAGATAGTTGTTGAGGGAAGGGGTGGGTGGGACAGGTGCACTGTACAATCTTTCCGCTGCCTGCGCTTGATTTCTGCATGCTCTCGGCGATGAGACTCGAGGTGCTCAGCGCCCTCCCGGATGCACTCCCTCAACTTTGGTCAGGGACTCCCAGGTGTCAATGGGGATGTTGCACTTTATCAGGGAGGCTTTGAAGGGTGTCCTTGTAACATTTCCTCTGTCCACCTTTGGCTCGTTTGACGTGAAGGAGTTCCGAGTAGAGCACTTGCTTTGGGAGTCTCGTGTCTGGCATGCGAACAATGTGGCCTGTCCAACAGAGCTGATCAAGTGTGGTCAATGCTTCAATGCTGAGGATGTTGGCCTGGTCAAGGATGCTAATGTTGGTGCGTCTGTCCTCCAAAGGGATTTCTAGGATCTTGCGGAGACATCGTTGGTGTTATTTCTCCAGCGACTTGAGATGTCTACTGTACATGGTCCATGTCTCTGAGCCACCCAGGAGGGTAGGTATTGTCATGTATGCAAACTCTTTGTATTCACTATGTAACTATGTATGATGTACCACCTGATGGCGCTGCTGTTGGAGGCCCAGGGGTTTCCTGTCCAGGGGGTGCAGAGGCATATAAAAGGCAGCCAGTCATGTTGCTCCTCACTTTACAGTCGTATTAAATGGACTGAAGTCACACAGCTCTTACTCACACTACAAGGCCTCGTGGAGTTATTCGATGGTAATTGCAGACATAATAACTGGCAACGAGAATATGGACTGTCACACGACTATGGCTACCTTTGGCACATTAAAAGACTTTGCAGAGGGTGATGATTGGGATGCCTTCTCGGAAAGGCTTGAGCAATATTTCGTGGCAAATGGCCTGGCAGGGGAGACGGACATAGAAACATAGAAACATAGAAAATAGGTGCAGGAGCAGGCCATTCGGCCCTTCGAGCCTGCACCACCATTCAATACGATCATGGCTGATCATGCAACTTCAGTACCGCACCCCTGCCTTCTCTCCATATTCCCTGATCCCTTTAGCCGCAAGGGCCACATCTAACTCCCTTTAGAATATATCCAATGAACTGGACTCTCAACAACTTTCTGTGGCAGAGAATTCCACAGGTTCACAACTCTCTGGGTGAAAAAGTTCCTCCTCATCTCAGTCCTATATGGCTTACCTCTTATCTTTAGACTGTGACCCCTGGTTCTGGACTTCCCCAACATCAGGAACATTCTTCCTGCATCGAACCTGTCCAGTCCCGTCAGAATTTTATAAGTTTCTATGAGATCCCCTCTCATTCTTCTGAACTCCAGTGAGTATAAGCCTAGCCGATCCAGTCTTTCCTCATATGTCAGTCCTGCCATCCCGGGAATCAGTCTGGTGAACCTTCACTGCACTCCCGCAATAGCAAGCACATCCTTCCTCAGATTAGGAGACCAAAACTGCACACAATATTCAAGGTGTGGTCTCACCAAGGCCCTGCAGTACAACTGCAGTAAGACCTCCCTGCTCCTATACGCAAATCCCCTCGTTATGAAGGCCAGCATGCCATTTGCTTTCTTTAATGCCTGCTGTACCTGCATGCCTACATTCAATGACTAATGTACCATGACACCCAGGTCTCGTTACACCTCTCCTTTTACTAATCTGTTATCATTCAGATAATAATCTGCCTTCCTGTTTTTGCCACGAAAGTGGATAACCTCACATTTATCCACATTACACTACATCTGTCATGCACTTGCCCACTCACATAACGTGTCTAAGTTCCCCTGCAGCCTCTTAGCATCCTCCTTGCACCCAGCTTAGTGTTATCTGCAAACTTGGAGATATTACATTCAATTCCTTTGTCTAAATCATTAATGTATATTGTAAATAGCTGGGATCCCAGCACTGAACCCTGCAGCACCATACTAGTTACTGGCTGCCATTCTGAAAAGGACCCGTTTATTCCTACTCTTTGCTTCCTGTCTGCCAACCAGTTCTCTATCCACGTCAATACATTGCCCCCAATACTATGTGCCTTAATTTTGCATACTAATCTCTTGTGTGGGACCTTGTCAAAAACCTTTTGAAAGTCCAAATACACCACATCCACTGGTTCTCCCTTATCCACTCTACCAGCTACATCCTTTAAAAACTCTGGAAGATTTGTCAAGCATGATTTCCCTTTCATAAATCCATGCTGACTTGGACTGATTCTGCCACTGCTTTCCAAATGCGCTGCTATTACTATTAAAAATTGATTCCAGCATTTTTCCCACCACCGATGTCAGGCTAACAGGTCTATAATTCCCTGTTTTCTCTCTCCCTCCTTTTTTAAAATGTAGGGTTACATTAGCTACCCTCCAATCCATAGGAACTGAACCAGAGTCCATGGAATGTTGTAAAATGACCACCAATGCATCTACTATTACTAGGGCCACTTCCTTAAGTACTCTGAGATGCAGACTATCAGGCCCTGCGGATTTATGGGCCTTCAGTCACTTCAATTTCCCAAACACCATTTCCTGACTAATAAGGATTTCCCTCAGTTCCCCCTTCTCGCCAGACCCTCGGTCTCCTAGTATTTTCGGGAGGTTGTTCGTGTCTTCCTTAGTGAAGACAGAACCAAAATATTTGTTCAATTGGTCTGCCATTTCCTTGTTCCCCATTATGAATTCACCTGATTCTGACTGCAAGGGACCTACATTAGTCTTCACTAATCTTTTTCTCTTCACCTATCTATAGAAGCTTTTGCAGTCAGTTTTTATGTTCCCTGCAAGCTTACTCTCATACTCTATTTTCCCCCTCCTAATTAAACCCTTTGTCCTCCTCTGCTGAATTCTAAATTTCTCCCAGTCCTCAGGTTTGCTGCTTTTTCTGGCCAATTTATATGCCTCTTACTTGGATTTAACACTTTCCCTAATTTCCCTTGTTAGCCACGGTTGAGCCACCTTCCCTTTTTTATTCTTACGCCACACAGGGATGTACAATTGTTGGAGTTCATCCATGTGATCTTTAAATGTCTGCCATTGCCTATCCACCGTCAACCCTTTAAGTATCATTCGCCAGTCTATCCTAGCCAATTCACGTCTCATACCATCGAAGTTTCCTTTCTTTAAGTTCAGGACCCTAGTCTCTGACTTAACTGTGTCACTCTCCATCTTAATGAAGAAATCTTCCATATTATGGTCACTCTTCCCCAAGGGGCCTCGCACGACAAGATTGCTAATTAAATCTCTCTCGTTACACAAGGTCCAGTCTAGGATGGCCTGCCCTCAAGTTGGTTCCTCGACATGGTCTAGAAAACCATCCCTCATAAACTCCACGAAATCCTCCTCCACAGTATTGCTATCAGTATGGTTCGCCCAATCAATATGTAGATTAAAAAGTCACCCATGATAACTGCTGTACCCTTATTGCACGTGTCCCTAATTTCCTGTTTGATGCCATCCCCAACCTCCGTTCTATTGTTTGCTGGTCTGTACACAACTCCCACTAACGTTTTTGCCCTTTGATGTGTTGCAGCTCTACCCATATAGATTCCACATCATCCACGCTAATGTCCTTCCTTACTATTGCGTTAATCTCCTCTTTAACCAGTAAAGCTACCCCACCTCCTTTTCCTTCCTGTCTGTCCTTCCTGAATATTAAATACCCCTGGATGTTGAGTTCCCAGCCTTGGTTACCCTGGAGCCATGTCTCCGTAATCACAATTACATTATATCCGTTAACAGCTATATGCGCAGTCAATTCATCCACCTTATTATGAATGCTCCTTGCGTTGAGACTCAGAGTCTTCAGGCTTGTTATTTTAACACTCTTTGTCCTTTTAGAATTATGTTGTAATGTGGTCCTTTTTGATTTTTGCCCTGGATTTCTCTGCCCTCCACTCTTGCTTGTCTCCTTCCTACCTTTTGCTTCTGCCCCCTTTTTACATCCCTCAGCCTCCTTGCATAGATTCCCATCCCCCTGCCATTTTAGTTTAAACCCTCCCAACAGCACTAGCAAACACTCCGCCTAGGACATCGGTTCCGGTCCTGCCCAGGTGCAGACCGTCTAGTTTGTACTGGTCCCACCTCCCCCAGAACCGGTTCCAACGTCCCAGGAATTTGAATCCCTCCCCCTTGCACCATTCCTCAAACCATATATTCATCTGAGCTATCCTGCGATTCCTACTTTGACTAGCACGTGGCACTGAAAGCAATCCTTAGATTACTACCTTTGAGGTCCTACTTTTTAATTTAACTTCTAGCTCCCTAAATTCAGCTTGTAGGACCTCATCCCATTTTCTACCTATATCGTTGGTACCTATATGTACCACGACAGCTGGCTGTTCACCCTTCCCCTCCAGAATGCGATGCAGAAGCTCCGAGACATCCTTGACCCATTGGCGGAGAAGCGCAAGGCTATACTGCTGACCAGTTGCGGGCCCGAGGTCTACCGCCTCGTCAGGGACTTGCTGGCACCCACGAAGGCCAAAGATAAGACATACGATGAGCTGACTGAACTAATTTACGATACCATACAGATGACTTCCTACCAGAATCGAAGCTCACTGGCAAGTACTGTAAGTAAAATAATGCTGATTGCAGGCAGAACTGTTGAACTAATAAGAACTGTACAGAGCAGAGCCTACATGCCTGCTGCTTCTCGGCCGCCAAAGCGTGTAAATGCAAAATCATTAACACAATGCTGGCGTTGTGGAGGTAATCATGGGGCACGCATAGTCTTTAAATCAATGTCGATTTAAAGACTATGCGTGCAAAAGCTGCAGAACAAGGGGCCACCTCCAGCGAATGTGCAAACATACTGAGACTCACCACGTGGCAGTGGAGTCGGCAGAAGAGTCCCGATCCAGCGTGGATCACAAAGGCCAAGCTGGAGAGGCAACTCAGCCCGAGGGAGCAGAGTGCGGGGTGCACAACCTCTCCACAAAAAGTCCTTCCATGATGATAAAATTCAAATTAAATGGCATTCCTGTATCCATGGAGCTGGACACGGGAGCGAGTCACTCAAATATGAGCCAGAAGGCATTTGAAAGGCTGTGGGGTAATGACAAAGCATAAAGACCCAAGCTGAGCCCGATTCAGATAAAGCTGCGCACCTACACCAAGGAACTGATACCGATTATTGGCAGTGCGAACGTAAAAGTATCCTATGATGGAGAGGCACACAAGCTGCCACTGTGGATTGTACCAGGCGATAGGCCAACGCTGCTTGGCAGAAGCTGGATGGGGAAGAGTCAGTGGAACTGGGAAGACGTCAAAGTATTATCGTCAGTGGACAATGCTTCCTGCACTCAAGTGCTGAGCAAGTTCCCATCTTTATTTGAACCAGGCGTCGGCAGCTTCACAGGCGCCAAAGTACAGATCCACTGAATCCCCGAGGTACGGCCCGTTTATCACAAGACTCGAGCGGTCCCTTACATGAAGAGGGAGAAAGTGGAGATCGAATGGGACAGACTTCAATGCGAGGGAATCATATCGCCAGTCGAGTTCAACGAGTGGGCCAGCCCGATTCTTCCGGTACTAAAGAGCGATGGCACGGTCAGAATCTGCGGCGGCTACAAAGTAACGATCAACCGAGTCTCGTTACAGGACCAGTATCCACTACCCAAAGCCCTTTTCGTGACATTAGCAGGGGGAAAGGCGTTCACCATGCTAGATCTAATCTCCGCTTACATGACCCAGGAGCTGGTTGGGTCGTTGAAAAAATTAAAATGCATTAACATGCACAAAGGACTGTTCGTGTACCACAGGTGCCTGTTCGGGATTCGCTCGGCTGCAGCCATATTCCAAAGTAACATGGAGAGCCTGTTGAAATCGGTTCCACGCACCGTCGTATTTCAGGACGACATCCTCATCACTGGCCGCGGCACCTCCGAATACCTGCACAACCTGGAAGAAATTTAAATTCGACTAAACAGAGTTGGGCTCCGGTTGAAACGATCCAAATGTGTCTTCCTGGCGCCAGAGGTAGAATTCCTTGGGAGGAAGATTGCGGAAGTTGGCATCAGACCCACGGACTCGAAGACAGAGGCCATCAAAAATGCACCCACATCACGAAATGTAACATAGAAACATAGAAAATAGGTGCAGGAGTAGGCCATTCGGCCCTTCTAGCCTGCACCGCCATTCAATGAGTTCATGGCTGAACATGCAACTTCAGTACCCCATTCCTGCTTTCTCGCCATACCCCTTGATCCCCCTAGTAACGGAGCTGCGCTCGTTCCTGGGACTCCTCAACTATTTCGGTAACTTTCTTCCAGGGTTGAGCACCTTGCTGGAACCATTGCACAAGCTGTTACGCAAGGGAGACGACTGGGCTTGGGGTAAAAATCAAGAGGCTGCCTTTAGACCAGAAACCTGCTATGTTCGAAAAAGTTGCTGGTATTATATGACCCATGTAAACGTCTAGTTTTAGCATGTGATGAGTCATCGTACGGTGTTGGGTGTGTTTTGCAGCAAGCCAATGCAGTGGGCAAGCTCCAACCGGCTGATATGCGTCCAGAAGCCTATCAAAGGCTGAAAGAGGCTACAGCATGGTTGAAAAGGAGGCTTTAGCCTGTGTTTACGGTGTAAAAAAGATGCACCAATATTTGTTTGGACTCAGGTTCAAGTTAGAGATGGACCACAAGTCCCTAACCTCACTGTTTTCGGAAAGCAAAGGCATAAACACCAAGGCTTCGTCTCGAATCCAAAGATGGGCACTAACACTGTCTGCCTACAACTATGTGATCCGCCACAGACCAGGCACTGAAAACTGCGCCGATGCTCCCAGCCGACTACCGTTGCCCACCACCGGGATGGAAACGGCACAGCCTGCTACTGGCCATGGATACCTTTGATAGCGATGTGTCACCCATTACGGTCTGCCAAATTAAGACCTGGACCAGCCAGGATCCTCTGCTATCCCTTGTAAAGAGTTGCATCCTCAATGGGAGCTGGTCAGTGGTCCCTAGAGACATGCAAGATGAGATCAAGCCATTTCACCATCGTAAAGACGAAATGTCGATCCATTCAGATTGCCTCTTATGGGGCAACTGCATTATCTTGTCAAAGAAAGGCAGGGAAACCTTCATACATGACCACACAGCATTCACCCAGGCATAGTCATGATGAAGGCTATCGCCAGGTCCCACATCTGGTAGCCCGGCATTGACATGGACCTGGAGTCGTGCGTGCACCAGTGTAACATATGCTCACAACTGAGCAATGCTCCCAGGGAAGCTCCACTTAGTCTCCGGTCCTGGCCCTCAAAACCATGATCCAGGATCCATGGGGATTATGTGGGCCCCTTTCTGGGAAAGATGTTCCTGATTGTTGTGGACGCCTACTCCAAATGGATTGAATGTCCAATAATGGCATCCAGCACGTCCACAGCCATCATTGAAAGCCTCAGGGCCATGTTTGCCACCCATGACTTACTCGACATTCTTGTCAGCAACAATGGTCCGTGCTTCACCAGCACGGAATTCAATGAATTCATGACCCATAATGGCATCAAGCATATCAGACCTGTCCTGTTCAAGCGCACATCCAACGGCCAAGTGGAGCGTGCAGTCCAAATCATAAAGCAGAGTTTGAAACGTGTCACGGAAGGATCCTTACAAACCCGCCTGTCCCGGGTACTGCTCAGCTACAGGACACGACCCCACTCACTTATCGGGGTTTCCCCTGCAGAATTACTAATGAAGCGAGCACTCAAAACCAGGTTCTTCTTTGTACACCCTGACCTCATTGATCAGGTGTAAACCAGGTGTTATCAACAAAACACGTACCATAATTGCGTGGCTGAATCACGCGACATCACTGTAAATGACCCTGTGTTTGTGCTGTATTATGGACAGGGCCCCAAATGGGTCAATGGCACTGTATTAGCCAAGGAGGGGAATAGCGTGTTTGTTGTCAAACTGCTTATCAAATGTGCAGAAAACAGAAAGCACTTGCCCACTCACCTAAACTGTCCAAGTCACCCTGCAGCCTCTTAGCATCCTCCTCACAGCTCACAGTGCCACCCAGCTTAGTGTCATCTGCAAACTTGGAGATATTACATTCAATTCCTTCATCTAAATCATTAATGTATATTGTAAATAGCTGGGGTCCCAGCACTGAACCTTGTGGTACCCCACTAGTCACTGCCTGCCATTCTGAAAAGGACCCATTTATTCCTACTCTTTGCTTCCTGTCTGCCAACCAGTTCTCTATCCATGTCAATACATTACCCCCAATACCATGTGCTTTAATTTTGCACACTAATCTCTTGCGTGGGACCTTGCCAAAAGCCTTTTGAAAGTCCAAATACAGCACATCCACTGGTTCTCCCTTGTCCACTCTACTAGTTACATTCTCAAAAAATTCTAGAAGATTTGTCAAGCATGATTTCCCTTTCATAAATGCATGCTGACTTGGACCGATTCTGTCACAGCTTTCCAAATGCGCTGCTATTACATCTTTAATAATTTATTCCAACATTTTCCCCACTACCAATATCAGGCTAACCGGTCTATAATTCCGTTTTCTCTCTCCCTCCTTTTTTAATAAGTGGGGTTACATTAGTTACCCTCCAATCCATAGGGACTGATGCAGAGACTTTAGAATGTTGGAAAATGACCAGCAATTCATCCAATTTTTCTAGAGCCACTTCCTTAAGTACTCTGGGATGCAGACTATCGGGCCCTGGGGATTTATCGTCCTTCAGTCCCATCAATTTCCCCAACACAATTTCCTTCAGTTCATCCTTCTTGCTAGACCCTCAGTCCCCTAGTATTTCCGGAAGGTTATTTGTGTCTTCCTTAGTGAAGATAGAACCAAAGTATTTGTTCAATTGGTCTGCCATTTCTCTGTTCCCCATTATAAATTCACCTGAGTCTGACTGCAAGGGACCTACATTTTTCTTCACTAATCTTTTTCTCTTCACATATCTATAGAAGCTTTTGCAGTCAGTTTTTATGTTCCCTGCAAGCTTACTCTCATACTCTATTTTCCCCCTCCTAATTAAACCCTTTGTCCTTCTCTGCTGAATTCTAAATTTCTCCCAGTCCTCAGGTTTGCTGCTTTTTCTGGCCAATTTATATGCCTCTTCCTTGGATTTAGCACTATCCCTAATTTCCCTTGTTAGCCACGGTTGAGCCACCTTCCCCGTTTTATTTTTACACCAGACAGGGATGTACAATTGTTGAAGTTCATCCATGTGATCTTTAAATGTCTGCCATTGCCTATCCACCGTCAACCCTTTAAGTATCATTCACCAGTCTATCCTAGCCAATTCACGTCTCATACCATCGAAGTTACCTTTCTTTAAGTCAGGACCCTCGTCTCTGAATTAACTGTGTCACTCTCCATCTTAATAAAGAATTCTACCATATTATGGTTACTATTCCCCAAGGGGCCTCGCACAACAAGATTGCTAATTAATCCTCTCTCGTTACACAACACCCAGTCTAGGATGGCCAGCTCTCTAGTTGGTTCCTTGACATATTGGTCTAGAAAACCATCCCTTATACACTCCTGGAAATCCTCCATCCTCCGTATTGCAACCAGTTTGGTTAGCCCAATCTATATGTAGATTAAAGTCACCCATGATAACGCTGTACCTTTATTGCACGCATTCCTAATTTCCTGTTTGATGCCCAACCTCACTACTACTGTTTGGTGGTCTGTACACAACTCCCACTAGCGTTTTCTGCCCTTTGGTGTTTCACAGCTCTATCCATACAGATTCCACATCATCCAAGCTAATGTCCTTCCTTACTATTGCGTTAATCTCCTCTTTAACCAGCAACGCTACCCCACCTCCTTTTCCTTTCTGTCTATCCTTCCTGAATATTGAATACCCCTGGATGTTGAGTTCCCAGCCTTGGTCACCCTGGAGCCATGTCGCTGTCATCCCAATGACATCATATCCGTTAACAGCTATCTGTGCAGTTAATTCATCCACCTTATTACGAATGCTCCTTGCATTGAGACACAGAGCCTTCAGGCTTGTTTTTTTAACACTCTTTGTCCTTTTAGAATTACGTTGTAATGTGGCCCTTTTTGATTTTTGCCTTTGATTTCTCTGCCCTCCACTTTTCCTTATCTCCTTTCTACCTTTTGCTTCTGTCCCCATTTTACTTCCCCCTGTCTCCCTGCATAGATTCCCATCCCCCTGCCATATTAGTTTGAACCCTCCCCAACAGCACTAGCAAACACTCCGCCGAGGACATTGGTTTCGGTCCTGCCCATCAGTGCGGTGTTGATGACTCGGAGCGTCGGCCGCTCCGACCCGCCCCCTCTTCTACCTCGCTAATGGTGGCTACTCCGACCCGACTGCACTTCCTCCCCTCTCCCCACACCAAAACCACTCCAACATAAAACAAAGAGCTGAAAATCGCCGGAATGTCCGCCCTATGCATTGGGGCGGATGGAACACCTCGGTACGCCGTCCGTTTTGAGCAGAGGGCAATTTCGGCCCCTCAGTGTCTAATCACATAAATAATAGCTACTTAAAGCTGGAAAGCAGCATTTGTCTCAGCAATACGTTTACTCAATGTTTTTAGGAAACGAGAGGGGACAGAGAACATTTTATGATAAAAAGGAAAAAATAACCACTGTGATGCTACTTCATTGCGTTGTTAAAAGACTTTACTAACAGTTGTTGGGGTAGAATATACATGGGGTGTTCACAATCTGCCACCGTAACGTCAGTGGAAGCCCTTGAGAAATTGCTGTTTCCCCATGGCTTCCACTGAATTTCCACCTAAGTCACAGCACGAGATTGGGAAAATCCTGCGGAAATTTCTACCTCCATTTGTATTCATATTTTTATTCCAAACAGCATGTAGAAAATGAGATTATTGTCATTTTAAATCTACAAAACCGTAAATAACAGCAATTTTCTTTCAAAGTGCCACCAGTTGCTACACCTCTGTATAAAGATTAATTTTCTTTAGAAGTGTTGAACTGCTGGGAATTTCCACCTCTTTGTTACCAGGTAATATTCCTGTGATGTCGTATCAGCTGCTGTGGGACAGGAGTGGGTGGCCCTTCCATGCCTGTTTTGAAGTGAGTTGAAATGGCGGGGGCAGAAATGGTAGACCACCGCCCCACCCCACTCCACCACACTCCCGCCCCCCCCCCCACCCCCGCCCCCCCGCTCATCATTCACACTGAATGAACTGGGTTAAAATCTGCCAAAATATTTCTGTTCAGAGCTGTAACATTGGGGCAGAGAGATTCCCAGCCATTTTGATTTCACAAAAATCAGACTTTCATGTGTAGAAAGTAGAGTCTAGCTTCTATTAACCACAGATGAAGGGAATCCTCATCTGAGGGAAAAGGGAAAGATTCTTAAGAAGCTATGGTGCAGAAAAGTGACGTCATCAGATATGATTGAGAAACTAGGAGAAAGGATGAATCGTACCACCAGCACTAGAGTATCAGCTTGACTCAGTGGTATTACTCTTGCCTCTGAGTCAGAAGCTGCAGCTTCATGTTTCACTTAAGTTAGGTTAACACTCCAGGGGTCAGTGTTATCTTTCAGATGAGATGATAAACTGAGGCCCTATTCAGGTGACTGTTAAAGAGCACATGACATTATTTGAAGAAGAGTAGGGAGTTCTGGGGGCCAAAATTGCCCCCCGACAAAAAAGTAGTGCACTCGCCGATTTGATAGTTTTTTTCTCCACCCCAATCCCTGGGGAGAAGACTTGAGCGATATTTAGTTTTTTTGGTCGGGGCGGTGTTTCTGTCGGCTTCGGGGTGGAAGTGCCCTTGGATCGGAGCAGCCGTCGCTCCAAGTCATCAGCGCCGCGCTGGTGATGTCAGCAACGCTGCTAGCTCTGCAATAAGTTTAGTTGGGCCCACTGGGCCACCAGGGAGGGTTTCGGCTGGGCCAGCGTACCCAATAAGGAATGGTGGGCTGCCTGTTGGCGGCCTGTCTGAACCCATGGTCACCAAGCACATGGGATCCTTCGCTTTATAAATAAAGTCACAGAGTACAATAACAAGGAAGTTTATACTAAACCTTTATAAAACATTGGTTAGGCCCCAGCTGAAGTTTGTGGCCAATTCTGGGCACCACACTTTGGGAAGGATGTCAAGGCCACAGAGAGGGTGTAGAGGAGATTTACTAGAATGGTGCCTGGGATGAGGGAATTCAGTTATGTGGAGAGACTGGAGAAACTGGGTTGTCCTCCTCAGAGCAGAGAAGGTTAAGGAAAGGTTTGATAGAGGTTTTCAAAATAAATAAGGAGAAACTGTTTCCAGTGGCAGAAGAGTCAATAACCAGAGGACATAGATTTAAGGTGGTTAGCAAAAGAACCAGAGGCGACCTGAAGGAATATTTTTTACACAGTGAGTTGTTGTGATTTGGAATGCATTGCCTGAAAGAGTGATGGAAGCAGATCCTATTGTGTTCCTAACACAGATGAGACTGCACACAGGGAGGTGAAAGTAACATTGACCTCAGTCTTTATTAAGACACTCCAGAGTGAGGAACAGGCCTTAGGGGCCGGCTTATATACAGTGCTGCCAAGGGATTCTGGGATCCCTTGGCACTTCAGGGGATGCGCTCCCTGGTGGCGTAATATGGGAGTGCATGCTTTACAGATACACAAAATCACTCCCCGCCAAAGTCAAAGTGAAAACTATTTACAAGGTGAGGCGGTCGGGAGCCTTTCTTTCCCTGGTGGACTGCCTCGGTACAAATATCTGTTCTAGTGTGTTGGCTGTGCCCTCACTGGGCTGGCTTGTTGTTGGCCCTGCAGGACCGCTGGGTGAGCCTGGCCTTGCTGGGCTGTTGGGCATGATGGGTTCAATTTCCTGGTCCGGGGTGGTGTCGTTGATCCTTTGGGTGTGTGTTGTGGGCTCGAAAAAGGTGGTGCCTGCTGTGGGTTGTTCAGGGCAGTTTGTGAACCGCAGCCTCGTTTGGTTCAGGTGCTTTCTGCAAATTTGTCCATTGTCTAGTTTGACTAGAAACACCCTACTCCCTTCTTTAGCTATCACTGTGCCCGCGATCCACTTGGGATCATGTCCATAGTTTAGCACATACACAGGGTCATTCAGATCAATTTCCCGTGACACAGTGGTGTGACCATCATTTACATTTTGTTGCTGCTGCCTGCTCTCTACCTGATCATGCAGGTTGGGGTGAACCAGCGAGAGTCTGGTTTTAAGTGTCCTTTTCATGAGTAGCTCAGCCGGGGGCACCCCTGTGAGCGTGTGGGGTCTCATGCGGTAGCTGAGCAGTACTCGGGACAGGCGGGTTTGGAGTGAGCCTTCTGTGACTCGTTTAAGGCTCTGTTTGATTGTTTGTACTGCCCGCTCTGCCTGCCCATGGAGGCTGATTTAAACAGGCCGAGGTGACATGTTTGATCTCATTGCGGGTCATGAATTCTTTAAATTCGGCACTGGTGAAACATGGCCAGTTGTCACTGACCAGTATGTCAGGCAGGCCGTGGGTGGCAAACATGGCCCTCAGGCTTTCAATGGTAGCGGTGGCAGTGCTTTCCGACATTATTTCACATTCAATCCATTTTGAAAAAGCATCCACCACCACCAGGAACATTTTACCGAGAAACGGGCCCGCATAGTCGACATGGATCCTTGACCATGGTCTGGAGGGCCAGGACCACAAACTTAGTGGTGCCTCTCTGGCCACGTTGCTCAACTGAGCATACACGCGGCATTGCCATACACAGGACTCTAAGTCAGAGTCAATACCGGGCCACCACACGTGGGATCTGGCTATCGCTTTCATCATTATTATACCCGGGTGTGTGCTGTGGAGATCAGAGATGAATGTCTCCCTGCCCTTTTTGGGTAGCACTACGTGGTTAACCCACAACAGGCAGTCTGCCTGAATGGATAGCTCGTCCTTTCGCTGCTGGAACGGCTTGATTAGCTCTTGCATTTCAACGGGGATGCTGGCCCAGCTCCCATGCAGTACACAGTTTTTTTACTAGAGACAGCAGAGGCTCTTGACTAGTCCAAGTCCTAATCTGGCGGGCCGTGACAGGTGATTTATCATTTTCAAACGCTTCCATGACAATCAACAAGTCTGCAGGCTGCGCCAACATCAACAAGTTTGCAGTCTGCGCCATTTCCACCCCCGTGGTGGGCAATGGTAGCCGACTGAGAGCATCCGCACAGTTCTCGGTGCCTGGCCTGTGGCGGATGGTATAGTTATACGCTGATAGCGCGAATGCCCACCTTTGTATGCGGGCTGAGGCATTAGTATTTATCCCCTTGTTTTCAGCGAACAGGGGTATGAGGGACTTGTGATCGGTTTCCAACTCAAATTTGAGGCCAAACAGGTACTGATGCATTTTCTTTACCCCAAACACACACGCTAATGCCTCTTTCTCAATCATGCTGTAGGCCCTCTCGGCCTTAGACAAGCTCCTGGAGGCATAGGCGACAAGTTGCAACTTCCCCGCAATGTTAGCTTGTTGTAATACACACCGACTCCGTACGACGACGCATCACATGCTAACACAAGTCTTTTACACGGGTTATACAATACAAGCAGCTTGTTGGAGCATTAAATGTTTCTGGCTTTCTCAAAAGCAATTGCTTGGTTTTTTCCCTATACCCAGTTCTCACCTTTACACAATAACACATGTAGGGGCTCTAAGAGGGTGCTAAACCCCAGTAGGAAGTTACAAAAATAGTTGAGGAATCCCAGGACCGACCGCAGCTCCGTGACGTTCTGTGGCCTGGTCCCGTTCCTGATAGTCTCTGTCTTGGTGTCTGTGGGCCGAATGCCATCCGCCACAATCTTTCTCCCCAAAAACTCTACTTCTGTTGCCATGAAGATGCATTTCGACCCCTTCAGCCGCAGCCCTACGCGATCCAGTCGCTGGAGGACCTCCTCCAGGTTTTGTAGGTCATCGATGGTGTCCCGACCCGTGACCAATATGTTGTCCTGAAAAACCACCGTGCGTGGTACCGACTTGAGTAGGCTCTCCATGTTTCTCTGGAAGATCGCTGCAGCCGACCAAATTCCAAACGGGCATCTGTTGTAGATGAACAGTCCCTTGTGCGTGTTGATGCAGGTGAGGCCCTTCGAAGACTCCTCCAGCTCCTGCGTCATGTAGGCCGAAGTCAGGTCGAGCTTGGTGAATGTCTTCCCTCCTGCCAGTGTCGCAAATAGGTCGTCTGCCTTAGGGAGCGGGTATTGGTCCTGTAGCGAGAAACGATTAATAGTTACTTTATAATCGCCGCAAATCCTGACCGTGCCATCACTTTTGAGTACTGGAATAATCAGGCTGGCCCACTCGCTGAATTCCACTGGGGAGATGATGCCCTCGCGTTGCAGCCTGTCCAGCTCGATTTGCACTCTCTCCCTCATCATGTGAGGTACCGCTCGCGCCTTGTGTTGAATGGGTCATGCCTCTGGGACCAAGTGGATCTGCACCTTTGTCCTGGAAAAGTTTCCAATGCCTGGCTCAAAAAGGAAGGAAATTTGTTAAGAACCTGAGGCCTCATCGACATGTGATAGCACTCGGATGTCATCCCAATTCCAACGGATTTTTCCCAGCCAGCTCCTTCTAAGCAGTGTGGGGCATCGCCCGGGGCAATCCCGAGTGGTAGTTCATGCACCGTGCCCACGTAGGTGACCTTGACCATGGCGCTGCCCAGGACAGTGATAAGCTCTTTGGTGTACATTCTCAGTTTCGTGTGGATGGGGCTCAGGGTTGGTCTGAGTGCCTTGTTGCACCATAGTCTCTCAAACAGCTTTTTACTCATGATGGATTGGTTAGTGCCAGTGTCCAGTTCCATGGCTACGGGTAAGCCATTCAATTTTACGTTTAGCATTATAGGTGGACATTTCGTTGAAAATGTGTGCATCCCTTGTACTTCAGTATCTGCCTCCTCTCTGAGGCTCGAAATTGCTTAGCTTGGCGACATAGCTCGCCACTTCCTGACCTTCAGATCGCTGGCACGTGTAGAACCGATACCTCGCCATCAGCACGCTCTCCCTCGGGTTAAGATGCTCCCGAACCAGTGTACACAGCTCCTCATACGACTTATCTGTGGGTTTCACCGGAACCAGAAGATTCTTCACGAGGCTGTAGGTCGGTGCCCCGCAGACCGTGAGGAGGACCGCTCTCCTTTTTGCAGCGCTTCCTTCTCCGTCCAGCTCGTTGGCTGCAAAGTACTGGTCTAGCCATTTGACATAGGCTTCCCAGTCCTCACCCTCCGAGAACTTCTCCAGGATGCCCACAGTTTGCTGCATCTTTGCGTGCTCCCAAGGAATGCTGGGATCCCTTGGGACTTAAGGGGATGCGCTCCCTGGTGGCGGAATATGGGAGTGCATGCTTTATAGATACACATCAGATCCAATAGTAACTTTCAAACGGAAATTGGATAAATACATGAAGTGGAAATATTTGAAAAGGAAATATTTGCAGGGCTATGGGGAAAGAGCCGGAGAGTGGGACTAATTGGGTAGCTCTTTCAAAGAGCCGGAGCAGGCACAGTGTGCTGAATGGCCTCCTTCTGCGCTGTGTCATTCTATGATTCTTTGATATGAAAATATTTCAACACAGGCTTTCAAAATATAAAACCAAGACAAAAAGTGCCATAAATATTCATCAGGTCAGGAGCATCTCGGAGAGAACAAAGAAGTTAACATTTCATGTACAGACCCTGCCAGTTCTGATGAAGGGTCCATACCTGAAATGTTAATATAGGGGCTGAAATTGCCCCTTTTATTAAGAGCAGTTACCGCCAGTTGGGGTGGACTCTTCGACGATCTGGACATTGCCCGAATGAATTTTTGAGGTGGAGAAGATATCCGGCCCGTTCCTTTGCGAACAGCGGGAATGATGTCATTAGAGCCTGGTCCCCGTCCTGGAAGCAACATTGCTCTCAAATAACCGATCGACCGCTTGTCAGTGCCCCCGACAGCTTCGCATGTCGAGAAGCTGCCAGTGGCTGGGCGGTGGGTCCGCCCTTAAAGGGGAGGGCACACTGCCGTGGCCGGCATTTTATTTTAATTGTCTGCCGACGATGCAATTGGCCCAACAGTGGAAATCCTCCCTGGTGGCCCAATGGGCTCCAAGTAGGTCTCGCAGCACCCCTCCCCTTTAAGTGAAGTGGATGGACGTAGCTAAGCATCTGCGTGATGCGGCACGTCTGCATCGCATTGAAGTGCTCAGCATGGCACTGATGACACTGCCCGCCTTCCATCCCGCTCCCGACTTGCTTCTGCCCCTCTGCCGACCCAAACACTGCCCCAATGATCTTTAAAAAGAAAAGAAGGCAATGTCCCTCTATTCCCCGCCCATAGATTCGGGTGGTAATTCACCAGATAATTCAAATTATCCACTCCAAAAGGCACGGAGGACAATTTTGGCCCCATAATCCTTTCTCACCACGGATGCTGCTTCACCTGCTAAGTGTTTCGAACATTTTCTGTTTTTGTTTCAGATTTCCAGCATCTGCAGTGTTTGCTTTTGGTTCAAATCAAAATATAAGTTGTAGGATCGAAATGTTCCAAGTATTTCTAACACCTGGTAGTTGAACTTTCCCCTTTCGATAAGGCCTGTGGCCGCCTGAAAACGACGGCCACGGGTCGGTGCAAAATGGCCGCCGAGTCTCCATGGAGGGGCCGCCATTTCAAAAATTGCCCTTCTTCAGGTTTGGAGCAGTGTAGGGGACTGCTCCACACGTTTTCCCGCCGCAGCGTGCACCCTCCGGCCCCTTACCGACCGGCGGCGACCCCTTCCCGAAATTGCCCCGTGGGAGCGTCGCCGACGACGATTGGTGCCACTGATAGCTTTTGCTGTCGGTACACTCTCTGTGGCTTGGCGGTGCGGCCGCCCTTAAACATAGAAACATAGAAAATAGGTGTAGGAGTAGGCCATTCGACCCTTCGAGCCTGCACCACCATTCAATGAGTTCATGGCTGATCATGCACTTCAGTACCCCATTCCTGCTTTCTCTCCATACCCCTTGATCCCTTTAGTCGGAAGGGCCACATCTAACTCCCTTTTAAAGGGGAGGTGGCGCTGTCAGTCAACTACCAGGTTGGGCTGACAATTATGGCCGCAGGTTCGGCCGGGCCGCCAACAGGCAGCCTGGCACTCCCTCTTGGGTGCCAGGTCGCTGGCGGGGCCAAAACGCTCCTTGGTGGCCCAGCATTTGCCACTAAAGTGGCTACAGAGTTCGGAGCGGGCCTCCCCTTTAACTGATGGGGAGGGGCATTATGACTTCCGTCCCGCCAGTGACGGCCACACTGCCCTGCCCCCACTTCCGCCCCGATGATGAGGCCACTTCCGTCCCGCTCCAAAAAAAAGCACGAAGTGCTGAATTTCTCTAGTTTAGCTGCCCCATGCATTGGGGTGGCCGAAACATTTCATGAGCGGTAGGTGAGACTCACTTTAGGCGGTGGGCAATTTCGGCTCCCTGGAAAATAAAGATGGTTGAGTGTGGTTTGGCGACAGCTCAAAAAAATGAGGAAACGATGAGTAAGAATTATTTTGACAAGGAGAGAGAGTTTATTCTTCACATCTAAAGGTGTCAATTTTGCTGTTAATGCTATCACACATCCACAGAATGGCCACGTGGAAATCAGGAACACTGGCAACACTATACAGTCTTCAGATACTGGTGCTAATATACCCAACAGGCTGAGCAGTCTGTCCACAAAATGTCTCTCCGTTATTTTTTTAAAATCATAAAAGAGGTTTTGTGGAATACACTCTTACACTCGTACTTTAGTTAACACAAAACAAAACAAATTAAATAACATTAATATTGGCCTGTCCCCTAACAATCTAATGTTGCGGCCTGGTATGTGCTTCATTTACATATGCAAGGAGCCTGTCACCTGTTGTGGCTGCCACCAGGGTTGCTTAAAAAATCGTCCAACCCAATTTCAGGTCAGAACTCTTACAGGTGTCCTTGGGACACAGGACATTGGTCCCCAAAACTGGGCTTCCTTGCATCTGTTCTATGCCTATAAAATGCGTACAAGATCCAATTTCTACTGCGATGGCAATTGAGAGGTGAACCAAAGACGACTGACATAAGAACATAAGAAATAGGAGCAGGAGCAGTCCATACAGCCCTTCGAGCCTGCTCCGCTATTTAATACGATCTTGGCTGATCCGATCATGGAATCAGGTCCACTTTCCTGCCCACTCCCCATAACCCCTTATTCCCTTATCAGTTAAGAAACTGTCTATCTCTGTCTTAAATTTATTCAATGTCCCAGCTTCCACAGTTCTGTGAGACAGCAAATTCCACAGATCCACAACCCTGAGAAAAGAAATTTCTCCTCATCTCCATTTTAAATGGGCGTCCCCTTATTCTAAGATTATGCCTCCTAGTTCTAGTTCCCCCATCAGTGGAAACATCCTCTCTGCATCCACCTTGTCAAGCCCCCTCATAATCTTATACGTTTCGATAAGATCACCTCTCAATCTTCTGAATTCCAATGAGTAGAGGCCCAACCTACTCAACCTTTCCTCATAAGTCGACCCCCTCATCTCCAGAATCAACCTTGTGAACCTTCTCTGAACTGCCTCCAAAGCAAGTATATCCTTTCGTAAATATGGAAACCAAAACTGCACACAGTATTCCAGGTGTGGCCTCACCAATACCCTGTATAACTGTAGCAAGGCTTCCTTGATTTTATACTCCATCCCCTTTGCAATAAAGGCCAAGATTCCATTGGCCTTCCTGATCACTTGCAGTACCTGCATTCTAACCCTTTGTGTTTCATGCACAAGTACCCCCAGGTCCCGCTGTACTGCAGCACTTCGCAATCTTTCTCCATTTAAATAATAACTTGCTCTTTGATTTTTTTCTGCCAAAGTGCATCACCTCACTCTTTCCAACATTATACTCCATCTGCCAAATTTTTGCCCACTCACTTAGCCTGTCTATGTACTTTTACAGATTTTGTGTGTCCGCCTCACACATTGCTTTTCCTCCCATCTTTGTATTGTCAGAAAACTTGGCTGCACTACACTCGGTCCCTTCTTCCAAGTCGTTAATATAGATTGCAAATAGTTGGGGTCATAGCACTGATCCCTGCGGCACCCGACTAGTTACTGGTTGCCAACCAGAGAATGAACCATTTATCCTGACTCTCCGTTTTCTGTTCATTAGCCAATCCTCTATCGATGCTAATATATTACCCCCAACTCTGTGAACTTTTATCTTGTGCAGTAACCTTTTATGTAGCACCTTGTCAAATGCCTTCTGGAAGTCCAAATACACCACATTCACTGGTTCCCCTTTATCCACCCTGTTCGTTACATCCTCAAAGAATTCCAGCAAATTTGTCAAACGTGACTTAACTTTCATAAATCCTGATTCTGCCTGACCGAATTTTGTTTTTCCAAAAGTCCTGCTACTGCTTCATTAATAATGGACTCCAACATTTTCCCAACCACAGATGTTAGGCTAACTGATCTATAGTTTCCTGCTTTTTGTCTGCCTCATTTTTTAAATAGGGGTGTTACATTTGCAGTTTTCCAATCTGCTGGAACCTCCCCAGAATCCAGGGAATTTTGGTAAATTACAACCAATGCATCCACAATCCCTGCCGCTACTTCTCTTAAGACCCTAGGATGCAAGCCATCAGGTCCAGGGCATTTATCTGCCTTTATACCCATTATCTTACTGAGTATCACCTCCTTAATGATTGTGATTGTGTTAAGTTCCTCCCCCCTATAGCCCCTTGACTATCCACTGTTGGGATATTGTTAGTGTCCTCTACCATAAAGACTGATACAAAATATTTGTTCAGAGTTTCTGCCATCTCTATGTTCCCCATACTAATTCCCTGGTGTTGTCCTCTAAGGGACCAACATTTACTTTAGACACTCTTTTCCTTTTTATATACCTATAGAAACTTTTGCTATGTTTGTATATTTTGTGCTAGTTTACTTTCATAGTCTATCTTCCCTTTCTTAATCATTTTTTTAGTCATTCTTTGCTGGCTTTTAAAAGCTTCCCAATCTTCTGTCCTCCCACTAGTTTTGACCAGTTTGTATGCCCTTGTTTTTAATTGGATACTGTCCTTTATTTCTTTAGTTAGCCACGGATGGCTATCTTTTCTCTTATACCCTTTCCTCCTCACTGGAATATATTTTTCTTGAGAGTTGTAAAACATCTCCTTAAATGTACACCACTGTTCATCACCGTCCTACACTTTAATCTATTTTCCCAGTCCACTTTAGCCAACTCTGCCCTCATACCTTCATAATCTCCTTTATTTAAGCTTAGTACGCTGGTTAGAGATCCAACTTTCTTACCCTCCATCTGAATTTGAAATTCAATCATGCCAAGATCACTCATTCCAAGGGGATCCTTTACTAGGAGATTGTTTATTAATCCTGTCTCATTACACAGGACCAGATCTAAGTTAACCTACTCCCTGGTTGGTTCCGTTACATACTGCTCAAGGAACCTGTCCCTTATGCATTCTATGAACTCTTCCTCAAGGCTACCCTGACCAATTTGATTTGTCCAATCAATATGGAGGTTAAAATCACCCATGATTATTGCTGTTCCCTTTTTACATGCCCCCAATATTTCCTGGTTTATGCTCTGACCAACAGAGTCTGTGAAACTGTACCCCATCAAGGAACTGTGCCTTTAGCACAGAACAGGACAGGAGGGAAGGGGAGAAAATTGCTAAAAGACAATTCCTAAAGAGAAAAAAAATGTCCAGTCTTTAAAGCTCTTTTCTCCCAGAGTTGAGTCTCAGTTGTCTCTGTATAGAAACATAGAAACATAGAAAATAGGTGCAGGAGTAGACCATTCAGCCCTTCGAGCCTGTACCACCATTCATTCAATAAGATCATGGTTGATCATTCCCTCAGTACCCCTTTCCTGCTTTCTCTCCATACCCCTTGATCCCTTTAGCCGTAAGGGCCATATCTAACTCCCTTTTAATACATCCAATGAACTGGCATCAACAACTCTCTGCAGCAGGGAATTCCACAGGTTAACAACTCTGAGTGAAGAAGTTTCTCCTAATCTCAGTCCTAAATGGCCTACCCCTTATCCTAAGACTGTGTCCCCTGGTTCTGGACTTCCCCAACATTGGGAACATTCTTCCCGCATCTAACCTGTCCCGTCCCGTCAGAATCTTATACGTTTCTATGAGAAACCCTCTCATCCTTCTAAACTCCAGTGTATAAAGGCCCAGTTGATCCAATCTCTCCTCATAAGTCAGTCCAGCCATCCCTGGAATCAGTCTGGTGAACCTTCGCTGCACTCGCTCAATAGCAAGAATGTCCTTCCTCAGATTAGGAGACCAAAACTGAACACAATATTCCAGGTGAAGCCTCCCCAAGGCCCTGTACAATTGCATTGAGTGTATTTAACCCTGGCTTGCTCCAATACTCTCGCATAGCTTTTTGAAAATGGTTGGTTGTACTCGATGACTTCAGCAGGTCAAACTAGCAGATAAGCTCAATCTTCACCTTCACAGCTATTTGCCTGTTCAATTTTTCAGTACAAAATGACAGCCGCGGGTAAATTCAAATGATTTTGTGCATGTAATTTTGACTCTTTGGGAGTGAGATGCAATCCAATTGATAATTTTGACAGAAAAGTCAGTGTGAGTATATAGCAGGATCTTATTTTGTACTCACAGTGGGGCTGATATTCCCTTGCTCTGCGAAGGCGCTAACGGGACGTGGAATTGTTTTTGCCTGGGGGAGGCATTACCAGCTCCTGCAAAATTGCACGAGAGTTAGCGGAAGCACTAACACGGTAGCACCGTGCCCCGGGCCACCGCGCCTCCGCCGATGACGTCATTACTGTTCGCGGTGGCCCCTTTGTACCCCTCGACGACCCCTTTCTGCTCCGCAGTGGAAATTAGCCAGCACCCCGCGGGGTTGCCATGGGCGATGCCCGCGCCAGCCTCGTGGGTCGCGAACCGGGCCGACCGCTGCTCCGGGGCGGAAGTTAAAGGGGAGGTGCGCTGTGTCTTGCGCTGCCATTTTGTTTCTTCGGCCGACACACCAGTCGGCCCGTTCTGCTTTGCTGTTGCATGGTCCGGGCCGCCATCCTGCAGCCCCGCACTTCGTCTTGGTGCTGGGCTGCGGCCACGGCACCACACAGCCCTGGTGGCCCAGTGGAGGCCTTGAAATATCCATGCAGTGTTCGCAGTGTCCCTTCCCTTTAACGGAAGGGGAGGGGCATTGAAACACATCAGCACTACGTGGAAAAGCAGCGTAGCGCTGCCAAACCCGCACAAGTAGCGCCCCTGAACCCGTGTCAAAGGGAAGTGAAACCCGCACGACATTGCGCTCCACTTCCTGTGAGGGGTGGTAACCGCAATTTCACAGCTGAGGCGGGACATTTGTGCCGGGGCAGGAAGTCCCGCCTCACCTTGGTTACCGCCCCCAAATGGGGTGTAACCCAATTTCTCCTCTTTGACATTTGGTAAAATTATTGACATCAGGAATATCATCTTCCCTCATTTCTTCCTGACTTGCATAAAGTCACCTCCATTTCAAACCCAGCGCAGCTTAAAAATTAGTAAAGCTATCATTCTGTGAACTTGTAACTTTATTCTTTTAAATCTCCCGTGGCATATATAAAAAAAAATCTAATTACTTCTACACATAGTGCTTTATGAACGTAGGTGGGAAATGAGAACATGACTTTCAGTTATCAAGCTCATTCTCTCCACAGATTATATTAGGCATGACAGTCACCAGTTAAGCAACAATGTCTCACCGTTAAATCCAGCAGTTGGTAAATCAAGCAATTGCTGTAAGTGCAAAATTCCAGCCCAGTCTTCCTGTCTGTTTCTTTTCTTACAGATCTGCCTCCTGCCCTGCTCAGCCTCAGCCAGTCTCCTGCTTGCTCTGTTTCCCTGTATATCTCCCCACATTTCATATTTGCCTCTATAAACATGTCTGGTGTTCAGTTCTGCTGTCCGACCGATTCAGGAAGCAGTTCCACAATATCAACCGCAGACCCCAGTACTGTAGAAATTGTGCTGGGTATATTGCAGGGAGATTTCTGCAGCCAGTTATGTTTTGAAACAATAAGTTTTCACATGCAGAGTTGCTTTAAGGTCATGGTTTGCGACTATGTAACTGGTGATTGTATCTTCCACAGTGACAAGGGAAACCCCGTACAACTCAGTGAAGGAAAGATTGCTACGCTACTTGTTCAACCAGCAGGTGACCAAAATCCGGACCTCCTTTACCTCCAGATTTTTATCTTCATCACCTGAGCAGTAATCTGGCAGAATGGGCTGCCTGCCCTTGATAGAGTCAACCTGATCTTCATTCCATTGATCAAAATGGAATGAAAATCATGCAGGTTCTATAATGGGCGGGTGATCTGCTGCTCAGGCAGTGATTACAAAAATCTACCCCATAAAATTTTACTGCCGAGAAAGAGGTTATTTGGCATATCCCACTGTGCTGACTCTCTGAAAGAGCCATCCACATAGTCCCATTCTCTTGGCAGCTCTTGCATAAAGCAGCACTCACATTCCACTTTGCGCTCCAGCTTCTACTCATGGTTAATGAGATCGCACAGCTTAGAACACACTTCTCTAACTACAAATTATAGAAGTGATGCCTAAAAGTACTTTCTCCATAACCTTTAAAACTTTTGTTTTTCAAATATTTATCCACGCCTCCCCTTCCTCCCCCATTAAAAGCTATTCTGTTTCTACCATTGTTTCTGGTGGGACATTCCTGTCCTAAAAACCCTGTGTAAAAAGTGTCTCCTAACTTATCTCTTTGTTCTATTGGTGATAATCTTAAATTTATGCCCTTTAGTTATCAACTCACCAACCAGTGGAAATAATTTTCTCAACTGACCTTATCAAAACTCATAATTTTAAGTACATTTATCAAATCTCCTTTTATCCTTTTCTGCTTTTTAGTTTCTTCTCATAACTAATGCTTCTTATCCCTCATATTAGCTCAGTGAATCTGTTCTACACTCTATCCATGGTCTTGACATTTTTCCTTAGTAAGGTGCCCAAAACTGGTGACACTTCGACTTCGGTAGCAACGCAAAAAAGGAAGGATAGGAACACAGGAAGAGGACTTGGTCATTCAGCCCTTCAGGCCTACTCCGCCATTCAGTCAGATCATGGCAGATCAACTCCATTAACCCGGCTTAGCTCCATATCCCTTAATACCATTGCCCAACAAAAATCTATCAATCTCAATCTTGAAAGCTTCAATTAACACACAATCCACAGCTTTTGGGGGGGGGGGAAAGAGTTCCAGATTTCTATTGCCCTTTCCGTGAAAAGGTCCTTCCTGATTTTGCTGCTAAATGGCCTCGCTTTAATTTTAAGATTCTAGTGAATCAGCAGCTCATTTTACATCCCATCCAATTTTCTTTAAATCAGGCAGGGTGTAAAACGGGCTGCAAATTCGCTATTACTCATTTTGTGCTACTGACAAGGTCGGATTTCACCCACAATATTTTAACTGCGGCCTAACCAATGATTTGTACAGGTTTAAAATTAGCCTTTGCTTTTGTATTTGGTGTCCCTGTTTATAAAAACTAGGATTCCATAAGCTTTTTTTGAAACAGCTTTATCAACGCAGCCTCCTATTTTTAAAGCTTTGTGTATTGGAACCCCCGAGTTTCTCTGCACCGCTACACCTTTTACTGTTTTACCATTTATTGTCTATGTTCTATTCTTATTCTACTTCCCAAAATGTATTAACTCACATTTCATAAGATATATTTTTTAAATTGCTGCTGGGATGTAGGTGTCACTGGCAAGGCCCGCATTTATTGTCCACCCTTAATTGCCCTGGAGAAGCTGGTGGTGAGCTGCCTTCTTGAACTGCTGCAGTCCATGTAGTACTCCCACAGTGCTGTTAGGGAGGGAGTTCCAGGATTTTGACCCAGCGATGATGAAGGAACGAGTCAGGATGGTGTGTAACTTGAAGGGGAAATTGCAGGTGATGGTGTTCCCATGTGCCTGCTGCCCTTGTCCTTCTAGGTGGTAGAGGGTGCGGGTTTGAGAGATGCTGGCGAAGAAGCTTTGGCGAGTTGCTGCAGTGCATCTTATGGATGGTACACACTGCAGCCACCGTGTGCTGGTGGTGGAAGGAGTGAATGTTGAAGGTGGTAGATAGATGTCAAAGGACATACAGGGTTGGATGAAGAAAAGAAGGGAGGCTCATGGTAGATACCGAATGCTCAATACTGCAGAAGCTCTAGAGCAGTATAGAAAGTGCAGGGGTGCAATTAAAAAGGAAATTAGGAGAGCAAAGAGAGAGCAAGAAAACATTTTGGCAAGTAAAATCAAGGAAAATCCAAATATGTTTTATAAATACATTAAGAGCAAGAGGATAACTAAAGAAAGAGCAGGGTCTATTAGGGACCATAAAGGTAACCTGTGTGTGGAGGCTGAAGATGTGGATATGGTTCTTAATGAATAGTTTGCATCTGTTTTCACAAAAGAGAGGGGCGATGCAGACATTGTAATCAGGGAGGAGGAGTGTGAAATATTAGATGAAATAAACATAGAGAGAGCAAGTATTAAGGGATTTAGCAGCTTTGAAAGTGGATAAATCCCTAAGTCCGGATGAAATGTATCCCAGGCTGTTGAGAAGCTAAAGAGGAAATAACAGAGGCTCTGACCATCAGTTTCCTATCCTCACTGTCTATAGGTGTGGTGCTAGAGGACTGCTAATGTGGTATCTTTGTTTAAAAAGGGAGAAAGGGATAGACCAAGTAATTACAGGCCAGTCAGCCTAACCTCAGTGGTGGGAAAATTATTAGAAAAAATTCTGAGGTGCAGGATAAATCTTCATTTAGAAAGACACGGAGTAATCAAGGACAGTCAGCATGGATTTGTTAAGGGAAGGTTGTGTCTGACTAACTTGACTGAATTTTTTGAGGAGGTAACAAGAAGGATCGATGACGGTAGTGCGTTTGATGTAGTCTATATGGATTTTAGCAAGGCTTTTGATAAGGTCCCACATGGCAGTCTGGTCACAAAAGTAAAAGCCCATGGGATCAAGGGCAAAGTGACAAGTTGGATCCAAGATTGGCTCAGTGGCAGGAAGCAAAGAATGATGGTTGATGGGTGTTTTTGCGACTGGAAGGCTGTTTCCAGTGGGGTTCCGCAGGGCTCAGTACTAGGTCCCTCGCTTTTTGTGGTATATATTAATGATTTAGACTTGAATGTAGGGGGTACATGATTAAGAAATTTGCAGATGATACTAAAATCAGCTGTGTGATTGATAATGAAGAAGAAAGCTGTAGACTGCAGGAAGATATCAATAAACTGGTCAGGTGGGCAGAACAGTGGTAAATGGAATTTAATCTGGAGAAGTGTGAGGTAATGCATTTGGGGAGTGCTAACAAGGCAAGGGAATACACATTAAATGGTCGGACACTGAGAAGTGCAGAGGAACAAAGGGTCCTTGGATTGCATGTCCACAGATCCATGAAGGTAGTAGGCCAAATAAATAAGGTTTTTAAGAAGGCATACGGAATACTTGTATTCTGTGCCTCAGCTAATAAAGGCAAGAGCAGGGAGGTTATGCTTGAACTGTATAAAACACTAGTTAGGCCATAGCTAGAGTACTGTGTGCAGTTCTGGTCACCACATTACAGGAAGGACGTGATTGCACTAGAGAGGGTACAGAGGAGATTACGAGGATGTTGCCTGGACTGGAGAATTTTAGCTATGAGGAAAGATTGGATAGGTTGGGTTAGTTTTCTTTGGAACAGAGGAGGCTGAAGGGTGACCTTATTGAGGTATATAAAATTATGAGGGGCCTAGATAGAGTGGATAGGAAGGACCTATTTCCCTTAGCAGAGGGGTCTGCAACCAGGGGGCATAGATTTAACATAATTGGTAGAAGGTTTAGGGGGGATTTGAGGGGAAATTTCTTCACGCAGAGGATGGTAGGGGTCTGGAACTCATTGCCTGAAAGGGTGGTAGAAGCAGAAACCTTCACCACATTTAAAAAGTACTTGGATTTGCATGTGAAGTGCTGTAACCTATAAGGCTACAGACCAAGAGCTGGAAAGTGGGATTAGGCTGGATAGCTCATTAACGGCCGGCATGGCCTCCTTCTGTGCTGCAAATTTCTATGATTCTATGGGGTGCCAATCAAGTGAGCTGTTTTGTCCTGGATAGTGTCAAGCTTCTTGAGTGATGTTGGAGTTGCACTCATTCAGGCAAGTGGAGAGTATTTCATTACACTCATGACTTATGCCATGCTGATGGTGGAAAGACTTTGGGGAGTCAGGAGGTGAGACTGCAGAATACCTAGCATCTGACCTGCTCGTGTAGCCACAGTATTTATGTGGCTGGTCCAGTTAAGTTTCTGGTCAATGGTGTTCCCCAGGATGTTGATTGTGGGGGATTCGGTGATGGTAATACTGATATATCTAATCTACTAACCTCTCTATATTCTCTTGAAGTTACTTAAAATTCGCTATCATAGTTACCCACACTCACTAGTTTTGTGCTGTCTGTAACTGTTGATATTTTACCCTCTATACTCCAGATCAATTATATTTATTGAGAAGAGCAATATTGCGAATACTGATCCCGGGGGACACCACTGTTTACATCCTCTATCATTTCCCATACTACTTTAGCATTTATGCCTTCATGTGTCATTTCCACTTTGAGTTCCACTAACTTTTTCAGTTCTACATATTTATCTATAGTTATCCTATCTAAATGTTCCTTCACCTCCTCTGCAATCCTACCGCTCTCCTCATGGGAAGCACTGCTGCTGGAAACACTCGCCAAAACCACAGGGGTAAATTTCATCTTTATTGCATTACTTCGGAGAGCGAATGGCCTGCCCATTGTAGCATACGCATGATTTCCACCTGCATTGATTTAGCCAGATTACTGCCCAGGTGGTGAAGGTGAACCCCCACTGCCCAACCCCTCAGCTCTATTAGCATACAGTGTGGCATCTGATGGTAGCAATACACAAATGTGACAAATTTCACAATACAATGACACAGTTCAACGCAAATTGTGCGGTCATGTCAAGAGTTTCGGAAAAAAAAAGCTTTGTCAAAGCTCGTGAATAAAACTGTGCCCCTTTCAAATATATTCATTGTTGCAGAAAGAAAACTGATGTATTTGGATAGGTACAGTATGTAAAGATTTAATAAAAGAAAATTCAATTTATTCTAAGACATTGGCATAGAATATCCATGGGAACATGATCCCAGCAATTACGCCAAGCTGTAGCTAGTGCCTCACAGTCGAGACCCTGTAAACCATGTCGGATGGCCAGCTGGGGTAGTGCCAGGTCCCCCCTGGAAGAGAGTTTAGCTTCCAATGACTGAAAGGAATGTGAACATTTGGAGCTACTAATTTTACAGTCCGGAGTTTGAATTGTCACATTGATGTATTGTTTCTGCTTTCCTTCCTTTTTTCATCCACTGGTTTACCCAGCCCCCTAAACTCTGGAACTCCCCCCCCTTAACCTCTCCCCCTCTCTCTCCTCCTTTAAGATGCCCCTAAAAACCTACCTATGGCCTTTTGGTTATCTGTCCTAATATCTCCTTATGTGGCTCGTTGTCAAATTTTGTTTGGTAACGCTCCTGTGAAGTGCCTTGGAACGTTTTAATATGTTAAATGTGCTATATAAATGCAAATTGTTGTTGTCAATGACAGAGGCTACACCCCCACAAGGCCATTCACGTGAGAGGCCTGGATGCAGCGTATCCAACTCCCTGCTGAGATCGTGGCATCTCCGACTTACAGCGGGGGTCTGCTGGAACAGTAGTACACTTTCAGACCATGGAATCTATAAAGGTCGCTTCTCACTGTGTTTTGTTGATAGTTATAAAGAGCAAGACTGATTTTAATACTTCTAAATTAACGTTTTATCCATTATCAAGCTTTTTTTTGACTCATGTAAGAGCACTGAATGCACAGATGTTAGAAGATAATAATGTATAGCTGCAAGTGAGTGAATTACAAGAAGGCACAGAGAACATTATGTGCTGTGCCTGGAACAGCACCGTTTGAACCCAGAGCTTTCTGTAAGCGGCTTATTGCCACTTGATATTATATAACCATTTAGAAGGTTACAATGGTTTCCATATTTGAGTGACATCACTTCATGATAACTAACCCCACTAATAAGCTTTTTTACCCAATGTGAATTATGTAAATATCAGTCGGTTGAAACTTGATTGAAAAAGGAATGTTAAAAAGGTGATCATTTAAAGCCTTTCCTCCCTCCCCAATTGGGAAGAATATGAATCATTCAAAATGCAGTCGAAACATGGTGCTGGAAGAGCAAAAATATACAAATGTCATTGCGAACTCGAGATCTCCAGCACAAAATGTACTCTCAGTGCACCTGGCCAGGTATTCAGTAAGAGAAAAGTAATAGACTTGGGTGAGCCAGTCAACCACACAAAAAATGATTCTATTTGTTCAACCAGCATTCCCCCTCTAAAGGTTTGACACCATAGGTACAATTATACTTTCCTTTCTCATCAATGCCACGCCAGAATTCGGCACATTTTCCTTCAGGTGTGAATGTGAGCAGAATATTTGTGCTTTGAAACAAGCCTATGATAGGAAAAATCTATTTCACAGTGCACGAAAAAAATGGCTGAATGACCTCCTTCTGTTCCTATAAGTTCCTATCTTTAAACCCTTAAAAGTCACACATATTAAAAGGGAATGCTTCAGATTTTATATTAAAATACAAAACATATTGTATAGAATAAGGCAGCCCATACCTAGTAATTGGTTGGGAGATTTTTTTCCAGAGAAAATAGATTCATGTTTCTTTAAATAGTGTCTGTTCTCAGCTTACCTGCATCTGATTTTCCACTCAAGTAATTCCACTAGAAAAACTGCTCTGGAATTACACAGCACTTCAATGTTGCATATTTTGTATCCCAAATCCTACAGTCCAATTCGAGCTGAATATAGTCCAGGACATTTCTAACTTAAATTGTTAGACCTTTTTGGCAATCATTGTTTACAGGGTCACAAAAAGATCAGATATTTCACTGCATGCTCCATTCTCAGGAAGGAACTCAACTATCTGAAGACAAAATGATTTGTGATGTTGGCTTAAAATCAGTGAACCATTTTTATGTTTTCTTGCCGTGATCAGAAAAGGTTACTCTGAACTATCAATTAGCTTATGGGTATAAATTTTAGGGTTTCCGACCCACTGATTATAATTCTGACTGTGTCAATTCATTTACATGTAGACAACAGTGCTGTTTTTAATTATATTTACAAGGATATTACAATAAACCCATTTTTTTTTACATATTTGGAAATGAAGTAAGGATGCCAATAATTTTTTCAAATACCTCTATTAATTAAAAAACATTAAAAATGATTAAAATGCTCAGGGTCTGAATTTTACATTCTAGTTAACTCATTGCCTGTCCCGTGTTAGCATTGCCCAGTTGGGAACTGAACCATACAAATCAGGAAGATCCCAGGAGTAATCCCCAGTCCGTGCTGAGTTTATTTGTCTCAGCCAGCGTTCTGTTGAGGACATTACAATTGGCCTGAATGTCCCTAATGAAGGGGAGGGTAAAATAAATCAGGCAGGATTTCCATTCTAGATCATTCTTCAGGGACCACTGCTGGAAAACAATTGTGATATGCCAAATAGTCAAATAATCTGCTAAAACAAATTGTCTACACTTAAAAATGAGGAATAGCCGCTTCAATACTAGGTAGGATGGTCTGCAGAAAATTGCTACTGTGCATATACAGCTTCCCTACGGTTTTGCCAAAATCCACTACTTCAATATTACTGGACTGAATTGATTGGTCACTTTCAGTTTGTTCCTAACTAATGTCGAACAATTGTATTTCAGCCATTTCATTCTCACTGTCATCTGGGATTTCAACTGGAAGTTGTGGGTGTTGACAGAGAAAATTAAAACCACAGATAAAGCTCCCCCTGCCACTCAGTGGGTTAGCTGATCTCAGTCAGAATGGCTGTTGGATCATTGTAATTTACCTCAACGGTCTGAGCTTGGGCTTCCATTTCTGATCACTCTTCTTTGACTCCAGTGATTACAACCGTGATTACATTCCAAAAGTATTTGATTGGCTGTAAAGCACTTTGAGATATCCGGTGATCGTGAAAGGCACTATATAAATGCAAGTCTTTGGGGGTGAAATTGGCAAGCTGCGCACCACTTATCTGCGCCTCCAGGGGCCCAATTGTATTTTCACCTGGGGGGGGGGGGGGGGCGCGATGCTACTGGCTCCCATGAAATTGCGCAGAATTTTGCAGATGCATAAAATCGGTAGTGCCCCGCTCTCGCCGATAGCGTCCCGAGCCACTGCACCTCCGGCGCTGATGTCATCGCTGTGCACAGCGATCCATTTTCGCCTCGCAGCGGACCCTTTTCGCTTCGCTGCAGAAATTGGGCAGCTTCCCGTGAGGCTGCAACAGGCGATGTCAGTGCCAGCCTCGCGAATCGCGAAGTGGGCCGCACTCCGCTCCTGGGGCAAAAGTTAAAGGGGAGGTGCGTGGTGCCATTTTAAATTTTTACCCGACGTATGGGCTCCGTGGGTTTTTCCGCGGGGTCCAGTGCTGCGATGGTGCAGCCTGGCACTCCACTTCCGTGCCGGCCTGTGGCCAGGGCACCCTGCATCCCCGATGGCCTAGTGGAGGCCCCTCAAACCCATGCAGAGCTCGCAGTGTGCCCTCCCTTTTAACGGAAGAGGAGGGCCCTGTGATCTTGTCAGCGCTTCGCGGAGAGGCTGCATAGCGCTGTGACTTTCACCCGGTAAGCACCCCAGATCTTTCTCCAAGGCATTGCGCTCCGCTTCCTCTCGGGGCCGGTAACCTAAATTTAGGTCGCGCCTCACGAAGGTTACCGCCCTCAAAGGGGCGATTCGCAATTTCACCCCCTTTCTTTCTTTTGCTCGCTGAATTTAATGTTAGGTGAAGACAGGGTTGGGTGTGGCTGTGATGCCCCCTATGGTTAAATATCCTTCTGACATTCACTGCCTGGGCTCACATATGAAGAAGCAAGCTTGAGGGGCTTTATGACCTACTCCTGCTCTTATTTCTTTATGGGTATTCCTGTAAAGTACAGAAGGGCATGTGGCACTCATGGAACCATACCATAGCAGGTATCAATATCTTCACAAGAAAAGTACGAGAGAAAACAGAAGTAAATTGTCAAAGGAAAGATAAAATGAAACATTTTTTCATCCAATTTTCTTCCCTCTCCTGAAGGTAGTGAACCATGCAGGTTTGAATAGCTGTGTCAATATTCACTGCTTCGGCACACCCATGAACATCAGCCACTCGCCACCATACAAAGAAAAGATGCCCTTGTCATGGAAGGAGACAAAGTAGACTCACTATTCTAATAAAAAATCTTAATACTGAAATAGATTTTCATCTTGATCAACTTATTTAAATGGAACTCTCACATAGTAATGAGCAGGTAAGTGATAACACTCATTACAGAATTTTGGTTTTGCCTAAATGTGACTCCAGGCCTACAGCAATGTGGCTGATGTTTAACTGCCCTCTGAAATGACCTATCAAGCCACTCAGTATACTATGGGCCCGAAATTCAGTACCGCTGGAAAGCTGGTGTGCCCCCCCACCTTTTTGTGGTCATGAGCACCAAAATCTTTGAATGGCTGGGCCACCCCCTATTCAGCTCCAAAAGTGAACAAATGGTTCCAGCGCTAATGAACCCTTCCAAAGTAGATTTTTCAGTGGTGTGGCTGTCTTAATTTGAGCGATATCACCACTGAGAAATTCAGCATTCAAGTAAGGGTTTCTAATGAGCCGGCCAGGGTTTGCAGCAAGGCCCTGGGGGGGAGCAGGGGGGTGGGAGGGGTGGGGGGGGGTGGGTGGGCGAGGAGGTTGGAAGGATGGCTGGTGTAAGAGGTGTAAGGAGAGCCAACAGGTTCACTGATACAGAGCTGGAGACACTGATGGATGGTGTGGAAGACAGAAGAAGAATACTGTTTCCTGATGTGAGGAGACCTGGCAGACAGGTAGTACATAATGCATGGAGGGAGATTGCAGGGGAGGTGTCAGGCACCTCCATATATGTGAGGACGCACCCTCCCGGAAGCGTGCTGGCCAGTCTGCACCCGGCTCCTAGGTCTGGGTGACGGGGATCCTCCTCCTCAGGTGGTACTGCTGGCTCGACCTCCAGCGACTGTCCCCTCAGGATGACCAGGTTGTGCAGCATGCAGCAGACCACAACGATTATGGAGACCCATTGAGGAGAGTACTGCAAGGTGCCACCAGAGCAGTCCAGGCACCGGATCCTCTGCTTAAGGGTGTCTATGCACTGCTCGATGATGCACCTGGTGGCACAATGAGTGTCATTTTATGTCTGCTCTGGCGCTGTCCTGGGGTTCCGCAGAGATGTGAGCAGCCAAGTGGACAGGGGACATCCCTTGTCCCCAAGCAGCCAATCGCAATCCTGATTCGGGCCGGTGAAGACGGCACGCTGGTCTGGCGTAGAATGAATAAATCATGGCTGCTGCCTCCCTGCCTGTCTGCACGGTGCTGGCAGCGATACCTTCTCCTGTGTGCTGGTCCTGCTTCTGACCAGTGTACCAGGTGTCGCCCTCCCAACACTCGGCCCATCCTCAGGGTGAACCCTGCCAAGCAGGTCTCTGCCACAGGACTCCTGAAAGTTGTACAAAAGTACAGGAGTATGCATAAACCTCTGAGCAGCACTCAGCAGGTTTAATGGAACCAAAATAATTAATAAAAATATATGATAAGATAAATACTGCGCATGCTGGAAAATGAAATCAAAACACTAATAATTAATAAAACTATATCAAAAGATAAATACTGCGGATGCATGCTGGAAAATGAAATAAAAACAATAATAAGTAATAAAACTTTTTACCTACCAAAGGGCCCCAGCGGTGTCGTGTTTGAGGCACTGCTGGGAAAAGTCCTACATTTTCCTCGGTGAATTTTGCTGTGGTAGTCCCTTTCCAGCGGCCCACATGCAGCTTTCCTCTCTGCTGGAAACCCTCCTTCACTGCGGCTTCACCGCGCCGTTTACAGCAGAAGTGAACACCGCTGAAATCCTCCCCGAGCTGAATATGGCTCGGGAAGGGAAAAGTATCGGCCGCCCAAACTCCGCGGTAGCCATCCCTTCGGAGATGTTGAATTTCGGGCCCAAGAATGAAACTGGACGGACCACCTGATATTGACCTGGACACCCGACATGACAACGGACACCCAGCCCAGTCGAACCTGCAAACTCCTCCTCGCTAACATCTGGAAACTTGTGCTAAAATTGGGAGAGCTGTCCCACAGACTAGTCAAAGCAACAGCCTGACATAGTTAGATTCACAGAATCATATCTTTCAGCCAACATCCCAGACTCCTCCATCACCATCACTGGGTATGTCCTACCGGCAGGACAGACCCATCAAAGGTGGCGGCACAGTGGTATACAGTTGGGAGGGAATGGCTCTGGGAGTCCTCAACATTGACTCCAAAACCCATGAAATCTCATGGCATCAGGTCAAACATGGGCAAGAAAACCTCCTGCTGATTATCACCTACTGCCCTCCCTCAGCTGATGAATCAGTACTCCTCCATGTTGAACACCACTTGGAAGAAGCACTGAGGGAAGCAAGGACACAGAATGTACTCTGGGTTGGGGACGTCAATGTGCATCACCAAGATTGGCTCGGTAGCACCACCATTGAGTGAGCTGGCCGAGTCCTAAAGGACGCCAGACTGGGCCTGCAGCAGGTGGTGAGAGAACTGACACAAGGGAAAAACCTACTTGACCCCATCCTCAACAATTTACCTGGCACAGTTGCATCTGTCCATAACACTACTGATAGCAATGACCAGAAGCAGTATCAGGCATACCTCAAAATGATGTGCCAAACTTTTCAAGCTATAACACAGGATTACATACCTGCCAAACAGTGGAAACAGCATGCTATAGACAGAGCTAAGCAATCTCACAATCAACAGATCAGGTCAAAGCTCTGCAGTCCTGGCACATCCAGTCATGAATGGTGGAGGATGCTCCATGAATACCCTCATCTTCAATGGTGGCGGAGCCCAGCATGTGAGTGAAAAAGACAAGGCTGAAGCATTTGCAACCATCTTCAGCTAATAATGCCGAGTGGATGATCCATCTTGGCCTCCTCTGGAGGCCCTATCATCAGAGAAGCCAGTCTTCAGCCAATTTGATTCACTCCACATGATATCAAGACATGGTTGAGCACACTGAACACCGCAATGGCTATGAGCCCTGACAACATCCTGGCTGTCTTGCTGAAGACTTGTGCTTCAGAACTAGCTGCGCCTCTAGCCAAGCTGTTCCAGTACCGTTACAACACTGGTATCTACCCAACAATGTGGAAAATTGCCCCGGTCTGTCCTGTCCATAAAAAGCAGGACAAATCCAATCCAGTTATTTACCGCTCCATCAGTTCACCCTCAATCATCAGCAAAGTGATAGACGATATCATCGACAGTGCTATCAAGCGGCTAAATAGGGACAAAATTATCCTATGTGCACTATTTCAATTGTGACATCAATCCCCTTCTAGCAATAATTTCCTGTCTCATTGTTTAAAAACCTGCAAACACCGAAATAAAATGCAAACACTTATTCCTAATTTGCACATGTTCCTTTGGAAGAAGTTTGTCCATGCCAGGTCTATTGTACAATGTAATTCAGTTTTTCCATGTACCGTGTAAAAATTTATCATATTGCACCTAGAACAATTAATCTTGCAAGAACATACAAAGTTCTATATTTAGAATGTTGTAAATGCCTGGTCTATAGATATAAAGAGGGTCAACAGAATTGGAGTAAATGAGACCCAGTTTATCTTTAGTCTTTCAACCACTGTAGCAATGTTCAAGGTTTCAGGGTAATAAAATCTTGAAATTCACTGCTGAAACCAGGTATTGAAAAGTGGTTAGGGAAGCACTCTCACCAATTTGCTAAATATGTATATAGAAGGCACAAAGTCTGAGTGCTAAATTCTGCAACATTTTAAAAATGGACAAAATTTATTAATGAGCATATAGCCTAATCATTCCAAATATATAGCTATATATTGTATTGCATATTGTTTAATTGCATCAAAGGTTTTATTTTAAAGGGGACCACCATATGGAACAATGCTTTCAGAGGGAGATGAAAGAATCACTTCAGAAAATAGAGGTTTGAAATGTACTGTTTTATTCTCAAAAAGGAGTTCGCTCAAAGCACAAAAGACAGCTTCCTCTCAGCTCACTGCTGCAACACAGTTCAATCACCCTTTTGAATGTCAGTCAGTTGACCTTCATTTGCTCTATTTAACATAAGGACACATTTATTTGTGCAATATAACTATCTGTACTGCACGTTTTTTAACAGATGGGTGTCTGTCCAGCCCCACCACTGCCCCCCCCTCCCCAACCCCCGTGCTGCACTTTTTCGACCAATAGGTGTCAAACCCCACCCCCTGTCCAACTCCACCCCCCCCACCCCCCGGCCCAGGCGGGGAGGACGATGGCGGCAGGGGGTAGGGGGTACCCGATGGTGGCAGTCCTGGGCCCAATGGTGGCGGGGTGGGGGTGTCTGATGGCGAGAGAGAGGCTGTGGGGGGGCAGAAAGAGAGAGAGGCTGGGGTGGCAGGAGGGGAGAGAGAGGGAGGCTGGTGGGAGAGAGAGACTGGGGAGGAGGGGGAAAGAGAGAGAGGGAGAGAGAGACTGGGGGAGGTGAAGAGAGATAGGCTGGTGGAAGAGAGAGGCTGGCGGTGGGGGGGGGGGGGGAAGAGAGAGAGGCTGGTGGGAGAGAGAGACTGGGAGGGGGGAGAGAGAGAGACTGGGGGGGGTGGAGAGTGAGGGAGACTGGGGGGGGGGGAGTGAGAGAGACTGGGGGGGGGAGTGAGAGAGATGGGGGGGGAGTGAGAGTGACAGGGGAGGGGAGTGAGGCTGGTGGGAGAGAGGAGAGAGAGACTGGAGGGGGGAGAGAGAGAGTCACGGGTGGGGAGGGGGGGCCGGTTGGAGGGGAGAGAGGGAACTCAGGGAAGATGGATTACGTTCTTCCAACCCCCTACAAGGGGCGGAGTGGATGACATCCAGAAGTCAGGACAGTGTCACTATTCACTTCATACTCAATTAACCTGTTAACAATCCGTACACAATGCCCTATCCACGGGGGGGAAAGCATGCACTTAGACTGGGGTAAGGCACTTTGGCTAGCCCTTGCAGTTTTCTGGGGAGCATCAGGAAGTCAAAATGGATCGAGTTACAATTTGCAAAGTCAGTGAGACCTTGGGATGGGCAGTTCCAGTTACACTTTCTGGTGAAACTTCAGGATGTGGCTTATCCTCCAAAAGGACCAATCAAAAACACAGGGTGGAGCATGTTGGCCATTTTGCAGTACAAATAAAGGCGTCCTTACTTGTACTGCCAAAATCCCCCCCCCCCCACCCCCGCCACCATCGGGCCCAATCTCCCAGCCTCCATCGCCACTCCCCCCCGCCACCATCGGACCCAGTTCCCCCCCCCCCACCCCCCGCCATCGGGCCCAATCTCCCGCCACCATCGGGCCCTCCACCCACCACCATCGGGCCCAGTCCCCCCGCCGCTATCAGGCCCTCCACCCACCACCATCAGGCCCAATCCCCCTGCCGCCATCAGGCCTAGGTTCACGCCAGCCGGGGGGGAGAGAGTCGAAACCTGAGGTCCTACTTCTTGGCACCATGTGCATGGAATGATTCGGCCGGGAGGGGAGGCGGAGCTGGACAGGGGGCGGAGCTTGTCGCATGCCGATCAAAAAAGTGCAGTACGGGCGGGGGTGAGGGAGGGGCTGGACAAATAGTTACATCGTTAACATAAGAACAAAAAGCATACATTGAGGAACATGCGATACTCCTTCTTGATTGATTTCAAATTGGTAGCTCAAAGTTCAGAGTAAATTCACGTTTCTTTATATTACTATACTTTTAGATTGCTTAAGCCAAGTCCTTTTAATCTGAATCAAATATTATTAAGACCTTTATTATAGCATGTTCCTAGAAGTGCCTTGTGGTAGCGCAAGGGAATGGCCCTTACTACTGGGAATGCCATTTGACATTGTAAAAAGCCTCTTCAGATCACAATTAGTGGATCCCCCTAATGACAAATGAACAGTGTAGTCAGGAGTATATTACTAGCTAAGTGAATGAGTTTTCTAAGTTTCAGAATCACTGAAATTGGGATATATTTTCTTTTTATATATGATGGGGTCGATTTTGATCTTTAATGCCTGTGTGTTAAGAATGATCTAGGTGGAACGCAGAAAGGAGAAGCTGGCAGGGAGGATTGAATGACAGCAACAGAACCGGCCTGATTTATCCTCCAATAAAATTACTGGAATGAAAATCGACAAGTTTTGTTACTGGTGGATTTCCTGTAAAGGTTTTCCTTTCTAAGCTTCGCTCTGGCAATGTTTAAAGCTCCAGCAGTAAAGACAAAAATCTGCCCTGATGTCTCTGATTGCGTTTAAAAAAAATCTCACCTATTGGTGAGAATATACCTAACCTTTCTCTGGGCAATACAGAGCGAACAGGGGTCCTTGTGCATGAAACACAAAAAGTTAGTATGCAGGTACAGCAAGTAATCAGGAATGCAAATGGAATGTTGGCCTTTATTGCAAGGGGGATAGAGTATAAAAGCAGAGAAGTCCTGCTGCAACTGTATAGGGTATTGGTGAGGTCACACCTGGAGTACTGCGTACAGTTTTGGTCTCCGTATTTAAGGAAGGATATACTTGCATTGGAGGCTGTTCAGAGAAGGTTCACTAGGATGATTCCAGAGATGAGGGGTTTGACTTATGAGGATAGGTTGAGTAAGTTGGGCCTATACTCATTGGAGTTCAAAAGAATGAGAAGTGATCTTATTGAAACTTATAAGGTAAGGGGGTTCAACAAGGTGGATGCAGAAAGGATATTTCCACTCATAGAAGAAACTAATACTAGGGGGACATAGTCTCAAAATAAGGGACTGCCCATTTAATGCTGAGATGAGGAGAAATTTCTTCTCTCAGAGGGTTGTAAATCTGTGGAATTCTCTGCCCCAGAGAGCTGTGGAGGCTGAGTCATTGAATATATTTAAGGCAGAGATAGACAGATTTTTGAGCGATAAGGGAGTAAAGGATTATGGGGAGCGGGCAGGGAAGTGGAGCTGAGTCCATGATCAGATCAGCCATGATCTTATTAAATGGCAGAGCAGGCTCGAGGGGCCAGATGGCCTACTCCTGCTCCTATTTCTTATGTTCTTATGTTCTTCTCAAGGGCAATTAGGGATGGGCAATAAATCCTTGCCAGCGACGCCCACATCCCGGAACGAATTTTTTAAAAATCAGAGACTGACGAATAGCTCACCCAGTCTCCCAGGGCAATAGATCCAGTCCCACCTCAATCTAAGCCACCAAAAATAATAGATAACTCAGATGTAAAAAGAAGGAACTTGCATGTATATAGCATCTTAATACATCTGCCGGACATTCCAAACTGTTTTACTTTTACTTTTGAAATGCAGCCACTGTTGACTTGTAGGCAAATGCGGTAATTAATTTGCACACAGCATGGCTCCATAAACAGCAAATAAAAGAATAACGAGAAAATCTGGCTTTTGGTAGTGTTAGTTGAGAGAAGGAATCCTGGCCAGGAGAATTTTCTGCTCCTTCAAGCAACACCATGGGACGCTTATGTCCAGCAGATATCACATGCTTGGTGATTTTTGTTTGTGTCCAAATCCTAGAGTGATGCTTAGAACTGAACCTTTTACCTTAAGAGGAATGAGCTCTGTTTTTTTCTAGTCTCTGCTGCTCCGCAGAAACAACAAGAATAGTGAAGAGAATTGTACCACTGTGACCAACATCATAAGCAGCCACATTCCAAGACGACCTTTGTTTGAAATCATTTTACTTTTAAGAGTAAAAGTTTGGACAATAAGAAAATAGAATGAAGGCGATCTATGGGTATGAACCTACCATCAATACTCACTTCTTCAGATAATTTTATTTTTTTTAAATAAGGAAATTAAATTGAGAAGTATAAATGTTTGCGGTGGGAACAGTTGCTAAGTTTCTCTGATGTTAGCAGTCACTCGATTACTTTCCATGCTAAGTTAGTCCCATACAAAAAGTCCTATCTAACGAGTCCAGAGGTCAGAGGCACAGAATAATGGTCGGCACAGTTGGCACCTGCACAGACAAGATGGTGTTAATCTGGACTGATGCTGTGGCTGAGAGACACCATCAAGTGATTTGTTGGAAATTACCAGCAAAACCGCTTGTCGGCTGCTTACCTGGACCGGAGAGGTGATAGCAACTTACAGTTTCTACTCTCAAGTTACATCAGAGATATACCAATAATATTTAAATTATCTTACCAGGAAAGATATTACAGGTATCAGGAAACCTTGCATGTAACTCCCTCTGTTGGTGAATGGCATAACTTTTCCAGCACAAGAATCGCATAACTGACAGGAAATTCAGGGCCAAAGTATTTGTAGGCATTAAACTGTGGGTTTAGTTGAGAATTCACAGCACGTCAAGTGTGCTCAGTGCAGCAGTGTGTAATGAATTGAATCAATGAGCAGGAATGCACTGGGCAATGTAAGTCTACTACTTGTTTCTGGAAGTGAGGGGGCAGTTTTTTTATCTTCCAATTTTGTTTGGTTTGAGGATAATGGCCTAGAATTTCGGGTCATTTGGTTACAAATGACTTTTCCCCCAGAGAGCGACGCCGCTAACAACTTTCGCTACATTTGGCAGGAGCTTAGTGGCGGTGGTAGCCGGTAGCGCCCTGCTCTGCTGCGCTGGCAATGACGATGTTATCACCGTGCGCAGCGTCCCGTTTTCGACCTGGAACAAAAATTGGGGAGTGCCCTCTGAAGCTGCGCCGGGCAATGCCAGCGACAGCTTCAGGGGACGTGAACCGATCTGCAGGCCACCCGCGGGGATGTGGTGGCCATGTTAAAAAAAATCTGCCGTTTTTCTTCAGCGCCCCATTGGCATTTCGATCACGGGGTCCGTGCCGCAATCGGTCAGCCCGGCACTCTGCTCGAGTGCTGGGCTGTTGGCATGGCACCCCCACTCTCTGGTGGTCCATGGAGGTCTGTTTCACCCCTGCAGAGTCTGCAGCTTGGGCCATCTCCGTTAACAAAGGGAAGAGCCCTTCCTACCCGGCAGCGCTACGTGGCCCAGTGCGTAGCGCTGCTTCCCGCTCCTGATCCGCCCGCCGCACTACCGCTCCAGAAAGGAAGTGGTGTGTGTTATTTTGCGCTCCACTTCCTTTCGGGGGCGGTAACCCGAATTTTTCGAGCGGGGCGGGATCTCTGCACCTGACGCAAAATGTGCCGTCTCCCGGATATTACCACCACCAAACAGGGCGTAACGGAATATCATCCGCTACATTTATGTTTTAGGGTTTTAAAAAGATTAACCTGAATTTTGGAATTCATCCTTTGGGTGGGGTGTAGGAGAGATAATTATTGAATTTGATTCGGTTAAGTCCTAAAATCAGAGATTTATCTATAAGGTTCGTACTATTAAATGGATACAGAGTACCATCTTCATGAAAAATGCTTGGGGCATTTTAATTTCTGGGAGAGCGAAAAGTCTTTTTTTTTTTTACAGTGGTGTCACATGTAAGTCACATGATGATACATTTCAACATATTTATGTCATCACACTGTGTGTTGGCCAACAAACGAGAACTGGTTTGCCAAACATTTTTTCATGTAGATAGTGCCTTTTTAAAAAGTTTCTTTATCAGCAACATTCTGAAGGAGGGAAACAGCAGAATTTGGTGCAAAGGTATGTAAGATTGATTCTTACAAAGCATCTCTAATCTGTAATGTTAACACTGACAAGGTACTTGTTTAAAACAAGGATGCAGCAAGAGTCTTATAGAAGTGGAAGCCATTTGCAGTGAATGATTCAATCTTTGTTCATTTACTATAATGCTGTAACTTAAAAATAAACTAATAGCTAACCTCAGTGATGGAGAGATGTATCACTGTGAACAGAAAGCCACACATTTACTTGCCAACCTGCCAATATCTAACATGCTTCCACTGTCCTCTCTCTTTATGTTATTGACAAAATATTATTTTAAAAGAGCATCCTGTGATTATGTGCAGTTTTCAAGCCTTAAATTCCAAATTACCATACAATCTGGTGTATGTATTTACCCAAATTAATCAGGGATAGGAATTGTACTTCAGGGTATGACATACTGACTGGAATTTACAATTAGCGACAGTGCAGTTTAGAAACCCCATCTTTGATTTGAAGACTCACCAGATCTAAGCAAAATTATTATCTGTAAAGTACTGTGAACCTCAAAACCACTTTTTGTGGCTGCTGCAATTTCATTGTGACTCCTTGCTTCACTGGAACGAAAAGGTTCCATGTATTGTCTTAAATTAATGTCAGAGAATAATTATCCAATTAGCAAATTATGCCCAACAACCAGTTCTTTATTAATAAATGTTTATTTCAATGGTATCAAAACATGTGCTTATTTACTATAATGCTGTAACTTAAAACTTGTCTACATCTTGCTATTTTAGTTAAACACAAATAAGAGAAACTGGACTAAAGTAGAAATTAATTCACTGTGGATGAAACTGTTTGAATAGACACAACACAGAACTTCTCAAAAAGAATGGAATCTAATGTCTTGATGGAGACATTGAGAGCTGAATTAAACGTAGGCAGAATATTCTGGTGGGATTAATGTCATCATCATCATCATAGGCAGTCTCCCAAAAACGAGGAAGACCTGCTTCCACTCCAAAAGTGAGTTCTCAGGTGACTGAACAGTCCAATACGGAAATTACAGTCTCTATCGCAGGTGGGACAGTCAGTCGTGGGTGGGGAGTCTGGTTTGCCGCACGCTCCTTCTGCTGCCTGCGCTTGTTTTCTGCATGCTGTCGGCGATGAGGATTAATGGTACTGATGCATACAGATCAAAATGGACCCAGGTTTAATTCACTATCTTTGCCGAATTACCTAACCTCAGCGATCCAGTGAGGGAGGGGGGTTGCTACAGTTGAATATAGCTCCCTCTGAGCTAGGGAGGCAATGGCCTAGAAAATCCCTGCCTGAGTGTGTACGGACCCGGGAAGGCATCACAAAAACTGGTTTTCAGTGCACAATGCGCATGTGCTGAAAACCGGCTTTTCCGATCTGTCAAGCTCTGGTTTGACAGATCCTTCATATCCCTACAGCCAGGACATTCGCATGGGCAAGATTGCGGTATTTGCCCATCTCTTGCCCAGCGAATATCCTGAAAACTCTTGCGCCTGGTAAGAGTTTTAAAACATACAAAAATATAGTAAATTAAAATTTTAAAAACACATTTTAATGTTAAAAATCCTGCCCACTAAGGTAAGTTTATTTTAAACCATAGTTAAAAAACTTGAAAAAAAAAATCGGAAAATATTTTTTTTTAAAAGACATTTATTAATTTTAATTTAAATTAATCTTAAATATGTGGTGTATTTTTTTCTATTTTTTTATTTGTGTTTGGGTGTTTGGGGAGGGGGTGGTTCTCAATCATAATAATGGAATTCCTACTTACGAGTTCCCGTTATTATGAATGAGATAATACCGTAACTGGATTGGCTGCCCAGCGCCATGTGATTCCAGCTCCATCATACGGACGTCCCGACGTGCACGTGCTCCGATGCGCAGGGCAATGACGCCTCAGGACCGGGACCATTGGTGGGCGCAGCAGGACAAGGTAGGTGTGCATCTTTTTACCTTTTTCTGTCGATTGTGCGCAGGAAGCAGAGGACCAGGATTTCAAGGCCATTATGTTAAGCAAGATTTCCATCCTGATCACACCAGTGACTCTTCTTGCAAATGTATGTATGCAGATATCGGAAGAGAGCAGAGTCAGGCTAGGCTGTGATACCCCCAACAGACAAATAGCCTAATGACACACATTGTCTAGGATGATGAATGACCACTTGGGTGAAGTCCCACCACTTAAAGGGAGCAAACAAGAGAAAAGCTGGTTGGGGAAAAAAACTGCTTTGATGGACACAGCTCAGGACTTTAACAATAGATCAGCTTATAAAAGGCACAGTTTATTGAAGTATTAAATAGAATGTTTGGGAGAAAGTATTAGACAATGAATTCCTGCTTTCAATTCCCTCCCCCAGCCCCACACACACCTTCAAAATCATATAATGAATTTCAAGGCAAGCGAACATTTGTTCTAGATATAGTTTGATCTGAATCCAAAATAAAATGCACCGGAGCAGCAGCAGATCTGAAAGCACAATGAAAGCAGTTTCACTTTGCATTTCATCTATAAAATTGCACAATAATGAAACTGGTTTTCACATCCTAAAATGTATTGCAACAGATTCCCACGGTTCATCCAGTTCATGGTTCATCCACAGACATGATCTCACATTACAATATGTCCCAGTTTCTCCGTCTTCATTGCATCTGTTTTGATGACGCTACCTTCCATACCAGGGCTTCCGATATGTCTTCCTTTTTCCTCAACCGAGGATTCCCCTCTACCATTGTGGACGTAGCCCTCTACCATGTCCGTTCTATTTCCCACACTTCTGCTCTCACCCCTTCCCCTCCCTCCCAAAACCACAACAGGGTTCCTCTTGTCACCTTTCACCCCACTAGCCTCCACAATTAATGGATCATCCTCTGCCATTTCCACCACCTCCAGCGTGATCCCTCCACCAAACACATCTTCTCCTCCCCTTTCAGCATTCCCAAGGGACCGCTCCCTCCGCGACACCCTGGTCCACTGCTAAGTCAATTCCAACACCCTCTCCGCTTCCCATGGCACCTTCCCGTGCATTCGCAGGAGATGCAGCAGCTGCCCTTTTACCTCCTCCTTTCCCACTGTTCAGGGTCCCAAACATTCCTTCCAGGTGAAACAGCGATTTACTTGTACTTTGTATTCGCTGCTCACGATGCGGTCTTCTCCACATAGAATCATAGAAATTTACAGCTTGGAAGGAGGCCAATTCAGCCTTGTCCGTGCCAGCCGACCAAGAACTATCCAGCCTAAGGCCACTTTCCAGCTCTTGGTCTGTAGCCCTGAAGGTTGCGGCACTTCAAGTGCACATCCAAGTATTTTTTAAATGTGCTGAGGCTTTCTGCCTCTACCACCCTTTCAGGCAGTGAGTTCTAAAGCCCCACTCTCTGGGTAACAAAATTTTCCCTCATATCTCCTCTATACCTCCTCACAATTACTTTAAATCTATGCCCCCTAGTTGTTGACCCCTCTGCCAAGGGAAACAGGTCCTTCCTATCCACTCTATCCAGGCCCCTCATAATTTTACACCTCAATCAGGTCTCCCCTTAGCCTCCTCTGTTCCAAAGAAAACAGACCCAGCATCTCCAATCTTTCCTCATAGCTAAAGTTCTCCAGTCCAGGCAACATTCTTGTAAACCTCCTCTGCACCCTTTCTAGTACAATCACATCTTTATTGTAATGTGGTAACCAGAACTGCACATAGTACTCCAGCTGCGGCCTAACCAATGTTTTATACAGTTCAAGCATAACGTTCTTTCTCTTGTATTCCATGCCTCAACTAATAAAGGCAAGTATTCCATATGCCTTCTTAACCACCTTATCTACCTGGCCTGCTACCTTCGGGGATCTGTGGACCTGCACTCTAAGGTCTCTTTGTTCCTCTACACTTTTCAGTGTCGTAACCATTTAGATTGGAGACACCAAACACAGATTGGTTAACCGCTTTGTGGAACACTTCCATTCAGTCCGTAAGTGTGACCCTGAGCTTCCGGTCGCCTGTCACTTTAATTCTCTGCTCCTCTCCCACTCTGATCTCTCCGTCCTCGGCCTCATAAACTGTTCCAACGAAGCTCAAGGAACAGCACCTCATCTTTCATAAATAATACAAAAGCAAAATACTGCAGATGCTAGAATCTGAAATAAAACAGAGAATGCTGGAAATCTCAGCAGGTCAGGCAGCATCGGTGGAGAGAAAAACAGAGTTAGCGTTTTGGGTCGACGACCCTTCGTCATCTTTCAGTTAGGCACTTTACAGCCTTCTGGACTCAACATTGAATTCAACAATTTCAGGACATAACCTCGGCCCCTATTTTTTCATGTGGCAGCTATTAATGATTCTGCCATTTCCATTTCAAACTCATCTAGATTCATCTTTAGTTGTTACTTTGTCCCGTTACCATCTCCTTTTGCCCTGCACCATCATCCCTTTTGTTTCTTAATCTCTCCTGCCTTCCATCCTATCACAGACCTTCCCTTTCCTCCCCTGCCCTCTTTCCCTACATTTGCTTAAAAATCTGTTACATCACCTTTTTCCAGTTCTGAAGAAGGGTTATCGACCTGAAATGTTAACTGTGTTTCTTTCTCCACAGATGCTGCCTGACCTGCTGAGTGAGTATTTCCATAATTCTCTGTTTTTATACAATATGTCACTGTTTTCATGAAGTAAATAAAGAAAGAAAGACTTGGGTTTATATAGCGCCTTTCATGACCACCGGATGTCTCAAAGTGCTTTACAGCCAATGAAGTACTTTTTGGAGTGTAGTCACTGTTATAATGTGGGAAACGCAGCAGCCAATTTGCACACAAGCACGCTCCTACAAACAGCAAGGTGATGATGACCAGATAATAGTGTCATGGGATCTTTTACGTCCACTTGAGAGAGCAGATGGGGCCTCGGTTTAATGTCCCATCAGAAAGACAGCACCTCCGACAGTGCAGCGCTCCCTCAGCTCTGCACCAGAGCGTCAGCTTAGATTTGTTTTTGTGCTCAAGTCCCTGGAGTGAGACTTGAACCCACAACCTTCAGACTCAGAGGTGAGGGTGCTACCAACTTTTTTCTATTTTTTAAATTAATATTTATTGAACATTATAAACATTTACATCGTGATCATTCCATTGTATCATACAAATCCATTCTGTCCATCTGCACAGCCATTTCGCCAACATTTATTCACATTAAAATCTGAAGTTTAACTTGTCTCCTGTAACATATATTAATCTATTGTACTTTTCAAATTGAGCATAAAATATCGGGGCCAAAATTGCCCACTGCCAGAAACAAAGCGCACCTACTGGTTTCGATGTGTTCTGGCGACCCCATGCACTGGGACGGCCTAGCCGTCGAAATTCAGCTCTTAGAGGATTTCTTTTTGAGTGGGGCAGAAGTGGCTTCATCATGGGAGCGGAAGTGGGGACGGGGCGGAGTGGCCGCAGTTGTCAGTCATCAGTGCTGCGCTGATAACGTCATCGCACTGACGCGTCACAACGTCGCTCCCCTTCAGTTCAATGGGAGGGCCACTGCGAAATCTGCAGCCACTTTAGTGGCAAACACTGGGCCACCAGGGAGGGTTTCGGCCGGGCCAGCGACTTGGCACCCAGGAGGGGGTGCCAAGCTGCCTGCTGGTGGTCCGGCCGAACCTGCGGCCATAATTGTCGGCCCAACCTGGCAGTCGGCCGACAAATAAAATTAACATAGCGGCCACGGCAGTGCGCCCTCCCCTTTGTTACAGAGTGCCCGGGGTGTATAGGGGGCACCAACTGCGGCGGGGTTGCTCCCGCGGGACATTTTTGAAAATGGGCAATTTCCCAAGGGACAATTTTGTGAGGGGGTCCCCGCAAGTCGGAAAGGGGTCAGTGCGTGCACACCGTGGCAGAAAAATGGGCGGAGCGGCCCCGGATACCGCTCCAAACCTGAGGTAGGGCAATTTCCAAAATAGCGGCCCCTCCTTGCAGAGTCGGCAACCATTCTGCGCCACCCCATGGACGCCGTTTCAGGCAGCCAGAGGCCTTATCGGAAAGGGCAATTTCAGCCCCACTATCTTTAAATTCTTTTGTGAATAAAACATCCACAGAGCCTTATAATTATCTTTTAGCTTATATTTAAAATACTCTTTTAGGTTTATAATCTACCTCTTAATAAAAAAAACATCCCTTCATTGCACAATCACAAATCTAGCCAAACTGAACATTAAATTAATTGTCGCTCCGCTAGACTTGGGCAGACTCTCCTGCAATCCCCAGCTCAACAGGATTCCCATTCTTGCTCTTTGGTCCTCACCCAGCAAGAAAGCCTCACACAAATGTCAAACATAGCACTTAAAATGGGATAGAGTCTCATCCCACGTCCTACACACTGGGCAAGTTATCACCTCTATTCGCCCAATCTTACATACCACTATTGTGGTACAATTCCGGTTATGAGCCAATTTGAAATCCAGTTCAATCCACTCTGGACATTTAAAATTCGCCCATGCTCCCTTCCAAATCCTGTTCAAGTCCAGCTGTGGGTATATACTCTGCCAAAACTCCTGACCAGCAGGTGTCTTAAATCTCCATTGCCCAAATAGCCCATAGAAATCTCGAATACTACAGTTGTTAAGTTGGACCAATTCCTCCGCTTTCTCCAGCAGAGATTTGCGCTTTTATTTCTTCCATCCAATCCTGTGACGTTATCCTCACAATAAGAACATAAGAAATAGAAGCAGGAGTAGGCCATTTGGCCCCTCCAGCCTGCTACGCCATTTAATAAGATCATGGCTGATCTGATCTTGCGCTCAGTTCCACTTCCCTGCCTGCTCCCCATAACGCTTCACTCCCTTATCACTCAAACATCTGTCTCTCTCCACCTTAAATTTATTCAATGACCCAGTCACCACAGCTCATTGAGGCAGAGAATTCCACATGTTTAAGACCCGCTTAGAGAAGAAATTTCTCCTCATCTCAGTTCTAAATGGGCAGCCCCTTATTCTGAAACTATGGGGCCGAAATTGGTGGACTTACCGTCTGCTGCCGCCGAGTTTTCAGGGCGGTCTCCCCTCCGGCAGGGAGGGAAGACCGCTGGGGATCGCCCGCTGATGTGCAACGTGCGTATAGAAACATAGAAACATAGAAACATAGAAAATAGGTGCAGGAGTAGGCCATTCGGCCCTTCTAGCCTGCACCGCCATTCAATGAGTTCATGGCTGAACATGCAACTTCAGTACCCCATTCCTGCTTTCTTGCCATACCCCTTGATCCCCCTAGTAGTAAGGACTTCATCTAACTCCTTTTTGAATATATTTAGTGAATTGACCTCAACAACTTTTTGTGGTAGAGAATTCCACAGGTTCACCACTCTCTGGGTGAAGAAGTTTCTCCTCATCTCAGTCCTAAATGGCTTACCCCTTATCCTTAGACTGTGACCCCTGGTTCTGGACTTCCCCAACATTGGGAACATTCTTCCTGCATCTAACCTGTCTAAACCCATCAGAATTTTAAACATTTCTATGAGGTGCCCTCTCATTCTTCTGAACTCCAGTGAATACAAGCCCAGTTGATCCAGTCTTTCTTGATAGGTCAGTCCTGCCATCCCGGGAATCAGTCTGGTGAACCTTCGCTGCACTCCCTCAATAGCAAGAATGTCCTTCCTCAGGTTAGGAGACCAAAACTGTACACAATACTCCAGGTGTGGCCTCACCAAGGCCCTGTACAACTGTAGCAACACCTCCCTGCCCCTGTACTCAAATCCCCTCGCTATGAAGACCAACATGCCATTTGCTTTCTTAACCGCCTGCTGTACCTGCATGCCAACCTTCAATGACTGATGTACCATGACACCCAGGTCTCGTTGCACCTCCCCTTTTTCTAATCTGTCACCATTCAGATAATAGTCTGTCTTTCTGTTTTTACCAGCAAAGTGGATAACCTCACATTTATCCACATTATACTTCATCTGCCATGCATTTGCCCACTCACCTAACCTATCCAAGTCACTCTGCAGCCTCATAGCATCCTCCTCGCAGCTCACACTGCCACCCAACGTAGTGTCATCCGCAAATTTGGAGATACTACATTTAATCCCCTCGTCTAAATCATTAATGTACAGTGTAAACAGCTGGGGCACCAGCACAGAACCTTGCGGTACCCCACTAGTCACTGCCTGCCATTCTGAAAAGTCCCCATTTACTCCTACTTTTTGCTTCCTGTCTGACAACCAGTTCTCAATCCATGTCAGCACACTACCCCCAATCCCATGTACAAAATCAACTGGTTCTCCCTTGTCCACTCTACTGGAAACATCCTCAAAAAATTCCAGAAGATTTGTCAAGCATGATTTCCCTTTCACAAATCCATGCTGACTTGGACCTATCATGTCACCTCTTTCCAAATGCACTGCTATGACATCCTTAATAATTGATTCCATCATTTTACCCACTACCGATGTCAGGCTGACCGGTCTATAATTCCCTGTTTTCTCTCTCCCTCCTTTTTTAAAAAGTGGGGTTACATTGGCTACCCTCCACTCGATAGGAACTGATCCAGAGTCAATGGAATGTTGGAAAATGACTGTCAATGCATCCGCTATTTCCAAGGCCACCTCCTTAAGTACTCTGGGATGCAGTCCATCAGGCCCTGGGGATTTATCGTCCTTCAATCCCATCAATTTCCCCAACACAATTTCCCGACTAATAAGGATTTCTCTCAGTTCCTCCTCCTTACTAGACCCTCTGACCTCTTTTATATCCGGAAGGTTGTTTGTGTCCTCCTTAGTGAATACCGAACCAAAGTACTTGTTCAATTGGTGTGCCATTTCTTTGTTCCCCGTTATGACTTCCCCTGATTCTGACTGCAGGGGACCTACGTTTGTCTTTACTAACCTTTTTCTCTTTACATATCATGAGAAACTTTTGCAATCCGTCTTAATGTTCCCTGCAAGCTTCTTCTCGTACTCCATTTTCCCTGCCCTAATCAAACCCTTTGTCCTCCTCTGCTGAGTTCTAAATTTCTCCCTGTCCCCGGGTTTGCTGCTATTTCTGGCCAATTTGTATGCCACTTCCTTGGCTTTAATACTATCCCTGATTTCCCTTGATAGCCACGGTTGAGCCACCTTCCCTTTTTTATTTTTACGCCAGACAGGAATGTACAATTGTTGTAGTTCATCCATGCGGTCTCCAAATGTCTACCATTGCCCATCCACAGTCAACCCCTTAAGTATCATTCGTCAATCTATCCTAGCCAATTCACGCCTCATACCTTCAAAGTTACCCTTCTGTAAGTGTCCTCCCGCCCACCGAGCTGCCAGTTTGGTCTGGGCGGTCCTCTGCTGCAGCAGGGGGAAGGACCGCTGCCTGGAGGCAGGTCTAACCTCAACAGTAAGTAAGAAGACCAGCAAAAAAAGGTTAGTACACATCCTTTCTTTCTTTTTTTTTTTGCAGTGATTCAGGTGGATGGGGTCCCCTGAAGGTTTTCTCGTGTGTTTTTTTTTTAATTTTGGAAATTTTAAATGTTATCAGTTCCACCCTCCCTGGGCCCGACTCAATCCTCGGCGGTCTTTCCAGGACTTTTTCATGAAATTTCCGTACAAATTGCCGTCAGGATCTCAGCGGTCCTTTGGGCGGCATTTGGCCGGAACTTAGCTTTCATTAAGTTCGTGCCCTATGTCCTCTAGATCTAGATTCCCCCACAAGTGGAAACATCCTCTCTGCATCTACCTTGTTGAGCCCCCCTTCCCATACATGATCATAATTGCTTTTTCCTCTACCTCCTGATCCTCCTCCCAAACCATGTCCCTCACTACCGCTTCCGACAACCAAACTGGAATGACCTCATATAATACATCTTTCACATATAATACCAGCTTTTATAAAAGCTTGATTAAATAATACTTCTCCTTCAATGTTGACCCACCTGTTCAAAAATAAGGGCTGTTGTAAAAATTCCTCAGCACCTTTGGGCATAAACCACACACTTTTAAAAAATTGGGCCCAAGTGTCTACAACCCCCTTATAAAACCTAGGGAGAGGTTTAATCAATTTCAAAAACATACTGTTGTAGTACATATAAAATATTCCCTGTTCTCCCATCCCACTTAATTTAAAAAATTGCTGTAAACAACTCTTCCAAAAACTTGCATTTGACTTCTGAAGAAATCTCTTCACCCATTTAATTCTAAAGGCTTTTTTCTTCAAATCACTGAGCTGACACACACTCTGAGGCAGATCCAATTAATCACTATCCAATGCAATACAATAATAATTTGTTCCCGTTTCCATGTAGAAACAACGCTGCTGAATGTCAGAAATAAAACACCAAGCTGTAGCTTCAAGCATCGTTGATGAACTGAGTAGCTTACGTATGCCGTTTATGTAAATCTAGAACTGTGTACACAACACCCTACCCAGCAAGCGTGCTCACCACAGGACTGCCGAGGTACAGCTTCCCACCTCGGGGAGTCAGCTAACAAGCTTGACAGGAAATATTGGTTAAAAGTTCGTCTCAATCATGAAATTGATTGCCACACTGACTTTTTGCTGAAGGGATTAATGTAAAACGTGATTGTGTGATGAAAGCTCAGCTCATACTGCAGTTTATTTTCCAACAATAAGTCCCAGTTCCAAGATCAGAGGTAAATACAGATGAGTGAAGCCATTAATAGAGGCCTTAAGGAGCCCTGCGCATGCTTTACATGCAGGATTCCAGCGCTAAGTCATTGGCTGGCCGTATCGGGGCACACTCGGCACATCAAGGTATGAAGTAGGCCTCAAGCCTTCATGGCCAATAAAACAGGGTGCTCTCCATCATATTATCAAGATATCAATGGACTGGTCAGGTGGGCAGAACAGTGGCAAATGGACTTCAATCCAGAGAAGAGGTAATGCATTAGGGGAGGGCTAACAAGGCAAGGGAATACACAATAAATGGTAGGACCTTTAGAAGTGTAGAGGAATAGAGGGATCTTGGAGGTTATGCTTGAACTGTATAAAACACTCGTTAGGCCACAGCTGGAGTACTGCGTGCAGTCCTGGTCACCACATTACAGGAAAGATGTGATTGCACCAGAAAGAGTACAGAGGAGATTGCCTGGACTGGAGAATTATAGTTATGAGGAAAGGTTGGATAGGCTAAGGTTGTTTTCTTTGGAATAAAGAAGGCTGAGGGGAGACCTAATTGAGGTATACAAAATTATGAGGGGCCTAGATAGAGTGGATAGGAAGGACCTATTTCCCTTAGCAGAGGGGTCAATAAGCAGGGGGCATAGATTTAAAGTAATTGGTAGGAGGTTTAGAGGGGAATTGAGGAGAATTTGTTTCACCCAGAGGGTGGTGAGGGTCTGGAACTCACTGCTTGAAAGGGTGGTAGAGGCAGAAATGCTCACAGCATTTAAAAAGTACTTGGATAGGCACTTGATGTGGCGTAACCTATATGGACCTAGAGCTGGAAAGTGGGACTAGGCTGTATAGCTCTTTGTTGGCCGGCACGGTCCATTGATCTCCTTCTGTGTTGTAAATTTCTATGATTCTATGATTATCAATCCTTTTGTATTAAAAGGAATAAATGAAAGCAGTGTGACAGCCAAAGCTTTCTACGGCTAAAAGCATCCCATAAATCCCCAGCAAATTTAGCTACATGTCTCACCTTCAACACTTGGTTCAGTATTCACTTTCGTAAAATATTCCTCAGGTTGCAAAGTCATTCATGGTGGAAGATATTAATTATATTTCTCTTTCGTATCTTTTTGCTGGTATCCTCATATACCATGCACCATCGTCATTCACAAAGGCAAGAAGGCTGCTCGAAGGCCTCTGGCAATAATGGTCTATAACCAGCTGTTGGGACGTGCATCAGGCCAGCTCCAGGAACTTTATTTTCAACCTTTCGTCCTGCCCTCAAATTGACAACACCCATGACAGGAACCAATGTATGGGAATCTGCAGGCCCAAAATCCATGTCCTATCAACCTGTAACATAGCACGCTGGAGCTTCAGTGCACTGTACCACAACTGTCCCCTCACACTGAGTCTCTTGATCATACCGTACAATTTAGGTAGGTAAAATGGAAATAGCTAAATGTGGAAATCAGTAAACAAATAATGATATTTGTAAGGAGGCTTGCAGCCACAGAAGACTGCTGCCATGCACTGTAATAAACAGCTTCATTACTGTAGCTTGGACACTTGGCAGTTGCTGCATGGCATGTGTTGTTATGGTACCAGGAGCAAGAGGTTACTGCAGTTGCACAGATTATATACAAAGTGTGGTGACATTGAAAAGGTTGCTGCTAACACTTTATGTTAGTACAAAAGCAAAATACTGCAGATGCTGGAAATCTGAAATAAAAACAGAAAATGCTGGAAATACTCAGCAAGTCAGGCAGCATCCGTGGAGAGAAACAGAGTTAACGTTTCAGATCGATGACAATTTGTCAAAACTGGAAAAAGTTAGAGATGTAAGCAAGTGTAGGGACAGGGAAAGGGAAAGGGAAGAGGGGAGTGAAGAACAAAAGGGAAGGTCTGTGATAGGATGGAAAGCAGAAGAGATGAAGAGACTAAAGGCATGATGGTGCGAGGCAAAAGGTACTTAACATACTTATGTTAGTATGTCAGCATGTGCATGTGCATGTCTCAGCTGTTGTGCCTTGAGGTTCTGGGGGTTGGCGAATGGTGCGAGTTTTAAGAATGAGGCACTAGTTTAGAATGCACACAAGGAAGTAAGGTTCACTGGTGATCCCTATTTTAAGTCTTGTGAACTCAGAGTGTGATTTACCCATGAGGTGTTTAATATATGAAGTGTTTAATAATAGGATGTGACTTATGCAACATATTTCATGATACAGAAACAGAAAAATCAATGTGATTAGCATTGATTTCCTCAAACTCTTGTAACCTGTTTCCATATATACTGTGTGTTTGTCAAGGAAATGTCAGGGGTTTGGTCACTGATTCAAGGGTATAAATATTAATCTGTGGTAAAATTATCATTGAAGAAACAGTTGTTTGAAATTATCATGCCAGTTGCTGCAGTCAGTGCTTGAACACTCCTTTTAAAGATTATTAGGTGATGCTGTCAGAAAAAATTCCATGCTATTCAGACAAAAAAGGTAGGAAGCACCATCTGTTACTTAGGAAGAAACACAGTTCACTTCACATTGGTTTACTAGATAGGGCACTAACATTACGACCATTCAACAAGGCATCAGGCATTATCATAGAATCATAGAATGATACAGCCCATCATGTCTGTGCCAGCTCTTTGGTAGAGCTACCCAATTAGTCCTCTCCCTTATTCTTTCCCCATAACCCTGTAAAAGATATTCTCATTATGAGAGAATAATCTGGGAGACACACCTTCCCAATCTGATTCTCTCTTAAGGGGGCAGTGCCTGGCCTGTGCTCACTATCTCCCCAGTGGCACACATGAAATTGGGAAATTAATATGCAAGAGATAATATTTTTACATGTTATCAGCTACGATTCTGATAGATAGTAAGAGGAAAAGGAGTAAACTTAAAGACATGTTGTTGCCATAGTAAACTGCTTTGAGTTACTAATATCAGAAAAGATGAGAAAATTGGAAAAGCAGAGAGAAAAAAATTTTGCTTCAGCATCTGTATGGCTTTGTTTCAGTAGCTGCCAACATAGCCCCATTTAATTCAACTGAATTTTCAACGGAGTTTTCAGAGCAGCATGTTGGAGGCATCCAACGTGTCTGAAACTTCCCTCATAATGGCCATGGTGTCCCTTTAAGGTATTGTGAGTGGCTCTTAAGAACATAAGAAATAGGAGCAGGAGTAGGCCATACGGCCCCTCGAGCCTGCTCCGCCATTTAATACGATCATGGCAGATCCGATCATGGACTCAGGTCCACTTCCCTGCCCGCTCCCCATAACCCCTTAATCCTTTATCAGTTAAGAAACTGTCTATCTTTGTCTTAAATTTATTCAATGTCCCGGCTTCCACAGCTCTCTGAGGCAGTGAATTACATAGGTTTACAACCCTCTGAGAGAAGAAATTCCTCCTCATCTCAGTTTTAAATGGGCGGCCCCTTATTCTAAGATTATGCCCCCTAGTTCAAATCTCCCCTATCAGTGGAAACATCCTCTCTGCATCCACCCTGTCAAGCCCCCTCATAATCTTATATGTTTCGATAAGATCACCTCTCATTCTCCTGAATTCCAATGAGTAGAGGCCCACCCTCCTCAACCTTTCCTCATAAGTCAACCCCCCCTCATCTCCGGAATCAACCTAGTGAACCTTCCCTGAACTGCCTCCAAAGCGAGAAATCCAACGGGGAAACTTATAATTTTTTTATGACGTACTTAGGCCATAAAAATCGGGTGTAGCTCTTCAAGTACGCCCAAAAAAATGCTTTGGGGAAAATTAAGCCTATAGTCTATCTTCCCTTTCTTAATCATTCCTTTTGTAAATATGGAAACCAAAACTGCACGCAGTTTTCCAGGTGTGACCTCACCAATACCCTGTATAACTGTAGCAAGACTTCCCTGCTTTTATATTCCATCCCCTTTGCAATGAAGATCAAGATTCCATTGGCCTTCCTGATCACTTGCTGCACCTGCATACTAACCTTTTGTGTTTCATGGACAAGTATCCCCAGGTCCTGTTGTACTACAGCACTTTGCAATTTTTCTCTATTTAAATAATAACTTGCTCTTTGATTTTTTTTTTCTGACAAAGTACATCACCTCACACTTTCCAACATTGTATTCCATCTGCCAAATTTTTGCCCACTCACTTAGCCTGTCTATGTCCTTTTGCAGATTTTTTGTGTCCTCCTCACACATTGCTTTTCCTTACATCTTTGTATTGTCAGCAAACCTGGCTACGTTACACTCGGTTCTTTCTTCCAAGTCGTTAATATAGATTGTAAATAGTTGGGGTCCCAGCACTGATCCCCGCGGCACCCCACTAGTTACTGGTTGCCAACCTGAGAATGAACCATTTATCCTGACTCTCTGTTTTCTGTTAGTTAGCCAATCCTCTATCCATGCTAATATATCACCCCCAACCCCGTGAACTTTTATCTTGTGCAGTAACCGTTTATGTGGCACCTTGTCAAATGCCTTTTGGAAATCCAAATACACCATACCACTGGTTCCCCTTTATCCACCCTGTTCATTACATCCTCAAAGAATTCCAGCAAATTTGTCAAACATGACTTCCCCTTCATAAATCCATGCTGACTCTGCCTGACTGAATTTTGCTTTTCCAAATGTCCCGCTACTGCTTCTTTAATAATGGACTCCAACATTTTCCCAACTACAGATGTTAGGCTAACTGGTCCATAGTTTCGTGCTTTTTGTCTGCCTCCTTTTTTAAATAGGGGCGTTACATTTGCAGTTTTTCAATCTGCTGGGACCTCCCCAGAATCCAGGGAATGTTGGTAAATTTCAACCAATGCATCCACTATCCCTGCTGCTACTTCTTTTAAGACCCAAGGATGCAAGCCATCAGGTCCAGGGGATTTATCTGCCTTCAGTCCCATTAGCTTACTGAGTACCACCTCCTTAGTGATTGTGATTGTGTACGTTCCTCCCCTCCATAACCCCTTGACTATCCACTGTTGGGATATTTTCTGTGTCCTCTATCGGAAAGACTGATACAAAATATTTGTTCAGAGTTTCTGCCATCTCCATGTTCCCCATTACTAATTCCCCGGTCTCGTCCTCTAAAGGGACCAACATTTACTTTAGCCACTCTTTTCCTTTTTATATACCTATAGAAACTCTTGCTATCTGTTTTTATATTTCGTGCTAGTTTACTTTCATAGGGCTCAATTTTCCCCAGTGATTTGGGCCGGTTTTTTGGAGCAGGCTGCTCTTTTTGGCCTAAGTTGAAAAACCACAATTTCCCCAATCAGTTTGCACCAGTGTAACTCAGTTAATTACGATTTTTTTAGGTCAGTTTTTTTTTCAGCCAAAGGGATCGTAACCAGCCACCTATGCTAATTCTGGCCATTTAGGGAAGTTTGGCCAGCTGAGAGTTACTCCAGTTGTGCGAAGGCCTTCCGGAGAGTTAAGGAAATCGGCACAGCAGATGAAGTGCTCACACGCACACACATGCGTGTTTTTCAATTCTTTTAATGTGTTCGGAGCTGGCTGTATGCTTCACTTTGCAGCCTCAGCTGGCATTGTGTCCCTGGTTACCATGGTTACCTGATCTTTTTGGCGCAGATCAAGGCTCCACCCCCAAAACTAAAGGTCGGGTTACACCATGCCAAAATGAAGAAATCCAACGGGGAAACGTATCTTTTTTTTTTTGACGTACTTAGGCCATAAAAATTGGGCGTAGCTCTTCAAGTACGCCCAAAAAATGCTTTGGGGAAAATTAAGCCCATAGTCTATCTTCCCTTTCTTAATAATTTCTTTAGTCATTCTTTGCAGTCGTTCGTGAGGCAGCGTGGGGGAGGCCTAAAAAGGCTCGGCAGCAGTTCATGGTCGGAGAGGCCAGCGGGGAGCAGCAGTTGTTCATGAGGCAGCATGGGGGAGGCTTATAAAAGGTCAGCCGGTGTAGCTGCAGCAGGGTGAGAAGGCAAAAAAGTAGAAAGAAATCGAAAGGTGACGTCACAGCCAAGGGGGTAAGTGATTGGTAAGTGATTGGTAATTAGTTTTTCTTTTTCTTTTATTCTGCTTTCTCCCCATACCCCTTGATCTCTTTAGCCGTAAGAAACAAAGAAACATAGAAACATAGAAAATAGGTGCAGGAGTAGGCCATTCGGCCCTTCGAGCCTGCACCGCCATTCAATAAGATCATGGCTGATCATTCCCTCAGTACCCCTTTCCTGCTTTCTCTTCATACACCTTGATCCCCTTAGCCGTAAGGGCCATATCTAGCTCCCTCTTGAATATATCCAATGAACTGGCATCAACAACCCTCTGCGGCAGGGAATTCTACAGGTTAACAACTCTCTGAGTGAAGAAGTTTCTCCTCATCTCAGTCCTAAATGGCCTACCCCTTATCCTAAGACTATGTCCCCTGGTTCTGGACTTCCCCAACATCGGGAACATTCTTCCTGCATCTAATCTGTCCAGTCCCGTCAGAATCTTATACGTTTCTATGAGATCCCCTCTCATCCTTCTAAACTCCAGTGAATAAAGGCCCAGTTGATCTAGTCTCTCCTCATATGACAGCCCAGCCATCCCTGGAATCAGTCTGGTGAACTTTTGCTGCACTCCCTCAATAGTGTGTAAGGACACTACACATAACATTTGCCTTCTTCACCGCCTGCTGTACCTGCATGCCCACTTTCAGTGACTGATGAACCATGACACCCAGGTCTCATTGAATGGTGGATTAGGAAAAGGGGAAGTGCAGATAGTATTCTGTCTTTGCGTTTTTGCCCCCAACGTGGATAACCTCACATTTATCCATATTATACTGCATCTGCCATGCATTTGCCCACTCACCTAACCTGTCCAAGTCACCCTACAGCCTCCGAGCATCCCCTTCACGGCTCACACCGCCACCCAGTTTAGTGTCATCTGCAAACTTGGAGATATTATACCCAATTCCTTTATCCAAATCATTGATATATATTGTAAAGAGCTGGAGTCCCAGCACTGAGCCCTGCGGCACTCCACTAGTCACTGCCTGCCATTCTGAAAAGGAACCGTTTATCCCGACTCTCTGATTCCTGTCTGCCAACAGTTCTATATCCACGTCAGTATATTACCCCCATGTGCTTTGATTTTGCACACCAATCTCTTGTGTGGGACCTTGTCAACAGCCTTTTGAAAGTCCAAATACACCACATCCACCGGTTCTCCCTTATCCACTCTACTAGTTACATCCTCAAATAATTCCAGAAGATTTGTCAAGCACGATTTCCCCTTCATAAATCCATGCTGACTTGGACTGATCCTGTCACTGCTTTCCAAATGCGCTGCTATTTCATCCTTAATAATTGATTCAACATTTTCCCCACTACTGATGTCAGGCTAACCGGTCTATAATTACCCGCTTTCTCTCACCCTCCCTTTTTAAAAAGTTGTGTTACATTAGCTACCCTCAAGTCCATAGGAACTGATCCAGAGTCGACAGACTGTTGGAAAATGATCACCAATGCATCCACTATTTCTAGGGCCAATTCCTTAAGTACTCTAGGATGCAGACTATCAGGCCCTGGGGATTTATCGGCCTTCAACCCCACCAATTTCCCTAACACAATTTCCCACCTAATAAGGATATCCTTCAGTTCCTCCTTCTCACTAGACCCTCAGTCCCCTAGTACTTCAGGGAGGTTATTTGTTTCTTCCTTCGTGAAGACAGAACAAAAGTATTTGTTCAATTGGTCTGCCATTTCTTTGTTCCCCATTATAAATTCACCTGAATCTGACTGCAAGGGACCTACGTTTGTCTTCACTAATCTTTTTCTCTTCATATATCTACAGAAGCTTTTGCAGTCAGTTTTTATGTTCCCAGTAAGCTTCTTCTCGTACTCTATTTTCCCTCTCTTAATTAAACCCTCTGTCCTCCTCTGCTGAATTCTAAATTTCTCCCAATCCTCAGATTTGTTGTTTTTTCTGGGCAATTTATATGCCTCTTCCGTGGATTTAACACTATCCTTAATTTCCCTTGTTCGCCACAGTTGAGCCACCTTCCCCGTTTTATTTTTACTCCGGACAGGGATGTACAATTGTTGAAGTTCATCCATGTGATCTTTAAATGTTTGCCATTGCCTAACCACCGGCAACTCTTTAAGTATCATTTGCCAGTCTATTCTAGCCAATTCACGCCTCAAACCATCGAAGTTACCTTTCCTTAAGTTCAGGACCCTAGTTTCTGAATTAACTGTGTCACTCTCCATCTTAATAAAGAATTTTACCAAGTTATGGTCACTCATCCCCAAGGGGCCTCGCACAACAAGATTGCTAATTAGTCCTTTCTCATTACACATCAGCCAATCTAGGATGGCCAGCTCCCTAGTTGGTTCCTCGACATATTGGTCTAGAAAACCATCCCTAATATACTCCAGGAAATCCTCCTCCACCGCATTGCTACCAATTTGGTTAGCCCAATCAGTATGTAGATTAAAGTCACCCATGATAACTGCTGTACCTTTGTTGCATGCATCTCTAATTTCTTGTTTGATGCTGTCCCCAACCTTACTACTACTGTTTGGTGGTCTGTACACAACTCCCACTAGCGTTTTCTGTCCCTTAGTATTCCGTAGCTCCACCCATACCAATTCCACATCATCCAAGCTAATGTCCTTTCTTACTATTGCATTAAATTCCTAATTAACCAGCAATGCCACCCCGCCTCCTTTTCCTTTCTGTCTATCCTTCCTAAATGTTGAATACCCCTGGATGTTGAGTTCCCAGCCTTGGTCACCCTGGACCACGTCTCCGTGATGCCAATTACATCATACCCATTAACTGTTATCTGCGCAGTTAATTCGTCCACCTTATTCCGAATACTGCTCGCATTGAGGCACAGAGCCTTCAGGCTTGTCTTTCTAACACACTTTGCCCTTTTAGAATTTTGCTGTAATGTGGCCCTTTTTGCTTTTTGCCTTAGGTTTCTCTGCCCTCCACTTTTACTTTTCTTCTTTCTATCTTTTGCATCTACCCCCATTCTACTTCCTGCATAGGTTCCCATCCCCCTGCCATATTAGTTTAACTCCTCCCCAACAGCACTAGGAAACACTCCCACTAGGACATTGGTTCCGGTCCTGCCCAGGTGCAGACCGTCCGGTTTGTACTGGTCCCACCTCCCCCAGAACCGGTTCCAATGTCCCAGGAATTTGAATCCCTCCTTTCTGCACCACTCCTCAAATGAGTTGTAGTGAACGGTGTGTCATAATGGAACCCCCCGCAATGCTGATGAGTGTGAAAGGAATTGCTTGGGCATTGTAGAGATGCTTTATGGTGTTGGTGTGGGGTGGCGCCAATCTGGCGCATCATGTGGCAGCCAGGGTTTACAGCATCAAGTGAAGTAAATGTGGCCATGGTGAGGCCATCTCTGGTGTCCTGGGCAGCAATGTGGTTGGGTGCTGATGCCCTGTTTTTTGTGCAGCATCAGGTGATTGCAGAGAAGATTGGTGTTGTTGTTGGTGCTGCTGGTGAGCCTGGTGATGCTCGTGTGTCCGGTGATAATGGTATGCCTGGTGATTCTGGTGTGCCTGGTGACGTTGCCATTGGGGCTGATTGTGGTGGGATTCTTAGGACCAAGGTGAGATTTTTTCAAGGGCCCGATGCTGCTGGAATAGATGGCAGCTGAAGTTGAGATGACAGAAGTGATCTGTCAATGGTGGGAGAGGTTGCTCCAAGGAGGTGACAGTGAATATAGAGTTTACTCCAAACACTTCCAAACTGCACAAAGCTAAAAAATATCTTCCAATTCCTGAAGGCTCCAGCTTTTAAGATTGGAAAGAGAACAGCTGTGAAATTGTAGCTTTTTTACAGCATTTGCAGCTGTCACTTTTTCAGAAGAATGGAGAGTCATTGAACACCTGACCACTTACCTGACGTGATCCCCGTGTGCCAGGAAGGAGGACACGAACAACCTTCCGGTTATAAAAGGGGTCGGGGGGTCTAGTAAGGAGGAGGAACTGAGGGAAATCCTTATTAGCCGGGAAATTGTGTTGGGGAAATTGATGGGATTGAAGGCCGATAAATCCCCAGGGCCTGATGGACTGCATCCCAGAGTACTTAAGGAGGTGGCCTTGGAAATAGTGGATGCGTTGACAATCATTTTCCAACATTCCATTGACTCTGGATCAGTTCCTATGGAGTGGAGGGTAGCCAATGTAACCCCACTTTTTAAAAAAGGAGGGAGAGAGAAAACAGGGAATTATAGACCGGTCAGCCTGACATCGGTAGTGGGTAAAATGATGGAATCAATTATTAAGGATGTCATAGCAGTGCATTTGGAAAGAGGTGACATGATAGGTCCAAGTCAGCATGGATTTGTGAAAGGGAAATCATGCTTGACAAATCTTCTGGAATTTTTTGAGGATGTTTCCAGTAGAGTGGATAAGGGAGAACCAGTTGATGTGGTATATTTGGACTTTCAGAAGGCGTTCGACAAGGTCCCACACAAGAGATTGATGTGCAAAGTTAGAGCACATGGGATTGGGGGTAGTGTACTGACATGGATTGAGAACTGGTTGTCAGACAGGAAGCAAAGAGTAGGAGTAAATGGGTACTTTTCAGAATGGCAGGCAGTGACTAGTGGGGTACCGCAAGGTTCTGTGCTGGGGCCCCAGCTGTTTACACTGTACATTAATGATTTAGATGAGGGGATTAAATGTAGTATCTCCAAATTTGCGGATGACACTAAGTTGGGTGGCAGTGTGAGCTGCGAGGAGGATGCTGTGAGGCTGCAGAGCGACTTGGATAGGTTAGGTGAGTGGGCAAATGCATGGCAGATGAAGTATAATGTGGATAAATGTGAGGTTATCCACTTTGGTGGTAAAAACAGAGAGACAGACTATTATCTGAATGGTGACAGATTAGGAAAAGGGGAGGTGCAAAGAGACCTGGGTGTCATGGTACATCAGTCATTGAAGGTTGGCATGCAGGTGCAGCAGGCGGTTAAGAAAGCAAATGGCATGTTGGCCTTCATAGCAAGGGGATTTGAGTACAGGGGCAGGGAGGTGTTGCTACAGTTGTACAGGGCATTGGTGAGGCCACACCTGGAGTATTGTGTACAGTTTTGGTCTCCTAACCTGAGGAAGGACATTCTTGCTATTGAGGGAGTGCAGCGAAGGTTCACCAGACTGATTCCCGGGATGGCGGGACTGACCTATCAAGAAAGACTGGATCAACTGGGCTTGTATTCACTGGAGTTCAGAAGAATGAGAGGGGACCTCATAGAAACATATAAAATTCTGACGGGGTTAGACAGGTTAGATGCAGGAAGAATGTTCCCAATGTTGGGGAAGTCCAGAACCAGGGGTCACAGTCTAAGGATAAGGGGTAAGCCATTTAGGACCGAGATGCGGAGGAACTTCTTCACCCAGAGAGTGGTGAACCTGTGGAATTCTCTACCACAGAAAGTTGTTGAGGCCAATTCACTAAATATATTCAAAAAGGAGTTAGATGAGGTCCTTACTGCTAGGGGGATCAAGGGGTATGGCGAGAAAGCAGGAATGGGGTACTGAAGTTGAATGTTCAGCCATGAACTCATTGAATGGCGGTGCAGGCTAGAAGGGCCGAATGGCCTACTCCTGCACCTATTTTCTATGTTTCTATGTTTCTATGAACCTAGTGAAAAAGCTGTAAAAATGGTAAGTAGATGGTAAAATGCTGTTTAAGTAAAAGAAGAAAGACTTGGATTTATGCTAAACTGAGGAAGAGCTAATCTCAGTGATTTAAGAAGGGACCTCGCACATGTAGTTTGGAAAAGGCAATTGCAGGGTAAAATAAGAAAAAAAAACTTGCATTTATATAGCACCTTTCACGACTACCGGATGTCTCAAAGTGCTTTACAGACAATGAAGTGCTTTAGTCACTGTTGTAATGTGGGAAACGCAGCAGCCAATTTGCACACAGCAAGTTCCCACAAACAGCAATGTGATAATGACCAGATAATCTGTTCTTTTGTTATGTTGATTGAGGGATAAATACTGGCCAGGACACTGGGGAGAACTCCCCTACTTGTCTTCTAAATAGTGCCATGGCATCTTTTACGTCCACCCGAGAGGGCAGACAGGGCCTCGTTTAACATCTTACTAAGATGGCACCTCCAACAGTGCAGCACTCCCTCAGCACTGCACTGGAGTGTCAGTCTAGATTTATGTGCTGCAAGTCTCTGGAGTGGGACTTGAACCCACAACCTTCTGACTCAGAGGCGAGAGTGCTACCCACTGAGTCACAGCTGACACAAGTAGCTTTTCACAAGCTCTTAACTATTTCAATTGGCTCACCCGCCACTTAGTGTCGGGTCTGTAAAGCACAGGCAGACCCGGCACTTGGAAAACTGACACGGAGGCGGGTTCACAGCGGGCTGTTGATCCGCTGTCAATCTTTTATATTTTGACAGCGGAACTCCCTCCGAACTCACCCTCTGAACGCCAGCAAAATCCAGACCTGAGTGTGAAGAGTCTATTCCCACTCCCTAGCCGAGTGATCCTGAGGCCATTTGTAGTGTGTAACTCAATGAGGCATGGAACCTGGGACCTTTGAGTCTCTATGGGTCACTGCCATACCACTGATCACTGGGCGGGGGAGGGAATATTCTTCGCAATATAAGGAAAATTCACATCTTTTCTGTCCACAGCAATGAGTTAAATCCAATTGTGTCTGATTTTAATCTCACAAGTGCCTCACCATGTGGAAAATTAGATATTCTGTGCCAGTTTTTCTTCATTTTTTTTGACTCAAACAATAGCTTACACTTTTAATCAAATCATGGGAAAGATAATGCCCATCATATGCTGCTTCATGATGTGCATAATATCACCATGTCACCTTTTCATAAACACGGCAAGTCGCCTTAACTTACCAATGATGTCCTTTGGAATTTATCATCAAAAGAATCCAACTCTACATAAACATCAAAGAACTCAAAAGTCAGCTAAAAGCAGCCGCTCAGCTTCACAGAGGGGAGAATAGCAGGTGGCTGTGCAGTGATGAGGTTCTTTAGTGGCATTACTTAGGTCAGTCCCACATGGAGATTTATATAACTACAGAGACCCCAGTCCCCGGGTCTGAAAAAAATTCCACACTGTATTATTGCATAGTTTTGTGGTGTGACAAGGATCAAAAGATTAGAGATAATTTCACTTAATTCCAGCTTTACAATGCATTTTGAGTGGGAGAGTATTTATTCGTTCAGTTTTTACAGCTGTGTATTAAAAGTTAATACTCTCACTGATAAATGCATTTGCCACTGAACTTAAAGTGGATCACACTATACACTTGTTACAATAATAAATAATAAACAAATTAAATGTTATTCTTTCAAGGCCATTGCAAATTCCAACAGACGCCCAAATTAAATGTCTGCTTAGAAAATCCTCAACCTGTATATTTTAATGAGGGATATTTAAAAAACAATGAAGTTTGCAAATAGAATGCACTCTAAAAATAATAAATCCATAAATATCTATATGTAGACAATTGACAACAGCAACATATTTTCCAATTATGATTGGACCATAGCTACCCAATTAAATATATTGTGGTTGTGTTGTGGCCCAATGTCTTCCATAATGTTTCATGAATGTGAACATAAAGGACAGGGTTGCTCAGAGACTAACTGTAAATGGGCCTGTGCTCCCCACATTCCTTAGCTATGCACAGCAGCAGCCCTATCATCTTAGTGCTTTTGCTTGCCAGGGCTTGCAAAATTCCACAGGCACAATGGCTGGCACAGATATTACTTGTGGCACTGCCAGGATGGTGGTGGTGGGAAGTGGGTGGGTCAATAATACCTTTGCACTGGTGAAAACTGTTTTTGAACCAAAAAGAGATTTTTGCTCATTTCAAATTGACCCCAAATGACCCAGTTAACCAAACTAATAAAGATTTTCATTCCAAGGATATCAAAGGGGACTATCTTTCACAAAGAATTATTGATGAACTTTTGGGGTCGATTTTCACTTCGGGCTCTGAATCAGCACCAAACGAGAAATTGCGAGAGGTTTCAACCATTTTGATGGTCGGGCTTCATCATTGTATCACAGATGAGCTGTTCACGAGTTTTTGTGACATCAACAGGCAAATCGCCAATGAGGGGGAGGGCAGGATTTCAGGCAGGCCCATCATCAGAAAAAGAAAGGCAACATCTCTTAAAGTGAGGACAACAACTTAGCTGTCTGTGAGGTCATATTGACCACCAGAAACGTCCTAAGGAAAGGCACCACGATTTTCAGATGCAGCCCTGGCGTCAATGGCATTACCCTCATCCCCAGGACATGGCTTCAAGGCTGAAGGAATTACATGACCACACTGCTAGAAGTCACCCACCACAAATATCCCCAGTGCCCTCATCACAAACAGCAAGCTTCCACCAGCCATGTTGAAGCCACAGAGGCATGAAGCACTAGATTTAGGGAAATCACACTTAAGACTAACTATTGGTTGCAACTGGGTGAATATTAATTTCAGTAGAATTTGTTAGCTTTATTAAAGAAAGCCAGTCTTTTATTTTGTGCAGATTATTCATTAAGAGCTGCAGGGCCTTCAATGTGTGGTAGCATTTGTATGTCTCATGCAGTGATTTAATTGGTCGGGGTAGGGTAGGAGGACTTGACGACTTGATGCAAGGGAAGAATGGTATTGGTGGGTTTGCAGTTCAACAAAATCATTGGCTGATCACTTGTTCTCGGACTGCTCGTGCTCCAAGATGTTGCTGGTTTGCAGGCTCCCCTTCTTCCAGCTCCTCCTCATCAGATTTCTGCAAGGCTTCCTGCTGCTCTTTGTCCCGGATCTGTCCACCATCAACAGCAAAATTATGCAGGACACATCATGCCACCACCATACATGACACTCTTGGCAGCCTGTACTTGGAAACATTGCTTGACCAATCCAAGCATCTGAAGTACTGCTTCAGTATTCTGAAGGCATGCTCAATGATGGCATGGTTAGTCCCATGGCTATTATTGTAGCGCTTATCAGCGGATGCCAAAGTGATGTCATGAGCCACACAGATAGACTGTAGCCCTTGTCGCCAAGGAGCCATTCACGCAGTTGCTGGTCTTTCTTGTAAAGTGGTCTGTTGCAGTCTGACAGCATTAAGCCATCTCCCGAAATAGCGCGCACACACATGCATCATTTTCAGGTCTACGACTACCTGCACATTTATTGAATGGAAGCCCTTCCTGTTCAAGAAGGCCGCAGGCTGACTGGTTGATTTTTTAAAAAAGAGATTTGCATTTATATAGCGTCTTTCAAAACCTCAGGACATCCCAAAGCACTTTACAGGCAATGAAGTACTTTTGCAGTGTAACCACTGTTGTGACGTGTGCCATGTCACCCACAGCAGCCTGAAATGACTCTGTAGCAAAAAAGCCATTGTGATCTTAATGGCCACAATACCTAGTCATCTCTTATTGTAGGCTGAAATCTGGCTGCAGCCAGTGGCACAGGGCAATAACAGAAGGCTTCAGTGCAGCTGCGAGACTAACCCACATTGTTCCTCACTGAAATAGAGCTACATTATGTGGTTTCTGTAGCCTCTGTTATGTGGATTTTGGCGTCTTTGTTGGCTCCCAACCCCCATACTTGACATTCTTGCATCAGCCTCCCATACAGCTTGCCCCTCTCTCTCCTGTTCCTCATGTTCCTTTTTCTCCTCCATCACCCAGATAGAGGTTGCTCAAGAGGACAGTTGTTTGAAAAGACTCAGAAATACAAGAAAAAAATTCTCTCCTTCTAAACTTACAGGTCTGCAACAATCAATGCTTACTTACATATGTTTTTTCATTTAGAGGCTGACCCAATTTATCCAGTTAAGATTGTAGCGTGGTTCTATTTGCATGATAGGACTCCTATTTCAAAATTTTAATGTTGCGGCTTGATATAGGCAGATGCCTGGACCACTTGGGCCCTTCCAGCAATCAAAATGGGAGATGTGTCAATGAAAGCGCAATTTTCAACCATTAAGTGCCTAATTGAATCCAGGCGAAACAGGTGAAAACAATTCCTTTTTGTTTGGAAAGGGAGAAGAGCCAGAGATGTCATTTTTGTCACACTAACTTACATAAGCACATAATCCAATGATGTGATATGATGTGTAACTTATCAGAGTAGATTTTGACTTTGTGCAATAGTGTAAAATGTGTGATAATGAATTGGCAGCTTGTTTTACATCTCTCCCGATTTTTATTTCCATTGAGTTCATTGAGCACTCCCTCAGTACTGAACCTGGATTATGTGTTCAAACCTCTGGAGAGGGACTTGAACCCAGAACCTTCTGACTCAGAGGTGCGAGTGTTACCACTGAGCAAAGGTGACACCCTCAACAGGAGTCACAATTAATATTTTTTCTTCCTTGTCCCAGCAAAGACTGAGGATTGTACTTGGAATCTCTGTGGTCTGTATGGAATCACCATCATAGGCAGTCCCTCGAAGCAAGGATGACTTGCTTCCACGCCAAAAAAGGATGAGTTCACAGGTGTTTCAATGAAGGACCTAATATTCCAGATCCCGAACTACATCGTGAAGGGTGGAAGATGTCTGTGCTTGGATTTTTTAAACGTGTGGTGGCCGTTGCACACCAGCCACCACACGGGCTTGACAGAGCTAGGTCTTGGTCCAGTAGCAAGGATTACCCAAGATGACTGGAGATGCTCTGTATGGAATAGTACTACGCTGGGGAGTCCATTTCCAAGTAAGCCATCAGGATAGTCCCTGATGGCTCTCTTTTAATAGAATTAGTACTAATATAAATAATGACTATTCCTTTGCTCAGTAAAATTGCAATTAAACTATAGCATCTGCCTTGTGTTTGTGAGGTTTCTGTGCAAATTTGGCTCCAGCATATGGCCATTAATTTTGAAAATGGATTAATGATAATAGGTGATACACATCTTTTCATTCTGGTATTGTGTTCATAGCTATAAACTGAATAGTGCACTTCCTGCTAAACAGGATACAAGTTACATCATCAGAGTACAACCTCCTGGAGTCAGCAAAACTCACCCCCACACCTGCAATAATTCAACAGAAGTCTACCCACATGTTCACCATCTCAGAGGGACAAATGTTCTATTTTAATTAACCTTTCCTCAGCACTATTAAAACCCGATTTTATAATTTCAACAAATGAACTGAAAGTTACGCACCTTTAAAAATTCACTCAGAAAAATTTAAATTATTTTTCTTGAATGGATTCAAATCTTAAAAATGTTGTTCCCAGCTCACACATGCATGTGGTCTCATATCAAAGACTGAACTATATATCCCTTTGCTACCTAAAATACCAGGGCTGCCACAACAAAAAATAAATAGGGGTGACTTTCAAACAATTTGCAATTGCAAATAATATTTTGCAGCTATTTTTCTGGCATATTGTTACATACCCTTTCTTGTGCAATTGCACAATCCTACATGTTAATCTTCAGCATTTCCTCCTATTTTATCTGATAGTGAGAAATAAAAACAAAGGCAGGTTTGTACCTGGTTAATTGATTTTTAAAACGCTGCTGAGAGGAAATACAGATATACCACATATACAGGACATTTACTGCCAAGAATGTACATGACATAAATGTGATGACAATAAACAAGTTTTGAATATATTTTAATTTTCGCCTGAGGGCAATGGCTCATAGTTTCACAGGCACCTCTCATTGTTTATCATAGAAACATAGAAACATAGAAAATAGGTGCAGGAGTAGGCCATTCGGCCCTTCGAGCCTGCACCGCCATTCAATGAGTTCATGGCTGAACATGCAACTTCAGTACCCCATTCCTGCTTTCTCGCCATACCCCTTGATCCCCCTAGTAGTAAGGACTACATCTAACTCCTTTTTGAATATATTTAGTGAATTGGCCTCAACAACTTTCTGTGGTAGAGAATTCCACAGGTTCGCCACTCTCTGAGTGAAGAAGTTTCTCCTCATCTCGGTCCTAAATGGCTTACCCCTTATCCTTAGACTGTGACCCCTGGTTCTGGACTTCCCCAATATTGTGGACATTCTTCCTGCATCTAACCATCAGAATTTTAAACGTTTCTATGAGATCCCCTCTCATTCTTCTGAACTCCAGTGAATACAAACCCAGTTGATCCAGGCTTTCTTGATATGTCAGTCCCGCCATCCTGGGAATCAGTCTGGTGAACCTTCGCTGCACTCCCTCAATAGCAAGAATGTCCTTCCTCAGGTTAGGAGACCAAAACTGTACACAATACTCCAGGTGTGGCCTCACCAAGGCCCTGTACAACTGTAGTAACACCTCCCTGCCCCGTACTCAAATCCCCTCGCTATGAAGGCCAACATGCCATTTGCTTTCTTAACCGCCTGCTGTACCTGCATGTCAACCTTCAATGACTGATGTACCATGACACCCAGGTCTCGTTGCACCTCCCCTTTTCCTAATCTGTCACCATTCAGATAATAGTCTGTCTCTCTGTTTTTACCACAAGTGGATAACCTCACATTTATCCACATTATACTTCATCTGCCATGCATTTGCCCACTCACCTAACCTATCCAAGTCACTCTGCAGCCTCATAGCATCCTCCTCGCAGCTCACACTGCCACCCAACTTAATGTCATCTGCAAATTTGAAGATACTACATTTAATCCCCTCATCTAAATCATTAATGTACAATGTAAACAGCTGGGGCCCCAGCACAGAACCTTGTGGTACCCCACTAGTCACTGCCTGCCATTCTGAAAGGTACCCATTTACTCCTATTCTTTGCTTCCTGTCTGCCAACCAGTTCTCAATCCACGTCAGCACACTACCCTCAATCCCATGTGCTTTAACTTTGCACATTAATCTCTTGTGTGGGACCTTGTCGAAAGCCTTCTGAAAGTCCAAATACACCACATCAACTGGTTCTCCCTTGTCCACTCTACTGGAAACATCCTCAAAAAATTCCAGAAGATTTGTCAAGCATGATTTCCCTTTCACAAATCCATGCTGACTTGGACCTATCATGTCACCTCTTTCCAAATGCGCTGCTATGACATCCTTAATAATTGATTCCATCATTTTACCCACTACCGATGTCAGGCTGACCGGTCTATAATTCCCTGTTTTCTCTCTCTCTCCTTTTTTAAAAAGTGGGGTTACATTGGCTACCCTCCACTCCATAGGAACTGATCCATCGAGTGACAATTCTTCAGTTGTGATCATACATGTTGGCAGGCTATTCAGCTGTGGAATTACTGCAAAATATGGCTTGTTCTTATCCAATATCGACATGTGTGCTCTTTCCAGCAGTGGTCACTGGATAATGGTCCTTAACCCAGGAGCACTAAACCATTGGGCCTGCCACAAATCCAGTTGAGATCAGCTAGATTAGTGCAGACTAGGAACTCAAGCCTTGAGATGATGAAGTTATAGACAAAGATTTGGAGCTCGTGGGGGAGAAATGGGCTATATTGTTGGGGATAAAGAAAGTGGCCAGAGTGGATGGGGAGTAGGAAGCTGAGCTCATGGTCAAGCAGGGCATCAAAGTTACGCACCTTCTAACACAGCTTGAGGTAGCATCCTTGAAGACTAACAGTGTCAAGATAAGAGGCACAGAGATGCTGGCAGGAGAGAAAGATAGTGGATTTGGTTTTAACAATACTTAAGCTAGGGGAAGTTTTGGCTCAGCTGGGTCGATGTCAGGCAGACAGTTGGAGAGGGTAGAAATGGCCTTTGGACTGATGGAAGAGGTAGAAAGGTAGAATTGGATGTAGTCACTATACATGGGGAATGTCATTCCAAGCTTCCAAATGATATTTCCAGAAAGTAGACAGTGAAGAAGAGGCTACCGGGGATGGAGCCTAACCCTTGCACTACACCCAAGTTGACCACGAAGCGGAGAAGGACAAGGCATTGGAAGCATTGTAACATCTGCATTGCGAATGATATGAGCAGAACCAGAAGAGTGCAGTGTTTGAAAAATGAACTGCAAGGATTGAGATTGAAGGAGGATGGCGTGACCAATGGCATGGCAAGCAGAAGTGAGGTCAAAGAGGATGAGGACAGTCATAGTACAGGATGCCATTTTTGATTTTGACCAGTGAAGTCTCGGAGTTATGGATGGGACTGTTAGAGTGATGGCTGAGGTGGGACCATAACTGCAATGCAACAACACATTCAAGAACTTCAGAATGAAAGGGAGATAAAACAATAGTTGGAGAGAATAGAGAGCTGTGTGGGTTTCTTGAAGAGTAGGAGAATAATAGTGGTCTCTAAGGAGATACATATAGCTCTTAGCCCTTCACCCAGGTTTCTCAATTTCTAAATAATCAGTAATATCAGGTCTTCTTTCTACAAAGGAAAAATGTAATACCTGCACCTAGAAAACATAGGTGGCGGAATTCAGTAGCGTCCCTTTTAGGGGAAGTAACCGAGGCTAGGCGGGACTTGCTGCACCAGGCACAGAAGTCCTGTTCCGTATGGGCTTACCACCCCCAAGAGGAAGTGGATCGCAATGTCGGGCGCTCCACTTCCTCTCGGGGGCGGGACCGGGGTGCTAAGTGCACGAATTTTCCAGCGCTACGCAGCCTCTCCACGTAGAGCTGGCACGAGCTGCCATTAAAGGGGAGGGCACACTGTGAGCTCTACAGTGGGGCGAGGGGCCACCATGATGCCACTGGGTAGTGGGCTGCCATGGCCATGGCTGTAGCCTGGCACAGAGGCGGAGTGCTGGGCCGCACCATTGCGGCATGGACCCTGCAAAATCGGCAGTAACAGTTCCACCTGTCAGTCGGCAATAAGGAAAAATGGCAGCATGTACATCCCGTGAGTGGAGTGCGGCCTGGTTCTCGATTCGCGATGCAGGCGCTAACATCGCCTGGTGCGGCTTCACAGGGCGCTACCTAATTTCCGGGGCAAAAACGGGTCGCTGCGCACGCTGATGATGTCATCACCACCAGCGCAGCGGCCCAGGGTGCTACCAGCAGGATCGGGGCGCTGCTGGTTTGCGCCTCTACTAATTGCCGCACAATTTTGCAATAGCGCCCTGCCCCCCCCCCCCCACTCCCCCCCTCCCCCAACCCCGGGCAAGAAATAATTTGTGTCCCGTTAGCGCCCCCCTGGGGGCACTAACAGGAGGCATAAACTATGTGAATTTCTTCCCCATAGAATTACATAGAAGTTGCAACACAGAAACAAACCATTCGGCCCAACCAAACCGTGTTGGTGTTTACCCTTCACATGTGCAAACTGTGCTAATCACGTTGACTCACCTCATTCCCATATCCCTTCATTTCCTTTTTCTCATCCACTGGCCCAATCTAATCTTGAACATAGTTTTTGTCTCAACCACTAACCTAATTTCTTCTGCTCTTCCACAGCCTACTTCTATTTAGAGTATAATTACTGCTATTACTTTTTTTTAACCAAAATGCAACACTTCACACTTCTTGACATTGAATTCCATCTGCGACATTTTAGCCCATTCCCCCATCTGATCAATATCCCTTTCCAGCTTCTTTTGGTCTTATAAATAATGAACTATATCTCCTATTTTGATATCACCGACAAATTTCAACAATGTCTCGGTTTTTTCCCTTCTAACCAATTTGTAATCCAGTTTCCTGTTCTCTCCCTCATACCACACTACTTAATCTTTTCTAGTAGTTTCCCACTTGGTACCCTATCAAAGGCTTTCCTAAAGTCCATGTACACTACATCCACTGCATTTCCACCATCTACCATATCTGTCACCTCCTCAAAGAATTCTATTGTGTTTGTCAAGCATGATTGTCAATTATTCAGTTGGTATTTTATGCTGCTGAATAAATGTTCTACAAACAGCATTACTGATTTATGTAGCAGATTCACAATAGCCCCAAAAATCCGTCGACCACTTTGATTCCATGCTCGCAGATAAATAAATAGTGTTCTTTGTAGCATTTGCAGGGACAGCCAGAAAACACCTAATTTACAGGTGGGAGCACATGCCACTATCTTCATGTCTCACCCACCAACCCAGAAAATCCAGTGTTTGGTTGCCTTTGGGGTGAGAATTTTCCAGGTCCCTTTCCCCGACACCATGGAGTGTTGCTTCAGTCCCCTGTAGATGGCCGGTCCTAATTTATGTCCATGAAGAACAAGCCAGAGTTTCTCCAAAAAAGGCTTCTCTCTCCACCCCACGCCACCTCTGAAGTCTTCCACGGGTCTATCCTTGATTCCGTCCTTTTCCTTATCTACATGCTGCCCCTTGGCAATCAACCACAGACATGGGAAGAGCCATCGCTGCAGGCTCTGCAAAAGAAGACTTACCTTCTCCTCGATGGCAGCCGTGATCCAGCCCGATCAGCCCGATGCACTGCGGCAGAGTGCCGGGCTGATCGTCCGAGGGCAGGAAAGCAGGAAAACAATTGAAAGAGAGATTTGAATTTTTTTTTTTACTTACCTCGGTCAGCTTGCCTTTAAGCATCACCCCCCGAAGCTCCTGGTCTCCTGATCAACGCCTCCTGCAACTGCCGGTGTTTTCACCCGGCGATGCTGCGGGGGCGGAATGCAAGTTCAGGTCCGGGAAACACCGAGGCGATGCGCATGCCGATGATGTCACAATCTCCGGGCAATGGAGATCAGGGCGCAATGCCATACCGCCGCCGCAAACCTCCCGTCCTCGCCGTGCCCGGTCAATAAGTCATTACTATACCGTTTTCTTATGTTCTTATATTTTTTTAACTACAGGGGAGTCAAGGGTTATGGGGAGCGGGCAGGAAAGTGGAGTAGAGTCCAAGATCAGATCAGCCATGATCTTATTGAATGGTGGAGCAGACTCTAGGGGCCAAATGGCCTATTCCTGCTCCTCGTTCTTATGTTCTGATCACCCTCTGCAGGCGATAACGGGAGGCGCTAACGAACGAGAGGTGCTAAGGAGGCCAATTTCTAGGCCTTCATCTTTCCAAAACTCTACTGCCTGTATCTTGTCCTGCATCAAGTCCCACTTGCTCATCACCACTATATTTGCACCAGGTCACAAACGCTTCAAATTTGCCTCCCTATCTCTGTCACTTTCTCCAGCCCCCGCCCCCCCAACCCCCCTCCCATCACTGGTGGCTGTGCTTTCAGCTGCCTAGGCCCCAAGCTCTGGAATTCCCTCTCTACATCGATCAGCCTCTCTCCCTCCCTCTCATCCTTTAAGACCCTCCTTAAAACACTTCCTGAGCCGACCTTTTGATCACCCCTCCCAATAATTTGCTCTTTGGTCCTATGGCCATTTTCTTTTTGCCTCTGTGAAGTACTTTGGGATGTTGTTCTACATTCAATTCGCTATATAAATGCAGGCTGTTGTTGTTTTATGTGCATGTGCATCGAGAAGAGGGCTGGGACCTGCTGTGATGCCCTTCACAATCAAATAGCCTGCTACCACTCACTGTCTGGGTTTATATATGAAGAATGGTTACTGCAAAGGTACCCTAGCATAAGTCAGTGCCTTCAAGAGAGAAAGGAAGACATTTGGGAGGATCAGTTAAAAAAATCCAAAATATCTCAAAGTCAGTAAAGGGAAGATTCCACAGATTTACCAACTTCGCATAAATTTTAAAAATGTACTTAGGGCTGTAGATTTATGAATTACCGCCACTGCCCATTTCTCGGCGGTATTCCGCCGGTAAACGCCGATCGCATTTTTAGTACTGCCGCAATAACGCTAAGAACGAAAGCCACTAGTTTCGGCAAAATTTGGCTGGCAGTGGCTTTAGCAGTATGTGTCCGGCAGTGGCGGGATTCTTAATCGTGGAAGACTGGAGTCTGGGAAAATGGGCCTTCTGCGCATGTGCAATTTTTTTCCTCAACGTCATTTTTTCCCGCGATTTGGGGTCAGGGGTCGCCCACGCATGCGCAGAAGGTCCGTTTTCAGCGAGACAGTGTCACCTTTGAAGAAGATATCAAACAATCGAGCGAAGCAACGGCTCACGGGTGGAGGTCCATGAAACATCTTAGAGTTGACGGATCTGGAGGAGCACGTCGCAGCCCTGGTGGGTGCCCACAACCAGACGGCTACCCGTGGTGGTGCTGATCCGGTGACAGCGGAGGGTAAGTCCTGCATAATCTCTTGTTGTGGTCATGTAATGTTATGTCTATTGTGTTCCTAACACAGATGAGGCTGCACACAGGGAGGTTAAAGTAACAGTGACCTCAGTCTTTAATAAGACACTCCAGAATGAGGAACAGGCCTTAGGGGCTGGCTTATATGCAGTGCTCCCAAAGGAAGTGCAATCTTCTGATGCAGTGTGTATTAGACAGGTGCAGGTATGAAAATTTGTTCTGGCTAAGGCCTTCTCCTCCTCATAAGTCTGCAACCTCTTTGATTGGGCTCATAATGCTCTTCAATAAACCTTCTTCCTGTTCTACTGCGCGTCATATAAGTAGTCAGCAATATTGCCAGAGAAATGACAGGCCCCATTCCTTTAAATGTCCTCAAATGATATCAAGTATCCTCAAATGTCCTCAAATAACCACAAATGTCCTTTAAATTAACTACAATGTGCTCAAATTCTCTCAAATATCTTCAAACACGCTTTAAATCCTACTCACAAATAGCTTTTAAGCTCTCACTAATGTTCAAACAGCCTTCCTTCAATATCGTCCGATTTTCAAAATGGCGTCCCTACCGCTGGGTTACGATCGGGTAAGACCTGAGTTTTTTGGGTAGTATTTTAGTCCGGCGGTAAAAATGGTGAATTTGCTGAATTTACCGCCGGCGGTATTTGGGCGTTGCACACTGAATGATGTCAAAATAACTATTAAAAAAATGGGTGGGCGGTATTGTTTACCACTGGCGGTAAGTGGCTGATGAATTTACCGCCGTCGATATTTGGGTGGTAAATGGGCGGTTATTTCTTGCGGCATTTCAGGACTAAAGTGTTTTCCAGCGGTAAATGGGCAGTAAATGGGCGGAAAGGTGATGAATTTCTGGCCCTTAGTGTTGCTGGGGAGAATGGATTGTCGGAGGGGCAGTTTCGAATAACATATCGTTACCCATTATTTATTACTACACTAGTCAGTAAAGAACGTACAAAGCTCACTACAGTTTAGTAAGAATCAAAATTACCATTTTTCCTGCTCAGGCAATAACTAGATAATTATATTGTTAAAAATGTTGTTGTTGAAATGTAATTAATTACAAATATTAACAAGTTTTTTAATGGCCGCCAACACTTTTATCCCCATTTGCTGTATTTGACTACCGGAGGGCTGATTGGAAAATATATCCTTCACTATCAAAAGAACGGGATTGTGTCTATAACAACAACAGTTTGTATTTATTTAGTGCCTTTAACCTAACAAAATATACTGAGGCACTTCACAGGAGTGTTATCAAACAAAATTTGACACCGAGCCACATAAGGAGATATTAGGGCAGATGAGAGGCAGGTTTTAAGGAGCGTCTTAAAGGAGGAAAGAGAGAGCAGAGAGGCAGAGAGGTTCAGGGAGGGAATTCCAGAGCTTAGGGCCTAGGAAGCTGAAGGCACAGCCACCAATGGTAGAGCACTTAGAATCAGGGATGCTGAAGGGACCAGAATTGGAGGAGCGCAGACATCTTGGGTTGTTGTAGGGCTGGGAAGGAGGATACAGAGATAGGGAGGGACGAGGCCATGGACGGATTTGTAAACAAGGATGAGAATTTTGAAATTGAGGTGTTACTTAACTGGGAGCCAATGTAGGTCAGTGAGCACAGGGATGATGGGTGAACGGGACTTGGTGCGAGTTAGGACACGGGTAGCTGAGTTTTGGATGACTCAAAGTTTACACCTTCAAATACCTTGTCATGGGTGAGAAATTGATCAACCTACTGCCGCGTTTCTTGGCGGTATTTCCTTGTTTTTGGCGGTCTTTCATTCATTGGGAATTTCATCAGGGCCTTACGCTGGCAGTTTTGAAATACCACTGGGGAGCAGACCACCGGTATGCAATGCTGGGAAAACCGCTCCCGCCCAAGTTTGGTGGGAGCTGTCATGTATTTCACCATCTTGCAATGACAATAGTTATGTAACTGTAACTCATGCACACTGTACCTGTACCCTTGAAATGCACACCCTGACCACAGTGGGTGAGCTTGCGGGATACACTCCTCACCTAGGTTTCCAGGTATAAAAGGGGAGATCCCACCCAGGGTCAGCACTCCTTGGTCCTGGGAATAAAGTGAAGGTCACAGAGTGACCGTGTCTGATATATACATGCCTTGTGTGAATTTGTAACAAGGTGCAGAGACACTACATTTGGCGACGAGAAACGGGAATCACCGAACCACGAGGATGGCCACCGGTGGCACAGAGGAATGCTACTGTGTGGGTGAGGACTGGGACGACGTTATGGAAAGACTCCAGCAGAGCTTTGTCACAAAGGACTGGCTGGAAGAGACAGCGGCTGACAAGCGGAGGGCGCATCTACTGACCAGCTGTGGTCCACAGACGTATGCGCTAATGAAAGACCTGCTCACACCCCAAAAGCCAACGGACAAGTCCTTCGAGGAGCTCAGCCAGCTGATCAGTGAGCATCTCAAGCCGGCAAGTAGCGTACACATGGACCGGCACCGGTTCTACTCTCACGAGCGTCAGGAAGGTCAAAACGTCTCGGACTTCGTGGCAGAACTGCGGCGTTTGGTCAGTCTCTGTAAGTTCTCCGATGCCTGCAGGGGGGAGATGTTAAGGGACTTTTTCATCGAGTGCATTAATCATGCCGGCATTTTCAGGAAGCTCATAAAGACTAAGGACTTGACTTTAGAAGGGGCGGCGTTGATAGCTCAGACCTTTATGGCAGGGCAAGAGGAGACCAAGCTAAGTTACGCAGGCAGCCCTGGTTTTAACGTTGCGATGAACCAGGGGGTTAATGTTGTAAAAGTGATATAGAACCCCGCAGGCAAGCAAGGGTAATTCGACACCGCCCAGGCAGCAACAATCTCCAGGGTGGGCCCCGCAACAAGGACAATGGAAAGGGGATCGCCAATTAATGCCATCACGAAGAACAATGCATCCCGTGATGAGACCATTAACACCCTCCATCAGAGTGCTTAGAAACAGCCAAACCGACCATCAGAGAGGAATGCCTTGGAATAGTCCTTTTGTTAACAGCACTCTCAGCTCATGCTGGAGGTGTGGGGGTAGACACACTGCCAAGAGCTGCAGGTTCCAGCTTTATACCTGTAGGATTTGAAATGTCAGTGCACACTTAGCCAGGATGTGCAAAAAGACAGTAGAGAGGCTAGTCTGCGAGACAGAGGAACCAGACGAGGGGTCTGCAATGCAGGATGAGGCCTGGGGAACAACCATGGATGCTGAAGTTCAGAGAGTTCATGTGGCTGACGTCCACAGCTCATACACTAAAACGCCACCCATGATGATGAAAGTCTTACTGAATGGCATCCCGGTGCAAATGGAGCTGGATACGGGAGCTAGCCAGTCACTCATGAGCGCCGAACAATTTGAGAGACTATGGCCACACAGAGCTAGCAGGCCCAAACTAGAATGCATTGAGACGCAGCTACGTATGTACACCAAAAAGATCATCCCAGTGCTGGGCAGTGCAAACTTGGTGGTAACACATAATGGATTACAGAACCGGCTGCCACTCTGGATCGTCCCGGGAAATGGCCCCGCGCTTTTGGGGAGGAGTTGGCTAGCTGAGATGAATTGCAAATGGGGGGATGTGCACGCCATTTCATCCGTGGAGCGAAGTTCATGCTCGCAGGTATTGCAAAAATTCGAGTCACTCTTTCAACCTGGTGTCGGAACGGTCAAGGGCACTAAAGTAGTGATACGCATCACTCCGGACGCCAGACCAGTGCACCACAAAGCCAGAGCGGTGCTGTACGTGATGCGGGAGAAAATTGAAAGTGAACTGGACAGGCTACTCAGAGAGGGCATAATTTCGGCCGTTGAATTCAGCGACTGGGCAAGTCCCATCGTTCCCGTCCTCAAAGCAGATGGCTCGGTCAGGATTTGTGGCGACTACAAAGCCACCATCAACCGAGTGTCGCTGCAAGACCAATACCCGCTTCCGAGAGCGGAGGACTTCTTTGCCACGCTGGCAGGTGGTAAGCTGTTCACGAAGCTGGACCTCACTTCGGCCTACATGATTCAGGAACTGGCAGAAGATTCCAAGCTTCTGACCACCATCACGACGCACAAAGGATTATTTATCTACAACAGGTGTCCATTTGGCATTCGTTCAGCAGTGGCTATCTTTCAGCGAAACATGGAAAGCTTGCTCAAATCCATTCCTGGAACGGTCGTATTCCAAGACGACATCCTTATAATGGGTCGAGACACCGAGGAACACCTCCGCAACCTGGAGGAGGTGCTACGCTGATTGGATCGGGTATGCTTGCGGCTGAAAAAGGCCAAGTGTATGTTTTTGGCCCCAGAGGTCGAGTTCCTGGGCAGGAGGGTTGCCGCAGATGGGATCCGGCCCACTGAATCAAAAACTGAGACGATTCGCCAGGCGCCTAGGCCCGGCAACACGTCGGAGTTGCGATCATTCCTGGGACTTTTGAACTATTTTGGGAACTTTCTGCCGAACTTAAGCACATTGTTGGAGCCGTTACACATGCTCCTCCGTAAAGGTTGTGAATGTTTTTGGGGGAATTGTCAAGAACGGGCTTTCAATAAGGCGAGGAACCTGCTGTGTTCCAACAAACTGTTGACTTTGTATGACCCCTGTAAAAAACTGGTTTTAACATGTGATGCGTCATCCTATGGGGTTGGGTGTGTGTTGCAGCAGGGTAATGATGATGGCCGACTCCAACCGGTGGCTTACGCCTCCAGGTCGCTCTCCCAGGCAGAACGTGGATACGGCATGGTCGAGAAGGAGGCACTCGCGTGTGTGTACGATGTGAAAAAGATGCACCAGTACATTTTCGGTAGATAGTTCGAGCTAGAGACGGACCACAAGCCGTTAACATCCCTGTTCTCTGACAGCAAGGCTGTCAACACTAACGCGTCAGCTCGCATACAGCGATGGGCCCACACCCCGGCTGCGTATGACTGCACCGAAAATTGCACTGACACACTCAGCAGGCTCCCACTGGCCACCACCGATGGGGCATCGGAGCAGAGCGCCGAGATGGTCATGGCCGTTGAGGTTTTTGACACTGCGGGCTCCCCTATCACAGCCCGACAGATCAAACTCTGGACCAACAGGGACCCCCTCCTATCCATGATAAAGAAATGTGTCCCGACTGGGAATTGGGCGCCCGCACACAGGGCGTGCCCCGAGGAAGTCAGACCGTTTCAGAGACGGATGGATGAACTCTCCATCCAAGCCGACTGCCTGTTATGGGGCAGCCGGGTAGTCATACCCCAGAAAGGAAGGGAAGCGTTCATCAGGGAACTCCACAGCGAGCACCCTGGCATCGTGTTAATGAAGGCCATTGCCCGGTCACATGTATGGTGGCCGGGGCTTGACTCAGACCTGGAACACTGGGTTCACAGGTGCACAATGTGTGCCCAGCTGGGCAATCCCCCAGGGAGGCTCCACTCAGCCCGTGGCCCTGGCCCACCAGGCCATGGTCACGTATTCACGTAGACTATGCGGGCCCATTCATAGGGAAAATGTTCCTGATCATAGTCGATGCATACTCGAAGTGGATCGAGTGCATCATATTGAACTCGTGCACGACATCCATCACAGTGGAGAGTCTGCGTACGGTTTCACCAGCCATGAATTCCAGGAGTTTATGTCGGGCAATGGGATCAAGCACGTCCGGAGAGCGCTGTTCAAGCCGGCTTCCAATGGCCAGGCAGAACGGGCGGTCCAAGTCATAAAACAGGGCATGCTACGCATCCAAGGACCCTCCCTTCAGTACCGCCTATCGCGCCTCCTGCTGGCCTACAGGTCCCGGCCGCACTCGCTCACGGGAGTCCCGCCAGCAGAATTTCTCATGAAACGCATGCTCAAGACGTGGCTGTCCCTCATTCACCCAGACCTGGCAGATATTGTTGAGGGCAAGCGCCAGTCCCAAACCGAGCTCCATGATCGAGGCTCAAGGAGAGGTGTATAGAAATGGATGACCCGGTATTTGTTCTTAACTATGTTTTGGGACCCAAATAGCTTGAGGGCACTGTAATTGGCAAGGAAGGAAACAGGATCATGGTGGTCAGACTAAACAATGGGCAGATATGCCACAAGCACTTGGACCAAGTAAAGACAAGGTTCAGCATAGACACGGAGGAACCGGAAGAAGAGCATGATGAAATAGCACCCATACCACTGTCAGCGTACGAGCAACAAAGACAGCCCTCAGCATGCACAGTCCCTGCGGCCAGCCCGGACAGACCGGAATCACCTCAAGTGACAGAGATGCGTGCTGAGGCTCAGCCACCAGAGTCACAACTGCGGCGCTCCACGAGAGAGTGTCGACCACCCGATAGATTTGACCTCTGAAACTAAAAGACTCAAGGGGGGAGGTGATGTCATGTATTTCACCATCTTGCAATGACAATAGTTATGTAACTGTAACTCATGCACAATGTACCTGTACCCTTGAAATGCACACCCTGACCACAGCGGGTGAGCTTGCAGGAGACACTCCTCACCTGAGTTTCCAGGTATAAAAGGGGAGGTCCCACCTAGGGTCAGCACTCCTTGGTCCTGGGAATAAAGTGAAGGTCACAGAGTGACCGTGTCTGATATATACATGCCACGTGTGAGTTTGTAACAAGGTGCAGAGACACTACAGGAGCAGTGACCCGTACTGCTGCAAAAAGAAAATGCCCAGTTGGAGCAGCCTTTCGATGGACGGTAGGTATGAAACCCTGCAAAAAAAGATAAGTGAACTTTTTTTTTTCTAATTCTTTTACAGTGATTCAGTGGAAAAGAAGCCTTTGAATGTTTTCCGATGTTTTATTTTTTATTTCTTGAAAAAATATTTTTCGTGTTTTCCCCCCGCCCTAGGCCGACTCTAGCCTTGGACTTAATTTGACCAGAACCGCCGAGAATCCACGTACAATGCCCATTTTTCACACCGGGCATTTTGTTTTCTATTTCTTGACCAAAGTTCTGCCCAAAGTACCATCAGGATTTTAACAGTCTTTTCGACGGTAAATGTGCGGAACTTGCCTTTGATCAATTTCAACCCCCTTATCTTTCAAGTATCTGAGAACTTTGCATACAGTGAATTATTTCTGGGCTAACACATTAGAATGGCTCCCTTTTACGAGTTTGGAGCGGGAAGAGGAGGGCAATGGAGGTGAGAAAATTGAGTTAAGATAAAGCTTAAAAGAGCTGTGTTTAAATAATAAACGTATGAAGTGAAATTAGCATTTGAACGTTTTAACGAATTTATATACTTTTCTTGTGTGCTTCTGAATGGAGACAATAACACATTTAAAATAAAAAAGGAAAGAAAAGGACTTGCATTTATATAGCACCATTCATGATCTCAAAATGTCCCAATGCAGTTTACAGCCAATGAAAAATAAATTATAACAGTGGACAAAGGAATTTTGTGCACACACATGAACACATTCAGACACTAATATTTTACAGTGTTATTTCACAACATAGATCATCCCAAGAATCAATCTCAGTCACACTGGTAAAAGCACAAGTCATGTATGCTGTGCGGCGTGTGGATTACAGAAGGAGTGGACAGAGTGAAAAATAACTTGCAATGGCAAAACAAATGGGATTTTCTTTACCCCTCCCTGCGAATTATCTTAGTTCAGGTTTTGAAATCTTTGGGTGCCATGGCTTCCAAAAGAATGTGCATGCAATGGCCAGGGAACAGAGGAGAGTAAGAGGATTGATCCTGGGGCGAGATCGTGGCAGAGGTGTGGCAAATGAGGGTGCGGGGCCCAGAAGAGCTGAGAGCCCAGGGGCAGCACGGGCCAGCCCACACTGCGATATGTGTGCGCACTAGGTCCCTGCAGTCGTCCTGGTTCAACCCTAGCCACTGGATAAAGGCCTAGCTCTGTCAAGCCCGTGTGATGGCTGGTGTGCAATGGTCACCACACGTTAAAAAAAATCCATGCACAGGCATCTTCCACCCCTGGAGTTCAGGACTGGAACATCGGGTCCTCCATTGAAACATCAGTGAACTCATCCCTTTTGGTGTGGAAGCAAGTCATCCTCGTTCGAGGGACCACCTATGATGGATGATATCCAAGTGTCATGGAAAACTGAGGACAAATTGTAGGATTGTTCAAGATGCTTAGATTTAAGCTCTGATTCAATATTTCCATTAATGGATGTCCAATTTTGAGCTGCTAGATCTGTTTTGAATCTATCCTATTTTAGTACAGTGGTAGTGCCGTGTCCTCAGTGTGAAGACGGGACTTTGTATGCACAAGGACTGTGCAGTGGTCACTGATTTCAATGCTGTCATGGACAAATGCATTTGCCCCAGGTAGATTGGTGAGGACGAGGTCAAGTAGGTTTTTCCCTTGTGTTGGTTCACTCGCCACCTGCTGCAGGCCCAGTCTGGAAGCTATGTCCTTCAGGACTCGACCAGCTAGGTCAGTAGTGGTGCTACCGAGCCACTCTTAGTGATGGACATTGAAGTCCTCCACCCAGAGTACATTCTACTTGCTACTCTCAGTGCTTCTTCGAAATGGTGTTCAAAACGGAGGAGTACTGATTCATCAGCTGAGGGAGGGCGATAAGTGGTAATAAGCAAGAGGTTACATTGCCTATGCTTGACCTGAAGCCATGAGACTTCATGGGGTCTGGAGTCAATGTTTAGGATTCCCAGGGCCACTCCCTCCCGACTGTATATCACTGTGGTGGGTCTGTCCTGCCGGTGGGAAAGGACATACCCAGGGATGGTGATGGAGGAGTTTGGGACATTGGGTGAAAGGTATGATTCTGTGAGTATGACGATGACAGGCTGTTGCTTGACTAGTCTGTGGGACAGCTCTCCCAATTTTGGCACAAGTCCCCAGATGTTAGTGAGTAGAATTTTGCAGGGTCAACCGGGCTGGGCGTGCCGTTGTCATGCCTAGGCCGATGCTGGGTGGTCCATTTGGTTTTATTCTTCTTCTTATTTTTTGTAGTGGTAGGTACAACTGAGTAGCTTGCTGGGCCATTTCAGAGGACAGTTAAGAGTCAATCACATTGCTGTGGGTCCGGAGTCATCACATAAAACCTATTGGCATTACATAAGAACATAACGAATAGGGGCAGAAATAGGCCATCTGGGCCCTCGAGCCTGCTCCGTCATTCAGTAAGACCATGGCTGATCTGATCTTGGCCTCAACTCCACTTCCCTGCCCGCTCCCCATAACCCTTGACTCCCTTATCTTTCAAAAATATGTCGATTGGCAACTTAAATATATTCAATGATCCAGCTCCACAAATGGGTGACCCCTTATTCTGAAACTATGAATCCTAGTTCTAGATTCCCCCACGAGCAGAAAAAACCTCTCTGCATCTACCTTGTCAAGCCCCCTCAGATTCTTCTACATTTCAATAAGATCACCTCTCATTCTTCTGAATTTCAATGAGTATAGGTCCAACCTGCTCAACCTTTCTTCATAAGACAACCCCTTCATCTCAGGAATCAACCTCGTAAACCTTCTCTGAACTGCCTCCAATGCAAGTTTATCCCTCCTTAAATAAGGAGACCAAAACTGTACGCAGTACTCTAGGTATGGTCTCATCAACACCCTGTACAGTTGCAGCAGGACTCCTCTACTTTTATACTCCATCCCCTTTGCAATAAGGGCCAACATTCCATTTGCTTTCCTAATTACTTGCTGTACCTGCATACTAACTTTGTGTTCCATATACAAGGACACTCAGATTCCTCTGTGCATTTTGTAATCTCTCCCCATTTAAATAATAATTTGCTTTTTTTATTTTTCCTGCTAAACTGGGTAACTTTCCCACATTATACTCCATCTACCAAATGTTTGCCCACTCAATTAGCTCATCTATAAACCTTTGCAAATTCTTTGTGTCATTCTCACAACTTGCTTTCCCACCTATCTTTGTATCATCAGCAAATTTGGCTACATTACACTCGGTCCCTTCATCCAAGTCATTGATGGAGATTGTAAATAGTTGAGGCCCCAGCACTGATCACTGTGGCACTCCACTAGTTACAGTTTGCCAACCGGAAAATGATCCATTTAACCAGCTCTCTGTTTTCTGTTAATTGGTCAATTCTCTATCCATGCTAATATATTACCCGCAACTCCGTGAGCTCTTATCTTGTGCAATAACCTTTCATGTGGCACCTTATCGTGTGCCTTCTGGAAATCTAAATACACGACATCTACTGATTCCCCTTTATCCACCTGCTCATTACATCCTCAAAGAACAGAACATTTGTCAAACATGAGTCCCTTTCATAAAACCATGCTGACTCTGCTTAACTGCATTATGATTTTCTAAATGTCCTGCTACTACTTCCTTAATAATGGACTCCAGCATTTTCCCAATGACAGACTTTAGGCTAACTGGTTTATACTTTCCTGCTTTCTATCTCCTTCCTTTCTAAACTAGAGGTGTTACATTTGCGGTTTTCCAATCCGCTGGGACTTCTCCAGAATCCAGGGAGTTTTGGTGGATTACAACTGATGCATCCACTTCTCTGCAGCCACTTCTCTTAAGACTCTAGGATGCAGGCCATCAGGTCCAGGGGATTTATCCACCTTAGAACATAAGAACATAAGAAATAGAATCACGAGTAGGCCATACGGCCCCTCGAGCCTGCTCCACTATTTAATACAATCATGGCTGATCCGATGATGGACTTGGGTCCACTTCGCTGCCCGCTCTCCATAACCCATTATTCCCTTATCATTTAAGAAACTGTCTATTTCTGTCTTAAATTTATTCAACGTCCCAGCTTCCACGTTCTCTGAGGCAGCGAATTCCACAGATTTACAACCCTCTGAGAAGAAATTTCTCCTCATCTCAGTTTTACATGGACGGCCCCTTATTCTAAGATTATGTCCTCTAGTTCTAGTCTCCCCCATCAGTGGAAACATCCTCTCTGCATCCACCTTATCAAGCCCCCTCATAATCTTATATGTTTCAATAAGATCACCTCTCATTCTTCTGAATTCCAATGAATAGAGGCCCAACCTACTCAACCTTTCCTCATAAGTCAACCCCCTCACCTCCAGAATCAACCTCGTGAACCTTCTCTGAACTACCTCCAAAGCAAGTATATCTTTTCGTATATATGAAAATCAAAACTGCACGCAGTATTCCAGGTGTGGCCTCACCTATACCCCGTACAACTGTAGCAAGATACTCCATCCCCTTTGCAATAAAGACCAAGATTCCATTGGTCTTCCTGATCACATACTAACCTTGTGTTTCATGCACAAGTACCCCCAGGGTCCCGCTGTACTGCAGCACTTCGCAATCTTTCTCCATTTAAATAATAATTTGTTCTTTGATTTTTTTTCTGCCAAAGTGCATGACCTCACACTTTCCAACATTATACTCCATCTGCCCAATTTTTGCCCACTCACTTAGCCTGTCTATGTGCTTTTGCAGATTTTGTGTGTCTTCCTCACACATTGCTTTTCCTTCCATCTTTGTATCATCAGCAAACTTGGCTCCCTAGGATGCAAGCTATAAGGTCCAGGGGATTTATTTGTCTTTAGTCCCATTATCTTACTGAGTACCAACTCCTCAGTGATTGTGATTGTGTTAAGTTCATCCCTCCCTATAGCCCCTTGACACTCCACTGTTGGAATATTGTTAGTGTCCTCTACCGTAAAGACTGATACAAAATATTTGTTCCGAGTTTCTGCCATCGCCATGTTCCCCATTACTAATTCCCCGGTCTCGTCCTCTAAGAGACCAACATTTACTCTAGTCACTCTTTTCTTTTTTATATGCCTATAGAAACTCTTGCTATCTGTTTTTATATTTCGTGCTAGTTTACTTTCAAAGTCTATCTTCCCTTTCTTAATCATTTTTTTAGTCATTCTGTGTTGGCTTTTAAACGCTTCCCAATCTTCTGTCCTCCCACTAGTTTTGGCCACATTGTATGCCCTTGTTTTTAATTGGATACCATCCTTTATTTCTTCAGTTAGTCATGGATGGCTATCTTTTCTCTTACACCCTTTCCTCCTCACTGGAATATATTTTTCTTAAGAGTTGTGAAATATCTCCTTAAATGTACACCACTGTTCATCAACCGTCCTACACTTTAATCTATTTTCCCAGTCCGCTTTACCCAACTCTGCCCTCATACCTTCATAGTCTCCTTTATTTAAGCTTAGTACGCTGGTTAGAGATCCATCTTGCTCACCCTCCATCTGAATTTGAAATTCAATCATGCTATGATCACTCATTCCGAGGGGATCCTTTACTAGGAGATTGTTTATTAAGCCTCTCATTACACAGGACCAGATATAAGATAGCCTGCCCCCGGTTGGTTCCGTTACATACTGCTCAAGGAATCCGTCCCTTATGCACTTTATGAACTCTTCCTCAAGGCTACCCTGACCAATTTGATTTGTTCAATCAATATGGAGGTTAAAATCACCCATGATTATTGCTATTCCCTTTTTACAAGCCCCCACTATTTCCTGGTTTATGTTCTGACAAAACAGAATTGCTACTGTTACGGGGCCTATAGACTACGCTCACCAGTGACTTTTTTCCCTTATTATTCCTTATCTCCACCTTTAGTCCCATTAGTTTGCCTAGTACTTTTTCTCTAGTGATAGTGATCGTTTTAAGTCCCCCCCCCCACCCCCCAATAGTCCCTTGATTATCAATTTTTGGAATGCTTTTATTGTTTTCTATGAAGACCGATATTAAATATTTATTCAAATTCTCTGCCATTTCCCTGTTTTCCATTATTAATTCCCCAGTCTCATCCTCTAAGGGACCAATGTTTACTTTAGCTTCTCTCTTCCTTCTTATCTACCTGTAGAAGCTCTTGCTCTATTTCTTGCTAGTTTACTCTCATAAACTATCTTCTCGCTCTTTATTATTTTTTTAGTTGTCCTTTGCTGGTTTCTAAAAATTTCCCAATCCTCTGGCCTTCCACTATTCTTCACAAGATTGTATGCCTTTTAGGCCCCATTTATTTATTTAATTATGGATGCGATTGTTTTATTCTGTCAAAGAATGGAACAGTTTTCCACTATTTATATTTATTTCCAGCATCAAGCAATCTCACTCAACATGAGTGCTTGATGTTGATAATGGATACAAATAGTGGGAAAGTGGTAATCAAAATGAATTGGTAAACACCCTTTTCAATGAACTCTTAACTTTAACTGAGTCCTACTTCCATTCAATCAAAAGGATCCCTTGAACTTGTCCTCTGATGTGAATCCCTATAGCACGAGTATAAATTTCCATGTTCCACATCAGTCAACTTCTTTGATGGAACTTTATTGCTCTAGTGGTAATTAGTGCTGCATTTTGAGCCATTTGATGATGTGGATTCATTTCCTCCAAGAGCTAGCTGGAAATTACCCAAATTAATTTCACTACATTATCCTTTCAATTGACCTGAACATATATTCCAGAAACTAAATGACAACCTTCCAATCTGCTGTACCCTTCAGTCCCTCAATGGCGAGAGGGAGCATCACAGCTGAACCTAATTCTGTGCTCACCTGATAACCACACATACACTTTCCAGCAGGAGTTCCTGGATAGCAATCAGAAGCAGAAACTGAACTGGACTAGCCACATAAATGTCGTGATTACTAGAACAAGTCAGCGGATGGATATTCTGTTGCGTGACATCCTGGCTCCCCAAATCCTCTCGACCCCCTACAGGGTACGTCAGGAGCATGATGGAATATTCTCCACTTGCCTGGATGAGTGCAGCTGTATCAATGCTCAAGAAGCTCGACACCATCCAGGAAAAGCAGTCTTCTTGATTGGCACCTCATCCATCAGCTTAAAGATCCATTCCCTCCCCTACCAATGCAAAGTGGCTGCAGTGTATACTATCGACAGGATGCACTGCACAATGTCGCCATGGCTTCTTTGGCAGCACCTCCCAAAACTGTGACCACCACCACTTAAAAGAACACAGTTAAAAAGCAGGTGCACGGGAACACCATCACCTCCAAGTTCCTCTCAAGTCACACACCATCCTAACTTGGACATATGTCATTGTTCTTTCATCATCATTGGGTCAAAATCCTGGAACTTCCTACTAACAACATTGTGGAAGCAGCTTCACAACATGGACTGCAGTGGTTCAAGAATAACCACTACCACCTTCTCAAGCACAACAAGGAATGCGCAATAAATGCACAAATTTAAAAAACTATAATGTTCTACTCTTTTTTCTAAAATAAGAAATCTTGGAATCTATTTATTCATTCAGACTGAATTGATTGACTAACTAAATGACATTAATTACAGCAAAAAAGACAAGGTAGGCATTAAATGTGGTCTCTAGTCTGTGTTAAGCTAGATGTGTCAGCTTGGGTCAGAGTCATTTGGCCTCAGTGTCTATGATCAGTGAAATAAGCATCTAACATTCCCATTCCTGACAGCTATCTAATGCCCCCTGATGGAATGCACCACATGTGTGGTTATCAGGTGAGGGCAGAATAGTGTTCTCACATGTGACCAGGACAGTAAGGGGCCGAAATTTCCCCCCGACTAAAAAGTGGTGCACCTACTGTTTTTTTTCATTTTTCTCCACCTCAATCCATTGGGTGGATCTGGTGCCAATATTCAGGTCTTTGTTCTGCATTTCCGGTCGGGGCAGTGTTGAGGGGCAGAAGTGTCCTTGCATTGGGTTGGCCGACGAAACGAGTCATCAGTGATGCTGATGATGTCAGTGCGTCACTGATGACTTCAGCGCGACGCAGACGTGCTGCGTCGCGCTAACGCATCACAAGTCCGTCCCCTTCAGTTAAAGGGGAGGGCTGCTGTGAATTCAGCATGGGGTTTAGTTAGGCTCAGTGGGCCACCAGGGAAGGTTTCGGCCAGGCCAGAAGCCCAGTACCCAAGAGGGGTTACTGGGCTGCCTGTTGGCGCCCCAGCCGAACCCGTGACCACCACTGTCAGGCCGACCTTGGAATCAGCCCAACAATTAAAACAAAATGGAGGCGCCGACAGCGCGTCCTCCCCTTTAAGGGCGGATGCACCAGCCAGCTACTCACAGCTTCTCGCAGGGGAAAGCTGTCAGTGGCATCGACCGGCGGCGGCAATGCTCCTGCGGGGCAATTCGCCACGGAGATTGGAAAGGGGGTCGCCGCTGGTTGGAAGGGGATTGGTGCATGCCCGACGGGGCGAGAACACGGGCTGAGCGGAATAATGTTCCCACTGCTCCCAGCCTGGGGGCAAATTAGGGCAGATCATCCCACCTATCTGCCCCCGGTCGGTAAGACCGATCCACTCCATTATCGCCTCTTAGAAGCAGTAATAGAGCTTAAGGAGGGATGCAATTTCAGCTCCTAAGTGTTAGAACTCAATGGTTTAATTATGTGAAAAATGACCAATTAATCAAACTATCAGGGAATTGGCCGATAAAATTGTGTTCCAACATGATCTGAGGAAGAACGTTCTTGCTATTGAGGGAGTGCAGCGAAGGTTCACCAGACCGATTCCAGGGATGGATGGACTGACATATGAGGGGAGACTGGATCAACTGGGCCTTTATACACTGGAGTTTAGAAGGATGAGAAGGGATCTCATAGAAACGTATAAGATTCTGACGGGACTGGACAGGTTAGATGCGGGAAGAATGTTTCCGATGTTGGGAAAGTCCAGAACCAGGGGACACAGTCTTAGGGTAAGGGTTAGGCCATTTAGGACTGAGATGAAGAGAAACTTCTTCACTCAGAGAGTTGTTAACCTGTGGAATTCCCTGCCGCAGAGAGTTGTTGATGCCAGTTCATTGGATATATTTAAGAGGGAGTTAGATATAGCCCTTACGGCTAAAGGGATTCAGGAGTATGGAGAGAAAGCAGGAAAGGGGTACTGAGGGAATGATCAGCCATGATCTTATTGAATGGTGGTGCAGGCTCGAAGGGCCGGATGGTCTACTCCTGCACCTATCGTCTATGTTTCTATGTTTCTATGAGGCAGAATCTTCATGAGTGGAGGGGAAGAACAGATGAGGGAGAAGGATCTCTTTATTAGATCACATGCTTATTTTGAAATTGACTCCTCCAACCCAAAGAAATGCAGCAAACATCCTTTTCCACAGACCTTTTCATTTACTGCATTCTCCCTCCATTTTACCCAAAGAAATTGAAGTAGTTTGTCCCTTTTTTTAAGCAGATACAAAGTCTATAATTATAGTTACTGTTGACTTTTCCCTGGAAAAGTTCAAATATGAAGCCAAGACACCACATTCCTTACTGTGAAAGTAATAATCTGAAGTATTGAGGTCATCAACAGAAAAACAAAGAGTTCAATACTGTTTTTCAGCAGATAAAAAGTCGAAAGTTTAGGCTGTCATGTTAACAGTTATTGGGAAAAGGTTTCGCACCATCAAGTTGCTTGTGTTACCAAACCCTCCCATCTCTCAGACTTACAAAGGCCACATTGTCTTCAGAAGCCCAGAGAGAAGATGTGCCTGAGCTTGGCAGGGTCTAGGTGTACCCAGAACTGTTTTTGTTGTGAATTTTTTTATTACATTTGCACAGAAACATGAGAAGGCAGTTATAATTTTACTTCCTTGTGAACCCTCCTCCTCTCCTGACTCAGAATTGGTTGTGAACTCACATTAAATACTGTCCAAATGCTGACATTACTGAGTGGGAAGGAGTTAACAAGTGTGGAGGGAGCTACACATCAACTTTATTAAAGGGGTACCACCTGCATGAAAAGTATTTATAATCATGGTAAAACTTTAGCTTTTTTGCTAAAATGAGCCTTGAAATTCCTGAGAGGGGCGACAGAGTTTGGGCCAGCGACCAGTTCTGTTGGAACTCCACTTCTTTTGTTTCATGGTGCTTCTTGGACCCACCCTATCCTGTCAAGATATCACTTCACTCAAAGAAACGGGACGGAAACGGACCAGAAATCCAGACCGTTCCACCTTTACTAGGGTCAAAAGAAATTAGGTCTGTATTAAGCAGGCGTACTTAACCAAGGTGTGCTAGGGCTTTAATACCAGAATCACAGCAGCACTCAATCGCTTACTGATTAGTACTGTCAGGAACGCCGCAACCAAGAATTTGCAGCAATTTGTTTTTTGTAAAAATCGTATCTTTGGCTAAAACGCTCCCGACTCCCTAATGAAGTGGCATAGTTCGATTCTGATATTCCTGACCTGCAGGAAGAGCCATAAATGTCTTATTTCTATTAATGACTTAATTAACAGTAATTCTCAGTTGTAGCATCTTAATATCAGTTCCCATTGACATCACGATGCCAGTGCCTCATACATGCACAATGGCCAAATTGTCACTGCCAGTCTGTGCTTGCGTGAAATAGTAAGGCCCACAGGTGCAGCTGACACAAATAAATGCAGGAGAGCAGGCATGTAGGCCACTCTCCCAAGATGCGGGTTGCAATATAAACGGAGCCTCACTCAGTATCAACTCATTACAACTGGTTCACTTTGGGTGATACAGTATTTATACAAACACTTATGTGATTACCCAGTCAGTTCACTAGCCTCTCATTAGCTGCTCTCTTATAGAATATAATTCAATCATTGTTACAATGTGCACAATCAGGCAATTAGCATAAAACGGAAATGGACATTTTCTCAGCTCTTGTGGCTGTGGTAGAATTCCATAGTTTGCAGTAACATTACAATATCTCAGGAAATGACCATCAATCTAGACGTGTCAACAGACTGTACAACTCTGGAGGCCATCATTGCCAAGCCTGACATGCACAGTTTGTACAGGTGATAATTGTGGTCCTACATATAGCAGACATCTACTTCCCATTCAGCTCCCAGGCAGCAGTTCAGGAAGCTGTTAATAAAGTCAGAATTTATTAATAATAGTTTATGTGTGCAGTAAATTACAAACATGCGGGATGGATTTTTTTCCCTCTCCATTCATAGTCTGAGAAAAACTTCCACTCACAATGACATTGGTAATCTATACTTGACACCACTTATTTTTTTATCTTCGGTCTCCATTAACAGATCTTCTAAACAGCAACCAAACAACTCTGATAGGGTTGAAAATTGATTCCAGTAAAGTCCAGTTTAAGCAATATTTGATTTGCAATAGCCTCTCAATATAATAACTTGTTTTTAAAATGCTGATTTATTTTATGCAGTACTTGCGATTTCAAGTGCTCTGTTAGTTGCTCAGTTTGGTATAAATACCACACAACTCCATTATAGAAACATAGAAACATAGAAAATAGGTGCAGGAGTAGTCCATTCGGCCCTTCGAGCCTGCATCACCATTCAATAAGATCATGGCTGATCATTCACCTCAGTACCCCTTTCCTGCTTTCTCTCCATACCCCTTGATCCCTTTAGCCATAAGGGCCATATCTAACTCCCTCTTGAATATATCCAATGAATTGGCATCAACAACTCCCTGCGGTAGAGAATTCCATAGGTTAACAACTCTCTGAGTGAAGAAGTTTCTCTTCATCTCAGCCCTAAATGGCTTACCTCTTATCCTTAGACTGAGTCCCCTGGTTCTAGACTTCCCTAACATTGGGAACATTCTTCCTGCATCTAACCTGTCCAGTCCCGTCAGAACTTCATATGTTTCTATGAGATCCCCTCTCATCCTTCTAAACTCCAGTGAATACAGGCCCAGTCAATCCAGTCTCTCCTCATATGTCAGTCCTGCCATCCTGGGAATCAGTCTGGTGAACCTTCGCTGCACTCCCTCATTAGCAAGAACGTCCTTCCTCAGATTAGGAGACCAAAACTGAACACAATATTCCAGGTGAGGCCTCACCAAGACCCTGTACAACTGCATTAAGACCTTCCTGTACCTATACTCAAATCCCCTAGCTATGAAGACCAACATACCATTTGCCTTCTTCACCACCTGCTGTACCTGCATGCCAACTTTCAATGACTGATGTACCATGACACCCAGGTATCGTTGCACCTCCCCTTTTCCTAATCTGCTGATTTTCAGATAATATTCTGTCTTCCTGTTTTTTCCACCAAAGTGGATAACCTCATATTTATCCACATTATACTGCACCTGCCACTCAACTAACCTGTCCAAGTCACCCTGCAGCCTCTGAGCATCCTCCTCACAGCTCACACCGCCATCCAGCTTAGTGTCATCTGCAAACTTGGATATATTAACTCAATTCTTTCATCCAAATCACTGATGTATATTGTAAATAGCTGGGGTCCCAGCACTGAACCCTGCGGCACCCCACTAGTCACTGCCTGCCATTCTGAAAAGGACCCGTTAATCCCGACTCTCTGCTGCCTGTCTACCAAACAGCTCTCTATCCACATCAGTACATTACCCCCAATACCATGTGCTTTAATTTTGCACAACAATCTCTTGTGCGGGACCTTGTCAAAAGCCTTTTGAAAGTCCAAATACATCACACCCACTGGCGCTCCCTTGTCCACTCTACTAGTTACATCCTCAAAAAATTCGAGAAGATTTGTCAAGCATGATTTCCCTTTCATAAATCCATGCTGACTTGGACCGATCCTGTCACTGCTTTCCAAATGCGCTGCTATTACATCTTTAATAATTGATTCCAACATTTTCCCCACTACTGAGGTCAGGCTAACCGGACTATAATTCCCTGTTTTCTCTCTGCTTCCTTTTTTAAAAAGTGGTGTTACATTAGCTCCCCTCCAGTTGATAGACTGTTGGAAAATGATCACCAATGCATCCATTATTTCTATGGCCACTTCCTTAAGTACTCTGGGATGCAGACTATCAGACTCCAGGGATTTATCGGCCTTCAATCCCATCAATTTCCCAAACAGAATTTCCTGACTAATAAGGATTTCCTTCAGTTCCTCCTTCTCACTAGACCCTCGGTCCCCTAGTATTTTCGGAAGGTTATTTGTGTCTTCCTTCGTGAAGACAGAACCAAAGTATTTGTTCAACTGGTCTGCCATTTCTTTGTTCCCCATTATAAATTCACCTGAATCTGACTGCAAAGGACCTATGTTTGTCTTCACTAATTTTTTCCTCTTCACATATCTATAGAAGCTTTTGCAGTCAGTTTTTATGTTCCCTGCAAGCTTACTCTCATACTCTATTTTCCCCCTCCTAATTAAAAACTTTGTCCTCCTCTGCTAGATTCTAAATTTCTCCCAGTCCTCAGGTTTGCTGCTTTTTCTGGCCAATTTATATGCCTCTTCCTTGGATTTAGCACTATCCTTAATTTCCCTTGTTAGCCATGGTTGAGTCCACATTCCCCATTTTATTTTTACTCCAGACAGGAATGTACAATTGTTGAAGTTCGTCCATGTGATCTTTAAATGTTTGCCATTGCCTATCCACCGTCAACCCTTGAAGTATCATTCGCCAGTCTATTCTAGACAATTCACATCTCATACCATCGAAGTTACCTTTCAAGTTCAGGACCCTAGTCTCTGAATTAACTGTGTCACTCTCCATCCTAATAAAGAATTCTACCATATTATAGTCACTCTTCCCCAAGGGGCCTCGCACAAGATTGTTAATTAGTCCTTTCTCATTACACATCACCCAGTCTAGGATGGCCAGCCCTCTAGTTGGTTCCTCGACATATTGGTCTAGAAAATCATCCCTAACACACTCCAGGAAATCCTCCTGCGCCGTATCGCTACCAGTTTGTTAGCCCAATCTATATGTAGATTAAAGTCGCCATGATAACTGCTGTACCTTTATTGCATGCATCCCTAATTTCTTGTTTGATGCTGTCCCCAACCTCACTACTACTGTTTGGTGGCCTGTACACAACTCCCAAGAGCGTTTTCTGCCCTTTGGTATTCCGCAGCTCCACCCATACAGATTCCACATCATCCAAGCTAATGTCCTTCCTTACAATTGCGTTAATTTCCTCTTTAACCAGCAACGCTACCCCACCTCCTTTTCCTTTCTGTCTATCCTTCCTGAATGTTGAATACCCCTGGATGTTGAGTTTCCAGCCTTGGTCACCCTGGAGCCATGTCTCCGTGATGCCAATTATATCATATTCGTTAATTGCTGCTTGCATAGTTAATTAATTCCCCTTATTACGAATACTCCTCGCATTGAGGCACAGAGCCTTCAGGCTTGTCTTTTTAGCACACTTTGCCCCTTTAGAATTTTGCTGTAATGTGGTCCTTTTTGATTTTTGCCTTGGGTTTCTCTGCACTCCACTTTTACTTTTCTTCTTTCCCTCCCCCTTTCAGTGCTCCTCAAGAATCTGTTCTTTTCGAACATTCACCAGGTCTAACGAAGGATCATCGACCTGAAATGTTAACTCTGTTTTCCTCTCCACAGATGCTGCCTGACCCGTTGAGATTTCCAGCATTTTCTGTTTTTATTTCAGATTCCAGCATCAGCAGTATTTTGCTTTTGTATTCGTGTTCCCTTATATCTTCCTTACTCACAACTTAAACAATCTCTCTCTTATGTAGGACAATTATTATATCCATTATATAATGTGTCACTCAGTTGGTAGTACTCTCGCCACTGCGTCAGAAGATTGTGGGTTCAAGTCCTGCTCCAGAGACTTGAGCACAAAAATCTAGGCTGACACTCCAGTGCAGTATTGTGGGAGTGTTGCACTATTGGAGGTTCTGTCTTTCAGATGAGACTTTAAACTGAGGCACTGTCAGATGGACGTAAAAATTCCATGGCACTATTTTGAAGAAGAGCTGGTGAGTTATCCCCGGTGTCCTGGCTAATATTTATCCCTCAATCAACATCACTAAAACAGACTACTTGGTCACTATCACATTGCTGTTTGTGGGAGTTTGCTGTGCACAAATTGGCTGCTGCGTTTCCTACATTACAACAGTGACTACACTTCAAAAGTACTTCATTGACTGTAAAGCGCTCTTGAACGTCCTGAAGTCTTTCTTTCTTATAATCGAAGAATATTCTTTGGGAATAAAATACGTGGAAAGAAGTAGAAATTTACAGTGCTCCCATTCATGCCCTAAAACTGAGATTCCTTTATTATCCATGCATGATCTTCTACTGAGGATATGTAATTGAATCAGTATTTCAATTAATTGGTGAGTTGATGTACTTTGTGCTTTCTCTTCAACAAAATAAAATGCCTTACCATAAAAACTATGTAGAGCATAAGAAAAGGGTGATCATAATGTGAGGGTAGTTTACAGGAAGCTCAACAGATAACTATACAATATTGTTTCATCCACAACTGAGTAATGCACTCAGTCCAAAAGTTGTGAAGCGAATATGGAAGCCGTGGAATGAATAATGCTGTCCGATCCACATGCTAACCTTACTTGATAATGCCAGGGGACATTACTCTATTAGACAGGGTTCCCAGCACATAGTCCTGCAGCAAAGGCTGGAGAAGAGGGCCACTCAGCAAACCAGTCTTTATATTTTTCATCTGGCCTCACTTGAAACTCTCTTTTCAAAAGGTGTCTGACTGTTGCTCAGGTGCTCCAGTGTCACTATGGGGAAGATTCATCATTTACATAAAAACTGGAGCCTCACACAGCAAAGAACAGCAAGAACACCCAATTAACAAGTAGAATATCCACAAAAGGGAATATTTCAAAGAATACTGTATCAACATTTAGGAATTTTAAAAATCATTTTTCTTTTAATTTGCAACTATAATGCCCTAAAGGTGGCATTGCTTAAGTATAAAAAGTATAAAATTAAGCAACTTAAGATATTAAAATTTAAAAGGTAATATAGACACATAGAAACATAGAAAATAGGTGCAGGAGTAGGCCATTCGGCCCTTCGAGCCTGCACCGCCATTCAATGAGTTCATGGCTGAACATGCAACTTCAGTACCCCATTCCTGCTTTCTCACCATACCCCTTGATCCCCCTAGTAGTAAGGACTACATCTAACTTCTTTTTCAATATATTTAGTGAATTGGCCTCAACAACTTTCTGTGGTAGAGAATTCCACAGGTTCACTCTCTGGGTGAAGAAGTTTCTCCTCATCTCGGTCCTAAATGGCTTACCCCTTATCCTTAGACTGTGACCCCTGGTTCTGGACTTCCCCAACATTGGGAACATTCTTCCTGCATCTAACCTGTCCAAACCCATCAGAATTTTAAACATTTTTTTGAGATTCCCTCTCATTCTTCTGAACTCCAGTGAATACAAGCCCAGTTGATCCAGTCTTTCTTGATATGTCAGTCCCGCCATCCTGGGAATCAGTCTGGTGAACCTTCGCTGCACTCCCTCAATAGCAAGAATGTCCTTCCTCAAGTTAGCAGACCAAAACTGTACACAATACTCCAGATGTGGCCTCACCAAGGCCCTGTACAACTGTAGTAACACCTCCCTGCCCCTGTACTCAAATCCCCTTGCTATGAAGGCCAACATGCCATTTGCTTTCTTAACTGCCTGCTGTACCTGCATGCCAACCTTCAATGACTGATGTAGCATGACATCCAGGTCTAGTTGCACCTCCCCTTTTCCTAATCTGTCACCATTCAGATAATAGTCTGTCTCTCTGTTTTTACCACCAAAGTGGATAACCTCACATTTATCCACATTATACTTCATCAGCCATGCATTTGCCCACTTATCTAACCTATCCAAGTCACTCTGCAGCCTCATAGCATCCTCCTCGCAGCTCACACTGCCACCCAACTTAGTGTCATCCGCAAATTTGGAGATACTACATTTAATCCCCTCGTCTAAATCATTAATGTACAATGTAAACAGCTGGGGTCCCAACACAGAACCTTGTGGTACCCCACTAGTCACTGCGTGCCATTCTGAAAAGTACCCATTTACTCCTACTCTTTGCTTCCTGTCTGCTAACCAGTTCTCAATCCACGTCAGCACACTACCCCCAATCCCATGTGCTTTAACTTTGCACATTAATCTCTTGTGTGGGACCTTGTCGAAAGCCTTCTGAAAGTCCAAATACACCACATCCCTTGTTCTCCCTTGGTTCTCCCTTGTCCACTCTACTGGAAACATCCTCAAAAAATTCCAGAAGATTTGTCAAGCATGATTTTCCTTTCACAAATCCATGCTGACTTGGACCTATCATGTCATCTCTTTCCAAATGCGCTGCTTTGATATCTTTAATAATTGATTCCATCATTTTATCCACTACCGATGTCAGGCTGACCGGTCTATAATTCCGTTTTTTCTCTCCCTCCTTTTTTTTAAAGTGGGATTACATTGGCTACCCTCCACTCCATAGGAACTGATCCAGAGTCTATGGACTGTTGGAAAATGACTGTCAATGCATCCGCTATTTCCAAGGCCTCCTCCTTAAGTACTCTGGGATGCAGTCCATCAGGCCCTAGGGATTTATCGGCCTTCAATCCCATCAATTTCTGCAACACAATTTCCCGACCAATAAGGATTTCCCTCAGTTCCTCCTTCTTTCTAGACCCTCTGACCCCTTTTATATCCGGAAGGTTGTTTGTGTCTTCCTTAGTGAATACCAAACCAAAGTACTTGTTCAATTGGTCTGCCATTTCTTTGTTCCCCGTTATGACTTCCCCTGATTCTGACTGCAGAGGACCTACATTTGTCTTTACTAGCCTTTTTCTCTTTACGTATCTATAGAAACTTTTGCAGTCCGTCTTAATGTTCTCTGCAAGCTTCCTCTCGTACTCTATTTTCCCTGCCCTAATCAAACCCTTTGACCTCCTCTGCTGAGTTCTAAATTTCTCCCAGTCCCCGGGTTCACTGCTATTTCTGGCCAATTTGTATGCCACTTTCTTGGCTTTAATACTATCCCTGATTTCCCTTGATAGCCACGGTTGAGCCACCTTCCCTTTTTTATTTTTATGCCAGACAGGGATGTACAATTGTTGTAGTTCATCCATGCGGTCTCTAAATGTCTGCCATTGCCCATCCACAGTCAACCCCCTAAGTATCATTCGCCAATCTATCCTAGCTAATTCACGCCTCATACCTTCAAAGTTACCCTTCTTTAAGTTCTGGACCATGGTCTCTGAATTAACTGTTTCGTTCTCCATCCTAATGTAGAATTCCACCATATTATGGTCACTCTTTCCCAAGGGGCCTCGCACAACAAGATTGCTAATTAATCCTCTCTCATTTCACAACACCCAGTAGTAGTGCATTAAAATAATTCGATCAAACTGCTACGTAGAAATTGCTAGCAATGTCAAAAACGTGTTTATTTGTGTTCCATTTTTAAGAATTCTTGAGGAGGAAAGTGAAGGTTCACCAGACTAATTCCTGGGATGGCAGGACTGACATATGAAGAAAGACTGGATCAGCTAGGCTTATACTCACTGGAATTTAGAAGAATGAGAGGGGATCTCATAGAAACATATAAAATTATGATGGGACTGGACAGGTTAGATGCAGGAAGAATGTTCCCGATGTTGGGGAAGTCCAGAACCAGGGGTCACAGTCTAAGGATAAGGGGTCAGCCATATAGAACCGAGATGAGGAGAAACTTTTTCACCCAGAGAGTGGTGAACCTGTGGAATTCTCTACCACAGAAAGTTGTTGAGTCCAGTTCGTTGGATATATTCAAGAGGGAGTTAAATGTGTCCTTTATGGCTAAAGGGATCAGGGGGTATGGAGAGAAGGCAGGAGTGGGGCACTGAAGTTGCATGGTCAGCCATGATCATATTGAATGGCGGTGGAGGCTTGAAGGGCTGAATGGCCTGCTCCTGCACCTATTTTCTATGTTTCTATGTTTCTATGAAGACAGCCATTTCCAGGCCTGAGCACATGTATTTTATTCAACTGACAATGTTGCTGGACATCGCTCATATTAACTTATTCTGTACATTTATTGAACCCAGATTATACCGGTCAGAAAGTATCCAGTAGTGTCTTGTGGGTAAATTAGGATTTTATCTGCTACAGTTCAGCCATTTTCTACAACAACTGCACATTCCACAGCTTGATAAAGGACGTTTGTGATTTTTATACTAGTAACAAGAGGATTGTTAATAGCTTGATTGGCCTCAATATTAACCCCCCCGCCCCTCCCCGCCTCAACAATGGGCAGGAGGGCGGGGGGCTTAAAGAATTTGAGCCTGTCCCGCCATTCAATATGATCATGGCTGACCATGCAACTTCAGTGCACCACTCCCGCCTTCTCTCCATACCCTCTGATCCCTTTAGCCGTAAGAGCCACATCTAACTCCCTTTTGAATATATCCAACGAACTGGACTCAACAACTTTCTGTGGTAGAGAATTCCACAGGTTCACCACGCCATGCACACACCCACGGACTTTTTTACGGCGATGGATGTCAGGGCGTTCGAGTGTCCCACCGTGTTGAGGTGGAGCACTTCATTAACATATTTAAATGCCATTGGGAGCACGATTTAAAATTCACTGTTGCTGCGTGAGTTTCCCAGGGGTCGGGAAACCCGACAGTGAAAGGGAGGCAGAGCTTTTGGTTCCACATGGCTCAGCACTCCTTGTGGACCAAGAAAAGCAGGATTGCTCCCTTTAGCCCCTTGAGGAAGGCTTCAGCCTCCCTGCTTCCGACCGCGGGTTATTATTAGGTGTGCTGTGACTTACAAATTTATTTACTATCACTAACAAAATTGTCAAGCATTGCATGCCTCAATTTTATGTGTTCCCTCAATTTCATTAACGGTCATTATCTTCAACCAAACACAATAATGTATCCCATTTTTCAGAACATGCCCCAAGGAGTCTACAGAGTGTGGCACTGTGGAGTCTTGCCAAAGCAGCTGGCCATTCAGGTTGCACCTCCCGCCTCGGACTGGAGTTCAAATACTATTGGAGCCTGACATTGCAATGTCCCTGCTGAACTTTGATGAAATGCCTTAGGTTTTTAGCTGGATGATGCTGGCACGAGTCAAGGGTTTAAAAAGAAATGTATAAATCAAACTGAACTTTTAGTGCAATAGAAATAAGAAACAAAATGGTTAAAGGTGAGTTGTCAGAAAGTGAACAGAATCTGTACCCGGCTAAAATGTCAACGTTTCTGAGAGGGGTCCCACCTTAAATGTTATGTTTTATTTCATATTTTCAACATTTATGTTTTTTTATCTTACTAAGAGTTGTAGAGGCCGAAATTGCCCCTTTCTACAAGAGCCATGACCGCCTCAAAGAGGCAGATACTGCTAGTCGGCGCAGAGTAGACAACATTTCATAAATTGCCCTCCATTTTCTTTTCCAGCGGTGCTTATCACCACGCCACACGTGGTGCCACCCCGTCGGGCACACGCCAACCCCTCACCGACCAGCAGCGACCCCTTTCCGCCACGTGTGGGAAATTGCCCCGTGGGAAATCATCATCATCGTCATAGGCAGTCCCTCGAAACAAGGATGGCCCCGTGAGAAATTGCACGCGGGAACGGATTGGCCGCCGCTCGGTGCCCCCGACAGTTTTCCCCTGCAGGAAGCAGCCCAACAATGGCGATCACGGGTTCGGCCGGGCATCCAACAGGCAGCCCAGCAGCCCTTCTTGGATACCGGCCCGCTGGCCCGGCTGAAACCCTTCCTGGTGGCCCAGTGGGCCAAACTAAACTAATTGCAGAGTTCACAGCAGCCCTCCCCTTTAACTGAAGAGGAGGGACATTGTGATGCGTCAGCAACATGCTGACGTCATGAATGCGGCGCTGATGAGACCGACCGAAGTCTGACCCGCTCCACGCTGACTTCCACCCAAACACCACACGGAAGAAAAAAACATGTAAAGAACTGAATTTCACTCTACTCTCCGCCCCATGGAGTTGGGCGGAGAAAAATCTTCAAGATCGGTGAGTGCGCCCCCTTTCGGTCGGAGGGCAATTTCGGCCCCATATTGTTTTGTTAAATTCAATTCAATGGAGGGGCTCAGGAGGATGCATTTGATCCTCAAACAGATCTAAACACTTTGTGACCTGAGTCGTGTACAATTGTATTTTGTTTCCATACAATGTAAAGAAAAACAATGCTTGAACATACACTCCACATTTTGCTCAGCCAAAGAACTCTTGGTTATGAAATGCCTTTTAGGCTCTTGTAGCAAATCATAATACCAAGGTTATCTTTCAGCACCTTTTTGAGTAATCTTGCTCATTTACTTGCTAATTGCCCTATTTGTTGAAGCTTTTTTACACCCAGATTGTTTGGACCTGGCTATTCGATTTCTAGATTGTCCACTGTAGTCCATGATTAAATATAGGACCATGATTATTATCACTAAAAGACAAGATTCCCAACTGTATAGCCTGATTTTCATTTTTAACTCCAATCCAGCCTCTCCTTGACATACTGGGTAACCTTTCCCCTGCTTCATTCAGCACCTGCAGCACTCACAGTGCTTTCATGTAACAGACCACTATTTTGTCAGTTCAGTGACATATAAAACTCTCTATGTGAAATACAGCAGTTGCTTCCTAATCCTTATATAGCTTAACACATGGAAAAAAATGGAAAATTATTTTCTAAGCCATGGATTAAGTTTTGCAAATAGTTATCCATTTACACAGCTTCTGATATAGAATCCTAAACTTATAACTGGCTTGCTCTGGGAGTGAATTTTTAACAGTGAATACTTCTCAGAATTTATTTGTAAAACATGACACCAGACATTGGTTTATGAGAGAAAAATTAAAGAGCAGAAACAATAAGCAAGAATCTTGACCTACCTCTTTTTAGTTTCAGGACGTCAGACGCCAATTGTCTGCTTCTTCATCGCCACTTAGTGAGACGTGCAAAGGGTCTGGCAGCATACAACCCACATCTTCTTGTTTTATCAAGGTTAACTCAGCAAGGAGTGCCCAGAAACTCCCTCTAATGCTATTTACTGCAGCAAAATCTGTCTGTCTTCCTTGTGTGTGCGTGTGTGTGTTTTTGAAACACTTTGAGACCATCAAAAGTGTAATGAAGTTTTGGGAAACTTGCAATTAGACCTAGTTAATCTAAAATACCTGACTCTCGCTGACCTAAGCTGCACATTCCATGGTGGCTAAATAGCAGCTCAGAAGTTGCAGTACTCCGAGGAAAAATTCCTAGCCAGTCTTAGAGTGTGAGGCATTATTCTCCTAAAGCATGTTTTCAGTCCACTTGTGGCTGTTCAGCAAAAGCTGCCAGCTTATTGTAGCCCAAACTAAGATTGTGAGGTTTAACTCACAATTTGTTTTGTCTCTCTCTTTCGTTCTTCTGGTTCCCTTTCTCCTCGAACAAGTTAAGGTTTTGTCTCGTAATGCCCTGCCCCTAAAGTCACCAAACCAGAATTTTGCTGCAACACTGGCAACTTCCCGTAAATCTAAATTGTAATTTTATCCTGTTCACTGAGCTCTTATTGGCTGAAGGCCAACCTAACATTCCAATTGAGGTAGAAGCACAGATACCTACCTTTTCTCAACTGCACAAAGATTAAAAAGGGTGGATTGAACAAGAAACTGGGCATTAAGAAGTTTGTTACTCATGGTGGCTGAGAATGGCTAAGACAACCTGTCATCATGAGAGAAAGCGAGAGTTACAATGTTCTGTGGGGGAGAATGTCGGCGGACTTTTCCCCAACGCAAGGACAAAATGCCTGTTTGAGAATGCACCTGCTAGCACTATCATACAAGAATTCTTGAAGAAACCTGTACAGTTTCAGTCTGCTTTGTAACCTCTAGCTTGTTTAAATATATATAAAACATAAATACGTCTTACCTTGAATACTTTCAAAACTCGCTTTAGCTGAATTTTTAAAAGAACAAGGTGACGTGTTACCTTAACTTGACAAACAAGAATGTTCAAAAGAGAAAGACTGAGCTCACTTACCTGGGGCAAAACATGGTTTGCATTAAAGCTAGCAAGGTTCGTTGCTAGGAAAAACCCATGTCCTTTCAGAGGTGTTCATAGCATCATACTGGTTGTGACTCATTCAGGAACAGGTGGTAGAAATGTTTTTCCCCTTTATTTGTCAAGTACCTAGGAATCACTGGGGAGAAAAGAAATGAACTAGCAAGAGAGCAAATGATGCTTCAACATTACCTTTCTTGGTTTTGACCCCCCTCCCATACAAGGAAATTAAAACACAGCAACGGATTGTTCCTACCCTCAGTTTCACCGAATCTGCCTGAAAAAGGGTTAAACTCTGGGTCAAATTGAATTAAAATTTATAGTAAACTTGCATTAACCAATCAGCATCAAGTGTATTGCTTGTGACCAAACAGTTTGGAACAGAAATTTGATAATACCAGGAATAAGAGGCGTCTGTTAAAATCTCTATTTGCATTGTGATACACAGACCAGCTTGGATTTCAAGCACTTTTGGGACCAAAGCAAATGGGAGGGCAAGGAAGCAGTGCCCCTCTAGAATATTTTCATTGGATACATAGCCTGTGTCCCAGCCACACCCCCACTCCGATGAAACTCTCATCTCTGTCAATTCTAATGCACTTCACCAAGCTCCAGCTCATCCAGAATTCTGCTGCCTGCACCCTAACCTGTAATGAACCTTGCTAAACAATCTACATTCGCTCCCCATCCCCACAACACATTGATTTAGAAATCTTTGTCCTCACTTATACCTCCCTCCGTGGCCTCCTTTGCAACATTCCCCTAGCCATATATGCCAGCTTGCACCTTCCACTCTTCTGATATGGCCTACTGTGTGGCCCCTTCCCTTTGCTCCATTATTTGTAACAAAGCCTTCAGCCATTGAAAGAAATAATTTGCATTTATATATCCCATTTTACAACCTAGGGACATTCCAAAGCATTTCACAATCAGTGAAGTACTTTTAAAGTGTCATCCCTCTTGTAACGTAGGGAAACACATCAGCTAATTTTCACAAAAGATCCAACAAACAGCAATGAGTTGAATGACCAGATAATGTCCTAGAAATTCGTCTGCACAGTTCCTGTTGTTTGGGTGCTAAACGGCCTCCTAAGCCTCCAATTTGGCGGGCAGGAAGTACACACTCATTCTGAGCTGGAAGAGCACCACCCGCCATATTGGATAGGCAAAATAATCGGCATCCAGGTCTCACACCTGAAATAGGCGTTACTTTCTTTGCATGTGCAAATAAGGGACCTAACACCTGTTTGAAGCTCTCTCTGCAAGCAAAACCAGGTTTACATGCAGCCTAACAGGTGGTCCATAAAGGGACTGCTGTAGGCCACAACCAACAAGGCAAGATTTCAAAATATACTTATCTGAATGTGGAGGAGTGCTCCTCCCAACGTCATATTAAGACCACACGGGCCACTGCTGACCACCACTGCCCCTCCTCATCCTGATCCTGGCCTCTGATCTCCCCGATCCTAACCTCTTCTCCTCCAGTCGCCACCTACTGCTACCCCCCCTATAGGCCATCACTATTCTTCCAACCCTTCGCAGGCCCCTTTAACCACTTATCTGAGGGCTGCTGCTGGCATCACCAGCGAACTGGTTGGGGCCATCAAATAGGTGGAGAGGGTATAGAAGGGGAAGGAGGAGAGGAGAGGGGATCGAGGGGGCAGTCAAGAGAGGGATTGAAGGGGAGGGAGGAGAGGGAATTGAAGGGGGAGGGGTGGAGGGAAGAGAGGGGATTTGAGGGGGGAGGGAGGAGAGGGGATCGAAGTGGAGGGAGTAGAAGGGATCGGAGGGTGGAGAGGGAGGAACCCAGAGGGCGGAGAGAAGTTAAGGAACTTGGGCGGAAGAGAAGGTCAGGAGTGTGGGGGGGGCGGGGGAGGGGTGGAAGAGAAGGTCAGGGATGGGGAGAGGGAAGGTCAGGAACTCGAGGGGTGGGGGGGTGGAAGAAGGTCAAGAACTCGACGGGGTGGGGGGGGGGGGACATCAAGCACTTCTGGGGGTGGGAGAAAGGTCAAGAACTCGGTCGGGTACAAAGTCAAGAACTCAGAGGGGCAGAGGGAAGAGCTCAGAGAGAACAGTGGGGATGGGGGAAAGATGTGATCCAGGTCTAAAGGGAGGTGACAGTGAGGACGTGATCCAGATGGCCAGACGGATCACATTCTCCCCCCTCTGTTAGAGGTGGATCACGATCTTCCAACCCCACCCCACCTCCTTTACACCCGCATCACATTCTCCCTCTGCTCCCCCCTAGACCTGGTTGATTTCTCAGAAAGCCCAGCGTTTGTGCAGCAAGTGACAACATTGGACTGGATGAAATCTGGAAGTCATGACACTATCACTATTCACTTCATACTCAATAAACCTGTTAACAATCTGTGATTCACACACAATGCCCCATCTATGGGGAGGTGGGGGGCGGGGGAAGACGGTCAGGAACTTATTTGGAGGGGGGGGTTAGAAGGTCCTAACCTAGGAGGGTGAGCCCTTCTGTTCTCTGAAAGCAGTAATGTTAGCACTGTGATCTCTGTCTGGAGCCTGACTGTTACAATGAATGGATCAAGTTACACATTGGAAAGATCTTGATTACTCAGGCAGGCAAGATCTAATTACATTTTGCAGACAAACTGCTGGGTGTGTCTTGTCCTCTAAGGGGACCAATCAGAACTCTGGTGTTGCAAATGCATCCTGCCTATATTAATCCTAACCTACATTTTTGTTGGGTGAAAACCTTTTTTTATGTGGCTCACATTAAACAACAGCCAGAGCAGCTGGCCACAACCAGATTGGCAGTAGCGGCCCTAAAATTGACGTGAGTGTCCTGGGTGGGAGGGAAAATCAGCTAGAGCTCCCATTCCAAAACACTAGCCAGTGGTTATTGCTAGAAAGTGCTCCTGTGTGAACCTTGTGAGAATGGGGCTAGGCTCAACTGGAAACTTCCATCCCACCCTCCCGCACCCACCCTACCCCACCTATAGTCACTATTCACACTCACTGTCTGGGGTCAATGCAAAGAATGACTACTTGGGCCAAACTACCATAATAAGAGTCAGCAGCTTCAGGAAAGGAAAAAAGTAGAAATAATTGAAAATGAATAAACACAGCTCTATCCATTTCAGTGAAGTAAAATCTGTCACACTGTTTTTCTCAACAGTCTGATATTGGCAAGTACATAAAGGCAGATTCCCATTTCACACTAGGGCTACATTCATCCTTCTGCTGCAGTACTTTGAGTAAGAGTGCTGCCACTGCCTCTGATAGTGTTGGTCCAATACAGCCAATGGCAACCCCTAAGTGCACCTGCCAGTTCACTAACAACAACAACTTGTATTTATATATTCCAGTGAGAAAAAAAGAATCTAAGAGGATGAACCTCCGTGGCTAACGAAGAAAGTTAGGGATGGTATCAAATTGAAAACAAAGGCATACAATGTTGTAAACATTAGTGGTAGGTCAGAGGATTGGGATGTTTTTGAAACCAGCAAAGGACAACTAAAAAAATAATAAAGAGAACAGATAGATTATGAGAGTAAACTAGCAAGAAATATAAAAACAAACAGTAAGAGCTTCTACAGGTGCATAAAAAGAAAAGAGTAGCTAAAGTAAACATTGGTCCCTTAGAGGACGAGACTGGGGAATTAATAATGGGAAACAAGGAAATGGCAGAGACGTTGACAAATATTTTGTATCGGTCTTCACGGTGGAAGACGCTAAAAGCATCCCAATAATAATAATCAAGGGGCTACAGGGAGGGGGGGGATCTTAAAACAATCATTATCACCAGAGAAAAAGTACAGGCAAACTAATTGGTCTAAAGGTGGACAAATGCCCTGGACCTGATGGCCTGCATCCTAGAGTCTTAAAAGAAGTGGCTGCGGAGATATTGGATGCATTGGTTGTAATCTACCAAAATTCCCTGGATTCTGGGGAGGTCCCAGCAGACTGCAAAACTGCAAATGGAGCGCCCCTATTCAAGAAAGGAGGGAGACAGAAAGCAGGAAACTATAGACCAGTTAGCCTAACATCTGTTATTGGGAAAATGCTGGAGTCCATTATTAAGGAAGTAATAGCAGGACATTTGGAAAATCATAATACAATCAAGCATGATTTTATGAAAAGGAAATCATGTTTGAAAAGTTGCTAGAGTTCTTTGAGGATGTAACGAGTGGAGTGGATAAAGGGGAACCAGTAGATGTCATCATCATCATCATCATATTCCTGTGTGGGCCCAGAAGAGGCAGCACGGGCCAGCCCACACTGCAATATGTGTGCGCACTAGGTCCGTGCAGCAGAGCTGGTCTCCAGTCGTCTTGGTTAATCCTTGCTACTGGACCAAGACCTAGCTCTGTCAAGCCCATGTGGTGGCTGGTGTGCAACAGCCACCATCTGTTTAAAAAATCCACGAACAGGCATCTTCCACCCTTCAAGATTTAGTTCGGGACCTGGAATTTTAGGTCCTTCATTGAAACACCTGTGAATTTCTTGACATAGGCAGTCCCTCGGAATCGAGGAAGACTTGCTTCCACTCTTAGAATGAGTCCTTAGGTGGCTGAACAGTCCAATATGAGAGCCACAGTCCCTGCCACAGGTGGGACAGACAGTCGTTGAGGGTAAGGGAGGGTGGGACAGGTTTTCTGCACGTTCTTTCCGCTGCCTGCGCTTGTTTTCTGCATGAGACTCGAGGCGCTCAGCGCCCTCCCGGATGCACTTCCTCCACTTAGAGTGGTCTTTGGCCAGGGACTCCCAGGTGTCAGTGGGGATATCGTACTTTATCAGGGAGGCTTTGAGGGTGTCCTTGTAACGTTTCCTCTGTCCACCTTTGGCTCGTTTGCCATGTAGGAGTTCAGAGTAGAGCACTTGCTTTGGGAGTCTCGTGTCTGGCATGTGGAGAATGTGGCCTGCCCAGCGGAGCTGATCAAGTGTGGTCAGTACTTCAATGCTGGGGATGTTGGCCTCGTCGAGGACACGAATGTTGTTGCGTCTGTCCTCCCAGGGGATTTGTAGGATCTTGTGGCAGCATTGTTGGTGATATTTCTCCAGTGACTTGAGGTGTCTACTGTACATGGTTCATGTCTCTGAGCCATACAGGAAGGTGGGTATTATTACAGCCCTGTAGACCATGAGCTTGGTGGTAGATTTGAGGGCCTGGTCTTCAAACACTCTTTTCCTCAGGCGGCCGAAGGCTGCGCTGGCGCACTGGAGACAGTGTTGAATCTCCTCATCAATGGCTGCTTTTGTTGATAAGAGGCTCCTGAGGTATGGGAAATGGTCCACGTTGTCCAGCGCCGCGCCATGGATCTTGATGACTGGGGGGTAATGCTGTGCGGCGAGAACAGGCTGAGGGAGGACCTTTGTACTACGGATGTTTAGCGTAAGGCCCATGCTTTCGTACGCCTCAGTACACACATCGACTATGTCCTGGAGTTCAGTCTCTGAATGTGCGCAGATGCAGGCGTCGTCCAGGTACGGTAGCTCTACGACAGAGGTTGGGGTGGTCTTGGACCTGGCCTGGAGATGACAATCGTTGAACAGCTTCAAGGGAAACCAGCAGATGTAGTGTATTTGGATTTCCAGAAAGCATTTGATAAGGTGCCACGTAAAAGGTGACTGCACAAGATAAGAGCTCATGGGGTTAGAGGTAATATATTAGCATGGTTAGAGGATTGGCTAACTAATAGAAAACAGTGAGTTTGGTTAAATGGGTCATTTTCCGGTTGGCAAACGGTAACTAGTGGGGTACCACAGGGATCGATGCTGGGGCCTCAACTATTAACAATCTATATTAATGACTTGGATGAAGGGACCTAGTGTAACATAGCCAAATTTGCTGATGATACAGGTAGGTGGGAAAGCAAGTTGTGAAGAGGATACAAAGAATCTGCAAAGGGATATAGATAGGTTAAGTGAGTGGTCAAAAATTTGGCATATGGAGTATAATTTTGGAAAATGTGAGGTTATCCACTTTGATAGGAAGAATAAAAAAGCAAATTATTATTTAAATGGAGAGAGACTAAAAAATGCAGCAGTGCAGAGGGATCTGGGGGTCCTTGTGCATGAAGCACAAAAAGTTTACATGCAAGTACAGCAAGTAATTAGGAAGGCAAATGGAATGTTGGCCTTTATTGCAAGGAGGATATAATATAAAAGTAGGGATGTCTTGCTACAACACTACACGGCATTGGTGAGTTTTGGTCTCCTTATTTAAGGAGGGATGTACTTGCTTTGGAGATAGTTCAGAGGAGATTCACTAGGTTGATTCCTGAGATGAAGGAGTTGTTTTATGAAGGAAGGTTGAGCAGATTGGGCCTATACTCATTGGCGTTTAGAAAAATGATAGCTGATCTTATTGAAACGTATAAGATTCTAAGAGGGCTGGATGTGGTAGATGCTGAGAGGATGTTTCCCCTTGTAGGGGAATCTAGAACTAGGGGGCATAGCTTCAGAATAAGTGGTCGCCCATTTAAAATGGAGATAAGGTGGAATTTCTTCTCTCAGAGGGTCGTGAATCTTTGGAATTCTCTACCCCAGAGAGCTGTTGAGGATGGGTCATTGAATATATTTAAGGTCTTATGTTCTTATATTTTTGAACTACAGGGGAGTCAAGGGATATGAGGAGCGGGCAGGAAAGTAGAGTTGAGGCTAAGATCAGAGCAACCATGATCTTATGGAATGGCAGAGCAGGTTCGAGGGGCCAAGTGGCCTACTCCTGCTCCTATTTCTTATGTTCTTTTATATCGCCTTTAGAGTAGTGAAACATCCCAAGACATTTCACAGGAATATTATGAGATTAAAAAATTTGACATCATAGAAATTTACAGTATGGAAGGAAGCCATTTTGGCCCATCGTGTCCGTGCTGGCCGACAAAAAGCTATCCAACCTAATGTCACTTTCTAGCTCTTGGTCCATAGTCTTCCAGTGCATATCCAAGTACTTTTTAAAAGTGGTGAGGAATTCTGCCTCTACCATCCTTTCAGGCAGTGAGTTCCAGACCCCCAACACCCTCTGGGTGAAAACAATTCCCCTCAAATTCCCTCTAAACACCTTACCAATTACTTTAAATCTATGCCCCCTGGTTGTTGACCCCTCTGCTAAGGGAGATAGGTCCTTCCTATCCTCTCTACCTAGGCCCCTTATAATTTTATACCCCTCAATAAGGTCTTCCCTCAGCCTCCTTTGTTCCAAAGAAAACAAACCCAGCCTATCCAATCTTTCCTCATAACTAGAATTCTCCAGACCTGGCAACATCCTCGTAAATCTCCTCTGTACCCTCTCGCGCCGACCTCCTGTGACATTGCACAAAGGGAGTCAAAACTAATTGTAGTCTTTAGGTGAGATGGGGAGAGGCCAAGGGATAATTGGATACATGCAGGCCTAATTCAATCTCCATTTTAAAGCCATATATTTTGTTCTTTATTTGTATATATTTATATTATAAATTACCTTATCTACAGTGATAATAGAGGCTGCCTATGTAAATAGGTTACACGGTAATTATACTCTCCAGCAGTAAGGAATTTACAATGGGGAAACTTTGACAGGAACACATGCAGATGTACAATTTTCATTATACTTTAGCTATAAATGTAATTCAAGCTAATAAGAAGAAAAATTGGGAACAAGGTACATTTATAAACATACATTTAGGACTATAAACTGTTGAAGTAGCCAAGGATGAAGCTGAAAGATATCTAGGAGTCCCAGTACAAGCCACACACTAGGGGACGGGGGAATTCGTCTTGGACAGCAGCCTATTTTACACACCGGCCAATTGACTTTTTCAATGGAAAAGAAAATTGTACGGAATGTAAAACTGGGCTGCCGATGCGCAATCACTGGTTTTGCGCTACTGCCCAAGGTGAATTTCACCCTCAGCATATCCAACCAATGCAGAGCACCAATCAACAAGGCCATCAGAATGTTGAACTACATTGCCAAAACAATAGAATACAATCAGAGGGAGTTGTGATCAAACTTTGCAGAGCTCTGGTCAGACTGCACCTTGAATGTCAGCTGTGGCTCAGTGGGTAGCACTCTCGCCTCTGAGTCAGAAGGTTGTGTGTTCAAGTCCCACTCCAGGCTAATACTCCAATGCAGTGCTGAGAGAGTGCTGCACTATCAGAGGTGCTGTCTTTCAGATGAGACGTTAAACCGAGACCCGGTTTGTTCTCTCAAGTGGACGTAAAAGATCCCATGGCACTATTTCGAAGAAGGGCAGGGGAGTTATCCCATAACAAAAACAGATCATCTGGTCATTATCACATTGCTGTTTGTAGGAGCTTGCCATGCGCAAATTGACTGCCACGTTTCCTGCATTACAACAGTGACTACATTTCGAAGTACTTAATTGGCAGTAAAGTGCTTTGAGACATCCAGTGGTCGTGAAAGGCACTATATAAATGCAAGTCTTTCTTTCTTTCTTTCTTTCTGACTGAGTGATGCAAGGTGAACATTCTGGCATTGGAGACAGCATGGAAAAGAGCCACAAGGCCTAGTGTCAGAGACTGAGTTATGAGAAAAACCTGGAGAAACTTGGGTTATTTAGCCTGGAAAGGAGATATTCAAGAGGTACTATTATAGAGATATATAAGATATGAAAAAGGTATATCTGGAGAATTTGAATGAATTAAATTGCAAGGATATAACAATGGGACACAGTTTTCAAAACAGAAAAAGATAAACTTAGGATTGATGGAATGGACTTGCAGATAGAGCAGTGGAGGTAGAAACAAAGAACCAATTCAATCTGGCAATGAGGAATGTATGGTCTTTCTGGATGGAGATGGGCCAAATGGCTTTCCTCATCTGTAATTATCTTGTGATCTTATAATTTGTGTAGTGTTTATGTACAATTAATTACAATTGTATTTAACATTTCTTTTCCAAAAGCAGCTTTTTTAATTCTCGAAGAAGTGCATTCACATAATACATCTTATGAAAGCATTGCACATTTTGATTGCAAGGGGAGTGCGAGGGAAGTGTATTGATACATCCACAGCAGGAGTATGTGCATCTGCCATGGATGGTAATCCAATGATGTAAATCTGGTTATAGTTTAGGGTATCAGATGGTCTCAGCATGAGTGCACTGCTAAATGTATTACCAAGACTTTCAGAAAACTGGCAAGGCTTTGGTATTCAGAAAAGCCTTGATGCTATCATACATATCTGCAAAGCATCCAATGTGAGATCATCAACAGACAATGGTTTTATGATTCCAAAGCACGGCCGTGTAACCAGCAAAAAAAATTCTAGAAAATTTGTCTTTTATATTAAGAATTGAGGGCTCCTTAAATGCATCATATGATGAGGAACTGAAACATAGACACCTGGAAGGTCATAGGTTCAATCACTGATTCGTGATGAATTGGCTGATCTTAGACAGGGCAATAGTGGAAGTGTCACAAATGGTTTCAGTGCTCCAGGGTGGGGAGGTCAATTACAAAGACCAGGGCTGGATTTTTACTTGGAGGCAGGGAAGGAGCAGGGCCAGGGGAGGGGTGGGGGAGCGGGGGGCTGGATTGAGGTCAGAAAACCTGGAGGAACAGGTTTCCCTCAGGCCCTGCCGAATTTAACAGTAGGACTTGATTAACATTTTTTTCTCCGTTTCCCAGCCACAGCCAGCTTGATTGAGAGGCTGGCTGGCTATTGGGCAGATAGACCTTCGGCGCCAGGCCACAGCCGGGGAGTGGAGAAAAGGGAGGGAACGAAGGCCAGGGGTTGGGGGTTGGAGATCAGGGTCCTGAGGGATTGGAGGCTGGGGGGGGGCTAGGCTCAGAGGCCGTGGGGGATGGGGTCAGAGCCAGGGGGATGATCGGAGATCAGAGGCCTGAGGGATTGAAGGCCAGGGAAGAGTTGAAGATCGGAGGCCTCAGACATGAGATCATAGGCCTCTGAGTGAGATTGGAGGCCTTGTGTGGGAGGTTGGGGGGTGATTGGAAGAGTTAGGGGGATGTCCAATCATGGGGGATTAATGAAGCAGGTATGCTGGATCTAGCAGGTAAGTGGAAAGGCACTTAACTCGTGGATACAGCAGTCCTCACCTCCCTTTAGCTGTCAGGTTCCCCGAGGCACGGCCAGTGTTAAGTTTGAAATGGTGGATCAATATGGGGCACACGGACTTATTATAATATTTAAATTGCCAATTTGTGTCCTGGAAGCGGATTGGTTGAGGGCCCCCTGTCGGTCTCCGTTAAAACCAGAAGTGGGCAGGTTGGAAGTGAGTTACGGTTGGGGTTTAGGGGGCCGAATTTGCCCACCGCCCGAAACAAGGCACACCTATCGGTTTTGATGTGTTCTGGCTGCCCCATGCATTGGGGCGGCATAACCTTCGAAATTCAGCACTTCGGGGATTTTTTTGGAGTGGGGCGGAAGTGGCCTCATCATGGGGGCGGAAGTGGGGGTGGCACGGACTGGCCGACGCTGTCAGTCATCAGCGCCGTGCTGATAACGTCATTACCCTGTCCCCTTCAGTTAAAGGGGAGGGCCGCTGCGAACTCTGCAGACACTTTAGTGGCAAACACAGGGCCACCAGGGAGGGTTTCAGACGGGCCAGCGGCCATAATTATCGGACCAACCTGGCAGTCAGCTGACAAAAATAAATAATGTGGCGGCTGCAGCAGTGCACCTTCCCCTTTAAGGGCAGTCGCACTGCCATGCTGCAAAAGCTGTCAGGTCACCGATTGACGGCAGGGCCACTCCCACAGGGCAATATCGGGAAAGGGGCAGGTTGCCAACGGGTAATTTTGCAAGGAGGTCCCTGCCAGTAGGTAAGGGGTTGGTGCGTGCACGCCACAGCGGGAAAATAGGTGGCGAGGTCCCGGACACCACTCCAAAACTGAGGAAGGGCAATTTCCAAAATAGCAGCACCTCCGCGGAGACTCGGGGGCCATTCCTTGCCACTCCATAGCCACCGCTTATCGGAAGGGGCAATTTTGGCCCCCAGATTTTTGACATGTTAACATCCCATTCAACCCAAATCCACTTTTTTGGGGGGTTTAAAATTCCTATATGTGAGGATAACTGGTGAGAATATGAGAGCAGACATTGATGTCGAGATTCAGCACCGCCTCCAGTGTGCCAGTGCAGCCTTCAGCCACCTGAGGAACCTCAAATCCACCATCGAGCTCATGGTCTACAGGGCTCTAGTAATGCCCGCCCTCCTGTATGGCTCAGAGACATGGACCATGTACAGTAGACACCACAAGTCGCTAGAGAAATACCACCAATGATGTTTCCGCAAGATCCTACAAATCCCCTGGCATGACAGACGCATCACGTTAGCGTCCTCTACCAGGCCAACATCCCAGCATTGAAGCACTGACCACACTTGATCAGCTCTGTTGGGCAGGCCACATCGTTCGCATGCCAGACACGAGGTTCCCAAAGCAAGTGCTCTACTCGGAACTCCTTCAGGGCAAGCGAGCCAAAGGTGGTCAGAGAAAACGTTACAAGGACACCCTCAAAGCCTCCCTGATAAAGTTCAACATCCCCACCGACACCTGGGACTCCCTGGCCAAAGACCGTCCTAAGTGGAGGAAGTGCATCCGGGAGGGCGCTGAGCACCTCAAGTCATCGCTGAGAGCATTCAGAAATCAAGCGCAAACAGCGGAAAGAGTGTGCAGCAAACCAGTCCCACCCACCCTTTCCCTCAACGACTCTCTGTCCCACTTGTGACAGGAACAGTGGTTCTCGTATTGGACTGTTCAGCCACCTAAGGATTCATTTTTAGAGTGGAAGCAAGTCTTCCTTGATTCCGAGGGATTGTCTATGATGATGGGTTTTGCCTGTGTTCCCTCCCACAGTGAAATAGTTTTCTATCATTTATTCAGATTTATACATGAAGAATGGCTAGAGTGCTGTTGATCCCAAAGCAAATCATATGGCAGCATGAACAGTGCCTTTGATATATGCTACACTTCTCTTGACCCCTCCACTGTCACTAAATTGTCATACTGCTTATCCAACATCCAGTACTGGATGAGCAGAAATCTTCAATGAAATATTTGGAAGACCAAAACCATTGTCTTTCATCCCCGCCCCATACTCCATTCCTTAACCAACGGCTACATCTCACTCCCTGGCAACTGACTGAGGCTGAACCAGACTGTTCGCAACCTTGGTGTCATATTTGACCCCGAGGTGAGCTTCCGACCACATATCCGTGCCAACACGAAGACCACCTAATTTCCACCTCCATAACATTGCCCGACTCTGCCCCTGCCTCAGCTCATCTGCTGCTGAAGCCCTTATCCATGCTATTGTTACTTCCAGATGTGACTATTCCGTTGCCGGCCTCCCAATTTCTACCCTCCGGAAACTTGAGGTCATCCAAAACAGTGCTGCCCTTGTCCTAACTCGCAGCAAGTCCTGTTCACCCATCAGCACTGTGTTTGCTGACCTACATTGGCTGCTGATTAAGCAACTGCTCGATTTCAAAATTGTCATCCTTCTTTTCAAACATCTCTATGGCCTCGCCTCTCCCTATCTTTGTAATCTCCTCCAGCCCTACAACCCTCTACGCTCCTCCAATTCTGGCCTCTGACCATCACTGCCAGGGCCCTAAGCTCTGGAATTCCCCCCCCCTAAATCTCTCCGCCTCTCTACTTCTCTTTCTTCCTTTAAGATGATCCTTAAAACCTACCTCTTTGACCAAGCTTTTGGTCGTCTGCCCTCATGTTGCTCGCTGTCAAATTTTTTTTGCTAACGTTCCTGTGAAACGTTTTGAGACATTTTACTACGTTAAAGGTGTTATATAAATACAAGTTGTTGTTGTTATTGTTGTTCCTGATTACTATCCAGTGACCTCTACTGGAAGTGTATGCATGTGGATGAGGGGAAAATCAGGCTGGTCTCTGATGTTCCCTAAGGTCAAATAGCCTGACTGAATACACTATTAAGGTTCATATGTGATTAATGAACCCTTGGGCAAAGTACCAGAGGGAAATTAATGGCCATCAAAGTACACCCCAGCTAGGAATCAACACTTAGTCACGAGGGGAAGTGATATCATTGAGAACAATTAAAAAAGCCAACATATCAGTACAGACTCTCCTCATGGCATCTGTTCTGCTTTTCACTTTCAACCCTTCTTGACTCAACTTCTGTTTAATGTATAAGATCTGGTTCATCACAACAAGATAATCAGTATGTTGTAAGCTCAGACGAGATCATTGTCAACAGAGATTATGTTTTGTAATTATAAAAAATCCCACAGAACTGACTTTTAGTAATATACAGGATTACAAAGGGGAAGTTTAATTTAAAAGCTGTAACTGACAAAGAAACCATCTCTTTCGCTGTGTACATGAGTTTGCAACACACCCTGCTTTCTTTGATGGAACAGCATATAATAAACACCATGGGCCCAACTTTGCCTAACCTCTTTTTTCGGGGTTACCTTAAGTGCGGCGACTTTGCGCGCTGGAAATGGCGCCGGAAAAAAGAGGCCCCATCCTGGCTGCTCTTCTGAGTCCCCGGAGTCCCAGCGTGGCGTGCATTCTGAAGTGGAGTGGGGGCGGAGCAACAGGCCAGCGCCGAAAACAGTGCCGGCACCTGCGCTCATGCTCCTGCCCTCCCAGTGTGTCCTGTGGGCTGTGAGCAGGACCCGATGCTCGCAGCCCCTATCCCCGGCCGAAGGGACGCCCCGATCTCACCGCAACCTACCCGGCCGAGTGGCCTCCCGCACCGGTCGGCCGGCCCACTGAGATCCCGGGCAAGGTAGGTCCTCTCCAGTTTCCTTCCCTCCCCTATTTATTTTTTATTTATTGGCTGTGCTTGAGAGTTTTGATTGTGGGGGGCGGGGGGGTGGGTGAGGAGGGAAAGAGTGTTTGGGGGGGGTGCGGGGGAGAAGAGTGTTTCGTATACCAGCATCTCTCTCTCTCTCTCTCTCTCTCTTTCTGGCTACTCCCCACCCCCCGGTGACATTGCGGCCAGCAGCTCGCATTTCTCCGGTCGCTCTGGGTAGCGGCCCCACCCCCACCCCCCGGTGACATCGTGGTAGGATATACGTCATTTTTATTAGTATTTTAATTGTTTGAGCTTTTCCTTGCAATATTTGGTGCTTGGTTGTTGAGGTCCTCTCCAGTTCCCTTCCCTCCCCGATCCCTGCTCTAATGTCTGCCGAATGTGCGCTGCTTTTTCTTCACTACCCTCAAGGTTTTTCAGAGCTGGCCACATACGCTGACCTAAGTTGATTTGGAGTAAGTTTTTGCTGGCCAAAGTGGCTTAAATGGCCAAAACTGGCGTAAGTGTCTGGGCATGCCCCCTTTTGAAAAATAAATTGACCTAAAAAAAACTGTATTTAACTGACTTACTCTGGAGCAAATACTTTGGGGAAAATGGCATTTTTTAACTTATGCCAGAAAAAAAACTTACCGGTACTCCAAAAAAATTGATGCAAGTCATGACCAAAGTTGGGCCCCATGATTTGGGATGGACAATGAACTGGAAAACTCATATCGCTTCTTGTAACTGCTCAACTGAACCGACCAGTATTCAAGGTTTGGCTTAACCTTCAAAATGGGGCAGAAATCCCGGCCTCCTCAGGTCCGTACGGAGTGTGTACGGACCCGGGAAGGCATTGCAAAAGTCGGTTTTCAGCGCGCAATGCGCATGCACTGAAAACCAGCTTTTCCGATCAGTCAAACTATGGCTTGACAGATCTTCCTTATCCCCACAGTCAGGACATTAGCAAGGGCAAGATTGCACAATTTGCCTATCTCTTGCCCAGCTAATGTCCTGAAAACTCTTGCGCCTGATAGAAGCAGGCGCATAGCCTACTTTTGAAATTTCAACACAAGGACCTCAGAATAATTGTCTTCAGTGATAAAATAAGCAAAGTCAGGCACAAACTATGAAGTTGTTTCATGTTTGTGGGACATTGCTGTGCACAATTAGCTGCTGTGCATCCCTACATTGCAGCAATGCTTTAAAACTACTTTATTGGCTGTGAAGCACTTTGGAACATCCTGATGTCATGAAAGACGCTATATAAAAATGCATTTTTTTTCATAACCACATCATCCCAGTACCAACATGTTGTACAAATAAGCTTTAACAGAAAACAAGGAAAAAGATAATGCAGCCGAAGAACTCTTAGGCCCACAAGAGTTCAATACAAATCATTCATTATGATGCACTGAAGAGTTAAATTTGTTCCTGGATTGAAAGGCCCCCTTTCAGCCACTTGCTGTTAGAATGTTAATCTGGCTAAAACCATTCAGCTTGCCTCATTATATAAATCAATCATCATGTGTTTGCATTTCAAAGAGGTGCTTGTTAGTTCAATCAGTGTAAATGAGATATCCTTGGCTACCCCCTGCAGCTATGGGTATACACAGCAACAAAGAAAAGCATACAGAGAGACTATGGGCATTGTTCTTTTAAACACTCTTCAATTCAGTGGATTCTGTAATGTCCACATGCGGTGATAGTGATTTGCTTTACAATGGAATCATCATCATCATAGGCAGTCCCTCGGAGTCAAGGGTGACTTGCTTTCACTCTAAAAGTGAGTTCTCAGGTGACTGAGGAGTCCAATGCGGGAACTACAGTCTGTCACAGGTGGGACAGACAGTGGTTGCAGGAAAGAGCCTGGGGTGACGCACGCTCCTTCTACTGTCTACGCTTGGTTTCTGCTTGTTCTCGGCGATGGGACTCGAGGTATTCAGCGCCCTCCCAGATGCTCTTCCTCCACTTTGGTCAGTCATGGGCCAGGGATTCCCAGGAGTCAGTGGGGATGTTGCACTTTATCAAGGAGGCTTTGAGGGTGTCCTTGAAGCATCTCCTCTGCCCACCTGGGCCTCGCTTGCCGTATCGAAGCTCCACATAGAGCGCTTGGTTTGGGAGTCTCGTGTCGAGCATGCAGATGATGTGGCCCACTCAACGAAGCTGGTCGAGCGTGGTCAATCACACATACTTTGAATACATGAACTCAAAGTGGACATGAGAGGTTCCCATTTTCTGTACAAAGATAACGGAGGACTTCTGATACAGTTTTAATTCTGGGTCACTGATCTCAGCTCCTCATTGCAAGTACCTTTACTTTAGTTCCTCAACATGTGACATTTAGAATGTTATGGAGTAAGCATGGAGGAAGTGAGAATATGCACATCACATAAATACCGTGCATAAGAACTGTTTGCTTCACAAGAATTGCTTTCCTCTCTTAAGAGTTTGCTTAACCATTCATCTCATGAGCAAAATGTAGTCACTATACATGATTCCCCTTTGTTTTGATTCAGTCTGCTTTGCCTACAAACAAATCAAAACTAAGGGGATGAACAAGTGCCAACTTTAGCCCAGGGCTGAACGCCAAAGCCTATACCAAGATAAGAAGATAGCAATTATTAGAAGTAAAAGGACCAATGTCCACTTAGTTCGTCTCCTATCATCCTGTAGTCGCATAAAACATTAACTCTGTTTCTCTCTCCACAGATGCTGCCTGACCTGCTGAGTATTTCCAACATTTTCTGTTTTTATTTCAGATTTCCAGCATCCGCAGTATTTTGCTTTTGTAATCCCTATGAATTAATGTACAACAGACCCAGTAATGACATAAGGAAAACTCCAGTGGAGAGGAGCTTTGGAAACCATGGGGGTAATTTAAAATCGAGCTGAAGCCGCCTCCAGCATGTGCACTTCTGGTTTTAAGGGAGGCGGGTTGCGAGGTAAGCGAGGTAACTTGTTCTCCAGAGGTGAGCCATTATTCAAATATGCTAATGTGGCTGCTTGCCTCAAATTTTAACAGCCTTTCAGATTTAAAGGCTGCAGGCCAGGTTTCCCAGGGCTCGGGAAACCCACTGGCTGAATGGAGGCGAGATTAGCCGGATGCATCAGGTAAGTGCTTTCCCCCGGACCCTCAAGCAATCCTGGTTCCCAACCATCGCTCCAATCTCCCCTTTGACCCGCAATCACCTTCCCAACATAAGCTCTAATCCATGCTCTATTCTTCCCCCAACCTACGCTCCGATCTCCTCCCTGACCCACGCTCTGTTCTCCCCACGACCCACGATCTCCCGCCCTCCCTCAACCCACGCTCCGATCGTCCCCTGACTTACGATCTGATCTCCCCACCTCCCCAACCCACGATTTCGCTCCCCCCGACCCACACTCTGATCTCCCCCCGACCTCCCCCCGACCCATGCTCTGCTCTCCCCCCGACCCATGATCTCCCCCCGACCCACGCTCTGATCTCCCCCCGACCCACGATCTCCCTCCCCCCCGACCCACACTCTGATCTCCCCGCGACGCACGATCTCCCACGACCCACGCTCTGATCTTCCCCCGACCCACGATCTCCCCCCGACCCATGCTCTGATCTCCCGTGACCCACGATCTCCTCCCGACCCACGATCTCCCCCCGACCCATGCTCTGATCTCCCGTGACCCACGATCTCCTCCCGACCCACGATCTCCCCCCAACCCACGATCTCCCCCGGACCCACGATCTCCTCCCGACCCACGATCTCCCCCCGACCCATGCTCTGATCTCCCGTGACCCACGATCTCCTCCCGACCCACGATCTCCCCCCAACCCACGATCTCCCCCGGACCCACGATCTCCCCCGGACCCACGATCTCCCCACGACCCACGCTCTGATCTCCCCGCGACCCACGATCTCCCCGCGACCCACGATCTGCCCCCGACCCACGATCTCCCCACGACCCACGCTCTGATCTCCCCGCGACCCACGATCTCCCCGCGACCCACGATCTGCCCCCGACCCACGATCTCACCCCGACCCACGATCTCCCCCCGACCCACAATCTTCCCGCGACCCACGATCTCCCCCCGACCCACGTTCTCCCCGCGACCCACGATCTCCCCCCCGACCCAAGATCTCCCCCCGACCCACGATCTCCTTGTGACCAACAATCTCCCCCCGACCCACACTCTGATCTCCCTGCAACCCACGCTCTGATCTCCCCCCGACCCACAATCTCCCCACGACCCACGATCTCCCCCCGACCCACGATCTCCCCGTGACCCACGATCTCCCCCCCGACCCACGATCTCCCCGTGACCCACGATCTCCCCGTGACCCACGATTTCCCCCCGACCCACGATCTCCCCCCGACCCACGATCTCCCCCCCGACCCATGATCTCCCCCGACCCTCAAACTCCCCCCGACCCACGATCTCCCCCCCAACCCACGATCTCCCCGCGACCCACGATCTCCCCCCCGACCCACGATCTCCCCCCCGACCCACGGTCTCCCCCCCGACCCACGATCTCCCCATGTCCCACGATCTCCCCCCGACCCACGATCTCCCCGCGATCCACGATCTCCCCCCCGACCCACGATCTCCCCCCGACCCTCAAACTCCCCCCGACCCATGATCTCCCCCCAACACACGATCTCCCCCCGACCCACGATCTCCTTGTGACTCACGATCTCCCCGCGACCCACGATCTCCCCCCGACCCACGATCTTCCCCCGACCCACGCTCTCCCCCCGACCCACGCTCTCCCCCCGACCCACGCTCTGATTTCCCCCCGACCAACGATCTCCCCCCGACACAAGCTCTGATCTCCCCCGACCCACGATCTCCCCCCGACCCACGATCTCCCTGCAACCCACGCTCTGATCTCCCCCCGACCCACGATCTCCCCACGACCCACGATCTCCCCACGACCCACGCTCTGATCTCCCCATGACCCATGATCTCCCCACGACCCACGATCTCCCCCGACCCACGCTCTGATCTCCCCGCGATCCACGATCTCCCCACGACCCATGCTCTGATCTCCCCACGACCTACGATCTCCCCCCGACCCACGATCTCCCCACGACCCACGCTCTGATCTCCCCCCGACCCACGATCTCCCCACGACCCACGATCTCCCCACGACCCACGCTCTGATCTCCCCCCGACCCACGATCTCCCCACGACCCACGATCTCCCCACGACCCATGCTCTGATCTCCCCGCGATCCACGATCTCCCCATGACCCATGCTCTGATCTCCCCGCGACCTACGATCTCCCCCCGACCCACGATCTCCCCGTGACCCACGACCTCCCCGCGACCCACGATCTCCCCATGACTCACGGTCTCCCCCCGACCCACGATCTCCCCCCGACCCTCAAACTCCCCCCGACCCACGATCTCCCCGTGACCCACGATCTCCCCCGACCCACGATCTCCCCGCGACCCACGATCTCCCCCCCGACCCACGATCTCCCCCCGACCCTCAAACACCCCACAATCTCCCCCCCGACACACGATCTCCCCCGACCCATGATCTCCCCGCGACCCACGATCTCCCCCCGACCCACGATCTCCCCCCGACCTCCCCCCGACCCACGCTCTCCCTCCAACCCACGCTCTCCCCCCAACCCACGCTCTGATCTCCCCCCAACCCACGCTCTGATCTCCCCCCAACACACAATCTCCCCCCGACACACGCTCTGATCTCCCCCGACCCACGATCTCCCGGACACACGATCTCCCCCCGACCCTCAATCTCCCCCCGACCCACGATCTCCCCCCCGACCCACGATCTCCCCCCCGACCCACGATCTCCCCGTGACCCACGATCTCCCCCGACCCACGATCTCCCCACGACCCACGATCTCCCCCCCGACCCACGATCTCCCCCCCGACCCTCAAACTCCCCACAATCTCCCCCCCGACACACGATCTCCCCCCGACCCACGATCTCCTTGTGACCCACGATCTCCCCCCGACCCACGATCTCCCCGCGGATCTCCCCCCGACCCACGCTCTCCCCCCAACCCACGCTCTCCCCCCAACCCACGCTCTGATCTCCCCCCAACACACAATCTCCCCCCGACACACTGTCTGATCTCCCCCGACCCACGATCTCCCCCGACACACGATCTCCCCCCGACACACGATCTCCCCCCGACCCTCAAACTCCCCCCGACCCACGATCTCCCCGCGACCAACGATCTCCCCGTGACCCACGATCTCCCCCGACCCACGATCTCCCCGCGACCCACGATCTCCCCCCCGACCCACGATCTCCCCCCGACCCTCAAACTCCCCACAATCTCCCCCCCCCGACACACGATCTCCCCCCGACCCACGATCTCCTTGTGACCCACGATCTCCCCCCGACCCACGATCTCCCCCCGACCCACGATCTCCCCGCGGATCTCCCCCCGACCCACGCTCTCCCCCCAACCCATGCTCTCCCCCCAACCCACGCTCTGATCTCCCCCCGACCCACGCTCTCCCCCCAACCCATGCTCTCCCCCCAACCCACGCTCTGATCTCCCCCCAACACACAATTTCCCCCCGACACACGCTCTGATCTCCCCCGACCCACGATCTCCCCCGACCCACGATCTCCCCCCGACCCATGCTCTGATCTCCCCGTGACCCACGATCTCCTCCCGACCCACGATCTCCCCCCAACCCACGATCTCCCCCGGACCCACGATCTCCCCCGGACCCACGATCTCCCCACGACCCACGCTCTGATCTCCCCGCGACCCACGATCTCCCCGCGACCCACGATCTGCACCCGACCCACGATCTCCCCCCGACCCACGATCTCCCGCGACCCATGATCTCCCCCCGACCCACGATCTCCCCCCGACCCACGATCTCCCCCCGACCCAAGATCTCCCCCCGACCCACGATCTCCTTGTGACCCACAATCTCCCCCCGACCCACACTCTGATCTCCCTGCAACCCACGCTCTGATCTCCCCCCGACCCACGATCTCCCCACGACCCACAATCTCCCCCCGACCCACGATCTCCCCCCGACCCACGATCTCCCCACGACCCACGCTCTGATCTCCCCACGACCCACGATCTCCCCGTGACCCACGATCTCCCCCCGACCCACGATCTCCCCCCCGACCCACGGTCTCCCCCGACCCCCAAACTCCCCCCGACCCACGATCTCCCCCCCAACCCACGATCTCCCCGTGACCCACGATCTCCCCCCGACCCACGCTCTCCCCCCGACCCACGCTCTCCCCCCGACCCACGCTCTCCTTGTGACCCACGCTCTCCCCCCGACCCACGCTCTCCTTGTGACCCACGCTCTCCCCCCGACCCACGCTCTCCCCCCCCGACCCACGCTCTCCCCCCGACCCACGCTCTCCCCCCGACCCACGCTCTCCCCCCGACCCACGCTCTCCTTGTGACCCACGCTCTCCTTGTGACCCACGCTCTCCTTGTGACCCACGCTCTCCCCCCGACCCACGCTCTCCCCCCGACCCACGCTCTCCCCCCGACCCACGCTCTCCCCCCGACCCACGCTCTCCCCCCGACCCACGCTCTCCCCCCGACCCACGCTCTCCCCCGACCCACGCTCTCCCCCGACCCACGCTCTGATTTCCCCCCGACCAACGATCTCCCCCCGACACAAGCTCTGATCTCCCCCCGACCCACGATCTCCCCCCGACCAACGATCTCCCCCCGACACAAGCTCTGATCTCCCCCCGACCCACGATCTCCCCCCGACCAACGATCTCCCCCCGACACAAGCTCTGATCTCCCCCCGACCCACGATCTCCCCCCGACACACGCTCTGATCTCCCCCCGACCCACGATCTCCCCCCGACCCACGATCTCCCCCCGACCCACGATCTCCCCCCGACCCACGATCTCCCCCCGACACAAGCTCTGATCTCCCCCCGACCCACGATCTCCCCCCGACCCACGCTGTGATCTCCCCCCGACCCACGATCTCCCCCCGACCCACGCTGTGATCTCCCACGACCCACGATCTCCTTGTGACCCACAATCTCCCCCCGACCCACACTCTGATCTCCCTGCAACCCACGCTCTGATCTCCCCCGACCCACGATCTCCCCACGACCCACGATCTCCCCATGGCCCATGCTCTGATCTCCCCACGATCCACGATCTCCCCACGACCCATGCTCTGATCTCCCCGCGACCTACGATCTCCCCCCGACCCACGATCTCCCCGTGACCCACGACCTCCCCGCGACCCACGATCTCCCCATGACTCACGATCTCCTCCCCGACCCACGATCTCCCCCCGACCCACGATCTCCCCCCGACCCACGACCTCCCCCCGACCCACGATCTCCCCCCCGACCCACGATCTCCCCCCCGACCCACGATCTCCCCCCCGACCCACGATCTCCCCCGACCCACGATCTCCCCGCGACCCACGATCTCCCCCCCGACACACGATCTCCCCCCGACCCACGATCTCCCCCCGACCCACGATCTCCCCCCGACCCACGATCTCCCCCCGACCCACGATCTCCCCCCGACCCACGATCTCCCCCCCGACCCACGATCTCCCCCCGACCCACGATCTCCCCCCGACCCACGATCTCCCCCCGACCCACGATCTCCCCCCGACCCACGATCTCCCCCCGACCCACGATCTCCCCCCGACCCACGATCTCCCCCCGACCCACGATCTCCCCCCGACCCACTATCTCCCCCCGACACACAATCTCCCCCCGACACACAATCTCCCCCCGACACACGCTCTGATCTCCCCCGACCCACGATCTCCCCCGACACACGATCTCCCCCCGACACACGATCTCCCCCCGACCCTCAAACTTCCCCCGACCCACGATCTCCCCCCCGACCCACGATCTCCCCGCGACCCACGATCTCCCCCGACCCACGATCTCCCCGCGACCCACGATCTCCCCCCCCGACCCACGATCTCCCCCCGACCCTCAAACTCCCCACAATCTCCCCCCCCGACACACGATCTCCCCCCGACCCACGATCTCCTTGTGACCCACGATCTCCCCTCGACCCACGATCTCCCCGCGGATCTCCCCCCGACCCACGCTCTCCCCCCAACCCACGCTCTCCCCCCAACCCACGCTCTGATCTCCCCCCAACACACAATTTCCCCCCGACACACGCTCTGATCTCCCCCGACCCACGATCTCCCCCGACACACGATCTCCCCCCGACACACGATCTCCCCCCGACCCACGATCTCCCCCCGACCCACGATCTCCCCCCAACCCACGATCTCCTTGTGACCCACGATCTCCCCCCCGACCCACGCTCTGATCTCCCCCCGACCCACGCTCTGATCTCCCCCCGACCCACGCTCTGATCTCCCCCCGACCCACGCTCTGATCTCCCCGTGACCCACGATCTCCCCACGACCCACAATCTCCCCATGACCCACGATCTCCCCCCGACCCACGATCTCCCCCTGACCCACGATCTCCGCCTGACCCACGATCTCCCTGTGACCCACGATCTCCCTGTGACCCACGATCTCCCCCCGACCTACGATCTCCGTGACCCACGATCTCCCCCCGACCCACGCTCTGATTTCCCCACGACCCACGATCTCCCCCCGACCCACGCTCTGATCTCTCTGCGACCCACGGTCTGATCTCCCCGTGTGACACGATCTCCCCATGACCCACGATCTCCCCATGACCCACGATCTCCCCTCGACCCACGCTCTGATCTCCCTGCAACCCACGCTCTGATCTCCCCGTGTGACATGATCTCCCCATGACCCACGATCTCCCCGCGTCCCACGTTCTGATCTCCCCGTGACTCATGATCTCCCCCTGACCCACACTCTGATCTCCCTGCAATCCACGCTCTGATCTCCCCATGACCCACAATCTCCCCGTGACCCACGATCTCTCCGTGACCCACGATCTTCCCGTGACACACGATCTCCCCCCGACCCACGATCTCCCTCTCCGACACACCCTTCGATCTGCCCCGATCATTTGCCTCCTCCTCCCCCCAGCCCTCCTGATCTACAGCCTCCCTCCTGCAGCCTCCCGATCATGGGCCTCCTCCCTCCAGCCCCCCTGATCATGGGCCTCCTCCCTCCAGCCTTCCCGATCATGGGCCTCCTCCCTCCAGCCCTCCCGATCATGGGCCTCCTCCCTCCAGCCCTCCCGATCATGGGCCTCCTCCCTCCAGCCCTCCCGATCATGGGCCTCCTCCCTCCAGCCCTCCCGATCATGGGCCTCCTCCTTCCAGCCCTCCCGATCATGGACCTCCTCCCCCCCCACCCCTTAGTTCTCCCGGCTACCAGCCAGGCTGACTAACCGGCTGGCTGTTGCATGAGAAGTCCTACAAGATGCAAATGCGGCCCTGCCATTAGGATCGGCAGGACCTCCACGTCACTGGGCTTACTAAGTTCTTCAACTCATTTCGGCCTCACCGCACCCGCCCCACCTCCACGTAAATATCGAGGCCATTGTTTCCACAGGTTATTTTGAACTTACTCCCCTTCAAGAACAGGTCATGTTCTCTGGTTCTACGGTTCTGAAATAGCTTGTCATAATCTACATTATTTAGTCACTTTAGAATCCTAAAAACAGCAATCTTATCAGATCTCAACCTTCTCTTTTCCAGTGAGAACATATCCAATTTACATAATCGCTCTTCATAACCAATCCCTGCACCCCTACATCAATCTAGTTGCTCTCTTCAGTGTCCTTTCAATAGCTGCAACATCCTTTATGTACTGTGGCGACCAGGGCTGTACACTATTGGTCACACCAAGATTTATAAAGTGGCAGGATTACCTCACTATTTCCATTCACTATTGACCCTTTAATACATCCCAACATCTGATTTAATGTACTCACTGCTGCCAAGCATTGTTGCTATAGCTTCAATTTATTTTTTATATCATTCCTGGGATGTGGGCGTCGCTGGTAAGGCCAGCATTTATTGCCCATCCCTAATCGCCCTTGAGAAGGTGCTACCTTCTTGAATTGCTACAATCTGTGTGGTGAAGGTACTCCCACTGTGCTGTTTATTGACCCAGGGTCCATTTTTTCTGCTGCAAATATAGCTGTCCTTCCCATTAACAAACATAATCACCTATAATTGTTAGAATCTTGCAATGATGCTGCAATATCAGCTATATTTAGCAAGCTGTTTTATTAATTGTTATCTTCATTGCACATATGTAATATTGAACCTTTCTTCTGTGCACTTTACTGCTTTTACTCCACCTTATGACTCCTTAACCATCAATTCTCCTTAATAGTCAGGGCAGAAAAAACTTGCAGAAAAAAAGCAAATAGTAAACTGTGATTCAAATTGGGCCATTTCCGATTAATTAATTTGACCCAATCACTTCAACTTTGGCTTTTGATATCAAAGACCCCATCTTTGCCACCAGGTTTAACTTCTCAAGTGCAACTTCTTCCAGCTAACCATTGGAAAGTCTAAAGCCATCGTGGGAGAAACTGGCTAACAGCCGAAACGGGCCTGGGGATCACGTTATGCGATTAACCCACACCGATTCATTGCAATGCAGGCAGCACAGTAAATTGGTGCTGCCTGCTGCTTTACATGATTGCTACATGCAGCCACGCTGTTGATTGCCTGCGTGCATCAGCAGAGGGCCTGATATCGCAAGAAGCTAGCAATACTTAAAGGCAGCCTGCACCTCTTAAATGGGCGGTGTATTATGGCTGCAAGAAGTAGTGAGAATCATTTGCAAACTGAATCTGTGTTCATACTTTGAGTAATGGCTGAACATGCGAGATAGCGTGCACCAAGGTTTTCAGATGTTGCACTGGAAGTCTTGGTGGAACAAGTGGAAAGAAGGAGAAATATCTGTATCCGCAAGGGGGCAGAAGGCCCTCCAGACAGATGCTCAGGAGTCAGTGAAAAGAAGCAATGGTGGAAGTCAATGCCAGAAGTGTTGCTGAAGTTTTTTTGGAGCTTTCCTATACTTGGTTAAAATTTGAATAGTCTACAGGGAGTGGTCTGACTGGTGCTGAAGTACTTTTTTATTGATTTAAAAGGTTTTGCTGAAGCAAGTGCTTCTAGCTGGTAGGGCTTTCTCTGGGAATTGAGCATGACTGGGAGAATGAAGAGACGCCATGCAGAGCAGGACAAGCTGACAGAAGAGGGAGGAGGAGGAGGAGGGGGAAAAGGGCTCAACAGGAGGCCATACCCGCCACAGGTCTTTAGGAAGCAATTCTCTTACCTCAACGTCAGCGAGCACTAATGCTGGAGACGTCTTCACGTCACAAAAAAGGCTGAGACTGAAATCTGCCAACTGCCGCAGCTACAACTGCAACCTCAAAGTAGGGCAAGGACAGCATTGCCTGTAGCTGTCATTGTGACTGTAGTTTTTAACTTTTATGCATCTGGCTCTTTCCAGGCTGCTGCTAGAGATATATGCAACATCTCGCAGTCTGCAGTGCACTGTTGCATAAGGGAGGTCACTGAGGCTCTCTATACACAGAGAGAAAGCTTCATCTCATTCCCTCTTGCCAGAGACAAGTAGGCGGAGTGAGCACAAGGATTTGCACTGATTGCTGGCATTCCATTAACTGCATGCACATTGCCTTGCAAATGCCGAATGTGAACTCGGCCATTTTCATGAGCCGAAAGGGACACCTAGAGTAGAGTGCACAGTTTTGGTCTCCTTATCACTAGATTGACTCCTATGAGGAGAGATTGAGTAGATTGGGCCTATACTCTCTAGAGTTTAGAAGAATGCGAGGTGATCTCATTGAAACATACTTTGCACTTGTTATAAAGTTCTGGAGAGACTACTACTCCACATTCTAGCCCCTATCATCGAGCCAGCAGGCGTCCGGAGCGGCCGTAACTGCTGAGACTAAGTGGTAGCTTTAACAACACAAATCGAAGCAGGCTTCCATCACCACTCAAAACCGCCGTAGCACTCGTGGACCCGTCAGCAGCGTATGACACAGTATGGAAGCATGGACCTGCTTTTCAAGCTCTCCATTATTTTACCCTGCAGAACAACAATCCATCTTCTCAACTTCATGCCTAGCAACCAATGCTTCTGTGTGTACTCTGGCATCCAGAAGAGCAGATATAGGACATTGAACAACGAACTCCCACAGGGTTCTGTCCTGGCATCCATGTTATTCAACGTTTACAACAGTGATCTGCCTGAAACAAAGTCCCACAAGTTCGTATACGCTGATGACATTGCCTTGGCCACACAAAACACAAATCTGTCCATCACCGAAGAAACCCTGACCAGTGATTTACAGAGGATAGAGGCTTACTTCCACCGATGGCGACTCCTGTCATGCCCGCAAAAGATTGTCACCTTGACATTTCACCTCAACATCTATCAAGCAAACTAAGCTTTGAAAGTCTCCTTTTGCAGCACAGAGGTAAACCATACTTTAAAAAAAAAACCCTCCTGTTTAGGAGTCACGCTTGATCTCACCTTGTCATACAGACAACATCTCCAGAACCTTGGGAAGAAACTAAAGAGTAGGGTCAACCTGATCCAGAAAGTCACTGGATCCACATGGGGAGCAGACGCGCAAACCATCCGTACAGCACCACTCGCCCTGATGCACTCTACAGTAGAGTACTGCTCTCCGGCTATCAAGTCCAAATGTCAAATCCATTGATGTCCAGCTGAATTCTACTATGAAAATTATCACCGGTATGCTTTTATCGACACTAATACCTTGGTTCCCCGTGCTTGCAAACATCGCACCACCACACCTACACCGCGAATATGCAGTCTCCAGGGAATACAACCACTACACCAGCAAAGACATGCCAATCCAGGCTGACTTGAACAACCTACCACTAACCCGTCTCAAATCTAGGCGGCCATTTTGGACTGTCGCCAAAGCTCTTCAGTGATCTCTCTCAGCCTTGATGACCGATGGCGAAATGCCTGGAAGAACTGCAAATACGGAATGGATTCCTTATAAAGGACCCCATAAAGTACAACCTGTAGGATCAAACTTTCCTCGCAAACAGTGGACAACCATCAACTGCCTCAGAACTGGTCATGGTAGATACTGCCACCTTCTTCATAGATGGATGATAAAGCATCCCCATCATGCGACTGTGAAGCTCCTGATCGGACCCTGGAGCACATCATGGAGCAGTGCCCTCGGAGAAAGTTTGCAGGCAGCCTGCGGGATATCCATTCTGTTACACCAGAAGCTTTGGCCTGGATATCCAACCTGGATATTGGCATTTGATTTGCTTTGCTACTACCACACGAAAGAAGAAGAAGATTGAAACATATAAGATTCTGAGGAGGATTGACAGTGTAGATACTGAGAGGTTGTTTCCCCTGGCTGGAGAGTCTGACATAGTCTCAGGATAAGGGGTCGACCATTTAAGACTGAGATGAGGAGAAATTTCTTCATCAGAAAGGTTGTGAATCTTTGGAATTCTCTACCCCAAAGGACTGTGGATGCTGAATCGTTGAGTATATTCAAGGCTGAGATATAGATTTTTGGAATCTAGGGGAATCAAGGGATATGGAGATTGGGTGGGAAATTGGAATTGAGGTTGAAGGTCAGCCATAATCTTATTGAATGACGGAGCAGGCTCAAGGGGCCGTACGGCCGATTCCTGCTTCTAATTCTTATGTTCTTCTCCAAGTGAAGATAATGCATCAAGCCATCATTTAAGTATAGGATCAGTATTTTTGCTGAAGAAACCAGTAGGCACATTGCAGTGGGCGGTTACCTTATTTATGCATTGCCAATATGGCTGTGAGTCTGCATGCATCAGAAACTATACCAGTCACATTCATGTATTGATGTATTTTCTGTAAAGAAACCTTTCTGATTACCTTTTTAAATGTCTTTTGTTTTTTATATATGTTCCAGTCTTCCTCCTTCTTTAAACAAGAAAAGGCATGCAGAGAGGGGCATTTTCTGTATAAAGTACCCCTCCAGTGCACAGGAAGTGAAACTCCACTACATTTAATTTCATTCCATTATAACAGAATAAAGCTGCTAAAAAGGCATACCGGATTCTTGGGTTTATAAAGAGAGGCAGAGAGTACAAAAGCAAAGAAGTTATGCTAAAGCTTTATAAAACACTGGTTAGGCCTCAGCTGGAGTAATGTGGCCAATTCTGGGCAACACAATTTAAGAAGGATCTAAAAGCGATGGAGAGGGTGTTGAGGATATTTACTAGAATGGTACCAGGGATGAGGGACTTAAGTTATTTGGAGAGAGTGGAGAAACTGAGATTGTTATCCTTAGAGCAGAGAAGGTTAAGGGGAGACTTAATAGTGGTGTTCAAAATTATGAAGGGTTTTGATAGAGTAAATAAGGAGAAACTGTTTCCACTGGTAGGAGGGTTGGTAATCAGAGGATACAGATTTAGGGTAATTGGCAAAAGAACCAAAGGGAAGGTCAGGAGAATGTTTTTTTACATAGCAATTTATTATGATCTGGAATCCACTGCCTGAAAGGGTGGTGGAATCAGATTCAATAGAACTTTCAAAACAGAATTAGATATATACTTGAAAAGCAAAAAATTTGCAAGGCTATCAGGAAAGAGCAGAATAATGGGACTAATTGGTCAGCTCTTTTAAAGAGCCGGCATCGCCACAATGGGCCAAATGGTCTCCTTCGGTGCTGTAAGATTCTATAATTCTATCAATGGGCTCAAAATTGCCCCAGGAGTTGCTCTGCTTTTTTTGGAGCAACTTGATTTTTCTGGAGTATCTTAAAAATCCCCATTTTGCACATTCAATTTGCGCCAGTGTAAGTGAGTCAGTTAGGATTTTTTTAGTTTTGTTTAGTTTTTTAGTTACCAGCCATCTACGCCCATTTTGGCCATTTAGGCCACTTTGGATAACTAATAGTTACTCCAAACTAACTTAGGCCAGCGTATGCGGCCACTTGTGGCCGCACAGAAAACCTTTGCGGAGAGTTAAGAAATCAGCGTAGATAGGTACATCGGAGGCCAGCAGAACTTAATGACTTGACTAAAGAATATGAATAGGATCAAACAGCTATACAGGACATCATATGACAAACTTCGCAAAGTTAATTTACAATACAACAGAAGCATTCATGGAAGCTTAAATTACAAAAATAAAAGTAGTAAAGAGACAAAACATATTTACATAATTTTTTCAAAATATCCAAATAAAAAATAGAAGTACCTCCTGCTCATAATTCTTAAGTTCTTATGTTCTCTCAGCCGCCTAAGCTCACCTACCATCAGCCCGCCCCTTACAAACAACCCTACCCCCATGGGGTCGGTGATCAAACCCACCTTGTGGTTTGGAACTCCCCCCCCCCCCCGGGATCAAAACTCCACCCGTCCCCCCCGCACCAACCTACTTGTTGTGACCTTCTAGCCTGGGAAGGCAACGGGCCGGCCTGTGCAGCAGGCCACTCGGCCTGGGATAGGGGGGGGACGCATCGGGTCCCCCGCTGCAGCACGCACACAGAGGCTGGGGGCAGGGGCTACTGCACGTACGCGCACACTCCAATGCGCATGTGCAGATTTGCCGGCATTGTTTCTGGTGCAGGGCCCTAGCTCCGCCTCCCAATCGACCGGCCACGCCGCGCTAAGCCCCGGGAGAGGCAACACAACGGCCAGAATCGGGGGGAGATTTTTTTCGGCGCCATTTTCAGCCCACAAAGTCGGCGCATCTCTGGTGAGTGCGCCGAAAAAAGGGGTGGGCCAAATTTGAGCCCAATAGTAATGAAATGAAACTTGTCAAGGCCTTGCACCTTCGAAATTATCAGCTCTAGGTAATCTAATTGACAGGTTAGGCGAAAGGGAAAGGGAGAACAAAAAAGGCATTCAGTGTCTCATCGCTCCAGAATAATAGCATGCAATCCATGGCCCACAGCCTAAATCTAGTCCACCCACACTGAAAGTCTCTTTTTAAATTCCTATTTTATTTCTTCCTTTCACTAATCTTCTTGGTTTTCCTTGCATGTCATTCCCTAGAGAAACCTCTTGCCAAATTTCTGTGAATGTCATTTTGCTGTCGGTCATTGGTTGGCATTTAAAACTATTCCCCAATGACTTGCAATATAATTTTCTCTTCCTACTTCTGGTTATTGCTGAGAGTATCAGATCTCTCCATGTCAGTTTAGTGATCTAGCATAACTACAGTGATGACATTGATTTGCACTTTCTGTATGTCCAGGACCAGCACTACAGATTATTCAAACCAGAAATGAATTCAGAACTATTGATTCTAATGGGAAACGGCCTTTGTTTTGGCTTTTTAACCACATGTTGCCTTGATTTTCCGAATTACTTTTTGTCATTGCTGTTTTGCTAAAGAAAAAACGAAGAAACAAAAACTTGTATTACTTATTGCTGAGTGCAGCACTGAGACCAAACAATCCTGGTCAGTCAACAATTTAGAGATAAATTATGTCAGCTTTTGGACATAGTGACATTGGGCATGGTTTGTTTCATCTTCACTAGCCACTTTCTTCCATGGATACTTGGTAAAGGTAAGAAGTAATGTGAAGTCAGGTTGGGCTTATTTCACCAATGTAAGTATGGCAGGAAACACAAAATTTTACTGTGAAATGAAGCTATTGTCAACAATGTTTATACATATGAGGATAGATTTCCTAAGTTTTCTCCTGTGGTGAGATGCCTGACCAGCTGCAAGAGCAGATCATAAATCATGAGCAGTGTACCCAACACTTTTCAATCTGTCCTTGTAGCAGGACAGGTATCTCGCCATGGAAAAATCTCCCCTATGGTTTCCTGCAGAATTTAGTCTAGTGATTTGATACTCTTGACGATAAAGATTGATGACAGCTATGTGGGTGTCACACGCTGATAATTCCAGTTGAATAACAGTGCAACCAGAACAAAACAAACCCAAGGACGTCATTAACTGTACTCTTCATGCAAAGAAAGCAAACTCTATACTTGTTCAACATCACTGTACTGGACATACAGTGATTTCTGTAATACTATCTGAGGGAGACATTTAAAATTGTACTATTATAGGGTGTGTCACAGAAAGGATAATTAAGGAGTTACAAGCAGCACATTACATTAGAAACCATGGAACGAATTAGAGACAGCATTCAGTGAAGTATGGGAATTGCTGACCTTCAGAAACTCAGCATATTCGGAGCAATATTTTAAAAGGCTAGGGACAATGCAGATAAGTTTAGTTTCTAGAACACCTAGAAACAGCCCACATTGAAACTCTGCTATGTTGGCTACTTGAAGGAAGTTAATTCAGTCTGTCCCCTCTCTATTTTTCAGTAGTTTAAAATGCTTTAAGTGAAAAAAATGTATTACTGTGCAAAGTTGTTTGAAATTATCTCATCACATTGCAGAATCAACATCACATGAACAAGTGACAGACTTAGAAATTTTCTATAAGAAGCCTAGGTCCATTTAATTTGGTGCTGTAGTGAAGTGAGCATTTGATGTATTTTCTCATAATAAACACGGCAAGGTACTTCCATGGGTTAATTTTTTTTAAATAAGTGTCAGCTTGGCTCAGTACAGTACTGAGGGAATGCGGCATTGTTGCAGGTGCCATCATTTGGATGAGACGTTAAACTGGGGCTCTGTCTGCCTAATCAGGGATATGAAAAAGACCCCATGGCACTATTCAAAAAGAGCAGGGGATTGCTCCTGGTATACTGGCCACCATTTATCTCACAACCAACTGCACCAAAATAGATTAACTGGTCACTTATCTCATTACTGTTTGTGGGATCTTGCTGTGCATACTTTGGCTGCTGTGTTTGCGTAACAACATAAGAATAACTACAGTTAAATGTGAAAGGTGCTGTATAAATGGAAGTTATTTCTTTAATACAGATAAGTATAGTTCAAAGCTATAATGATTTCAATGGAAACTAAAATGGGCAGTAGATTCAATCCTGTCAGTTTCCTGCTGGTCGGATTAGGCTAAAATTACTCCTATAATGTTTAAGGTGCATTGGATAGCAGTGAGTGTAGATAAATGGGAAAAAAATGTCTGAATCAAGCCAAAGCCAAACCCATTTCCTGAAAATGATGTTATGTGCACCAAGGCAGAGGTTGGAGCAGGCTGCACACACCCTCTCAGCAGTAGTTGTTGCATGACTCAGAGAGACATGTGAATGAGAAGAAGAATGACTGTCAAAAAAGTTCAAACACTGACAACAACAACTGACTCTTAGGGCAAGTAATTTTTGAATTGCTTTTCACTGCCTCTGGGACTTTTTGTAATGCAAAATTACAGTAATTGGGCAGCAAATCATGCGGTAAGAGTAGAAATTCATAGGATGCCGCAGCATGTTAAATCATTTGCCTCAACATGAACATCTCAGATGTGGTGTCAAGTTTCTGCTTCTTTCATTAAGGATTTTTTTTGTCACAAGATACATTTTGGTAGGTGAAACGAGGAGAGGCAATAGAAACTAAAGGGTACAATCCTAAAGTGGGTGCTTGGGCCCCAGCTATTCACAATCTATATCAATGATTTGGATGAAGGTCCAAGTTTGCTGATGATACAAAGCTAGGTGGGCTTGTAAGTTGTGAGGTGGATGCAAAGAGGCTTCAGGGGGATGTGGACAGGCAGTGAATGGGCAAGAACATGGCAAATGGAATATAATGTGGAGAAATATGAAGTTATCCACTTTGGTAGGAAAAATAGAAAAGCAGAGTATTTTTTAAATGGTGAGAGATTGGGAAATGTTGGTGTTCAGAGGGTCCTGGGTGTCCTTGTATACAAATCACTGAAAGTTAACATGCAGGTACACCAAGCAATTAAGAAAGCAAATGGTATGTTGGCCTTTATTACAAGAGGATTTGAGTATAAGAGTAAAGACATCTTATTGCAATTATAAAGGTCCCTGGTGTGACCACACCTGGAGTATTGTGTACAGTTTTGGTCTCCTTACCAAAGGAAGGATATACTTGCCATAGAGGGAGTGCAACAAAGATTCACCAGACTGATTCCTGGGATGGGTGGATTGTCCTATGAGGAGAGATTGAGCAGACAAGGCTTATATTCTCTAGAGTTTAGAAGAATAAGAGGTGATCTCATTGAAGCATTCAAAATTCTTACAGGGCTAAACAGGGTAGATGCAGGGAGGATGTTGCCTCTGGCTGCGAAGTCCAGAACCAGGGGTCACAATCTCAGAATAAGGGTTCAGCTATTTAGGATTGAGATGAGGAGAAACTTCTTCACTCAGAGGGTGGTGAATCTTTGGAATTCTCTACCGCAGAGGGCTGTGGAGGCTCAGTCTTTGAGTATATTCAAGACAAATCGATAGATTTTTGAATATTAAGAGAATCAACGTATATGGGGACAGTACAGGAAAGTGGAGTTGAGGTAGAAGATCAGCCATGATCTTATTGAATGGCGGAGCAGGCTTTGAGGGGCCGGATGGCCTACTCCTGAACCTAGTTCTTATGTTCTTATGAACAGATCGACCTAGTGGTAAGTGTGAACAAATCATTGAGTCACATTGAGAAAGCAGTTAAAAAAGCATATGGGATTTTGGGCTTCATAAATAGAGGCAGAGAGTACAAAAGCAAGGAAGTTATGATGAACCTTTATAAAACACTGGATCGGCCTCAACTGGAGTATTGTGTCCAATTCTGGGCATCACACTTTAGGAAGGATGTGAAGGCCTTAGAGAGGGTGCAGAAAAGATTTGTGAGAATGATTCCAGGAATGAGGGACTTCAGTTATGTGGATAGACTGGAGAAGCTGGGATTGTTCTCCTTAGTGCAAAGAAGGTAAAAATCATGATGGGTCTAGTCAGAGTAGATAGAGAGAAACTGTTCCCATTGGCGGAAGGGTCGAGAACCAGAGGACACAGATTTAAGCTGATTAGCAAAAGAACCAAAGGCGACCCGAGAAAAAACGTTTTTTACACAGCGAGTGGTTAGGATCTGAAATGCACTGCCTGAAAGGGTGGTGGAGGCAGACTCAATCGTGGCTGTCAAAAGGGAATTGGATAAGTATGTGAAGGAAAACAATTTACAGGGCTACGGGGAAAGGATGGAAGAGTGGAACTAGCTGAAGTGCTCTTGCAGAGAACCGGCACGGGCTCGACAGGCTGAATGGCCTCCTTCTGTGCTGTAACCATTCTATGATTCTATGATTCTAAGAACAAAATAACTGCTGATGCTGATATCAGGATTACAAGTGCAATACCTGTTTGGTTCTGATAGAGGGAGTGTCTCAGATCCACCATTTTGTTCTTAGCAAATGACCTGCCTCCAATTTAAATCATAGCTATGTAAAACAAATTTAGATATATGAGCATCCCAAGATGCAGTATTGTAATTTTAAAAATATTTTAATATTAGTACAATATAAAATGAGGGAGTAATTTAAATAATATATGCTTCCCCAAGTTTTCCTTCCTTTTTAATGTTTTATTTGTATGATAAAACCATTTGAAGAAATTATTCTGGAATATAATTTTGTGAAATCCACCTTCATTCCATTGTGAGATGAATTTCACAACACCAGATCAGCATACAAACCTCCCTGGACTAGATCTGAGGCCAATTGAGCATCCTTGTTACTGCCCCAACTGAGATCAACTAACTGAGCAGAGAGCAGGAATTGAACTTCAGACTAACATGATCTCGATGGCTCGGTGCCATACCAGGCAATCCGTCTACTATCTACCATTTTTTTCATAGATTTCCCCAATGGGAAAAGACCACTTTGATGGACATTATTATGGACAGGGAGTGCGCTGCCTGCCATATTGGTTATGGTGGATACACTGGCACCAAGATTGCATATCTGGGTTACTTAAACAGCAAAATAATTTATTTAAATTAGAATCCTATGCTTCTTGCAGGACCCCTGTTCAATTTTGGTACGCCTCAGCGCTTCACTCACCACGTGCTGAACTCGAAAAGCATGACGTGAAGCTAACAGGCAAGAAGAATATTTAAAGGGACTATGCAGTACTTACAGGTCAGTTTGTAACTTCTGGAAGTTTTTCAGTGCGTTTTATCACTCTGGAGAGTTCACTTTGTCTAAATAGAGCAAGATTTTCTGGTGTTGTTTCATTACGTGGCCGCCTCATAGAGAGTTTGGTTGCAGCCATGGGTGTCTGGTCGGGCTTACTTTGGGGCTGGAGAATGAAGGGAAGCAGCAAGGAAGACATAGAGAGCAGGAGCAGCTGGGACAAAAGGGAGGAGGCCATATCCACAGCGTGTACTCAGGGAGGACTTCTCCTACATTAGCTTCACTGAGGTGCAATGTCTGAGATGCCTTCGCTTCACCAAGGAGACTGTCACCGACATGCTGCAGTCACAACCCGAGCCTCGCACCCGAGCCACAGCACTGCCTGTGGCTGACAAGATCACCAGCTTTTAAGCCACGGGCTCCTTTCAGGCTGCAACAAGTGACATCTGCCACATCTCCCAATTTGCAACAAACCGATATATCAGGGAAGTCACCAATGCTCTCTATGCCTTGAAAAATATTTACATTCCCTTCCCTGTGGACACAGTGAAGCAGGACAAGAGGGCACTAGACTTCGCCAGCATGGCACGCTTTCCAAGGTACAAGGTGCCATAGACTGTATACACATTGCCTTGTATGTTCCCTATCACCAATCGAAAGAGATGCCACTCCCTCAATGTACAGTTGGTTTGAGACCACAGGCAGTGCATCATGTAGGTCTGTGCCCACTATCCTGGCAGCAGTCATGAGTTTTTCATTTTGCGCCAGTCATGTGCACTGCTTTTATTCCAACTAGGCCACCAAGTTACAGGCTGGTTACTGTGTGACAAGGCTATCACTTCCTGATAAGCCTTTACCATCAGGAGCTGAAAGAGGGGAAAGGGCAGGAAGTGGAGGAGGAGTAGGAATAGAGGCAGTGACCAGCAGTGTCCCCTGCCAGAGCGCTCAGACACCACTTCACCTAAATCCGCCCACCCATCCCCAATATGACTTGCGGCCTAGATGATTGAAAGAACAGCCACCAATGGCGGGGCAAAGGAACTGAGGCTTGCACAAGATTTGGAGGAACGCAGATGTCTTGGAAGGGTGTAGGGCTGGAGGAGGTTACAGAGATAGGGTGGGGTGAGGCCATAATGGGATTTAAACATATGGATGAGAATTCTAAATTTGAGGCATTGCTGAACTGGGAGCCAATGTTGGTCAGTGAGCATAGGGGTGATAGGTAAACATGACTTGGTGGGAATTAGGATACAAGCAGCAGAGTTTAGGATGAGCTCACGTTTATGGAGAGTGCAAGATGGGAGGCCAGTCAGGAGAGCATTAGAATAGTTGAGTCTGAAGGTAACAAAAGCATGGATGAGGATTTCAGCACCAGATGGGCTGAGGCATGGGCAATGTTACGAAGGTAGAGGTAGGCGGTCTTCACAACAAAGATAAACACCAACACCAAATTCAGAACAATAAACAAATTTATCGATCAACTCAATTACATCTCTGAAAGTTAATCGAAATAATTAAGAATCACCCTTATGCCCGCTATGATTTAATGCCTATCTTGTGTGCTTCTTTATCGATCCTAGTTCTCCTATAGGCATTTCTCCAATGGCGACTACTTGGAAGATGGCAGTCTGTTGAGCTTCCATTGAGGACACTTCAGATGACCATGCAGGACAACCTTGAGTAGCATCGGGCTTAGAGGGATCGGCTGCTGCCTGCAGCATCTTGGCATGAGCCAGAGCAACCTGGCACTAACAAGGGCACTGGCAAATAACTTACATTTATATAATGTCTTTTATGACCTCAGGATGTCTCAAAGCGCTTTACAGGCAATGAAGTACATTTAAAGTGTAGTCAATATTGTAATGTCCCACAGCAAGGTCCCACAAACAGCAGTGAGATAAACAACCAGACAATCTGTTTTAATTATGTTGGTTGAGAGATGAATATTGGCCAGGACACTGGGGAGAACTCGCCTGCTCTTCAAATAGTGCAATGGTATCTTTTACATCCCCCTGAGAGTGCTGAAATGGTCTTGGTTTAATGTCTCATCCAAAAGACAGCACCTTTGCCAGTGCTGCTTTCCCTCAGTACTGCACTGAAGTGTCAACCTAGATTATATGTTCAAATCTATGGAGTGGGACTTGAACTCACAACTTTGTGACTTAGGAGGTGAAAACGCTACAACTAAGCCAAGGAGCAGCTGAATGCAATCTGCAGCAGCAGAGCAGATGAGGAGGTCCCTAGATTTTGGTCTCCAGAATGTTGTCATGGAAACGAAAGAAAAGGAAAAGGACTTGGATTTATATAGCACCTTTCATGACCACTGGACGTCTCAAAGCACTTTACAGCCAATGAAGTACTTTTGGAATGTAGTCACTGTTGTAAAGTAGGAAGCGAAACAGCCAATTTGCGCACAGTTAGCTCCCACAAACAGCAATGTGATCATGACCAGTTAATCTGTTTTTTTTTGTTGTGTTAATTGAGGGATAAATATTGGCCAGGGAACCAGGGATAACTCACCCGCTCTTCTTCAAAATAATGTCATGGGATCTTTTACATCCACTTGAGAGAGCAGATGGGACCTTGGTTTAACATCTCATCCAAAAGAGGGACTCAGCTTGCAGGTAGAGTGTTAAAGGAGAAAAGTTGGTGATCGTCCTTAGAGACAGCAGAGGAAGGGAACCCTGAGTTACTTGAACTGTCCCATAGATGCAATTGAGGTAACTTTCAACTTTAGTGGGGGCATAAAACTGGTGGTATTGGATCAGTTGCCCCTTATACTCACCTCCCAATTTTCCTTACTTCTGGAAAGGGAGGGAAAGCAACCAAAGGCCGCGGTTCATAGAAAAATTCAAGCAGCATAGCTAGAATGTTGTTTGATAGACAGGAGAACAGGTGTTGTTCATACTGTAGAATAGTTGGAAGTGATGTACCTAGGTCGACTTTTGGTACCACAAGGACCCAGATTTTGTGCTCAGTGGTGAACAAACGGCACTAGCCATTCATTACACTTATACATGCCCACGGACTATTTATGGGCTTTTGCACTGAAAGTTGCAGTTATTAGAAATCAAAAACAGCGTGGCGCCCTCTACAGGGGATCTGGGACCTATCTGAACAGGCCAAGGAACGGTGTGTTTCCTTAACCAATCAGATTGAGGAATCCTCACTGAGCCAAGCAGAGTCTGAACCAGGAAGTGCAAGTTAGAATATTTAATTCAATGCCAAATCATGTACAGAAAGTGAAATAACATGAGGGAAAAAATAGATGAGATTAAGGGAGATAAAGGAGACAGAAAGAAAAAGTTAAAAAAGTAGTTACATTTTTTAAGTTTTTAAAATCTCCAACAATAATGAAAATCTGAAGGAATGAGACTCCACACTTGTAATTTTCAGTACCAGAGAAGTTGTTCTGCGGTAATTAAGTCTCATCACGCCAGTAAAAATTCACTTGCACTTGAATGGACAAGTCCTAACTATTTCTGGCAAGTTTAGTGCGCAAGTACAGCAACTCTATGCCTTTCCATGTGTTTCAATGTCGAGTCATTAGGCGAGATACTGTAAGAGCGAAGCTTCTAGAGGAGCAGGGCAACTTGGACAACAACTTCCTGATTTTCACATTAACTGCACATGTGCATATGCCGATTTACTCCTGAATAGCGGTGACGCTGATAGCCTCACCATTATTTCTACTGCAAAATCTGAACCAAAGTGTCTCTGATGAGATCCATAGCTCAATCTGATGCATTCCATAGCTCAATCTGAATGCCAGCAGGTAGCACTGAAAGCGATAAGGGGTTTTCAAATTAGTCAACCCGTTCTGTATTCTTTCTGACTGTTTTCAGGATGTTTAAAAACTCTAAAATAAGAACAAAATGCTCAAAATGCACAGCAATGTGATTAAAGAGAAAGAGAGAGATAAGTTCATTTGTCTGAAAGAGAGAGATAAGTTCATTTGATTCACTCATAAAATTCAGATGCCTGTTTCCCCTTCGTTTCAACCATAATCTTGAAAACAGCCACAATTTTTGGGGGAAAGCTAGTTACCCATTCAATAACTGTATCTTTACTCACTGTCCAGTACACACAGTTCTTTAACTAAGTAGTTCATTCTGTAAATATTGAAGTAGCTTGTGACTTTTGAAAACAAAGTATCAAAGCTAATGAGAAAATATACACATCTGAACCTTGGATCTATCCTTACCATATTTCACATCATTTTGAACAGTTTTACTTGCTTTTAGTTAGAAATACCAGAAAGTGGATCATTAATTATACATTTATTTAGAAATGATATTGTCAGCAAATTCCCTGAACTATGCAAACAATATATCATAGTATATTTCTCTATATTTTATAAGTAAATATGTCTATATAGTGAGATGTCAATGTCTCCTCTAGATCTTTACTAAAAATGATTTCAGATTTTTCTGATCCTACCAAACAACAGACAAACAAGACATCCAGCAGCTGGTAATCACGATGGCCGGGGTCTGATTACCCATCAAAATCAAACTGAAATAAAGTGAAATTGGGTAACGTGATAATCTTTTTTGAAAGTCAGCACTTAGTTCCCAGTGAACTCTAGCATACTTTGGACACTTGAGATGTCAGCTGGTCAGGAAGATTGTTACTCCCACTCATCCCCGGGGCAGTGGCAAAGATAGTCAGCAACAATGAGGCAGTTGTGAGTCACTCTCCCGTGCCTGCCATGTTGCACTTAATTAAAAAAATTGTACAATTGTTTTAAATTAAACATTTAATGAATGAAGTGTAAAAATGAATCCCATATTCATGCATCCTCCCATCACTATTTTCATACTGGAATGGACATATCTTTCCTCTACATATGCTTAGTAGTGTTTTACCAAAACAAAAATCTTTCCCACCTTTTCCCACATATTAAGAGGTAATGGGTAAGCCATTTAGGACCGAGATGAGAAGAAACTTCTTCACCCAGAGAGTGGTGAACCTGTGTAATTCTCTACCACAGAAAGTTGTTGAGGCCAATTCACTAAATATATTCAAAAAGGAGTTAGATGTAGTCCTTACTACTAGGGGGATCAAGGGGTATGGCGAGAAAGCAGGAATGGGGTACTGAAGTTGCATGTTCAGCCATGAACTCATTGAATGGCGGTGCAGGCTCGAAGGGCCGAATGGCCTACTCCTGCACCTATTTTCTATGTTTCTATGTTTCTATTACAGACCCACTGACCGTCACAAACTATTTTCCTGCAAAGACAGGTGACCAGCCCATAGTATTCTTGGCTTCAGATGATAGTGTGCTACAATTTGGTTCAACCAAATGAGTTTTCAATTCAATCTATCTTTATTAACTGTTTAAAGCCTTTGCCAACACAATAGGCTATGGCAAACCTTCTGTGGTCTCAACTTGTTTATTGGAAGTTTAAGATCTTCTGCAAGAGGGAAGACTTACTTCAGAGTGGCTAATCAATCATACAGCATACCTGGTGCCTGAGTTTCTGGGTGGGGCATTTGTAATATCACAGGTCTATTGCCCTTATTGCCACTTGTCCTTATTTGAGTCACAATCATTGCAACAATTTAAATTCCAGACTGCAGGGGTACGAAGTACTCCACTTTCTCATATGAACTCTAACATCCTATTGGCTTGAGAATTCTTCTCTGATTAACAAAACAGACCTAAGACGAAATAAAACCACCCCATGGAGTTCACAGACCATGCCTGGGAATAATGTGTGTCGTATAGTGATTACAAAGCAGTAATATTTTAAACTTCAGATTGAAGTACAATTTCGTCAAGCTTTGCGTTCACAGTTTGACATCAGCCGAGCGCTTGGTGGGATGACGTCTTTATCATCACTTCTATCCATGAGTCTGTATTTCACAATGGCGAGGCTAGCTCATCATCATCACACCAAGGTGGACTTTCTATTGCTGCAATTCGAAATTCCTGATGATTGAGCTTCTTTAAATCGTTCCCTCTATGTCACATTCTATTCATGAGTAATGTAACGCAATTATATAAAAAAAGCAACAGAGATTATTTTAATTCCCCATTTGGACAGCATATTATTTAATAACAATGTAACAAACAAAACCATCAAAAAAAAATTGCAGATTTGAGGACACATAGAGAGCTATATCAGTTTTGTTTAGTTGCTACAACAGGTAACTTGTACACACCAAGAACCGTTCCTTCTAAACGGGTGCGATTTTTTTTGCTTAAAGCATTGATGCACCAGAGTGAAAAGCATTGCGAATGGATCACGTTTAAGCGCTATTTCTAGAGCTTTTGATTTCAATCCGAAAAAACCCAATACGGTCCTGCCCTGTTCTCCTCAGAGGAAAGCGATTCTCAGTGCCATGGTGATCGCAGAGTGTCCCCAGCACCCTTCAATTACCCGCCATCACATCTCATTAATTCCAATGGCAAAACAATAGAGCGAAAAACGAGTGCAACACTATACTGCGCTTTTTAACGTATTTTAACAACCATGGTTACGATAAATATAACGGCAGTTATTTCGAAAGAAAATCCTTTACGTCAAACATGATGAATTGGAAAGTTTCAGTATTTGTTATAGACTAATTGATAAGGAAACGATGATCGACCACAAGACTATTTTAACATTTACAAGTACTGTATACTCAGTCATCGGTCAGATGAAAGTCAAATTCATCTTTTATTGAAAAATGTAGTGACGTGGCCGATGTATACAGTTCTAAATGCAATAATACTGCTTAATTCTCAAGTCGGTACTGGAATGATTTCTAACATCAGTCGGTTAAAATAAGGTTTAAGATATGTACCTGCGACCTAGCCCACAGGTGGCAGCTTCCCGTCGGCCTCGGTGACTGCTGTATGTTTGGAGACGGTCACAGCTCAGGGTACTGATTATGTACCTTATAAAAATAAGTAAGAAGCAAGTGTTGTAATAATGCGCTGGAATGAAACCAGTCATGTCAAGGAGGAAGTGAATCGGAATCTCAGTGAATCAGGAAGCGTTAATAATATAAAAGCAGAGATGCGATGCGTTGCTTTATTAAGTTCAGTGTTAGGTCCATTGTATATATGTAAAGATTTTATGTGCAGAATCCCTCCCCACCCCCGTATAAACTCGAGATAAGTTTTGAATGTGCTTGTGTAAAAGCCCTTCAATTTGGATAGGGCAGTTCTAGCAACGAAATGCACTGGAGTTACAAAGTTGATATAAAAGGGAACATAATTGAAACTGTTGTAGAAGGATGTTTTAAATTTTAAAAGCGCCGTTGCTACGGGCCGCAGTCATGTGCAGGATAAAACAGTGCACTTCCCCAAAAGTGTGGCTTTCTGAACTTCAACAGCCGTCTTCCATCTGCCAATGGCGTGTGGAGAATGCGGCAAGAAACAAAAGGCAAAACTTAAATGACTCAAGTTATACATATTTGTCAGCGTCAGCAGGAGAGATTGGTCACACTTACAAAACATTTCTAGCTGGATGAGACAGCACACCCTGTCGTCAGCACCAGCCCGGCCCTGGCCAAGAGCTGGGGCAACGCAGCCCCCTATCAGGAAGTAAAGTATCTCGCAAATTCTCGGGTTTCTCAGAACAGCCTATCTTGGCGCTGCTGAATATCTCATCAGCCACGCCTACACTAAAGTGCGTGAGCCCTTTGTTTTCGATTATCAGTTTTGTGTGTACATGTTCCAAACTGGAAGGACAAGCTTCTGCGGTTAAAATGCCTTCTTCCAATGAAGTCTGTACTGTAAAGTAGATCCCTGATAATATGTTACCCCCAAATGAAGAAATAATCAAGCGATTTCCTGAAACAGATATGCTGCTATAATAAAGTGGTATTCTTGTGTCTTGCTGCGAACGTTGAATTTTAAGGTATTTTCCGAATAAACTGCTGTTAATCTTTTCCTTATATTTCTGCTATCTCAGTTATTATTCCACGATTTTATCAGCATAAGGAGCTTGACTAAAATGGAGCGTTTTATAACCAGCATTAACTCAATACACCCACATGCTTTTCAAATTGGATTTGACTGGGAAATAAAAACAGAAAATGCTGGAAATACTCGGCAGATCAGGCAGCATCTGTGGAGAGAGAAACAGAGTTAACGTCTCAGGCCCAGGGCCCTTCTGGGGTAAGGTCATCAACCTAAAACGTTAACTCTTGTTTCTCTCTTCACAGATTGCCTGACCTGCTGAGCATTTTATGTTTTTATTTAAGATTTCCAGCATCTGCTGTATTTTACTTCTGTTTTAGACTGGGAAATCATCATCATAGGCAGTCCCTCAAAATTGAGGAAGACTTGCTTCCACTCAAAAAGTGAGTTCTCAGGTGGCTGTACAGTCCAGTGAGGGAATTACAGTCTCTGTAACAGGTGGGGCAGACAATGATTGGAGGAAAGGGTGGGTGGGTAGTCTGATTTTCCACACGCTCCTTCCGTTGTCTGCGTTTGGTTTCTGCATGCTCTCCACGACAAAACTCGAGGTGCTCAGTGTCCTCCCGGATGCTCTTCTCCCACTTTATCAAGGAGGCTTTGCTGGTGTTCTTGAAGAGTTTCCTCTGCCCACCTGGAGCTCGCTTGCCGTGTAGGAGTACCACCAGCGCTGCATCCACAAGATCTTGCAAATCCACTGGGAGGATAAACGCACCAACGTCATTGTCCTCGCCAAGGCCACCATCCCCAGCATTGAAGCACTGACCGCACTCGACCAGCTCCGTGGCCACATTGTCCACATGCCTGACACGAGACTGAGAAATTGTTGTTATCAAGGTCATTATTGTAACAAAGTATAAGTTACTGAAAAGATACAGGCCTAGAAATTGGGAAATGCTGGAAACCTGCCAGTAACATTGGTGACCAAGGAATACAGTCACCGGCCGAGAGAGTGCAGGCAGGATCGGCATTTTGGTACTGCCTGCTCATTAACAGCAGTGTGGCGGTGCTCTTTGCAGCGCTAATCTCAGAGGGAGGCTAAAGGTCACCTGTCTCTAGCTTGCAGTGTAGGGGAACGGGGAAGAAAGGAGCGACCGAACAGCTGCCGTACGTGCTCCAAAAATATTAGCTGCCACCCGAAGTTGGTCGATTTTTTGTTTGTTTATGACATGAATGCAGATTAAAGCGATCTTATCAGAGATCATCTTCAATCATTGCAATGAGGTTCACCCACTGATTGGTAAAAACACGTATGGTCGATTTGCATTGTATACTTCATGAAGGCTCAATAATTACATGAAATTATTCTTAGATGATACATATCCATATAATAAACGAGTAACTGAAATGTCTATATTCCATGTTGTGTTGCAAAGACTGAGAGGTGCATGACTGCAAATGTAGTTCCCAAACAATTAATCCTGTGGTGTCCACTCATTTATTAAAGTGTTTATAAAAAATACTTGTATAAGTATCTAATCTGGGAACAGGTCCGGTAGAGTCTCATCATTAGCTTTAGTTATTTCTCTGTGCCTAACGGGGCCCATTGATTATCTAGGCCTGTCCAACTGAAATCCAACTGTGAGGCTTGTCATATAATAGTCTGAATCCACCACCACAGGTCGCGAGAATATTGCAATCATGTTTGGTTTTCGGTTTAGGCAGATCGCATTATACTATTGACCTGTATCAATAAAAGGAATAACATTTAATTACCAAGAGCTGCCTCAACAGGAGTGGATGTGAATGTCACTGTGGGTGACATGTTTTTTGCAGACGTTGAACAACAACTACTGTTTAGGTTCAGTTGTTGAGTCGAGTATTGATGGGAAATGGTTTTAGTTGAGGGGTGAAATTACTTACTGACCCACAAACAGCGTAGGCCTCCCGGAAATCTGCCAGAAAATACAACCCCCTCTCAACCTTCACACTCCTCAACTGATGGGCAAAAAATTAAAGTTCAAAAGAAGAACCTTGGCAAAGGAAGTTCCGGCGTCCATCCTCAGAAGTCCTGCCAGACTCCACATGGCCGTTAACGCTGCTGAAAGACCTGTTAGCGGCAGCAATCATGGTGTGATTTAACATGGGTGGCAATGCGAGCGGAGAACTCGAAAATGGATCAGCTGCCCTCAATCCCGGCGTAGCATGCCAATTGGCATCACTCTCCAACTCATGAAAATACTGTCACCGATATAACGATATTTATATACGATCTCCAACAACAACAACAACAACTTGTATTTATATAGCGTCTTTAATGTAGTAAAACATCCCCAGGTGCTTCACAGGAGTGTTATAAGACAAAAAAAAAATTGGCACCGAGCCACATAAAAATAAATTATGGCAGATTACCAAAAACTTGGCCAAAGAGGTAGGTTTTAAGGAGCGACTTAAAGGAGGAAAGAGAGGCAGAGAGGTTTAGGGAGGGAGTTCCAGAGCTTAGGGCCCAGGCAGCTGAAGGCATGGCCACCAATGGTTGAGCAATTAAAATTAGGGGTTCCCAAGAGGACAGAATTTGAGGAGTGCAAATATCTCTGTGAGGCTGAGGGAGATACAGAGATAGGGAGGGGCGAGGCCATGAGGGATTTGTAAACAAGGATGAGAATTTGGAAATCGAGGCATTGCTTAACCGGGAGCTAATGTAGATCAGCGAGCACAGGGGTGATGGATGAGCGGAACTTGGTGCGAGTTAGGTCATAGCTGCCAAGTTTTGGATGACCTCAAGTTTATTTAGGGTAGAATGTGGGAGGTCAGCTAGGAGTGCATTGGAGTAGTCAAGTCTAGAGGTAACAAAGGCATGGATGAGGGTTTCAGCAGCAGATGAGCTGAGGCAGGGGCGGAGACGACAAAGTTATGGAGGTGGAAATAGGCGGTTTTAGTTATGGCACGGATATGTGGCCAGAAGCTCATTTCAGGGTCAAATATGACACCAAGGTTGTGAACAGTCTGGTTCAGCCTCAGACAGATGCTAGGGAGAGGGATGGAGTCAGTGCCTAGGAAACTAATTTTGTGGCGGGGACCATAGACAATGACTTCAATCTTCCCAATATTTAATTGGAGAACATTTCTGCTCATCCAGTACTGGATGTCGGACAAGCAGTCTGACAATGGAGGGATCGAGAGAAGTGGTGGTGAAGTAGAACTGGGTGTCGTCAGCGTACATGTGGAAACTGAAGCCGTGTTTTCGTATGATATCGCTAAGGGGCAGCAGAAATGGTGGGGAGGTCAAGGATAGATCCTTGGGGGACACCAGAGGTAATGATGCAGGAGTGGGATTTTCTGGCTACAATTAGATAAGAATGGAACCAGTTGAGTGCAGTCCCATCCAGCTGGACGATGGTGGAGAAGGGTTGGAGGAGGATGGAGTGGTCAACCATGTCAAAGGCTGCAGACAGGTCGAGAAGGATGAGGAGGGACAGTTTACCTTTGTCACAGTCACAAATGATGTCATTTGTGACTTTGATGAGTGCCGTTTCAGAGCTGTTGGTCCAATTGGCCTATTTCTGTGCTGTAAATATTATTTAATAATTGCTAGCTGGCAGTCTTCAAAGATTATTGGCAGTAGCCGGGGAAGAGTTTGTCTATTCTCTCAGTTAACCAGAGAGGGGGCCCAGACCAAGAAAACCAAAGAAAAGAAACTTACCTTAAATTGAAGGAGACATGATTCAACAATAGTTCAATATACTACACCATACAGACAAGGAATGCCTCAGGTTAACTTCCTGATCTATGCTGAGTTATCATGGGGCAGTGGAATCGATGCCACAATTAGCTTTGTCACCTTGGACTAAGGAAGGAAAAACATATTTAGGTTTCCTGCGAATCATTGCTGTCCAGTGGTCTGTACAAAAAGGTTTGGATGGCTACATATTGGGTGACAATAAGAACATAAGAACATACGGCCCCTCGAGCCTGCTCCACCATTCAATAAGATCATGGCTGATCGGATCATGGACTCAGCTCCACTTCCCTGCCCGCTTCCCATAACCCCTTATCCCCTTATCATTTAAGAAACTGTCTATTTCTGTCTTAAATTTATTCAATGTCCCAGCTTCCACAGCTCTCTGAGGGAGTGAATTCCACAGATTTACAACCCTCTGAGAGAAGAAATTTCTCCTCATCTCTGTTTTAAATGGGCGGCTCTTTATTCTAAGATCATGCTCTCTAGTTCTAATCTCCCCCATCAGTGGAAACATCTTTTCTGCATCCACCTTGTCAAGCCCTCTCTAATCGTACACATTTCGATAAGATCACCTCTCATTCTTCTGAATTCCAGTGAGTAGAGGCCCAATCTACTCAATCTTTCCTCATAAGTCAACCCCCTCATCTCCGGAATCAACCTAGTGAACCTTCTCTGAACTGCCTCCAAAGCAAGTATATCCTTTCGTAAATATGGAAACCAAAACTGCATGCAGTATTCCAGGTGTGACCTCACCAATACTCTGTATAGCTGTAGCAAGACTTTCCTGCTTTTATACTCCATCCCCTTTGCAATAAAGACCAAGATTCCATTGGCCTTCCTGATCACTTGCTGTACCTGCATACTATCCTTTTGTGTTTCATGCACAAATACACCCAGGTCCCGCTGTACTGCAGCATTTTGTAATCTTTCTCCATTTAAATAATAACTTGCTCTTTGATTTTTTTTCTGCCAAAGTGCATCACCTCACACTTTCCAACATTACACTCCATCTGCCAAATTTTTGTCGACTCACTTGGCCTGTCTATGTCCTTTTGCAGATTTTTTGTGTCATCCTCACACATTGCTTTTCCTCCCATCTTTGTATTGTCAGCAAACTTGGCTACGTTACACTCGGTCCCTTCTTCCAAGTCAGTAATATAGATTGTAAATAGTTGGGGTCCCAGTACTGATCCCTGCGGCATCCCACTAGTTACTGGTTGCCAACCAGAGAATGAACCATTTATCCCGACTCTCTGTTTTCTGTTAGTTAGCCAATCCTCTATCCATGATAATATATTACTCCCAACCCCGTGAACTTATATCTTGTGCAGTAACCTTTTATGTGGCACCTTGTCAAATGCCTTCTGGAAGTCCAAATACACCACATCCACTTTATCCACCCTGTTTGTTACATCCTCAAAGTATTCCAGCAAATTTGTCAAACATGACTTCCCCTTCATAAATCCATGCTGACTCTGCCTGACCGAATTTTGCTTTTCCAAATGTCCTGCTACTGCTTCTTTAATAATGAACTCCAACATTTTCCCAACCACAGATGTTAGTCTAACTGATCTATAGTTTCCTGCTTTTTGTCTGCCTCCTTTTTAAAATAGGGGCGTTACATTTGCAGTTTTCCAATCTGCTGGGACCTCCCCAGAATCCAGGGAATTTTGGTAAATTACAACCAATGCATTCACAATCCCTGCCATTACTTCTCTTAAGCCCCTAGGATGCAATTTTGGTAAATTACAACCAATGCATCCACAATGCCGCTACTTCTCTTAAGACCCTATAATGACCAATAAGATCAGGAACAGATGTGATGCCACCTGCAGATGAATAGCTTGCAGACACTCCCTTGCTGGGTTCACACATGATAAATGGCCATTTTAGCATGGTACTGGAGGGGGAACCATAATCAACATGAGTGGCTGCATTCAGGAGTGGAGGGGAAAGGGACAAAGGGGGGGGAGGGGAAGGAAATAAACAGCAAACAACAGGTATCTTTGATGGGAGAGAAAAATAGATTTGATTTTCCAATCAGAATGTCTAAGTATTCAGCAATTTGCTTCTCTATCAAAAAGTGAACTTTAGACTCTCGAGGGGCCACAGTAGTCCAAATGATCCTAGTAATTACCCCGCTGTTAATCTGTGGAAATTTTGAACAAATGCATGCTGCTGAAATCACTTGAAAGTAATTCACGTCATTCTTATTTGTCTAAAATCCTATATTGTTTTATAATATGTGTAAAATGTTTCCAACCATTTGCTATTAAACAGAGATCTGATGACAAGGCTTTAAGTAATTCCTTCCCTTACAGGACACTCTATTGAGCAATGAAATTGCAAAAAGTTAATATGTGGCAAGTTATTGCCATAATGAAAGATCAAAAAATGCACTTACAAAGCATCTTTTTTATTGTTTAACTCAAAATGGTCGAATTTAAGTTGAGTTCTTTAACACCCATTTAGAGAAGAGCAAAGGTTAAGCCTTTCTGCTGCTTGATCAATCATTGCAAGAAAAAGAACGACTTGCATTCATATAGCACCTTTCACAACTTCAGGACATCCCAAAGTGCTTTACAGTCAATTAAGTACTTTTGAAATATAGTCGCTGTTGCAATGTAAAAAACACAACAGCGAACTTGCACTAAGCAAGCTCCCACAAACAGCAATGTGATCATGAACAGATAATCTGTTTTAGTTAGTTGAGGGATAAATATTGGCCAGGACACGAGGGATAACACCCCCGCTCTTCTGAAAAATAGTACTAAGGGATCTTTTATGTCCACCTGAGAGAGCAGGTTTAACACCCCAACTGAAAGATGGCAACTCTGACAGTGCAGCACTCCTTTAGTACTGCATTGGAGTGTTAGCCGAGATTTTTGTGCTCAAATCTCTGGATTAGGACTAGAACCCACAACAACCTTTTGACTCAGAGGTGAGAGTGCTAACAACTGAGCCACAGTTAACACAAAACAGCAGAAACCACTGAAACATATGAAATCTCCTGCAATGAACTCTGAGGGAATTATGTTTGAAAATTAAATATTTATCTAGTAAGTTCCTTTTTTAAAATATTTGAATTAAATGATTTTTTTTTTAACAATATGGCCACATCAGATCCAGATAATAATAATTACTTAACAATGATATAAAAAAAGCCCCACACTCACCTCTATTGCTTATTAGTGCATGAATATACTGCCAGTATGGATAAAGGGCCACACAGACCAGGAGGTTTCAAAGCTTGATCCCCAGTCTATGCTGAGTTGTGCTAAAATTGTAATCAGCACTCCTGAGTAAAGGAGAGAAAAGAAAATCCCACTATTGACGGCTATTCTGATGTGTGCTCACAAGGAGTGGCACTCACAGCGAAATTATTGGATGGAAAATCAGGGGCTGCCATCGGTAATTTCCTGATTATCGCTCCCTGTGAGCACTTCTCCTCACTATGAGCACACAATGAAGGGAGTCAGCCCTTTAATGTCAGACACGACACATAAAAGACCACTTGGGTGCCAAAGTAGGGGTCTCCTGGCACCTATGGAAGTATATCTCAGCAGGATTCAGCATCTTAAGAGAAAGGAAGACAATTGAAAAAAAACACTGAGCATAAAAAGAAAGATATCCACTTTTTTTTGATGTTTACAACGTTGCTGGGAGTTTTCAGCACTATTTCACGTGTGGTACAAGTGTAGCAAAAGCAGTAATTTAAATAATCATTTCAATAAGTGTTTCTTAATTAGAGAGTTAGGGTGATTCACGTTCCTTGCGTCATTCATGTTCCACTCTGTATCCTTACATCACATAGATACACTGACTACTTGTTAATGTAGTTAATACCTATGTTGCAACTGCGAACAAAGTTCAGATACAGGGGTTGTTTGTTTCTCCCCTTATCCAATTTCCCTGTGTCATTTTCTTATTCCTCTCCTCTCCCAAAGCTTATCGCTCACATAAAATTACAGTTCGATCATAAAAATGGTGCTTGCCATTCTCCATATATAAGCTTGGATAGTGCGTGTCCGTGTACACATGACTGATCCTCTGCTCCCTAATGCTTTAGAAGTAGAGACACAGGGGTAACATTTTCACCTTCACCACATCTGCTAATCTGGCAGAGCAGATCGCCCACCCTATCTAGAACCCATCCAATTTTCATTCCATTGAAATCAAGCGATGAAGGTGAAAATTCTTCAAACTAAACAGACCAGCAGAGTCCCAGAGTGAGCTGAGTTTGCTGACCTCAGGCTGCGCAGAAGTGTTGGCAGTACAATTGACCAATGGCATCACGGCTTAGGAAAGGAAAAAAATCAGCTAGAGTGCCTGCTAATGATCACTGAACAGTGACCTCTGCTGGAAGTTTTTTGTATCAACCTCAGTAAATTTATCTGGCTGGCACTCTCTTTAAAGACTCATAGCTGAATAATGGCCATTTGGACGAAGTCATCATCATCATCATGATAGGCAGGCCCTCGGAATCGAGGAAGATTCTTAACATGAGTTCTTAGGTGACTGAACAATACCACAGAGCAACTGTCACCTGAAGAACCTTACTACAGTGAGTGAGGCAATGGGTATAGCACTTTCTTGGACCATCGGAGCAGACCTGGAAGTGGAAGGAGCAGCATGGCGGCCTGGCCCAGCAGGCTGAGCTGTCCCCGGCCTGCAAGCACCATCAGAGCAGGCCAGGGAGCGCAAGGAGCAGCATGGCAGCATACCACTCCAGGGAGCAACATGTGCTGGAGCAGGAGAGCAACAGCAGTGAAGTGGGACGTCACCAAGATCCAGGTCGGTGATTGGAGCGTGGGCAAGTACAGCAGGAGCAGCGAAATTGGGGCGAAGGAGTGGCGAGAGACTGTGGAGGGATGTGATCGGGACCCAGGAGAGGCGCGAGTTCGGGGCCCAGAAGAGGCGAGGGCCACACTGCGATATGTGTGTGCATTAGTCCGTGCAGCAGAGCTGGTCTCCATTCACCTTGGTTAATCCTTACCACTGGACCAAGATCTAGCTCTGTCAAGCCCATAAGAATATAAGAACATAAGAAATATGAACAGGAGTAGGCCATACGGCCTGCTCTGCCATTCAGTAAGATCATGGCTGATCTGATCATGGACTCAGCTCCACTTCCCTGCCCACTCCCCATAACCCCTTATCCCATCGTTTAAGAAACTGTCCATTTCTGTCTTAAATTTATTCAATGTCCCAGCTTCCACAGCTCTCTGAGGCAGTGAATTCCACAGATTTACAACCCTCTGAGAGAAGAAATTTCTCCTCATCTCTGTTTTAAATGGGCGGCCCCTTATTCTAAGATCATGCCCTCGAGTTCTAGTCTCCCCCATCAATGGAAACATTCTCTCTGCATCCACCTTGTCAAGCCTCCTCATAATCTTATATGTTTCGATAAGATCACGTCTCATTCTTCTGAATTCCAATGAGTAGAGGCCCAATCTACTCAACCTTTCCTCATAAGTCAACCCCCTCATCCCCAGAATCAACCTAGTGAACCTTCTCTGAACTGCCTCCAAAGCAACTATATCCTTTCGTAAATATGGAAACCAAAACTGCACGCAGTATTCCAGGTGTGGCCTCACCAATACCTTATATAGCTGTAGTAAGACTTCCCTGCTTTTATACTCCATCCCCTTTGCAATAAAGGCAAGATACCATTGGCCTTCCTGATCACTTGCTGTACCTGCATACTATCTGTTATATATGTAAACTTGTATATACTTTGTACAGCCACCAGCGGGCTCATCCCCTGGAGTCCCAAGGGATCCCATAATCCCTTGGGAGCACAGGTACATAAGCAGGCCTCACAGGTTGGAGAGGCACTCTGGAGAATTGCAATAAAAGACTATGGTCACACTTTACTTTGAGCTCACAGTGTCCAGTCAGACTCTTTGTTCATACATAACAACTGACGACGAGATACAGATAACAAACCCAACGATGCAGAGAACAGTGGGCATCTTGGAGAAATTTTTGGAGGGAGATGATTGGGAAACCTTTGTGGAGCAACTCGACCAATACTTCGTGGCCAACAAGCTGGAAGGAGAAGTGAATGCTGCCAAACGAAGGGCGACTCTCCTCATCGTCTGCGGGGCACCAACGTATGGCCTCATGAAAAATCTGCTTGCTCCAGCGAAACCCACAGAGAGATCGTATGATGACTTGTGCACACTGGTCCGGGAGCAATTGAACCCGAAGGAAAGCGTTATGATGGCGAGATATCGGTTCTACACCTACAAAAGGTCTGAAGGCCAGGAAGTGGCGAGTTATGTCGCCGAGCTAAGACGCCTTGCAGGACATTGCGAATTTGAAGGACATTTGGAGCACATGCTCAGAGACTTTTTCGTACTTGGCATTGGCCATGAAATGATACTTTGCAAACTTTTGATTGTAGAGACCCCAACCTTGAGTAAGGCCGTAGCGATAGCCCAGGCGTTCATTGCCACTAGTGACAATACTAAGCAAATCTCTCAACACACGAGTGCTGCTACAAGTACTGTGAACAAAGTGATGTTGTTTTCAAATCGCAACGTACAGGGCAAGCCCCACATGCCTGCAGCTGCACATCCGCAGATGCCTCAGAGTCCACCATCAAGGGTGATGAATGCAAGGCCATTAACATCTTGTTGGCGCTGCGGGGGTGATCATCATTTCCATTCATGCCATTTCAAATGGTACGTTTGCAAGGGCTGTGGAACAATGGGACACTTCCAACGTATGTGCAGGTGAGCTGCAAATCCTGTTAATCCTGCAAACCACCATGTTGCAGAGGAGGACAGATCCACGGCGGATCACGATGAACCAGAGCCTCAGACCGAGGAGGCAGAGGTATATGGGGTGCACACATTTACCACAAAGTGTCCCCCGATAATGCTGAAGGTTTAACTAAATAGACTTCCGGTGTCAATGGAGCTGGACACAGGCATGAGCCAGTCCATTATGAGCAAAAAGACTTGCAAGAAATTGTGGTGCAGCAAGGCCTCAAGGCCAGTCTTGACTCCAATTCACACAAAATTGAGAACTTACACAAAGGAACTGATTCCCGTAATCGGCAGTGCTACTGTTAAAGTCTCCTACGGTGGAGCGTGCACAAGCTACCACTCTGGGTGGTACCGGGTGATGGTCCCACGCTGCTCGGCAAAAGCTGGCTGGGGAATATACACTGGAACTGGGACGACATCCGAGCGCTCACGTCCACTGATGACACTTCATGTGCCCAGGTCTTAAACAAGTTCCCTTCGATGTTCGAACCAGGCATCGGGAAGTTCCAAGGAGCAAAAGTGCAGATCCATCTAATTCCAGGGACGCGACCCATCCATCACAAGGAAAGAGCAGTACCATGAGAGAAAGAGTAGAGATTGAGCTAGACTGGCTGCAAAGAGAGGACATCATTTCACTGATCGAATTCAATGAGTGGGCCAGTCCGATCGTTCCAGTCCTTAAGGGAGACGGCACCGTCAGAATCTGTGGTGATTACAAAGTAACTATCAATTGTTTCTCCCTGCAGGACCAAAGGCCGACGACCTTTTTGTTACGCTGGCAGGAGGAAAGACATTCACGAAGCTGGACTTGACCTCGGCCTACAAGACGCAGGAGCTGGAGGAATCATCGAAGGCCCTCACCTGCATCAACACGCACAAAGGTCTCTTCATTTATAACAGATGCCTGTTCGGAATTCAATCAGCGGCAGCAATATTCCAGAGAAACATGGAAAGCTTACTGAAGTCGGTCCCGCGCATGGTGGTCTTCAAGGACGACATCTTGGTTACAGGTCGGGACACAGTTGAGCATCTGCAGAACCTGGAGGAGGTTCTTAGTCGACTCAGCTGCGTGGGGCTCAGGTTAAAATGCTCGAAGTGCGTTTTCCTGCCGCCTGAAGTGGAGTTCCTGGGGAGAAGAATCGCGGCGGACGGCATCAGGCCCACCGATTCGAAGTCGGAGGCAATCGAGAACGTACCGAGGTCACAGAACGTGATGGAGTTGCGGTCGTTTCTAGGACTCCTGAACTATTTTGGTAACTTCTTACCGGGTCTCAGCACACTGTTAGAACCACTGCACGCCTTACTGCGTAAAGGAGATGAATGGGTTTGGGGCAAAAGCCACGAAAATGCCTTTGTAAAAGCTAGAAAATTGTTATGCGCAAACAAAATGCTTGTGTTGTATGATCCATGTAAGTGCTAGCATGTGATGCGTCATCGTATGGCGTCGGGTGTGTATTGCAACAAGCTAATGATTTGGGGAAATTGCAACTGGTTGCTTATGCATCCAGGAGTCTGTCCAAGGCTGAGAGGGCCTACAGCATGATTGAAAAAGAAGCGTTAGCGTGTGTCTATGGGGTAAAGAAAATGCATCAATATCTGTTTGGGCTAAAATTTGAATTGGAAACTGACCATAAGCCACTGATATCCCTGTTTTCCAAGAGTAAGGGGATAAATACTAATACATCGGCCCGCATCCAGAGATGGGCACTCACGTTGTCCACATACAACTACGCCATCCGCCACAGGCCAGGCACAGAAAACTGTGCCGATGCTCTCAGTAGGCTGCCATTGCCCACCACCGGGGTGGAAATGGTGCAGCCCACAGATTTAGTCCTGGTTATGGTAGCATTTGAGAGTGAGCAATCACCCGTCACAGCCCGACAGATTAGAACCTGGATGAGCCAGGACCCCTTATTATCTCTGTGTGCTTGATGGCAGCTGGTCCAGTGTCCCAGTGGAATGCAGGAAGAGATAAAGCTGTTCCAGCGGCGCAAAGGTGAAATGTCTATACAAGCAGACTGTCTTCTGTGGGGCAATCGAGTAGTGGTTCCCAAGAAGGGCAGAGACACCTTCATCAATGCCCTCCACAGTACCCACCCAGACATCGTAATGATGAAAGCAATAGCCAGATCCCACGTGTGGTGGCCCGATATCGATGCGGACTTAAAGAGTTCTGCATGCACAGATGTAACACATGCTCGCAGTTAAGTAATGCACCCAGGGAGGCGCCACTAAGTTTATGGTCTTGGCCCTCCAAACCGTGGTCTAGGATCCATGTTGACTATGCAGACCCATTCGTGGGTAAAATGTTCCTTGAGGTTGTAGATATGTACTCCAAATGGATTGAATGTGAGATAATGTCGGCAAGCACGTCCGCTGCCACAACTGAAAGCCTGCAGGCCATGTTTGCCACGCATGGACTACCCGATGTCCTTGTGAACGACAACGGGCCATGTTTTACCAGTGCCGAGTTCAAAGAATTCATGATCCGCAACGGGATCAAACATGTCACATCTGCCCCGTTCAAACCAGCATCCAATGGTCAGGCAGAAAGAGCAGTGCAAACTATCAAGCAGGGCTTGAAGAGGGTAACAGAAGGCTCACTGCAGACTATGCCTATCCCAAGTCCTGCTTAGTTACTGCATGAGACCCCACTCGCTCACTGGGATTCCACCTGCTCATGAAAAGAGCACTGAAGACAAGGCTCTCGTTAGTTCACCGTGAACTACATGAACAAGTGGAGAGCAGGCGGCTTCAACAAAGTACATATCATGATATTGCAAATGTGTCACGCAAAATTGAAATCAATGATCCTGAATTATTTGTACTGAATTATGGACAAGGTCCCAAGTGGCTTCCTGGCACTGTTGTGGCCAAAGAGGGGAGCAGGGTATTTCAGCTCAAACTTTCAAATGGACTCATTCACCGGAAACACATGGACCAAATCAAACTCAGATTCACGGACTATCCTGAGCAACCCACTTTGGAACCTACCTTCTTTGACCCCCCCCAACATACATACCAGTGGCAACCGACACCACGGATGGCCACAAAACAGAACCCATCATCCGCAGCAGCCCAGCAGAACTCACCACACCAGGCAGCCCAGCAAGACCAGCTGCACAGCAGCCCAGTGAGGGCCCAACAGACGGTTCACCAATACCAGCATCTGCACCGAGACAATCAACCAGGGAAAGAAGGGCCCCAGATCGTCTCACCTTGTAAATAGTTACACTGTTGACTTTTGGCGGGAGTGTTGTTATATATGTAAACTTGTATATACTTTGTACAGCCACCAGAGGGCTCATCCCCTGGAGTTCCATGAGATCCCATAATCCCTTGGGTGCACAGGTACTTATGGAGGCCTCACAGGCTGGAGAGGCACTCTGGAGACCTGCAATAAAAAACTAAGCTCGCACTTACTTTGAGCTCACAGTATCCAGTCAGACTCTTTCTTCATACATAACACTATCCTTTTGTGTTTCATGCACAAGTACCCCAGGTCCCGCTGTACTGTGGCTCTTTGCAATCTTTCTCCATTTAAATAATAACTTGCCCTTTGATTTTTTTTCTATCAAAGTGCATCACCTCACACTTTCCAATATTATACTCCATCTTCCAAATTTTTGCCCACTCACTTAGCCTGTCTATGTCCTTTTGCAGATTTTTTGTGTCCTCCTCACACATTTCTTTTCCTCCCATCTTTGTACTGTCAGCAAACTTGGCTACGTTGCACTCAGTCCCTTCTTCCAAGTGGTTAATATAGATTGTAAATAATTGGGATCCCAGCACTGATCCCTGTGGCACCTCACTAGTTAATGGTTGCCAGCCAGAGAATGAACCATTTATCCCGACTCTCTGTTCTCTGTTAGTCAGCCAATCCTCTATCCATGCTAATATATTACCCCAACTCCATGAACTTTTATCTTGTGCAGTAACCTTTTTATGTGGCACCTTGTCAAATGCCTTCTGGAAGTCCAAATACACCACATCCACTGGTTCCCCTTTATCCACCCTGTTCATTACATCCACAAAGAACTCCAGCAAATTTGTCAAACATGACTTCCCCTTCATAAATCCATGCTGACTCCCATGTGGTGGCTGGTATGCAACGGCCACCCCACGTTACAAAAATTCACGCACAGACATCTTCCACCCTTCAAGATTTAGTTCTGGACCTAGAATTTTAGGTCCTTCATTGAAACACCTGTGAACTTCTTTGACGTGGAAGCAAGTTATCCTCGATTCGAGGGACTGCCTATGATGATATGATGATGGATTGTAAGTCTCATTCCCACAGCACACAGTACATGTACCATCAGGCAGTTACACAAGATTTCAACTTGAGGTCAATGCTTTCAAATTATACATTAAGAATCTATGTTAATATACCTTGTTGTTAGAGGAATATTTGGGATAAGATAACCTTTAGTTCCAATAAGACACTTTAATATTCTACTACCACATTTCTAGTGAATCATTTATTTAACCAAGCTCACTATTAATCCTACAATTCAAAGACACGACTTTGCTGTTAAAAGGGACATAAACTATGAAAATAATGACATTTGGGCAACTATGTAAATGTGTAAGTCACAACTTTTTGTTAATTTAAAGGAGATGAAATATGTCGATTCAAAAACAAGAGGATTTGTGAAAGTATTATCAAATATACAACCAGAACCACATTACAGAAATCTGGGAAAAAAGCAATGCCTCTCCACTTGATTTCACCTCTCCCACCCAGAGTCATCCCGGGAGATCAGTGAGCTGAATCTTTCATGTGGGAGCATTCCATTTGGCTCCCCTTATGCTATGTTTCAATTTTAAACCAATGAAGACAGGCTCAAGGGTAGATGTGGCATATCTTCTCACAATTAAAATAGTGAAGTATGATAAGTGAAATTCTTGTTAAAGGCAATCAGTCTGCACAGCTACTGAGACAATAGAAAAATGGAAGAACAACCTCAATTCTGTAGACTGTGTCTACAGACTTTTCTGACCCGTAATGAAGATTATTTCCAACTTAATGTTCTGACGAAAGGTCATTGACCTGAAATGTTAACTCTGTTCATAGATATCAGTAAATAAAATACTCATATTTTAACAAAAAGTTCAGTCTGAATCTAGCTTATAGTAAGTAGTTAACAAAGGAAAATGAATTAAGAAACCATTTTGGGAGTGAAACTGTGGGAAACTATGTGTAATGCATCTGTTGGAGTGCTTACCACTTATGAGGTCATTTACAGTTTCCATACTGCTATCTTGCAATGGTGGTGATAAGTGAATTTTAAGGGGTGCTATTTTCATAAACCCTTTCTCATTTCTTTACATGACCTTATGACAAATCATATTGATGCCTGCCACAGTATCACATGCATGTGACAGGTAATGTAGAACTCTTCTGGCTCTTTCTCAATCTTCAAACAAATAAAACACATTTTTTCCCTGTGAAGACAATGCCCATTTTTATATTTAAGCTTTTCACCAGTGAATTTCAGCCATTCTTAGGGCTGGAATGAAGAATACTGGACATTGCAGGAGTGCACTCATGTTCACCAGTTTTAGTTTGGTCAGTTGGATTTTACATGTACATAAACCCATCACCATGGTTAGGAGCCATCAAACCAAGCCACTGAGAAATCTACACAGGAGGACTGTATGTTTGTCCAATATGGCGTGCACACACTCTCTCCTTAGGATCCATACCACTTACTTTACTTTAGAAAGCTCAGGCACAGGTTGAATAGGGATCTCCAATTTGGTGCAAGGATATTGTTGGAGTTTACAACAAAAACAACTTACATTTAAATCATGCCTTTAATGTAGTAAAAGATCCCAAGGTGTTTCACAGGAGCATTATCAGACCAAAATTTGACACCAAGCCTCATAAACAGATATTAGGACAGGTAACCAAAACTTTGGTCAAAGTGGCAGATTTTAAGGAGCGATTTAAAGGAAGAGAGAGAGGCAAATAGGTTTATGGAGTGCATTCTAGAGCTTAGGGCTTAGGGAGCTGAAGGCACAGCCTCCATTGGTGGAGCAAAGGCAATTGGTATTGCACAAAAAGCCAGAATTGGAGGAGTACAGAAATCTCGGGGGGTTGTACGGCTGGAGGAGGTTACAGAGATAGGGAGGGGTGAGGCAATGGAGGGATTTGAGCATAAGGATGAGAATTTTAAAATCAAGGCATTGCTGAATCGGGAGCCAATATAGATCAGCAAGCACAGGAGTGATGGATGAGCGGGACTTGGTGCAAGTTAGGATACAGGCTGCAGCATTGGCTCCCGATTTGGATGAGCCCAAGTTTACGGAGGTTGGGAGCCTGGCCAGAAGAGCATTGGAGCAAAGGAAATCATTGGAGTCTGAAGTTAACAAAGGCATAGATGAGGGTTTCAGCAGCAGATGATCTGAGGCAGGGGTGGAGATGGGCGATGTTTGCTCAACTAAAACTATGCTGCTTACCAGTACAGATCACTGATACCCTTTCAGATATTACGGTGCATGGCTTTTGGAGTAAAGCTGGAAGAATTCCAGCTTCTAGTGACAGATCTAACCGAAAATAAAAACAGAAAATGCTGGAAATATTCAGCAGGTCAGACAGCATTTGTGGAGAGAGAAACAGAGATAGCATTTCAGGTCGATGACCTTTTGTCAGAACTGGAAAAAGTTAAAGATATAACAGGTTAGAAGCAAATGCTGAGGCAGGGAACGGGGGAGGGAAAGAACAAAATGGAAGGTCTGTGATAGGGTGGAAGGCAGGAGAGATCAAAAGACAAAAGGGGTGATGGTGCGAGGCAAGAGGAAATGATAATGAGACAAGTAAAGAAACAAAAGATGAGTCTAGAAGAGGTTTTAAATGGGAAAAGCAGAATTATCAACAGATGCCATCCGAAAAAATGGGGCAGAAGTTAAGGTCAGAAGTTTTGAGTCCAGAAGGCTGTTAAGTGCCAAATCAAAAGATGAGATGCTGTTCCTTGAGCTTATGTTGAGCTTCATTGGAACAGTGTAAGAGGCTGAGGACAGAGAGGTCAGAGTGGGAGTGGAGCAGAGAATTAAAGTGACAGGTGATCGGAAGCTCAGGGTCACACTTGTAGGCTGAATCGAGATCTAATCAGCCAGGTCCCATCAATGACCCAGGCTTAATAGTGAATCATCAACTGTGACTCATGAGATATCTCTAATCAACTGTTTTCCTATTTTTCGTCAGTTTTCACAGCTCTCCTGAAGGTGCTGGATGGTCTGCAGCATCTCAGTCAGTGGCTATTCTTCATGCATGAGCCCAGTCAGTGAGTGCCTGAAGACTATCCAACTTTGGAAGGCATCACAGTCACACTCAATCCTGTTCGTACCTGAAATCAATACAAGCAGGGGTTGCTGGATGACAAAACTAAATGGGAAGCCTGGCTGCTTTTGCCCTCGCTAATCCAGGGGCATTGAGACTAATTATAGCCCCCCACCCCTCACCCCAATAGCTGCCTCAGCTAAGAACTGCTAACTAACTCTGAGACCAGGGATCAAACTTGGCACCTTCCTGGTTTGTACAATTTATCACTTATACTACTAGGTCAGTGCTGTCCAATACGTTAGCCAGTAGCGATATGTGGCTAATTGGGAATCTTGATGTGGCTAATTGCATTTCTGATTAGTAAATAAACAATTTCAACAACTTATATTTATATAGTGCCTTCAATGTAGTAAAATGTCCCAATGAACTTCACAGGTGTATAATAAAATAAAAAAATGGACACGGAACCATATAAGGAGAAATTAAAGCAGGTGACTAAAAGCTTGGTCATAGAGGTCGATATTAAAGGAGGAAGGAGAGGTGGAGAGGTGAAGAGATTTAGGCAGGGAGTTGCAGAGTTTAGGGCCTAGGCAACAGAAGGCACGGCCACCAATGGCTGAGCAATAAAAAATGAGTAATAGGGCATGAAATCTCAATACTCATATTCGCATGGCATATGCATGTGTACTTTAACCTGAGGGTATCTTTTGATCGTTGTGAGCACTTTACTTCCTTGGTTACTGAATGGTGGTAAATGTTTTAAGTAAATAAACACATGCTAAGTACCTTTACCTGTATTGCATGAGTCTGTGCAAGACATTTTCTACCAAAAGTAGTGTATGTGGCTAAAACAGTGTTGCCATAGTCACACTTGTGGCTAGTCAACAATTTCTATTTGTCAACACTGCACTAGATCACACCTTTGCCCAATTTGTTATCAGGGCAGCTACATCTCTCTTCATTCCTTATGTGGGGATCTGAGGATAAACTTTTAACCTGCAAGGAGCCATTTCCTTTTTATTGCTGGGTACAGGAAATACTGCACAAAATGTCAATTCTTCACTTAGTAATCACACTGCTATCAGTGAGGACGTTAGAGCCACTGCCCCATTAACCCCATGGGCTTCAATTTTGCTAACAAGTCTATTATGTGGTACTTTATCAAACCCTTTTTGAAAGTCAATATACGCAACATCAACTGCACTAATCACATAAGTCCTCTCCATTACCTCATCAAAAAAGTCAATCAAGTTAGGCAAACATGATTTACCTTTAACACATCTGTGCTGCCTTTCATTTATTAACCCATATTTTTCCAAGTGTCAATTCATTTTGTCTAGGATTAGAAAAATTTCCCCACTACCGACGTTAGGCTGACTGGCCTGTAGTCGCTGGGTTTATCCCTCTCCACTTTTTTGAACAGGGGTAACATTTGAAATCCTCTCGTCCTCTGGCACCACTCCTATATCTAAGCAGGATTATGAGATTTTGGCCAGAACCTTCACAATTTCCACCTTTACTTCCCTCAACAACAAAGGATGCATCCTAGAATGCATTACGGGAATGGTAGCATAGTGGTTATGTTACTGGACACCCTTAAAGCCTCCTTGAAAAAGTGCAACGTCCCCACCGACACCTGGGAATCCTGGGCCCAAGACCGTTCAAAGTTAAAGAAAAGCATTCGGCACGGTGTCGATCATCTCGAGTCTCTTCGCCATGAGCAAGCTGAAGCCAAGTGTGAACAGCGGAAGGAGCACAGGACAACCCAAGCACCCCACCCACCCGCCCCTTCAACCACCGTCTGCCCCACCTGTGACAGAGACTGTAGATTCTACATTGGTCTCTTCAATCACCTGAGATCTCATTTTTAGTGTGGAAGAAGCAAGTCATCCTCGACTCCGAGGGACTACCTAAGATGAAGGAGTCATCCAGAGGCCTGGACTAATGATCCAGAAATGTGAGTTCAAATCCTGCCATGGCAGGAATTTAAATTCAGTTAATTAAATAAATATGGAATAAAAGCCAGTATCAGTAATGGTGACCATGAAACTATTGGATTGTTGTAAAAACCCATCTGGTTCACTTATATCCTTTAGGGAAGGAAATCTGCCGAACTTACCTGGTATGGCATATATGTGACTCCAGACCCACAGGAATGTGGTTGACTCTTAACTGCCCTCTGAAATGGCCTAGCAAGCTATTCAGTTGTAACAAAACACTACAAAAAACAATAATAAGAATAAAACCGAAGGAACCACCCAGCAATGACCTAGGCACCAGCTTTGGACACGATAATGGGACAACCAGCCCAGTTGACTCTGCAAAGTCCTACTCACTAACGTCTGGGGACTTGTGCCAAAATTGGGAGAGCTGCCCTACAGACTAGACAAACAACAGCCTGACATAGTCATAGTCTCAGACTCCACTATCATCTTCCCTGGGACTATCCTGTCCCACAGGCAGGACAGACCCTCCAAAGGTGACAGTACTGTGATTATACAGTCGGGAGGGAGTGGCCCTGGGAGCCCTCAACATTGACTCTAGATCCCTTGAAGTCTCATAGCTTCAGGTCAAGCATGGGCAAAGAAACGTCCTGCTGATTACCACCAACCACCCTCCCTCAGCTGATGAATCAGTGCTTCTCCATGTTGAAGACCACTTAGAAGAAGCACTGAGTGTAGCAAGGGCACAGAATGTACTTTGGTGGGGGACTTCAATGTCCATCACCAAGAGTGGCTCGGTAGCACCACTACTTCTGAGTTGGCTGACTCCTGAAGGACATAGCTTCCAGACTAGGCCTGCAGCCTGTGACGAGAGAACCAGCATGAGGGAAAAACCTATTTGAACTCGTCCTCACCAATCTACCTGTTGCAGATGCATCTATCCATGGCAGCATTGGTAGCAGCGACCACCGCACTGTCCTTGTGGAGATGAAGTCCCGTCTTCACACTGAGGACAGACTCCATCATTTGTGGCACCACCACCGTGCTAAATGTGATAGATTCAGAACAGATCTAGCAGCTCAAAACTGGGCATCCATGAGGTGCTGTGGGCCATCAGCAGCATCAGAATTGTATTCCACCACAATCTATAACCTCATAGCACAGCATATCCCACACTCTACCATTACCATCAAGCCAGGGGACCAACCCTGATTCAATGAGGAGTGCAGAAGAGCAGCACCTAAAAATGAGGCACCAACCTGGGGAAGCTGAAACACAGGACTAAATGCATGCTAAACAGCAGAAGCAACATGATATAGACAGAGCTAAGCGATCCCACAATCAACGGATCAGATCAAAGCTCTGCAGTCCTGCCATATCCAGTCATGAATGGTGCTGGACAATTAAACAGCTAATGGGAGGAGGAGGCTCCATGAACATCCCCATCCTTCTTCTTCTTAGGCAGCCCCTCGGAGTCGAGGATGACTTGCTTCCACACTAAAAATGAGTTTTCAGGTGACTGATGAGTCCAATGCAGGACCTATAATCTCTGTCACAGGTGGGGCAGAGAGTGGTTGGAGGGATGGGTGGGTGGGGTGCTTGGGTTGTCCTGCACTCCTTCCGCTGTTTACGCTTGGCTTCCGCTTGCTCCCGGCGAAGAGACTCGAGGTGTTCAGTGCCTTCCCGGACGCTTCTCTTCCACTTTTTGCGGTATTGAGCCAGGGATTCCCAGATGTCGGTGGTGATGTTGCACTATTTCAAGGATGCTTTGAGGGTGTCCTTGAAGCGTTTACTCTGCCCACTTGGGGCTCGCTTGCCGGGTCAGAGCTCTGCATAGAGCGCTTGTTTTGGGAGTCTCGTATCGGGCATGCAGACGATGTAGCCCGTCCAACAGAGCTGATCGAGTGTGGTCAATGCTTCTATGCTGGAGATGTTGGCTTGAGCGAGAACACTGATGTTGGTGCACCTACCCTGCCAACAGATTTGCAGGATCTTGCGGAGGCAGCATTGGTGGCATCTCTCCAGTGCTTTGAAATGCCTACTGTACATGGTCCATGTCTCTGAACCATATAGGAGGGCGTGTATCACTACTGATCTGTAGACCAAGAGCTTGGTGCCAGGTTTGAGGTCCTGGTCTTCAAACACTCTCTTCCTCAGGCAACCAAAGGCTGCACTGGCACACTGAAGGCAGTGTTGGACTTTGTCATCGACATCTGCCTTTGTTGACAGTAGGCTGCCGAAGTATGGAAAATGATCCACGTTGTCCAAGACCTCGTCGTGGATTTTGATAATCGGGGGGGGGGGTGGGGGGGCAGTACTGTGTGGTGGAGAACCTTTGTCTTCCGGATATTTAGTGTAAGGCCCATGCTCTCATACTCTTCGGTGAAGGTGTTGACGATGGTTTGGAGTTCGACCTCTGAGTGTGCGCACATTCAAGCGTCGTCTGCATAATGTAATTTGATGACAGACGATGGGACGACCTTGGATCTGGACTGGAGGTGACGGAGGCTGAACAGTTTCCCATTTGTTCTGTAGATTAGCTCCACTCCAGCGGGGAGCTTACTGAGGGTGAGATGGAGCATTGCAGCAAGGAAGATCGAGAAGAGCGTTGGTGTGATGACACAGTCTTGCTTGACCCCAATCCATACATGAATTGAGTCCATGGTGAATCCACTGGTCAGGATCATGGCTTGCATGTCATCATGAAGCAGGTGGAGGATGGTGACAAACTTCTGAGGGCAGCCTAATTTGAGGAGGACACTGCATAATCCCTCACGGTTGACAATGTCGAAGGCGTGAGGTAAAGAAGGCCATGTACAAGGGTTGGTGCTACTCCCTGCATTTCTTTTGTATTTGACGCGCGTGAAGATCATGTCCATTGTGCCCCTGAGTGGGCAAAATCCACATTGTGACTCTGGGAGGAGCTCTTCAGCCACTGGGAGAAGGCGATTGAGGAGTATTCTTGCGATGACTTTCCCTGTGGCAGACAGCAGGTAAACTCCTCTGTAATTACTGCAATCGGACTTGTCACCTTTCTTGAAGACAGTCACGATTACAGCGTCTCTGAGATCCCCTGGCATGCTCTCCACCTTCCAAATAAGAGAAATTAGTTCATGTATTTGCGCGAATAGTGCTTCTCCTCCATGCTTTATTGCCTCAGCGGGGATTTCATCTGCTCATGAAGCCTTGTTGTTCTTTAGTTGTTGGATGGTCTTTTCCACCTCATGCCGGGCTGGCGTTGTGCTGAGGTGGTGACAGGTAGCATGCTGCGGGATGGAGCTGAGGACACTCACGTCGAAGACAGAGTCTCAGTTAAGGAGATCTTCGAAGTGCTCTTTCCAGGGAGCACTGACTGCCTCTCTGTCCTTAATAAGTACCTCTCTGTTCATGGCCTGCAGTGAGGTAGGACCTTGGGTGCTTGGGCCGTAGGTGGTTTTGACCGCGCTAAAGAATCCACGCATGTCGTGGTTGTCGGCTAGCTGCTGGATCTCCTGCGCATTCTCCACCCACAATCTGTTCTTTAGGTCGCAAGTATTTTGTTGGACCTCAGCCTTCAGATGTCTGCAGAGCTTCTTTCTTGTTTTCGATTCGTGTTGCTGTTTCCAGTTCAAGAATGCCTTGCGCTTACGACTTATTAGCTCCTGGATCTGCTGGTCGTTCTCGTCGAACCAGTCTTGGTGTTTCCCGGTCGAGTGACTGAGTGTCTCTTCATAGGTGCTAATTATGGAGGCCCTGAGGGCAGACCAGGCACTGTGGATACTCTGCGTCTCTGGGTCACTGGGAGTCGTCAGGTTGGTTGTGAGGTACAGGCTGAATAGGGCTTTCTTAGCCAGGTCTTTGAGTGCTCCAGCGTTGATTTTCCAGCGGTGTTGTTTCTGTTGCCGTTGCTGTTTTGGGGCTACATTGATGGAGATGACAGAGTGGATTAGGCGGTGGCCTGTCCAGCAGTCGTCAGCTCCTGTCATGGCGTGGGTGATGCGGATGTCCTTGCGGTCCCTTGCTCGAACGATGACATAGTCTAGCAGATGCCAGTGCTTGGAGCTAGGGTGTTGCCATGAAGCCTTGTACTTGTCTCTCTGATGGAACAAGGTGTTGGTTATGACAAGGCCATGTTCTAAGAATTGCGTCAGGAGGAGGGGATCATTGGAGTTGGTTTTCCCTTCCCCCTTCTGCTGATCACATCTCCCCAGGGGTCTGTGTCCTTTCCAATTCAAGAGTTAAAGTTGCCAAGGAGGATCAGCTTGTCACAAGTTGGGATTTGGGATAGGGATTGTTCAAGGCTGGAGTAGAATTCTTCTTTGGTCTCGACTGTAGCTTCCAGTGTTGGGGCATATGCACTGATGACCGTAGCGCACTGGTTCCGGGCTAGGGTGAGCCAAAGGGTCATGTGGCGTCTGTTTATCCCGCAAGGTGAGTCTCTGAGACGTCCAACGAGCTCATTTTTTATGGCGAAGCCTAGCCTACCCCATGGAGGCGGCGTTCTTCTTCTGGTTTGCCTTTCCAGAAGAAGGTGTAACCACCTCCTTGATCCTTGAGCTGGCCTTCCCCTGCCCACTGAGTCTCGCCTAGGGCGACGATGTCAATGTCGAAATGTCTGAGCTCCTGGGCAACGATAGCAGTACGGTGTTCCAGTCTGTCGCTGTTGGGGTTGTCCATGAGGGTCCTGACTTTCCAAGTCCTGAACTTCATTTTAAAGGGAGGAAGATGCATGTGCGTGAATTCTTTTATCGTGAGGTGACCGTTGCACATTAGCTACCACACAGGCTTGACAGAGCAAGGTCTTGGTCCAATGGCAAGGGGATCCAAGATGATTGGAGACCAGGCTCTGCTACATCGGCCTAGCACACACACACAAACATACTCCTATTGTCCTCCTCCCTCCTTCCCGCAGGTCCTCGCTGCCTGGGATTCATAGGATGGAATGTAGTCCTCTCGACCTTGCTTTACCTTCCTTGGACCCCGACCCCGCTGCTGGTCCACGCTGTGCCACCCCTGGGCCTCGACCGCGCTGCTGGGCTCGTTCTCGCTCCTGGGCCCCGGACTCGCCCCTGGGCCACAACCTCGCTCCTGGGCCGCGACCTCGTTCCTGGGTCCCGACCTCACTCGTGGGCCCCTACCTCGCTCCTGGGCCCTGACTTGTTCCTGGGCCCGTACCTCGCTCCTGGGCCCTGACTTGCTCCTGGGCCCCTACCTCACTCCTAGGCCCTGACTCGCTCCTGGGCCCTGACTCGCTCCTGGGTCCCTTCCTCGCTCCTGGGCCCTGACCTCGCTGCTCCTCCCGACCTCGCTCCTGGGCCCCGACCTTGCTCCTGGGCTTTGTCCACGCTCGTGGATCTCGTCCTCGCTTCTGGGGCCTGTCCTCACTTCTGGGCTCCATCTATCATGATGGCGGATCCCAGCACAGGAGTGCAAAAGACAAGGCTAAACCATTTGCAACCATTTTCAGCCAGAAGTGCCGAGTGGATGATTCCTATCAGCCTCCTTCTGATGCCTTCACCATCACAGAAACCAGTCTTTAGCCAATTCAACAGCATCAAACAAGAAATTAGAGATGCATGCAATAAGGGTACAGCAGTTATCATCGGTGACTTTAATCTACATATAGATTGGGCTAACCAAACAGGTAGAGGAAGAATTCCTGGAGTGTATTAGGGATGGTTTTCTAGACCGATATGTCGAGGAACCAACTAGAGGGCTGGCCAACCTAGACTGGGTGATGTGTAATGAGAAAGGACTAATTAGCAATCTTGTTGTGCGAGGCCCCTTGGGGAAGAGTGACCATAATATGTTAGAATTCTTTATCAAGCTGGAGAGTGACACAGTTAATTCAGAGACAAGGGTCCTGAACTTAGGGAAAGGTAACTTCGATGGTATGAGACGTGAATTGGCTAGAATAGATTGGCAAATGATACTTAAAGGGTTGATGGTGGATAGGCAATGGCAAACATTTAAAGATCACATGAATGAACTTCAACAATTGTACATCCCTGTCTGGAGTAAAAATAAAATGGGGAATGTGGCTCAGCTGTGGCTAACAAGGGAAATTAGTGAAAGTGTTAAATCCAAGGAAGAGGTATATAAATTGGCCAGAAAAAGCAGCAAACCTGAGGACTGGGAGAAATTTAGAATTCAGCAGAGGAGGCCAAAGGGTTTAATTAGGAGGGGGAAAATAGAGTATGAGAGGAAGCTTGCTGGGAACATAAAAACTGACTGCAAAAGCTTCTATAGATACGTGAAGATAAAAAGATTAGTGAAGACAAATGTGGGTCCCTTACAGTCAGAATCAGGTGAATTTATAATGGGGAACAAAGAAATGACAGACCAATTGAACAAACACTTTGGTTCTGTCTTCACGAAGGAAGACACAAGTAAACTTCCGGAAATACTAGGGGACAGAGGGTCTAGTGAGAAGGAGGAACTGAAGGAAATCCTTAGTCAGGAAATTGTGTTAGGGAAATTGATGGGATTGAAGGCCGATAAATCCCCAGGGCCTGATAGTTTGCATCCCAGAGTACTTAAGGAAGTGGCCCTAGAAATAGTGGATGCATTGGTGATCATTTTCCAGCAGTCTATCGACTCTGGATCAGTTCTTATGGACTGGAGGGTGGCTTATGTAACACCACTTTTTAAAAGAAAGGAGGGAGAAAAAAAACGGGGAATTATATTATAGACCGCTTAGCCAGACATCAGTAGTGGGGAAAATGTTGGATTATTAAAGATGAAATAGCAACGCATTTGGAAAGCAGTGACAGGATCAGTCCAAGTCAGCATGGATTTATGAAAGGGAAATCATGCTTGACAAATCTTCTAGAATTTTTTGAGGATGTAACTAGTAGAGTGGACAGGGGAGAACCAGTAGATGTGGTGTATTTGGACTTTCAAAAGGCTTTTGACAAGGTCCCACACAAGAGATTGGTGTGCAAAATTAAAGCACAGGGTATTGGGGATAATGTATTGACGTGGATAGAGAACTGGTTGGCAGACAGGAAACAGAGAGTCGGAATAAACGGGTCCTTTTCAGAATGGCAGGCAGTGACTAGTGGGGTGCCGTAGGGCTCAGTGCTGGGACTCCAGCTATTTACAATATACATCAATGATTTAGATGAAGGAATTAAATGTAATATCTCCAAGTTTGCAGATGACACTAAGCTGGGTGGCAGTGTGAGCTGTGAGGAGGATGCTAAGAGGCTGCAGGGTGACTAGGTCAAGTTAGGTGAGTGGGCAAATGCAAGGCAGATGCAGTATAATGTGGATAACTGTGAGGTTAACCACTTTGGTGGCAAAAACACGAAGGCAGAGTATTATCTGAATGGTGACAGATTAGTAAAAGGGGAGGTGCAACGAGACCTGGATGTCATGGTACATCAGTCATTGAAAGTTGGCATGCAGGTACAGCAGGTGGTGAAGAAGGCATGTTGGCCTTCATAGCTAGAGGATTTGAGTATAGGAGCAGGAAGGTCTTACTGCAGTTGTACAGGGCCCTAGTGAGACCTCACCTGGAATATTGTGTTCTGTTTTGGTCTCCTAATCTGAGGAAGGACATTCTTGCTATTGAGGGAGTGTAGCAAAGGTTCACCAGACTGATTCCCAGGATGGCAGGACTGACATATGAGGAGAGACTGGATCGACTGGGCCTATATTCACTGGAGTTTAGAAGAATGAGAGGGGATCTCATAGAAACATATAAAATACTGACGGGACTGGACAGGTTAGATGCAGGAAGAATGTTCCCGATGTTGGGGAAGTCCAGAACCAGGGGTCACAGCCTAAGGATAAGGGGTAAGTCATTTAGGACCGAGATGAGGAGAAACTTCTTCACTCAGAGAGTTGTTAACCTGTGGAATTCTCTATCGCAGAGAGTTGTTGATGCCAATTCGTTGGATATATTCAAGAGGGAGTGAGATATGGTCCTTACGGCTAAAGGGATCAAGGGGTATGGAGAGAAAGCAGGAAAGGGGTACTGAGCTGATGATCAGCCATGATCTTAATGAATGGTGGTGCAGGCTCGAAGGGCCGAATGGTCTACTCCTGCACCTATTTTCTATGTTTCTATGTTTCTATCCATGTGATATCAAGAAACAACTGAGCGCACTGGATACAGTAAAGGCTATGGGCCCTGACAACACCCCGTATGTCGTGCTGAAGACAGCTACAACACTGGCATCTACCCGACAATGTAAAAAACTGCCCAGGTATGTCCTGTCCACAAAAAGCAGGCTGAATCCAATCTGGCCAATTATCACCACATCAGTCTACTCTCAATCATCAGCAAAGTGGGAAGGTATTGTCGCCAGTGCTATCAACCGGCACTTACTCATCAATAACCTGCTCACCGATGCTCAATTTGGGTTTCACCAGGACCACTCAGCTCCAGACCTCATTACAGCCTTGGTCCAAACATGGACAAAAGAGCTGAATTCTAGAGGTGAGGTGACAGTGACAGCCCTTGACATCAAGGAAACATTTGACTGAGTGGGGCCCTAGTAAAATTGAAGTCAGTGGGAATCATGGGTAAAACTCTTCATTGCCTGGAGTCATATCTAGCAGATAGGAAGGTGGTTGTGGTAGATCAATCATCTCAGTCCCAGGACAATCGCTGCACAAGTTCCTCATGGCAGTATCCTTGGCCCAACCATCTTCAGCTGCTTCATTAATGACCTTCCCTCCATCATAAGGTCAGATGGGGGGATGTTCGCTGATGATTGCACAGTGTTCAGAAAATGAAGCCCTCCATGCCTGCATGCAGCAAGACCTGGACAATATTCAGGCTTGGGCTGATAAATGGCAAGTAACATTTGCACCACACAAGTGCCAGGCAATGACTATCTCCAACAAGAGAGAGTTTAACCATCTCCCCTTCACATTCAACAGTATTACCATCACTGAATCCCGCACCATCAATATCCTTGGGGTCACCATTGACTAACTTAGAAACTTAACTGGACCAGCCACAAAAATACTGTGGCTTACAAAAGAGATTGGTGTGCAAAATTAAAGCACATGGTATTGGGGGTAATGTACTAACATGGATAGAGGACTAGTTGGCTGACAGGAAGCAGAGAATCGGGATAAACGGGTCCTTTTCAGAATGGCAGGCAGTGACTAGTGGGGTGCTGCAGGGCTCAGTGCTGGGACCCTAGCTATTTACAATATACATTAATGATTTAGATTGAGGAATTGATTTTAATATCTCCAAGTTTGCAGATGACACTAAGCTGGGTGGCAGTGTGAGCTGTTTTTGTGGTTCTTTGATTCCAATCCACCTGGGCATGTGTTTTTTCACTCTTCTCCCTTTGCCTTGTTCTGTTCCTTTTTAAATGCTGTTCATCTATACCTTCCAATTTTCAGGAAGGGCCTATACCCAAAACATCAACTTTTGTTCTCTCCATAGTGGCTGCGTCCTCTGATGAATGCTTGCAGTGTTTTCTTTTGTTTTAGATTTTCAGCATCCGCATTGTTTATTTTTGTGTTGACGTAACTTTTGGGTTCACTGGTGGACGTAACTGATAATACAAGGTAGAATTTCCATGGTGTGTGTGGAGCTAGCGAAGATGTTGTGGTGCAGGTGTTGTGCTTACTTGAGTCGTGTATAGTCTGTGCTGCTTAATCTTCCAGGGTCAGCATGAATTAAGCATTCAGTGTAAGCTTCCACCTTGACATTCATTTCTCATTGGGAACTTGTGCAGTGGGGAGAGGGGAAGAATTTCTGACACTGGTGCAGTTGCATGGGGTGCTGCAACAGCCAATTAAAGGAATCCAGCTACTGTAAGTAGCTGCAAGTGGAAGGCAAACATTTGTACACTACTAAAAGTACATGTAAAATAACAAAAGTGTGGCATTAGAAAACAGTCTCTGGGTAAGTACAGTGCAGGATCTGAAATGTACCAAAATATATATTCTTGGGATCTGGGCAATGCTGGCAAGGCCACATTTGCTGCCCATCCCCAGTTGCCCTGAGAAGTTGCTGATGGGGTTTCTTCAAGCAAAGATCATTAAGAACCAACTACATAATGTGAACTAGAGTTATCTATAGGCCAAACAGGATAGGAGTGACAGGTTCCTTTCCCTAAAGGACATCAATATACCATTTGGGGGTTCTTATGACAATCTGATCGTTTGTTCTAATGCCAGCCTATAATTAACCAGATTTTTTGAATACATCTCATGATTTGCCATAATAAAAACAGAAAATACTGGAAATATGCAACAGGCCAGGCAGCGTCTGTGGAGAGAGCAACAGAGTTAAAGTTTCAGGTTGATGACCCTTTGTCAGAACTGATTTGCCATGGTGTGATTTGAACTCATGGGGGCTGATTGTAATTGCAGCTGTTATGTCTATAATGTACTTATGAATGACTCCACGAGGCAATGTGTTGTACTCAAACTGTAGTGACCTTGGTCCTTTATTTGTAACTCCAGAGTGAGGCACTAGCATGGTGGGCAGCCTTTTATACTGGGCCCTGCACACCTATGCAGGTGACCCTCAGGTCTCCCACCACAGTGCCCTCTGGTGGACAGCCTCTGCCACAGGAGCAGAAAACCTCGGTCTCCACCAGTTGCATGCTCTAGTGGTGCCAGCATAGTATATACACAGTGTAAAATTTATTGATAGTACATCAGGTAACAAGTCTCCATCTTATGCAACTATACAGTGACTACACAGAGAGTACATCTATAGTCTGCATCGATAACATTACTCTCCCCCAAATCCTTTGTGCCGATCACCTTTGCACTATGTGCTCTGGCTTAGCTCTCTCCAGACTTAAGTGCCAATAGCCCTTGCACCTTGGCTGTGCTTTGGCTTGGCTTTCTCCCTGTTAACCCCCAAGTTCTTTTGTCACAACGTTCGATAATGGTTACCAGTTTGGATGATTCGATGATGCAATGGAGGTTCCAGTGGGTTCTGGGTGTGATCCATGTATGTGTTCATGGCTACATATATCCATTCCACCCCACAACCCCCCCGCCCGCCCCCACAGCGAGATCATGCAGCAGGCCCATTGCATTAACATACAGGATCAGACATAGTGCAAGTACAAAGAAAGGAAGTTACAGTTTGTATCGTGACACCTTGGTTCAGTGACTTACATTTGTTACATTTTGCGGTAGTTCACCAGGATTGAGTAGATTACATTCATGGTTCAGTCATGGTAAGTACTGAGGTAGCAGTACAGGTATGCGAGGACGCAGGTTCCAGAGCAACTGACGGGGTCCTAGTCGTCTGATAGCGGCGCTGCGCCCCCGCTAGTGGGGTGGGATTGGTTCACTCACCGTTGCCTAGTGGTGGGCAGAGCCACAGATGTGTGTGGCCTCCCTGTCCTCCTTTGAGGCTGCAGAATCTTCTGCCTGCTCTCCAACGGTGTTGGGAACCTGGCTGTTCCAAGTCCCGTTTGGGGAACTCGTTGGTTCTGACCTTTCGCTCCCGGACATGGCCGGGTAGCGACTGGGTCGGGGGCTGCACTGTCTCCACCCGGATGATGGCCAACGGCGGCTGACTGCGCGTATTGGCGCGGTTTTCATTTCCAGGTCCGTGGCGAATAGTACCATCGGGTACCTGCAACTTGGGATAGATCTGGGGCAGGGTATCAGGATCAGTGTCTTCACCCTCCTAAGGTTGCTGGCCTACAACTTGTGGGGACACCTGGGGCAGGGCATCAGGATCAGCGCCTTTACACTCCCAAATTCGCTCGCTTGCTACTTTTGGGGACATTTCACAACAACATTTTGTTCTTTACATTAGGAATAGTACTGACATCGCGCAACAACATTTTGTTCACAATCTTAATCGGTTCATTATATTGATTGCCATGCATACAATGTCTCTTTAAGTTTAGTTGGTTCAGGTCTCCTTTAAGAGAACCCTGCTGGCTTTACCCCAATCAAATGCTCTGTTAAACACCACGTGTTGGTCCCTCAGCGTTGCACCTCGTGATATGGCTGCGGCTATCTTTTTTTTCAGCCACGCTGCACCTTGCTGCAGCAGGGACGCCATCTTGCCTCTGTCCTCGAGGTCGACTGCCTTGATCCTTCTCTCCCGCGATTCTGCCACAAAAGCTGGAAGTGTGCCTGTGAATTCGATCTTCCTCCCCATGAGTCCTGCCACTGGAGCCGGGCAGGTACTTTTAGGTCGTTGCGGTCGGATCATTGCCTCGCAGTCATGATGGACGATCTGTGCCTCAGATGCTGTGCTGGTCTGTTCTCTGGTGCCTGGCCCAAGTGAAGGTGAGGTCTTGCTCTGCCTCTGAGCACAGGGGACATTGATTGCTGGAGTGAAGAGGTCTTTGCATTTCCACTGGATCTTCCCCATCCATCTTCTGCTGAGTAGCGTTGGACCATCACCTGCAACAATCCACAGAGGTAACTTGTGCACTACGCCATTACGGATTACACTTACATCCGCACTACCAAGGACTGGGATTAGCTCCTTGGTGTAGGTGTGCAACCTTTCCTGTACCGGAACCAGCTCGCGTCGTTTTTCATTCCATAGCCTTTCAAAGGCATCCTGGCTCATCACTGACTGGCTCGCTCCCATTTCCACTTCCATGAAGACTGGAACGTTGTTTATCTCAACTTCCATCTTCACCGGAGAACAATCGGTGGCGCAGGAATACACTCCATACACTTCTTCTTGGGGCTGAGCTGCCTCTCTGGCCAAATGATCATACTCTCCAGTGAATTCAAAGTCATCTACTGACTCCTCTGCTGGATGATGAGTCGTATTTCTTTTACACATATGCTGGAGGTCACCCTTTGTGTTATAGGCTTTGCATACGTACTCAGCAAACCGACTCTGGTTTCCTCCGCAATGCCGGCATGGTGCTACTCGATTAGCACCCCTCTGAGGTCTGCGCTCTCTGCCCTGGGCAGAGCCACATTCTACAGTCTTGCCTGTGAAAGGCACATTCTGTGTACAGTACTTGCCGGGTTTGAGTCCACAGGATGAATAATTTGCTTGGTGCTGCAGGTCGAGGTCATGAACGCCTGACTGATGCTGATGACCTTCTGCAGGTGTGGGCAGATAATAGCTTGTGAAGGAGGCCCTCGTGGCCAATTCCTATAACGAAGATGTCTCGCAATGCTTCGTTGAGGTGCGTGCCAAACTCACACGGTGCCGCAAGTCTCCTGAGGTCGGCAGCATGTTTTGCAATCTTCTGGCCCTCAGGTCTGCGGTGACTGTAGAATCTGTGCTTGGCCGTGAGGATGCTCTGTTTTGGTTTTAGTTGGTCGCGAATTAGTTCAGTCAGCTCATCATATGTCTTATCCTTGGCCTTCGTGGGTGCCAGCAAGTCCCTGACAAGGCGGTAGACCTCGGACCAACAATTGGTCAGCAGTATAGCCTTGCGCTTCTCCGCCAATGTGTCCATCTCCCCTGCCAGGTTGTTTGTCACGAAATATTGCTCGAGCCTTTCCGTGAAGGCATCCCAGTCATCACCCTTTGCGAAGTCTTTTAGTGTGCCAAAGGTAGCTATAATCGCATGAGAGTCGATATTTTCATCGCCAGTTGTTATGTCTGTAATGTACTTATGAATGACTCCATGAGGCAATGTGTTGTACTCAAACTGTAGTGAACTTGGTCCTTTATTCGTAACTCCAGAGTGAGGCACAAGCATGGTGGTCAGCCTTTTATACTGGGCCCTGCACACCTATGCAGGTGACCTTCAGGTCTCCCACCGCAGTGCCCTCTGGTGGACAGCCTCTGCCACAGAGGCAGGAAACCCCAGTCTCCACCAGTTGCATGCTCTAGTGGTGCCAGCATAGTATATACACAGTGTAAAATTTATTGATAGTACATCAGGTAACAAGTCTCCATCTTATGCAACTATACAGTGACTACATAGAGAGTATATCTATAGTCTGCATATATAACAGCAGCTGCCTGACATAAATGGACGCATTTAATATGCAAATTGTGGTCTTATAACAAACATGAGATCCAATTGCAATTTTAAGCTACAAATGGGCAGAGCGTGCTCCATTGATTCGTACCAACACTGAAAAATTTCATTTTTACTTTTATGGGCTTTCAGTCGGTTGTTTTTAAGTATATTTATAAGCTCCAGTTTCACCAGCTTTGCTTCCAGCTGCGTCTTTTACAAATCTACCAATTGATGTTATTACGGTTACAAGATTAAAAAAAACTTATTTTTCATCAAACTTTCTTGAATATGTGGCCCGTTATTAGAAAGTTGCTGTTCATTTCATTTGTTTTTATCTGAAGGGAAGCCCAAATTCTGCGACACCCTATAATCCATTGTTATGTTTAGGAGCTTCAACATTTCCCATATGGCAGCCAGTCACATAAAGGAAACACTGGTAGCTGCTGATCAAATGGGCCAAATGCTTCTCCTGGCCCTCGAAAAATAGTCCGACCCACAGATGGTGCATGGCCCGTCCAAGATTGCCTCACCCACAAAGGCTTGGACTGTCGACCGGTTTTACATAGGAATTCACTGATTCCTCCCCTTTGGAACTGGTGGGCGGCATCAAAGCACTGAGCTTGGGACCTGCAACTCGCCAGATCAATGTAAAAGAGGCCAAGCCCTCACAGCAGTAAAACGGGTGGAGGCGGAGCTGGCACAGTTTGCCTACCGACTGTCTGTTTTGCACAAAAAGTTAAAATCGCCCTATGACATATGCTAGTGCAGTACTATAACATAACAATACCATACCCTGTAAAAATCTTCCCATGCCATTTGATATATAGTGATATATTCAGAGACTAGGGTCCTGAACTTAAGGAAAGGTAACTTCGATGGTATGAGACGTGAATTGGTTAGAATAGACTGGCGAAGGATACTTAAAGGATTGACGGTGGATAGGCAATGGCAAACATTTAAAGATCATATGGATGAACTTCAACAATTGTACATCCCTGTCTGGAGTAAAAATAAAACGGGGAAGGTGGCTCAACTGTGGCTAACAAGGGAAATTAAGGATAGTGTTAAATCCAAGGAAGAGGCATATAAATTGGCCAGAAAAAGCAGCAAACCTGAGGACTGGGAGAATTTTATAATACAGCAGAGGAGGACAAAGGGTTTAATTAGGAGGGGGAAGACAGAGTATGAGAGGAAGCTTGCTGGGAACATAAAAACTGACTGCAAAAGCTTCGATACTTTGTGAAGAGAAAAAGATTAGTGAAGACCAATCCCTTGCAGCCAGATTCAGGTTAATTTATAATGGGGAACAAAGAAATGGCGGACCAGTTAAACAAATACTTTGGTTCTGTCTTCACGAAGGAAGACACAAATAATCTTCCGGAAATACGAGGGGACAGAGGATCTAGTGAGAAGGAGGAACTGAAGGAAATCCTTATTGGGCGGGAAATTGTGTTAGGGAAATTGATGGGTTTGAAGGCCGATAAATTCCCAGGGCCTGATAGTCTGCATCCCAGAGTGCTCAAGGAAGTGGCCCTCGAAATAGTGGATGCATTGGTGATCATTTTCCAACAGTCTATCGACTCTGGATCAGTTCCTATGGACTGGAGGGTAGCTAATGTAACACCACTTTTTAAAAAAGGAGGGAGAGAGAAAACGTGGAATTATAGATCGGTTAGCCTGACATTGGTAGTGGGGAAAATGTTGGAATCAATTATTAAAGATGAAATAGCAGCGCATTTGGAAAGCAGTGACAGCATCGGTCCAAGTCAGCATAGATTTATGAAAGGGAAATCATGCTTGACAAATCTTCTAGAATTTTTTGAGGATGTAACTGGTAGAGTGGACAAGGGAGAACCAGTGGATGTGGTGCATTTGGACTTTCAAAAGTCTTTTGACAAGGTCCCACACAAGCAATTAGTGTGCAAAATTAAAGCACATGGTATTGGGGGTAATGTACTGACGTGGATAGAGAACTGGTTGGCAGACAGGAAGCAGAGAGTCGGGATAAACTGGTCCTTTTCAGAATGGCAGGCAGTGACTAGTGGGGTGCCGCAGGGCTCAGTGCTGGGACCCCAGATTTTTACAATATACATTAATGATTTAGTTGAAGGAATTGAGCGTAATATCTCCAAGTTTGCAGATGACACTAAACTGGGTGGCGGTGTGAGCTGTGAGGAGGACGCTAAGAGGTTGCAGGGTGACTTGGGCAGGTTAGGTGAGCGGGCAAATGCATGGCAGATGCAGTATAATGTGGATAAATGTGAGGTTATCCACTTTGGTGGCAAAAACACGAAGGCAGAATATTATCTGAATGGTGGCAGATTAGGAAAAGGGGAGGTGCAATGAGACCTGCGTGTCATGATACACCAGTCATTGAAAGTTGGCATGCAGGTACGGCAGGTGGTGAAGAAGGCTAATGGTATGTTGGCCTTCATAGCTAGGGGATTTGAGTATAGGAGCAGGGAGGTCTTATTGCAGTTGTACAGGGCCCTAGTGAGGCCTCACCTGGAATATTGTGTTAAGTTTTGGTCTCCTAATCTGAGGAAGGATGTTCTTGCTATTGAGGGAGTGCAGCGAAGGTTCACCAGACTGATTCCTGGGATGGCAGGACTGTCATATGAGGAGAGACTGGATCGACTGGGCCTGTATTCACTGGAGTTTAGAAGGATGAGAGGGGATCTCACAAAAAACATATAACATTCTGACGGGATTGGACAGGTTAGATGCAGGAAGAATATTCCCGATGTTGGGGGAGTCCAGAACCAGGGGTCACAGTCTAAGGATAAGGGGTAGGCCATTTAGGACCGAGAGGAGAAGAAACTTCTTCACTCAGAGAGTTGTTAACCTGTGGAATTCTCTACCGCAGAGAGTTGTTAATGCCAGTTCGTTAGGTATATTCAAGAGGGAGTTGGATATGACCCTTACGGCTAAAGGGATCAAGGGGTATGGATAGAATGCAGGAAAGGGGTACTGAGATGAATGATCAGCCATGATCTTATTGAAAGGTGGTGCAGGCTCGAAGGGCCGAATGGCCTACTCCTGCACCTATTTTCTATGTTTCTATATTTCTAAGTGTAGATGTTACAGCATGAGGTGGGTGTGAGCACAATTGCCCTGTTTGGCACCCCATGGCATCTTCCCCAGTTAACAGTAGTGTAGCAGATCTGGCATGATTTGGTGGTGTGGGTCTGAGCTGTCGAAAATACTCATTAAATCTGGGAATAGATACAAAATTAGATGGCAGACCTTAAGAAAGCTGACAAGTAATAGATTGTCAATAATACCATATACCAAGTAGATGGCCTTATTATGCATGCCACAAAGTTTTACCAGTCAACATGCTACACATTTATTGCTGACCCTTGCAAAGCGCTGAGACAACCTTCCAGCTCTTTCATTACTTGTCATGCATGTTCACACTCCAGTGGGGCACACATTCAAGCTGCAACTTGGAACCAAAACCAAAGTACACTGGCACTTTAAAAGAGCTTCACATGGCGAGTCATCTAACACAACCTAGGTGCATGTTGCCTAGTCAGTTCCTGACACATAGAATGTTCTGCAGATTGGACACATGTCTGTCATTGTATGTGGTCCTTAAACTTGCAACATTTCAAGATTATCAAACCTATTTTCCTGGCCTTAGTACCACACAGCATACCTCTAGCAGAGATACAGTTAACTGGAAATATGGGTCTCTGCTGATAGAGTTTCTGAGCTGATCACTGAAGGCTGCTTAGCACTTTGCTTGAGGAAAGCATTGCATGCAAAATTGTTATTCTTGTCACATTTTTGATTTCATCATGGCCTGAGACCTGATATCCTAGTGCAGTGCTGATTGCATGTTGTGGGCAAACTTCCCCCCTAAAAAGAGGGAAGTATGACTTTGTAAAGAGCTGTTTGAATGCAGTGAGTCATCAGAACAATGTTACAACTGATGTAAGAGCCTTATGTTGTTGAGAATAAAAGAATTATAGTGATTTCTTGGCAGCTAAAGGACAGTAGTATAAGCTGTAGGATGAGGGTGCTTGTTGGAATCCCCCTTAAGCATGTGCCATTGAGAGAAGAAGGATGAACAGGAAGTGCTGCTGAATGCTTGGGCAGTGAGATGATTATCAGAGGAGGGGGGCACCAACTTGAGGTACCCAAAAGAGTGGATTTACAGCCCCAGACATACGTTCCTAGATCATTCAGAGAAGTAATGCTTCCAAAGATTCCAGTTTAGCAGGGAGTTAATCTGAGATCTGTGTCACCTGCTGAAAGATGACTGAAGCCACAGTCCTGATCCTCCACCACTCAGCTGGATGAAGAAGGCAATTGTCTTCTGTGAGTTTTTTGTAATAAAGCGCATGGTGTTTTGTTCTGGATCTGGTCGGTACTGGATTGCTTTAATGTTCTAATCCCAACACCAAAATCCTTCATAAGGAGTTACTCATAAGGTTCTTATATCAGTCTGGGGTGAGGTGGGATGTGGTGTTCCACAGCTGCTGGGACTACTGTTGCTCACCATTGATATAAATGATTTGGACATGGGAATCAGAAGTACAATATCAAACTTTGCGGATGACACCAAATTGGGGGCTTTAGTTATACTAAGGAGGACTGTGACAAAATACAAGAAAACATTAACAAACTTGCAAAATGAGCACGTAAATGGCAAATAAATTTCCATATAGCCAAGTGTGAGGTAGTGCATTTTGGTAGGAGGAATAAGGAGGCCACCTATTCCTTGTAAAATAAGAGTTTAAATGGCAAATGGATACACAAATCATTAAATGTAGTGGCACAGGTTAACAAAGCCATATAAAATGGAAACAAAGCACTGGTGTTCATTCCTAGAGCAATAGAATTTATAAGCAGAGAAGTTATGTTAAACTTATATAGACTCTTGGTTAGGCATTTGTAACATCTCATAGTTTGCGTGAAGAAGCTCACTGAGGCTCCCTATTTTAAGAAAGCTGACTACATTTCATTCTCTCTTGCCAGAAATCAGCAGGCGGAGTGAGCACGCAGCTTTGCTAGGATTATAGGCTTCCCCATGATTCAAGGTGCCATTGACTGCATGCACTTCACTTTGCGGGCACCACATGTCAACTCTGCCATATACTGGAATCAAAATGGATTCCACTCCCTCAATGTCTAGCTGGTGTGTGACCATAGCAGCGAATCATGCAGGTCAATGCCTTGTAACCTGGCAGGTGTCATGATGCCTTCATTCTGCTGCATTCTGCTGTGCCAGCTGCATTTGAGCCACCATGGCAAAACAAAGGGTGGCTACTGGGTGACAAGTGTTATCTGCTGACAACATGGCTCATGACTCCAATGCGCAACCCACACACACATGCTTAGCATGTATACAATGAAAGCCATGCTGCCACACAAAATATGATAGAGCAGATTATTGGTGTGCTGAAACAATGCTTCCACTGCCTGGACCGTTCTGTAGGTGCCATACAGTACACGGCAGAGCGGGTGTCAAGATTCTTAGTGATCTGCTGCATTCTGCACAACCTTACCATCATGAGGGCACAGGCCTTGACACAAGCTATACAGCTGAGAAGCAGGAGCATGAGGAGGCGGTGGAGGAAGAGGAAGGAAGCAGGCAACCTAGGCAGCTACTTTGAACAACAACAGCAACAACAACTTGTATTTATATAGCGCTTTTAACATAGTAAACCATCCTAAGACATTTCACAGGAGTGTCATTCAGCAGCGGCCATGGGCAGCGAGGAGGCCCTGACCTTCGAGGGAACATCAGCAGCAGGTCGAGGCCATAAAAGGAGCGGCGAGCGGCGGCCATGGGCAGTGTGGAGGCACGCCACTGCAAAGTACAACGCGAGCTGGTGCAGGAGGGCGGCGGCTGTGAAGAATGACATCATCAAGATCCAGGTCGGTGATTGGAGCATGGGCAGATACAGCAGGAACAGCGAGGTTGGGACGAAGGAGCTGCGAGAGACTGTGGAGAGACGTGATCAGGGCCCAGGGGAGGCGCGAGTTCGGGGCCAGGGGCCCAGGGGCCCAGTGGCAGCGTGGGCTAGCCCACACTGCGATGCACATGCGCACTCAGTCCGTGCAGCAGAGCTGGTCTCCAGTTGTCTTGGGTAATCCTTGTCACTGGACCAAGACCTATCTCTGTCAAGCCCGGGTGGTGGCTGGTGTGCAACGGCCACCCCATGTTAAAAAAATGCACAAGCATCTTCCACCCTTCAGGATGTAATTCGGGTTCTTCATTGAAACACCTGTGAACTCGTCCTTTTTTTGGCGTGGAAGCAAGTCATCCTCATTTCGAGGGACTGTTTATGATGATGATATAAGACATGTCCACGGTGAACTCATCCGAGTGCGATACCAGTAACAGCAACCCCAATTCCCCATTCACCAACAGTCTCACGCCTTACCTTCCCTCTGTCACTGATCATCACAGTGCCCGCTTGGCCACAATGCAAAAATAATAGCCACCACAAAATAAACATTCCAAACCAAATTTATAAATGAAATCATGCAATATTGCATACTAAAGTCAACTAATCACTCTTGTGCATTCCCTTAGTGCCTGCCTTCTATGTGCTTTTGTCTGTCCTAAATCTCCTACGCAGTGCTATCCCAGCGGCTGCAGCATGGCTGATGGAAAGCTGCTGAGTTTCAGTGGAGGAGACTGCAGATGGCCTTGCAGGATGACCTAAAGCAGCTCTAGGCCTAGAAGGCCTGGCTGCAGACTGCTTCATTTCTGCAATCTGGGCTCGCTGGTTGGTAGACAACAGCTTGGGCAGTGGTGGAGTAGCAGTGGTGGGTGGACAAATGCTGTCATCCTGAGAGAGGACAGCAGGTTTCTGCTCCACGGAGCCACTGCAACTTCCCTGGGGCAGCGTCTCAGCAATCCTAGTAATCTGTTGGCGGACAGATAGCTGGACTGCTGCGACACCCTGCAAGCCCCTTTGCCCATCATCATCACAGGCAGTCCCTCGGAATCGAGGAAGACTTGTTTCCACTCCTGAAATGAGTCCTTTGGTGGCTGATCAGTCCAATACGAGAGCCTCAGACTCTGTCACAGGTGGGACAGATAGTCGTTGAGGGAAGGGGTGGGTGAGACTGGATTGCAGCACGCTCTTTCTGCTGCCTGCGCTTGATTTCTGCATGCTCTCGACGATGAGACTCGAGGTGCTCAGCGCCCTCTCAGATGCACTTTCCCCACTTAGGGCCGTCTTGGGCCAGGGACTCCCAGGTGTCAGTGGGGATGTTGCATTTTATCAGGGAGGCTTTGAGGGTGTCCTTGTAGCATTTCCGCTGCCCACCCTTGGCTCGTTTGCCACACAGTAATCCACAGCCATGATGGAAGCTGTCCGAGCTTACATGGCAGCAAGCTGACCTTGCATGACAGCAGTCTGAACCTCCACTGCAGCACTCAGACATTGGTTGCATGCTGCTTATGCTGCAATAGAAACTGCGACATGGGCCATCTGGCGCTGCATCATGGTTGGGTCCACAAGTATGATATTGGAGTTGGCCACAACTTCCATGCTGGAAAGGATGAGCTCCAAGCTCTGCACAAAGCCCTGTGCTAAGTTGGTGCCAGACTCCTCTATACTTCTTGATGTTACACGCAGGGTTTCTGGCAGGCTTCCCAATGCACCAAGCATTTCATTGGGCGTACCCATCAGCCTTCTGCTGTAGCTTGCCCCATCTAAGTCCTCATCTGAGTCCTGTGCAGCAGAACCCGTGTGCAACTTAGTCCTCTGACGAGCTGGCATGTGCGCTATCCTTGGCCCCTGCCTTGGCCCGGTGTCTCACCACATGCAGATGCTGCTGTAATATAGCTCCCCCTAGTGGACTACTGATGTACTGCAACTACTGATGTAAATAATATAGGATGTGACAGTTTCTCTGTAAGAGCCATCTTGTGTAGAATGTGTTTCTTTGTGATGTCGTAAGGATATGTTACATTGGTGACGAGGATAAGATTTCTGGATTCCCTAGCTTAACTTTTTGTTGGTGGATTATCCTGCCAACCAACAGAGAGACTTTCAGAGGTTCTTTGTTTTGCAAAACAGCTAAACATCCAAGGTAAATTTCAATCACACTTGGCTGAACTGTTGACATTGCCAGAGTCCAGATGGCCAAATCTATGGAAATAATAGGGCGCTTGGGTGAGTTCCATCATGATTGAGAAACTTTCAGAGCATATGTGCAGCGGCTAGAAATGTTTTTCACCACAAATAGTATAGTCGAAGTCCCTTATGACGAAAACCATAACTGGGTGGGTTTAGAAAGAAACGGTTTATTTTCTTGACTGAAGCAGGCCCTGAGGTTTATGAAACCCTGAAAAATTTGCTTGTTCCCAGCAAGCCAAAGGACACGCCACTGATGGAGATTCTAACCAAGTTAGAACAGCACTACAGTCATGAACCCCTGGAAATTGCTGAAAGTTATCGTTTTGGAATACAAAATCAGTTGAATGATGAGGGTATCAGTGAGTACATTGTAGCTTTAAAAAAGCTACCCATTCACTGTCATTTCGGAAATTTTCAGGACCGAGCATTGCGTGTCTGCTTTGTTTGTGGGATGAAAAATGAAGCAATCAGAAGAAAGTTGTTGACAACCCCTAACTTGACTATTGATTTAGCTTGTCAGATAACTATGCCAATGGATATGGAAGACCAATACACCCGAAAATTTAGCACCATTTCCATCGTCAGACAACCGAGGTGAAACGCCTGCAGGTTAAAAGTAAAAGTTGGACCCCAAGGCCTCAGTAACTGGGCAAGGTAATAATGAATTGAAGTCATGCTATTGGTGCCTGGGACAGCACATTGCTCAAAGATGTTCATAAGTGAAGAAAACTGGGCATCTTGTGAAGGCATGCAGACTGAAGAATAAATCGATGTTCAATGCTGGAAGTAGAAATTGCCTGACACTACATAGCATTGAAGAGAAGCAACGGGATGAGGAGGTTCGGGAGACACACATCATCAGGAGCACAAACGTAGTTCACAGCAATTTTCAACGTATAGTCATTCAAGTAGACATTGCAGGAACCAGGATACACATGGAAATTGACACTGGTGCATCCGTGAACGGAGTACCGGAATCGTTATATCTCAACAAGTTGAGTGATTTTCCACTGGGGAAATTGAAGATAGAGCTGCGAGACCACTCAGGAGAGCAAATCCTTGTTGTAGGACATATCAGTCAGTCAATCAGTCATAGGCAGTCCCTCAAAATCGAAAAAGACCATACCGGTGAAATACAAGGATCAGTTTCAGAGCTAGTCTCTCATAGTAGTGGCAGGAAACAAGCCAGAGTTGATAGGTAGAAATTGGTTGATATCACTGAAGCTGGATTGGAATGAGAATTTTCGTGTGGAAATTAAATTTGCATCAACAGATGATATCATGAAGCAGTATCCGAAAGTGTTCCACAAAACAGGTCCTCCGATCCAAGACTTCAAGGTGAGTGTCAGAGTGCAGAAGGACGCTAGACCAGTTTACTGCAAGCCACGCTGGGGAGCTGCGGGGTAGCTTGGGCAGGTTGGGTGGGTGGGCGGGTGCATGGCAGATGCAGTGTGGTGTGGGTGGATGTGGGGTTGTCCATTTTGGGGACGGGGACACAGGAGTGGAGTGTTGTCTGGGTGGCGGCGGATTGCGGGGGAGGAGGTGCGGCGGGGCCTGGATGCCATAGTTCATCGGTCGCTGGGGGTGGGTGCGCGGGTGCGGCGGGCGGTGGGGACGGCGGGTGGTGTGTTGGCCTTTGTGGCTGGGGGGTTTGGGTGTAGGAGCGGGGAGGTCTTAGTGCAGTTGTGCAGGGCCATGGTGGGACCTCGCCTGGAGTGTTGTGTTCAGTTTTGGTCTCCTGGTCTGGGGAGGGACGTTCTTGCTGTTGGGGGGGAGTGCAGCGGGGTTTCACCGGACTGATTCCGGAGGTGGCTGGGCTGTCGTGTGGGGAGGGACTGGATCGGCTGGACCTTTGTTCGCTGGAATTTTGAGGGGGTGGGAGGGGATCTCATGGAGGCGTGTGGGGTTCTGGCGAGGCTGGGCAGGTTGGGTGCGGGGAGAGTGTTTCCAGTGTTGGGGGGGGGGTCCAGACCCAGGAGACATAGTCTTAGGATAAGGGGTAGGCCATTTAGGACTGAGATGAGGAGAAACTTCTTCACTCAGAGAGTTGTTAACCTGTGGAATTCCCTGCCGCAGAGAGTTGTTGATGCCAGTTCATTGGATATATTCAGGAGGGAGTTGGATATGGCCCTTACGGCTAAGGGGATCAAGGGGTATGGAGAGAAGGTGGGAAAGGGGTACGGAGGGAATGATCAGCCATGATCTTATTGAATGGCGGTGCAGGCTCGAAGGGCACCTATTTTCTATGTTTCTATGTTTCTATGTCCCATATCATACACACTCAAGAAGAAAGTTGTATAAGAACTCAAAAGATTAGAAACTGAGAACATTATCTCGAAAGGTAGATCTAAGTAATTGGGCTAAACCTATTGTTGTTGTACCTAAGTCAGATGGTAACACTGATGTGCTATGTCCAGGTTGCCATCCCCATCACAAGCTCCACCCAATAGGGAAAAAGTGTTCTATTTTTCATACGTTGATGAACTACCAGTCAAAGCTGAAGAGATTGCTAGAGCAACCAAACATGACACAGTTATGTCAAAGTTGTATGATTACATAGCAATTAAACAGACTGGCGACTGATACTTAAAGGGTTGATGGTGGATAGGCAATGGCAGACATTTAAAGATCACATTGATGAACTTCAACAATTGTACATCCCTGTCTGGTGTAAAAATAAAATGGGGAAAGTGGCTTAACCGTGGCTAACAAGGGAAATTAGGGATAGTGTTAAAACCAAGGAAGAGGCATTTAAATTGGCCAGAAAAGCAACAAACCTGAGGACTGGGAGAAATTTAGAATTCAGCAGAGGAGGACAAAGGGTTTAATTAGGAGGGGGAAAATAGAGTATGAGAGGAAGCTTGCTGGGAACATAAAAACTGACTGTAAAAGCTTCTATAGATATGTGAAGAGAAAAAGATTAGTGAAGACAAATGTAGATCCCTTGCAGTCAGAATCAGGTGAATTTATAATGGCGAACAAGGAAATGGCAGACCAATTGAACAAATACTTTGATTCTGTCTTCACTAAGGAAGACACAAATAACCTTCCGGAAATACAAAGGGACAGAGGAAAAAGGACAAAGTGAGAAGGAGGAACTGAAGGAAATCCTTATTAATCAGGAAATTGTTTTAAGGAAATTGATGGGATTGAAGGCTGATAAATCCCCAGGGCCTGATAGTTTGCATCCCAGAGTACTTAAGGAAGTGGCCCTAGAAATAGTGGATGCATTGGTGGTCATTTTCCAACATTCTATCGACTCTGGATCAGTTCCTATGGATTGGAGGGTAGCTAATATAACACCACTTAAAAAAAAATGAGGGAGAGAGAAAACAGGGAATTATAGACGAGTTAGCCTGACATCGGCAATGGGTAAAATAATCGATGCAATTATTAAAGATGTAATAGCAGCGCATTTGGAAAGCAGTGACAGGATCGGTCCAAGTCAGCATGGATTTCTGAAAGGGAAATCATGCTTGACAAATCTTCAAGAATTTTTTGAGGATGTAACTAGTAGAGTGGACAAAGTAGAACCAGTGGATGTGGTGTATTTGGGCTTTCAAAAGGCTTTTGACAAGGTCCCACACAAGAGATTAGTGTGCAAAATTAAAGCACATGGTATTGGGGGTAATATATTGACATGGATAGAGAACTGGTTGGCAGGCAGGAACCAAAGAGTAGGAATAAACGGGTCTTTTTCAGAATGGCAGGCAGTGACTTGTGGGGTATCGCAAGGTTCAGTGCTGGGACACTAGCTATTTACAATATACATTAATGATTTGGACGAAGGAATTGAATGTAATATCTCCAAGTTTGCAGATGACACTAAACTGGGTGGCTGTATGAGCTGTGAGGAGGATGCTAAGAGGCTGCAGGGTGACTTGGATAGGTTAGGTGAGTGGGCAAATGCATGGCAGATGCAGTATAATGTAGATAAATGTGAGATTATCCACTTTGGTGGCAAAAACACGAAGGCAGAATAGTATCTGAATGGCGGCAGATTAGGAAAAGGGGAGGTGCAACGAGACCTGGGTGTCATGATACATCAGTCATTGAAAGTTGGCATGCAGGTACAGCAGGCGGTGAAGAAGGCAAATGGCATGTTGGCCTTCATAGCGAGACAATTTGAGTATAGGAGCAGGGAGGCCATCTTAGACTGGGTGTTGTGTAATGAGAGAGGATTAATTAGCAATCTCATTGTGCGAGGCCCCTTGGGGAAGAGTGACCATAATATGGTGGAATTCTGCATTAGGATGGAGAATGAAACAGTTAATTCAGAGACCATGGTCCAGAACTTAAAGAAGGGTAACTTTGAAGGTATGAGGCATGAATTGGCTAAGATAGATTGGCTAATGATACTTAAGGGGTTGACTGTGGATGGGCAATGGCAGACATTTAGAGAACGCATGGATGAATTACAACAATTGTACATTCCTGTCTGGCGTAAAAATAAAAAAGGGAAGGTGGCTCAACCGTGGCTATCTAGGGAAATCAGGGATAGTATTAAAGCCAAGGAAGTGGCATACAAATTGGCCAGAAATAGCAGCGAACCTGGGGACTGGGAGAAATTTAGAACTCAGCAGAGGAGGACAAAGGGTTTGATTAGGGTAGGGAAAATGGAGTACGAGAAGAAGCTTGCAGGGAACATTAAGGCGGATTGCAAAAGTTTCTATAGGTATGTAAAGAGAAAGAGGTTAGTAAAGACAAACGTAGGTCCCCTGCAGTCAGAATCAGGGGAAGTCATAACGGGGAACAAAGAAATGGCAGACCAATTGAACAAGTACTTTGGTTCAGTATTCACTAAGGAGGACACAAACAACCTTCCGGATATAAAAGTGGTCAGAGGGTCTATTAAGGAGGAGGAACTGAGGGAAATCTTTATTAGTCGGGAAATTGTGTTGGGGAAATTGATGGGATTGAAGGCCGATAAATCCCCAGGGCCTGATGGACTGCATCCCAGAGTACTTAAGGAGGTGGCCTTGGAAATAGCGGATGCATTGACAGTCATTTTCCAACATTCCATTGACTCTGGATCAGTTCCTATCGAGTGGAGGGTAGCCAATGTAACCCCACTTTTTAAAAAAGGAGGGAGAGAGAAAGCAGGGAATTATAGACCGGTCAGCCTGACCTCAGTAGTGGGTAAAATGATGGAATCAATTATTAAGGATGTCATAGCAGCGCATTTGGAAAATGGTGACATGATAGGCCCAAGTCAGCATGGATTTGTAAAAGGGAGATCATGCTTGACAAATCTTCTGGAATTTTTTGAGGATGTTTCCAATAAAGTGGACAAAGGAGTACCAGTTGATGTGGTATATTTGGACTTTCAGAAGGCTTTCGACAAGGTCCCACACAGGAGATTAATGTGCAAAGTTAAAGCACATGGGATTGGGGGTAGTGTGCTGACGTGGATTGAGAACTGGTTGTCAGACAGGAAGCAAAGAGTAGGAGTAAATGGGTACTTTTCGGAATGGCAGGCAGTGACTAGTGGGGTACCGCAGGGTTCTGTGCTGGGGCCCCAGCTGTTTACATTATACATTAATGATTTAGACGAAGGGATTAAATGTAGTATCTCCAAATTTGCGGATGACACTAAGTTGGGTGGCAGTGTGAGCTGCGAGGAGGATGCTATGAGGCTACAGAGTGACTTGGATAGGTTAGGTGAGTGGGCAAATGCGTGGCAGATGAAGTATAATGTGGATAAATGTGAGGTTATCCACTTTGGTGGTAAAAACAGAGAGACAGACTATTATCTGAATGGTGACAGATTAGGAAAAGGGAAGGTGCAACGAGACCTGGGTGTCATGGTACATCAGTCATTGAAGGTTGGCATGCAGGTACAGCAGGCGGTTAAGAAAGCAAATGGCATGTTGGCCTTCATAGCGAGGGGATTTGAGTACAGGGGCAGGGAGGTGTTGCTACAGTTGTACAGGGCCTTGGTGAGGCCACACCTGGAGTATTGTGTACAGTTTTGGTCTCCTAACTTGAGGAAGGACATACTTGCTGTTGAGGGAGTGCAGCGAAGATTCACCAGACTGATTCCCGGGATGGTGGGACTGACCTATCAAGAAAGACTGAATCAACTGGGCTTGTATTCACTGGAGTTCAGAAGAGTGAGAGGGGACCTCATAGAAACGTTTAAGATTCTGACGGGTTTGGACAGGTTGGATGCAGGAAGAATGTTCCCAATGTTGGGGAAATCCAGAACCAGGGGTCACAGTCTAAGGATAAGGGGTAAGCCATTTAGGACCGAGATAAGGAGAAACTTCTTCACCCAGAGAGTGGTGAACCTGTGGAATTCTCTACCACAGGAAGTAGTTGAGGCCAATTCACTAAATATATTCAAAAGGGAGTTAGATGAAGTCCTTACTACTCGGGGGATCAAGGGGTATGGCGTGAAAGCAGGAAGTGGGTACTGAAGTTTCATGTTCAGCCATGAACTCGTTGAATGGCGGTGCAGGCTAGAAGGGCTGAATGGCCTGCTCCTGCACCTATTTTCTATGTTTCTATGTTTCTATACTGCAATTGTACAGGGCCTTGGTGAAGCCACACCTTGAATATTGTGTACAGTTTTGGTCTCCTATTCTGAGGAAGGACATTCTTGCTATTGAGTGGGTGCAGCGAAGGTTCACCAGACTGATTTCCGGGATGGCAGGCTCGACAATGTCATGTAGCCTACATGGCTACTGTTGGTACTATCTTAATGTGTGCCACCAGAGGGCACAGCAGTGGGAGACTCATAGGTTATCTCTACAGGTGTACCTGGCCTTGTATAAAAGGTAGGCCACCAGGTGCAATCCTCACTCTGGAGTTAACTAGTAAAGGACTAAGCTCACTACAGTTCAAGTACAATACATTCCCTCGTGGAGTCATTGTAAGAGCATCTACGGACACAACAACTGGCGACGAGATTACGAACTTTCACGCGGAAATAGCTACCCTTGGTGCGTTGCAGCAGGTCGCCGATGGTGACGCCTTTGTGGAGAGGCTAGAACACTTTTTTACAGCAAACGAGCTGGCAGGAGACGATCTGGTTGATAAGTGACGCGCTATCCTGCTAACCAGTTGTGGGCCCAACGTCTATGGCTTCGTCAGGGACTTGCTAGCACCAGCGAAGACAACAACCAAGTCGTACAAGGAGCTCATAACCTTGATCCAGGAGCAACTCAAGCCCAAGGAGAGCATCCTCACAGCCAGTCACCAGTTCTATACCCACCGACGGCCCGAAGGCCAGGAAGTCGCAGGAAGAATGTTCTCGATATTGGGGAAGTCCAGAACCAGGGGTCACAGTCTAAGGATAAGGGGTAAGCCATTTCGGACCAAGATGAGGAGAAACCTCTTCATTCAGAGAATTGTGAACCTGTGGAATTCCCTACCACAGAAAGTTGTTGAGGCCAGTTTGTTAGATATATTCAAAAGGGAGTTAGATGTGGCTCTTATGGCTAAAGGGATCAAGGGGTATGGAGAGAAAGCAGGAATGGGGTACTGAAATTGCATGATCAGCCATGATCATATTGAATGGTGGTGCAGGCTCGAAGGGCCGAATGGCCTACTCTTGCACCTATTTTCTATGTTTCTATGTTTCTAAATAGCTGGCCATAACAGGTATCAGAGGAAGATATTCATCCATACTTCATTCGTAGGAATGAATTTTCAGTGGATAAAGATTGTATCATGTGGGATGCAAGAGTGGTTATCCCAAATATGTTCAGATTCAAATTGTTAGGAGATCTTCATGACCAGCAACTGGGAATGTGCTTGACCAAGAGTTTTGCATGCAGTTACTTATAGTGGCCAGGTTTAGATAAAGTTATATGGGCTAAATTTTCCATTTAGCTGGCTATCGCCCCAAAAATGAACGATGTTCCAGTCTTAGCAATGTTTCAGCTTTTAGGATCGCTTGGAGATCGCCCAGTTTTCTGATCGCTACTTTCGGCTTTATCTTGGAGGTGATAGCTCAGCGATGTGAAATGGGCCTCAGTGATGTGGAAGGCAAGGCATCCCTCGCTACGGCCTTTCTGCGCTTGCGGTTTTTTTTTTGCAAAGAAGGTTTCCCGCGATTCGGGAGGTCAGGGGTCATCTGGGCAGGCGCAGAAGGCAAAGGGAGGGGGAGGGAGAGAGAGAGAGAGAGAAAGAGAGAACGAGAAAGCACTTGAGAAATGGAGAGAGAGAGAAAACTAAAAACTAAAAAACTGTCCCAGCACGAGTCCACAGAGAGTGGGCAGGATGTGGAGGGGAGGAGGAGGGCAAAGCCGTTTTAGGATGAGGCCAATGAGGCCCTCATCAGTGAGGTCCATAGCCGGTGGGGCCAACTAACCCGAGGTGGGCGTGGGAAACCTCCACCCCGGGCATACCGCAAGATTTGGGGTGAGATCGCCGATGTGATCTCGTCAGCGTCCAACGAGGTGAGGGAGTCGTACCAGTGCCGCAAGCGTTAGAACAGCCTGGTTGCTTCAGCAAATATTGAATAGATTTTAAATTGTAATGATCCACACAATATGTAAATCTTCCGGATTGAAATTAAGCTAGATAATCTTACATATATATTGGAACCTGCGCCCTTTTTAAGTCTAATTTTGATACCGTCTCCTTTTGGGTTACGTTGGTGAATGGGACATGACTGAGCACTGAGAGGTCCGGTCACCTTTTCCCATACTGTGTCAGTCTCTCTGGCTGCTATCACTTGCACAGTGAGCCAGCCTGGACTGGGTGAGAGCTGCCCTGGCTCACTGGCTGCCCTGGGACATTTTCAGACAGTAGCTCCTGTCATTGCCGAGCTCACCAGTGGTCCTGATTCACTCCCCCACCCACCTCCCCCCCACCTGCAACTCACTGGGGGCCCTCATGGAGATTGTAGGCGAGATGTTTTGTGTCAAGCATTAGATCCTAAACACGATCTTATGAAATATTTTATCTGAACATAGATGTTATAACCATGCATCAATTGTGGATACAAACTGTATTAGCATATAACGTTGGAACCTATTGTCTTTCCATGATAGTACCTCGTCAATTAGCTTATGCCATGCTAGTGTCACATTTATAGAGGAAGATATCAAAGAATCGCAGCTGCTCAGCCAATTGGAGGAACGTGCAGCAGCACTTGTGGGCACCCACAGTTGCTTGGCCACCCATGGTGGTGCAGATCCCTTCCTTGCGTCATGTGAGTAATGTGTAAAGCAGTGGTAATTCAAAGTAAAGTAACGGCATTTCATTATAATATACGAATGATGTCATGTTATTCATGCAGTTTCTGTACTAATCTCAGGCTAACAACACAAATTAATCCCTGAAACAAATTCATCCCCAACACAAATTAGTGTCTAACACAAATTAGTCACCAACACAAATTTGTCTATGACACAAATTAATACCCAACATTTGGTCCCTCGAGCCTGCTCCGCCATTCAGTAAGGTCATGGCTGAACTGATCCAGACTCAGCTCCACTTCCCTGCCCGCTCCCCATAACCCTTCACTCCCTTGTCATTCAGAAGTCTGTCTATTCCCTCCTCAAATATAGTCACTGATTCAGCCTCCACAGCTCTCTGGGGCAGTGAATTCCACAAAGAAGTACTATCATATGATGTATTTATATGTAATGTCCCTCGGTCACATTTATTGTAGTAGTGCTGCTCCTCCTACGTATGCCAGCACAGCGCAAGAATCATGTGTATCCTTCTGTTTTAATAAGCTCAATAAGCTCAATTGTGTTTTGCAGGTCGCCCAACTCAACAGGCGCAAAGGGAGGCCGCACCTGTCCTTTTGCAGGCCATTATCACTGTAAAGTCCTGTCCCCTCAGTACAGATTCACACGAGGCATGTAGTGAAGTCAAGGTCACTCTGGACCTGCACCTTTATTTCACAGCTTTGGAATGCTGCACTTGCCTGAGACCTGTCCTTATATACCTGTCTCTTGCAAGTGCACCCCTGGTGGTAAGGTATGCTGGTGGTTACAGGTCATATCTTATTCCAGTCATGTATAGCATGTTAGGATACAGTTATATATAAAAATGTAAGATACATGACATCACCCTCCCCCAAGGTCTTATTGTCTTTATAGGTTCAGTCTCTCAGGTGGTCTGCGCTCTCGCATGGAGCGTCTGAGTTCTGGTTCAGTTGTTTGCCTTGGTATCTGTTTTTCTTTGGGTGTGGTTGCTGGTATCTCGCCTGGGCTGTCTGTTTCGATTGGTGTGATTGTTGTTGACTTGCCTGGGCTGTCTGTTGGGATTGCCCTTTCCTCAGGTTGTTCCCTCTGTCTGTCCACCAGGTGTGGTGTGAGTTCCACATTGTAGTCTACCTCTGGTTCCGCAGTGTTGTTGGTAAATCTGCTTTTGACTTGGTCTACATGCCTCCGGCAGGTTTTGCCATTGTCCATTTGTACTACCAGTAGCCTCTTTCCTTCCTTGCCCGTTACTGTCCCTGCAAGCCATTTGGGACTCCTGCCATAGTTTAGTACAAACACTTTGTCCCCTATCTCATTCCATCTCCCCCTCAAATTTCTGTCATGGTACTCAGTCAGCTTACGGCGCTTTGCCTCAACGATTTCGTGCATGTCTGGGAGGATTAATGAGAGCCTTGTTTTTAAAGTCCTTTTCATCAACAGTTGCGCGGGGGGGATCCCAGTCAGTGAGTGCAGACGAGATCTGTATGCCAGCAGCAGTCGCGACAGGCGACCCTGCAGCGTGGGACCTTGGATTTTAAGCATGCCTTATTTAATGATTTGCACTGCTCTCTCCACCTGGCCGTTGGAGGCCGGCTTGAACGGTGCCGCCTTGACGTGATTTATGCCGTGATCAATTATGAAGTCTTGGAATTCTGCGCTGGTGAAGCATGGATCATTGTCACTGACCAATATATCAGGGATTCCATGCGAGGCTCTCCACAGTGGTGGAGGTTGTGCTCGAGTTTAAAATGGTGCATTCGATCCACTTTGAAAATGCATCTACAACTACGAGGAACATTTTGCCCATGAATGGGCCCGCATAGTCTACGTGCACCCGCGACCACGGTTTGGTAGGCCAGGGCCAGGGGCTCAGTGGAGCCTCCCTGGGGGCATTGCTGAGTTGGGCACAAATGGTGCACCTTCGGACGCAGAGTTCCAAGTCCGCGCCAATACCAGGCCACCAGATGTGGGATCTGGCTATGGCCTTCATGAGAACGATCCCCGGGTGCTCGCGGTGGAGCTCCCGGACAAATGCCTCTCTGTCTCGCAGAGGCATGACTACTCGGCTGCCCCACATCAGGCAGTCTGCTTGTAGTGATAGCTCATGCATGCGCCTGTGAAGGGGTTTTAATTCCTCGGGGCAGGCATCGCGAGCCTCTGCCCAGTCACCGGTTAGGACACATCTTTTTACTAAGGATAACGTGGGGTCGCTGGCCGTCCAGGCTCTGATTTGGCGAGCCGTCATGGGCGAACCTGTGGACTCAAAGGCATTGATTGCCATGACTATCTCACAATCCTGTTCGTCAGACCCTTCCGTGGTCGCCAGGGGTAGCCTGCTGAGTGCGTCGGCACAGTTGCCTGTGCCTGGTCTGTGCCTTATGGTATAGTCGTAGGACGCCAGCATGAGTGCCCACCGTTGAATTCGCGCCAAGACGTTGGCGTTTATTGCCTTGCTCTCGGATAGGAGGGACGTGAGGGGCTTGTGGTCGGTTTCTAATACGAACTTGGCCCCGAAAAGGTGTTGGTGCATCTTTTTGACACCGTACACGCACGCGAGCGCCTCCTTCTCTACCATTCCGTACCCGCGCTCCGCCCGCGAAAGTGACCTGGAGGCATAAGCTATGGGTTGTACTTTGCCCGCACTATTGACATGTTGCAAAACGCACCCGACCCCATACGCTGACGCATCGCACGTGAGAACTAGCTTTTTACCTGGGTCAAAGAAAGTCAAAACACTGTTGGAACACAGAAGGTTGCGTGCCTTATTGAAGGCGCGTTCCTGGGCGTCCTCCCAAAATCAATTGCACCCCTTCCTGAGTAGCACGTGGAGAGGCTCCAGCAGCGTGCTTAAGTTCTGCATAAAGTTCCCAAAGTAATTGAGTAGCCCGAGAAAGGCGCACAGTTGTGAGACATTCCGGGCCCTGGGTGCCAGGCGAATTGCTTCTGTTTTGGACTCTGTTGGGCAGATTCCATCAGCGGCAATCCTTCTGCCCAAAAATTCAACCTCGGGTGCGAGAAACAGGCACTTGGATTTCTTGACGCGTAGGCCTACCCGATCCAACTGCTTTAGTACTTCCTCCAAAATTACGGAGATGGGAGTCGGTGTCCCTGCCCGTGATAAATATGTCGTCTTGAAATACAATCGTCCCCGGGATGGACTTGAACAGACTCTCCATGTTGCGCTGGAAAATGGCAGCTGCCGACCTGATGCCGAATGGGCATCCATTGTACATGAAAAGGCCTCGATGGGTGTTGATGGTGGTGAGTAGCTTGGATTCCTCGGTCAATTCTTGCATCATATACGCAGATGTGAGGTCTAATATTGAGAAAAGTTTACCTCCAGCCAATGTGGCAAATAAGTCCTCCGCTCTGGGCAGCGGGTACTGGTCCTGTAGGGAGACTCTGTTTATGGTAGATTTGTAGTCCCCACAGATTCGTACGGATCCATCAGGCTTCATGACTGGGACGATGGGACTTGCCCAGTCGCTAAATTCCACAAGTGATATAATGCTTTCCCGCAGAAGCCTGTCTAGTTCGTGTTCAATTTTTTCCCTCATCACATAGGGTACAGCTCTGGCCTTGTGATGGACCGGTCTAGCATCCTGTGTGATGTAGATTTTGACTTTGGCCCCTTTGAAAGTGCCCACACCTGGCTGAAAGAGATGTTCAAATCGCTTTATAACTGTTGAGCAGGAGGTCCGTTCCTCTAATGACATGGCATGGACATCATCCCATTTCCAGTTTACTTTTGCCAGCTAGCTTCTCCCCAGCAGTGCTGGGGGGTCTGCGGGGACAATCCACAGGGGAAGTCAGTTCACTGTCCCTTTGTGTGTGACAGAGAGCATGGCGCTGCCGAGGACTGGTACGATTTCTTTGGTATAGGTCCTTAGTGTGGTGTCGACCCTGGTGAGTTTTGGTCTGTCTCTTTTATGCGGCCACAGTTGTTCAAATTGTTGAGCGCTCATGAGAGATTGACTCGCTCCCGTATCCAGTTCCATGTTGACAGATATCCCGTTGAGTAGGACCCTCATCATTATAGGAGGCGTCCTGTTGTAGGAGCAGCGGCCATTTATCGTGTTGACCCGCTGTACACCGGTGTCCCGGGTACTGTCCCCACCATCTTCTGGTCCGCTTTCCGACCCATCTGATTCGTATACCAGCCGAGCTGCCGTTGTTTTGCACATGTGGGCCAAATGCCTTGTATAGTCACAATTTCTGCAAACAGCCTGCTGAAATCGACACCCCCTTGATGAGTGCCCACCCCCACACCTCCAGCATAGATCTGTTCCATTGTTCAAAGAGTTCCCAAAGAATGAGCTGCGTCTGGCTGATCTCTCTTGAGCTTCTCTCAGTTTGTAGTTGATTGCTCGCATTGTGGGTTGATGAGGTGTGAACGGCCATTCCTGTGGCCCTTGATGGCTTCTGCCTGCTGTCGAGAGCCTGTTCTCCCGGTTTTGTCTGTGTGTGGGGGTAGCAGCTTGTTTAGTGCTGTGAACTTCTTCTTCCGATATTTCATTAGTTGTCGTACCTGCATTGTAAATCAACCTCGTTTCTTCTTCCCCTACCAAGAATGTCTCTGCAACCAGTGCTGCTGCCTCTAAGGTCAGGTTCTTGGTCTCTATGAGCTTTCGGAATATGCCTGCGTGGCTTTTTCCTTCAATGAAAAAGTCTCTCAGCATTTCTCCCCTCAGTTCATCGGAGAACTCACATAAACTAGCCAACCTCCGAAGTTCTGCCACGAAGTCGGGTATGCTCTGTCCCACACAGCATCTGTAGTTGTAGAACCTGTGTCTGGCCATGTGTAGGTTGCTCGCTGGCTTCAGGTGGTCTCTTACCAGTGTGCTCAATTCTTCAAACGACTTGCTTGCTGGTTTCTCGGGTGCCAACAGATCCTTCATTAAAGCGTATGTTTTCGAGCCACAGCTGGTCAAGAGATGGGCTCTTCTCTTGTCTGCCTTATCATCGCCTAACCAGTCTTTGGTTACAAAGCTTTGCTGGAGCCTTTCTATGAAGTCCTCCCAATTGTCTCCCGCATTGTACTTTTCATCTGATCTGTTGTTCGCCATTCTGTGGATTCTGTATTATAGTGGATTCTGCCACTGTAAAGTCCTGTCCCCTCAGTACAGATTCACACAAGGCATGTAGTGAAGTCACTCTGGACCTGCACCTTTATTTCACAGCTCTGGAATGCAGCACTTGCCTGAGACCTGTCCTTATATACCTGTCTCTTGCAAGTGCACCTCTGGTGGTAAGGTATGCTGGTGGTTACAGGTCATATCTTATTACAGTATGTATAGCATGTTAGGATACAGTTATATATAATAATGTAAGATACATGACAATCACCACGGGTTGTGAGGAGGAGACCCCTGAGCCAGAGGAGGAGATGGAAATTACCGAGGAGGATGCCCCTTGCATCCCGGTATCTGTTGTACCAACGGCCACATCGTCGTCTTTGACAGAAGAAGTAGCAGGCCCAAGCGGCTTGCAGCAGGCAATTCCAAGGCATAAAGTGCCCACGTCGACCCCACGGAGGTTGAGTCAGAGAGGTCGGCATGCGCCGTGACGGGCGGATCCCAATAAGGACATGACCACACTGTGCAGGGAGTGCTCACATATCAGAGGGTATGGAGCGCATGGTTGTGGCAATGGGCCAAATGACCGCCGCCGTCCATGCCGTGCGGCATGCGATAGTGTCGGGAGATGGCACTGCACTCCCAGGTGCTGTCCCACCAACCACCAGCACAGATGCGAGTCGGGAGAAAGAACTTCTTTCTGGCTCAGAAGTCGTTCCATCTGAAACGTCTTCTCCTCCACCCCCCCGAGAGGATGCTGCCACCGTCATTGCCCATCCTCCACCGCCCCCCCCCACCCCCCGCCCACAGCAGCAGGCCTTGAGGTCCCCTGCTGCAAGTTGTCCTGGTCCTGTTACTCGAGGATTACAACGGGAAGTTAGCACACGAGGGGCGGGGGTGGTATCGGATCTGGAGGGAAGTGTGGCCACAGGTAGGATGGCGGGAGGGTTATTATTGTTGTTCTTGTTATTGTTGTTAATAAAAATTTGTTGAATGATGTTGGGGGTGGTGGGAGGGTGTTTTTGAGTTTTAAATGTATTGTTGGGTGACTGTTGGGGGTGAGGGGGGGGTTATTTTTACAGTACATAAAATGTTAAATTGTTAAATTATTAAAATATTTTATTGAATTTTACAATTATTGTGCAGTGTCTTCTAATAACATAAGGTAAGATAAAACATGAATACAATTCCTGGAAGGCCAGGCAAGGATGAAACGTAACGCAACTGCAACTGTTGTCTTTCCATAACTGTAACTGTAACTGTCACCAATGTAAGTTCATGCAAAGCGTTCATTTATGAGCTGTTGACGCAAGAGTTTTGCAGCTGCGTAACTCTCACGGGGCTTTTTCAGTCTTGCGGGGGGGTGGCGGGGACATGGGGGCATGGGTTTGTCGCCAGTCTGATTGTCCTCCCTGACGTCCACGTCATCCTCCTCCACCTCCTCATCTTCCTCTTCCCCTCTCTCCTGAGGTGGACCGGCAGTCCCATCTGGCAATTGTTGTGCTCTCCTTATAGCTAGGTTATGCAACATGCAGCACACCACAATAAACTCAGCGACCTGGTCAGGGTGATATTGTAGGTTGCCTCCAGAGTGGTCCAGGCATCTGAAGCGCTGCTTCAACACTCCAATTGTCTTTTGGACGATATTGCGTGTAGCTATATGGCTTTCATTGTAGCGCTTTTTGACTTCCGTCTGGGGATTACGCAGGGGGTTATGAGCCAGCTGATAAGACCAGGGGCCAGACTTTCCATAAAGGCCTTCAATGCTCGATTGCCCGCTGAGAAGGACCACTAATGGTCGGCGAAATAAGAAGCACGCGAGAATTTCCATTTTGAAGGTTAAAATAAGTAGAACTGATCGCCCGGCAAGAAAATGGGCATTGCACACTCATTCTCGGTGGTTTTCTCGGCGGGTAAGTGCAAAGTTAGACAAATGAGTGGTCGTTACCGGAATGGACAGTAAGTAGAAAAATTTAGTCCGAGGCTGCGGTTGGGCCTAGGGAGGGGGAAAACTTTTTTTTAAATTTCATTAAAAAAAATAAACATATGCAAAGCATTCCCAAGACAGTTTTAACCCTAAACGCCATGGTAAAATTTAAAAAAAAGAATTAAATAACCTTTAACTTATCTTTCTTTGCAGAGTCCCCGCTTATCGCCCTGTAAAAGCAGCTTTTACAGGGCGGGTCTCTCAGCGATCTGGACGTCGGCGGTTGAGCCCAAACTTACGGTTGTTCTCGCCGTTGCATGTGGGTGGTTTGGTCCCGGCGAGCAATTTCAGATGTGGGTGATAACGTTCAAATACTTATGTGGAAACTCTCACTGGGCGAAAAACCAGCTGTAACGCCGAAAAAATTGCCGACAATGAAGCCGAAAGTCTGGCCCCATATCCTTTATCCCTCAGCATCCAACCGTGACCTTGTGGCTGACTCTTAAACAGGTCAGAGACAGTGCTCTCAAGCAAGATGTGCTCATCATGGATGCTGCCTGGAAAATTAGCACTTACTGCCATGATTATTTGGTTGTGGTCGAGCTGCACATTCAGGGAGTGGAATTGTAGGGGGTGGTGTGGGGGTCAGGTTCACTTCTGACCTTCTGAGCGGTTCGAATCGCTCCCACTCCCTGGTTGCTAGACTTTGGATTTATTTGGGAATGTGACAAAGTGCAGCAGACAACTGGTTTTGGTGCAAGAAACTTTGATTTTATTCAGGGAAGAAAAGTACAATGTCACAACTTACAATCTCTAGAATAAAGAACACTTTATTACACATACAAAAGGGGTTACAGAAGATAATACACCTCCCACCTCCCAATGCCTAAATCTGACTAGGTTAAACTCTAGGGCAATAGGGATAATGCTCACCAATCCTCTTATTGACAGTTAGCAGTGGTTCACGGTTTCGGGGTTCGCTGGACTGTGTAGGTTCTGTTTGCCGTACCCCGAATGTCGTGGAAGACTTCTTGCTGCATAGTCTTCAGTTGGGTTGAGTCCGCTGATATGGTAAGGCATGGTTTGGATTTATGGGGTGAGTACCCATTTTCTTCTTGTAGGAGTAGGGCTTTGGGTTACTTTAGGTAATGTTTCACCCGTTGTAAGCCAGGAATAGATTGTGAATGGAAAACTTTAGAATCTTCAGTTTCTTCTCGAGTAGTTTCGATTCGTAGGTCGCAGTGGTTCGATGTTACCACGTTGGCTGTGGTCAATTGTTGCCGCGATGAGTTGGTGATGTCCGAAGTCACTGGGAACTGCTTTTCTCTGTCCTTTCACGTGATGTTCTTCCTTCTTCTTCGGTGGCAGAGCAGTGTAACCCAGGAATGCCGTCGAGGCCGAAAACGCTGATGGAGCGGATAGTGCAGTGAAGGCTCCAGTTGCTCAGATGGCTCATCAGAAGGCTCCTTAACCCATAAAACAGGGCCTCAATTCTACTTTGAGAGCTTTTCTAATCTGCGCGCCAAATCAAACCTGATTCTTTGTCTTAGTTTTAGCGGGCTTGATAATTCTTTGTTAAATTTTGGTGGGCTCGTTAACGATAACTTGTTTTGGATGTGTCGATCTGTTGGATTTGAGGTGCGATTGTAAAAATTAGTTTTGGTGTTTACATTGTCTGCCTAGGCCTGGGTTTTCCATGCAGGCTGGAAAAGTGATTAACATTATGCATGTGCTGGATGGGTTTCATGCTTAGAGCTATAGCTGGCTATCTCTGGGTCGATTGTTGTAGGGAGCAGAGATTTTGAGTTTTCACAGTTCCCCAGACAATTTGTTTAGCTCTAATATCCCAGACATCTCCAATACCCAAATACTGGCCTTTTCAGAGGTTAGTAGTCCCCTGGTTTCGCGGCCCTTTTCCCTTGCAGATCCATGCATCGTTTAAAATCCCAAAGTTCATCTTGAGCGAGTCCAAAATGATCCTTCCTTCGGGTTTCTTCACACAGAGGGGGAATCTTTGAATTTTGAGAAAACTTCTAGTTTTAAAGTCGCCCCTGTGATACTCTACATACTAGAGTGTCATTCTAAGTGAGCAAAATTCTTGATTCCCGAGAGCCAACCTTCCCCTGTAGTTACCTAACTAAAACTTAAACGTACATTTCCCTTTTGAAATGTCATGCAGTTTACAGGCAAATACAGTAATTCCGATTACATTACAGCATAGAGGGGGTTCGACACCCCTCCATTACTCCGGTTTTACAGAAAATAAAACTACACAGTCAAACACACAAGTAAAACTCTTACAACACTTGACCTCTGCGTTTTTACAGCGGGTAAAATCACAAAAAAAACGAAACAGACATTACAACATGGTGTTTCCCTTCCTGATGCGATCCCCAAGTTTTGCCAGGGAGCGTACAGCACCCTTTGGTGCCGGGATCGACGGCCTCTGCTTCTCACTCGGCAAGTGATACACCACAAATAAAGAATAATCGCGAGTTGACAGACAACCAAAACACGGGAAGCTATTCTAATCCCGGCTGGAACTTCTATGTTTCTGAAAATGTCCCATCAAGGTGGAATTGTGATCTCCAGAATTTTCCTCACTATCTTAATTGCTTTCTGTTCTAGAGTGTAGAAATGTTTCTGTGAGATTACTACAGCTTTCAGTGGAGTGGTAAGATGTTCGGGTAGAGGGGGGATTTCATAGCCAAAATGTGCAACATAATCTTGCAGGTTTGTGATGTTGTCACTCACAGTGAGGTGAACAGTGGACGGTTCAGGAATGGGGACAATCCGTTCCTGGGCCACTTGAACTTCTGCCTCGGGTTTAAAACAGAAACTGCTGTCACTCACCGGACACCAGAAGTGTTGTCCATGCTGGTAGTGGGGCGCACTGGTGGTGACACAATATGTCCCACCCCCTATGTATGCTACCTGTGGAGGAACATGATCTTGTGCCATTACCTCCATGGTACAGTTGATAGGCTGTGCGCCAGCAGCTTTAAACCTGCACTGTGGTTTAGAATAGGCATTCAAGTGCTGGGGACACAGCATTATGTGTGCACCCCGGCTCCGGCACCCGGAGAGGTTAGTATCTGTCATAGCGTGCTCCCACTTTATGACATAAGGTGGGGCCACTGTGAAACTAACGTGTGCAATTCCTTGAATGACTCCAATGTTCTCCCCCTGTATACCGGTGCGGGTCGGGGCTGTCCCACCCATGACCGGCATCCTTAGTACTGTCCCTATGATGGTGTGATTAGAATGCCCGCAATCCACTGGGACAGGGTAGGCTTCAGAAGCTAGATGGAGCTGACATGGGCTTAGTGAATTGCTATATGGATGGAGGGCTGCGAGGTGCTTGTTGCTGATCCAGGAGGGGACTAAACCTTGTTTTAAATCCTCCAGGTTGTTGCGACGCTCGCCCAACAACCGTGGCCCATAGAGCACACACACTTCATTCTGTGCAGCCTGGTCTGAAACGTTCCTATCCTCCCGTATGAGTGCATTCACCGTTTGTGAGTTTCCAGCTCAGCAATAATCTCTTTTAAATGGACCGTCATAGCCTGGTCCTCATGTAGCTCTGAGCCTACCACTGTGTTTTCCTCTTTTCGGATCTTTCGTAGTTGGTTCTTTAGACCATTTATTTACGTTTGCAGTTCTATATCGTCCATGCTATTTATCACAGAGGATCCTGTATTATATGCAGTAAAAATGTCATTCCAGGTTCCCCTTCTTTGTCTCTCCATACCCCTGGTGTTCCCAGCATGTAGGGTGTATAAATCTGCTTTGTCTACGTTGCTAACATCTAACTCGTAAAATTTCTTGAACATTTCTCTGAGTAGGGCCTGGTATAGCTGCTCTGTTTCCTTCGGGCACTAGTCAGGTAGGTGCACCTCGGTAAGGTTCAAAATAACTGAAGCTACTGCATAGTGTACCCCCTGGTATTACACCTTTTCGGTCGGTACCAATACTAATCCATTCCCTGTTTCCTTGATGGTGGTAGGACACCTCTTTATCACTGTCTGTTCAGTCGGGATCGTGGGCAGGGCTTTCTTAATGCGTTTGGTGGCGTTGATTGGGAGCGGGGAGTGTGGGACCGTACACGAGTGTAGGCTGGAATTCCACCCCAGCCCCTTCCCGACATCTTGCCATTGCCTGGCGAAGGCGATCGATATGCCTGCGGGACCTCTCTGATCCCCACATGCATACGTAAATCCTCTGTTCAGACTCCCACCACTTGTTCCAATACACACTCACTCCTCCCTGTGTTCCCGTGATGGTCCGGTAAGTATCATTACCGAGTCATTCCCAGTCAGTTCCCTGGTCCCCCGTGTCCTTGCTCAGCTTCCTGAGCCACCACCATCTATCCAGGGGAATCTGTCCTGTACAAGTCAAACACACACGTTTTCCCTCTGTAACACTGACCCACGCAGCAATGATCTGCATCCTGGGCATGGGATGGAAGCCTCCCCGCAGGTAAACCCCGCCTGGCTGGAGTATCGAGTGGAGTTAGACCCCAGCCACCCTGGCCACCTTCCCTTGTGGAAATAAACGGCGAGCTCTTCCACACCCGGTGTGCCACCCCCTGTAGTTACGATTGGTGCTCTCCCTCCCGAACATCCATAAATGAGGGATTCTTCCAGGTCACCTCGGTCACCGATGCTCACCCCCATCAGGGCGAGCAGGAGCAGGACCCTTTTCATGTCGATCTCCTTCCTGTAGGGACACATAAAACAGATAGCCCAACCCTGAGAAAAGTTCTCCGGCTTGACAAAAGGTGATTGAATTCCAACTCAAGCTTATTTCATAAAAAGCCCATGATTTCTTCATGGAAACTGAATAAAGTCTTTAATAAACTGAGCTGTCTTCATCCCAGTTTCTACATTGGAACTGATTTCTATTTTAATTTCTGTCTCTTGGTCAGTTAGCTTCATAAGCGGCACTGTAGCTTTGTCCAGAATTTTAAATAGAGTATGGCTTAGCAATTTTTTCGTCTTCGTAGTGCCTCCTCTAATAGCTGCAAAGATGGGTTCTTTCATAGTCCCAAATACGACCAGGTCTATGTCACTAGTCCATACTATTTAATAGCTGTATGGGTAGATTCTTTCTTACTCCCGAATGGGTTCTTTCATAGTCCCAAATACGACCAGGTCTAGGTCACTAGTCCATCAGCTGCCGGCCAAAACTCCTTCATGACCGATCTTATTCGTCTCACTACTTCTTTACGCATGTTTTCTTCTTGAGGTCGTGGTGACCTGAAATTCCTAAAATCTTAATTTAAACTTAAACTCTTAAAGATAAACATTCTTAAACTCATATCGTAGTATTATATACATCTGCCACCCGTCTCCGGGTGGCCAGGTTAATCCCTGTTCTTCTCCTTCCTTTTGCGGCCTCTGGGCTGCCTGAACGGCCGACGGTAAGGCGGCCTGTACCGCAGGACCCGGACTGTTCTAACCGGAGGTGTGTCTGAGTCCCACATTATCGGGGGAATGGCCCCTCTGGTGCTACAGCACACTGCCCCTTTTGGTGTAGCTGCTGAGTTCATTTCATTTTCTGTGGGTTCTGCGCAGCTGGAGGTTGCAGGCTGGGGACTCTCAGTTGGTGGCTGGTCCACCACTACCTCTCCCGTGAATCCCTCACCGCCGAAGGCTGCTGACTAGAGGTCGCTGTCCGTGGACTGGTCCCTGATCTTGGGTATCCTTTTACGGCTGCCAAACCTCCCGGGGCTGACCCACTGAAACTGGGGTGCTGGTGACCACGGTGTCTTAGGCCGTGGTGTGCGGGGAGTCCTTCTTAAGGCTCTGGCTACTGGGGGTGCGTCCGAGTCCCAAATGGTTGGGGGGACAGCTCCTCCAGTAATACAATTCACCGCCCCTATCTGTACAATCTGTGAATCTGCAACATCCCCTGTGGGCTTTCCATAGTCAGAGGTTTGTGGCTGAGGATCCCTGTCCCTAGAACGGTTCACTGTTCCTCACTGCCCCTTGTGCTTAGCAGCTATCCCGGGGTTAAACAGTTTACACTGGTTTATGTGGAACCACTTTGTACAGCGGGGCATCTTTATGGAATAGACCATGGGGCTTGCCTTGTCAACAATGTGGTACGGACCCATGTACAGTACCTCAAAAGCCCTTACTTGAGCATAGTTCCGTACCATGACCTGGTCCCCTATCTCCCATTCGTGGTGTTTGCGGGGCTCTAGCAGCAGCCGGTTGCTCCGATGCTGTTTTCCCATGTTGTTAGCAGCCTGCCAGTGAATCTGTTTAAGGTGTTCAGACAGATTCCTGACAAAGCTGTCCCGGTTCGCTTCCCTAAGCTGACCTTCCGTGAGTACCGGGGCTGGTACATGGGTGGGGGTACGCATGGCTCTGCTGGTCATGAGCTCGTACGGGAAGTACCTCGTGCTCTTTGACTGGCTGGCCCGGATCCCCATGAGGACCAGTGGCAAGACCTCCACCCACTTCTTGGGTGAGTCCCCTGTCTCTTTTCGGAACCTTTCTTTAATAGTGCGGTTTAAACGCTCCACAGGCCCGGATGAGTGCGGGTTATGGGCGATTTGCCATTTCCCCTCGATGCCGAGCACCTTAAGGGTCTCCTGCATCATCTGCCCGGTGAAATGACTCCCTTGGTCGGACTCCATGTACTGTGGTAGTCCCCATCGGGAAAACACTTCCCTGACCAGGATCCTAGCTGTTCCCAATGCAGTAGCTGTCCGGCATGGGAAGGCTTCCACCCACTTAGTGAACACATCCACCAACATTAGGCAGTACTTGTAGCCTCCCTGGGCAGTGGGTAGGGGCCCGATGTAATATGACCTAGATCGACTGCCAGGGTCCCTCTACCCTCCTGATATGTCCCATAGACACCTTCCTTTTCTGGGGGTCAGGGTTGTTGGCAGCGCACACCAGACAGCCGGCGCAGAACTCTCAGACATCTTCCCTGAGTCCCGGCCACCACCCCGCCTGTTCCACCCGTTGCCAGGTGGTTTCAGGTCTGGGGTGTCCTGCTCCTGGACCCTCGTGGGCCAGCTGGAGGAACTCTCTCCTGTGCTGTTGCGGTACTACCAATCGCTCCCCCCTGAACAGCAAGCCTTCTTTAATGGCAATAGCTGCGGTGCCATACGGGCCGTCTACCTTTTCCCCTTTAGCTAGTGTGTTCAGGACAGTTTTGAGGACGGGGTCTTGGGTCGGAACCTGCCCTCCCTGCCATCCCAATCCCGCCTCTAACCGCTGCAATGGGGCTTGGGTTGTACAGATCCCAGAGCTTGCTCGTGCGAGGATCTTGCTTGGCCAACATGTCAGCCTGCTGGTTCCCCTTGCTACGGGGTTCAGCGGTTGAATGTGCCTTTACTTTGTGTATATAGACTTTCCCTTCCTCCCCTGGCGACGGGACCAGATAGCCAGGTATTCCATACACGAATTGCATATAACATACTATCCAAGCAAATCGTGTATGGGGTAGGGAATTCCTCGGGGTGTGTGATCACGTACACCACCGCCGACAGTTCAGCATGCTGAGCACTCGTGGTACTGGGGAATTTAATCGCCAGGGCAATGCCTGCCTCTGGGTCATAAACTCCGCAGCCTGTGAGTCGTTCATCCGCAGATACAGTGCTTGAACCATCTACATAGATGTCTCGGCCTGTGGGGTGTAACCCGGCCCGAAAGCCTATGTTAACTTTCCGTACCCCTTCTACGGAACACCGGTGGGCTGTCCCTGGATAGATCATGTTGGCTGCGAGTCTTGGCTCGCAGAGACCTTTTACTCTTAGGTCCATCTGGGAGAGGAGTGGGGTCCAGCGAGCAATGCGGGCACTGCTCACCATCCTGTCCTTGATTCTCCCATCCAGGAGCATTTGGGTGGGCACATGATGGGTAAGGAGTGTGATAGGGGACCCCCCTGTGAAGATCAATGATCTTTTCACAGCCCAGTGAGTGGCTAGGTGGTACCTCTCACAGTTGGAGTAGCCCCTTCTCCACATCCGTGAGTATCCTGGAGGAGTAGACCACTGGTCTCAGCAGGCCGTGCCGCTCCTGGAGCAGTACTACGCTCAGACTGTCCCCGCCGGCTGCTACCTCCAGGAAAAACTCCTTCTCCCCATCAATAGCCCCTAAAGCCGGCGCGGTCTGCAGGTCTTTCTTGAGTTGGATAAATGCTGCTTCGTAACTTTTGTCCCAATCCCACTCCACTCCCTTGTGCAGGCATCGGAGCAGAGGGGCTGCTGTGGTTGCATAATCCTCAATGAAATCTCTGCAGTACCCGGTTAGCCCAAGAAAAGATCTTACTCCTGTTACTGTGTTGGGGGCTGGTAACTCCTGCACTGCTTCCCTTCTAGCTTTGTCAATGGCTCTTTCCCCAGCGCGCACAGTCAGTCCCAGGAATTTTGCTTCCTTCAGGCTGATCTGTGCCTTCTTGGGATTCACTTTAAACCCTTCCTCCTTCAGCAGCTGCAGCAGCTCAGCCAGCAGTGGGCCATGCTCCTCCCCCTCATCGGTGAACAGGAGCAGGTCGTCCACATACTGTACTAATTGCTGGGGTCTGCTGAAGCTCTTTAAACTGTTGGCCATACATTGGTGGAAAATGCTATGGCTGTTGTGGGAGCCTGGGGGAGACAGTTCCAAGTGTATTGCTGACCTTTAAAGGTAAAAGCAAACTTGTACTGGTCCTCGCTCTGTAAAGGAATGGACCAAAACCGGTTGGAAATATCCAGCACCGTGAAGGTGGTCGCGGAGACTGGGATACTTGCAATGAGGTCGGCGACAGCAGCAACCGTGGGTGCACAGGCGGGGATGTTATGGTTGAGTACTCGATAGTCCACCGTGGCTCTCCAGAAGTTGTCCGGTTTCTTAACATAGAAACATAGAAACATAGAAAATAGGTGCAGGAGTAGGCCATTCGGCCCTTCGAGCCTGCACCACCATTCAATAAGATCATGGCTGATCATTCCCTCAGTACCCCTTTCCTGCTTTCTCTCCATACCCCTTGATCCCTTTAGCCATAAGGGCCATATCTAACTCCTTCTTGAATATATCCAATGAACTGGCATCAACAACTCTCTGCGGCAGGGAATTCCACAGGTTAACAACTCTCTGAGTGAAGAAGTTTCTCCTTATCTCAGTCCTAAATGGCCTACCCCTTATCCTAAGACTGTGTCCCCTGGCTCTGGACTTCCCCAATATCGGGAACATTCTTCCTGCATCTAACCTGTCGAGTCCCGTCAGAATCTTATACGTTTCTATGAGATCCCCTCTCATCCTTCTAAACTACAGTGTATAAAGGCCCAGTTGATCCAGCCTCTCCTGAAATGTCAGTCCAGCCATCCCTGGAATCAGTCTGGTGAACCTTTGCTGCACTCCCTCAAGAAAGTACTTCCTCAGATTAGGAGAACGTCCTTCCTCAGATTAGGAGACCAAAACTGAACACAATATTCCAGGTGAGGCCTCACCAAGGCCCTGTACAACTGCAATAAGACCTCTCTGCTCCTATACTCAAATCCTCTAGCTATGAAGGCCAACATGCTATTTGCCTTCTTCACTGCCTGCTGTACCTCCATGCCAACTTTCAATGACTGATGTACCATGACACCCAGGTCTCGTTGCACCTCCCCTTTTCGTAATCTGTCGCCATTCAGATAGTATTCTGCCTTCGTGTTTTTGCCACCAAGGTGGATAACCTCACATTTATCCACATTATACTGCATCTGCCATGCATTTGCCCACTCCCCTAACCTGTCCAGATCACCCTCTTAGCGTCCTCCTCACAGCTCACAACACCACCCAGTTTAGTATCATCTGCAAACTTGGAGATATTACACTCAATTTCTTCATCCAAATCATTAATCTATATTGTAAAGAGCTAGGGTCCCAGCACTGAACCCTGTGGCACTCTGCTAGTCACTGCCTCCCATTCCGAAAAGGACCCGTTTATCCCGACTCTCTGCTTCCTGTCTGCCAACCAGTTCTCTATCCACGCCAGTACATTATCCCCAATACCATGTGCTTTGATTTTGCACACCAATCTCTTATGTGGGACCTTGTCAAAGGCCTTTTGCAAGTCCAAATACACCACATCCACTGGTTCTCCCTTGTCCACTCTATTAGTTACATCCTCAAAAATTCCAGAAGATTTGTCAAGCATGATTTCCCTTTCATAAATCCATGCTGACTTCGACCGAACCTGTCACTGCTTTCCAAATGCGCTGCTATTTCATCTTTAATAATTGATTCCAACATTTTCCCCACTGCTGATGTCAGGCTAACCGGTCTATAATTACCCGTTTTCTCTCTCCCTCCTTTTTTAAAAAGTGGTGTTACATTAGCTACCCTCCAGTCCATAGGAACTGATCCAAAGTCGATCGACTGTTGGAAAATGATCACCAATGCATCCACTATTTCGAGGGCCACTTCCTTAAGTACTCTGGGATGCAGACAATCAGGCCCCAGGGATATATCGGCCTTCAATCCCATCAATTTCCCCAACACAATTTCCTGCCTAATAAGGATATCCTTCAGTTCCTCCTTCTCACTAGCCCCTCGGTCTCCTAGTACATCCAGAAGGTTATTTGTATCTTCCTTCATGAAGACAGAACCAAAGTATTTGTTCAGTTGGTCTGCCATTTCTTTGTTCTCCATTATAAATTCACCTGAATCCGACTGCAAGGGACCTACGTTTGTCTTCACTAATCTTTTTCTCTTCACATATCTATAGAAGCTTTTGCAGTCAGTTTTCATGTCCCCGGCAAGCTTCTTCTCGTACTCTATTTCCCCTTCCTAATTAAACCCTTTGTCCTCCTCTGCTGAATTCTAAATTTCTCCCAGTCCTCAGGTTTGCTGCTTTTTCTGGCCAATTTATATGCCTTGGATCTAACACTATCCTTGTTAGCCACGGTTGAGCCACCTTCCCTGTTTTATTTTTACTCCAGACAGGGATGTGCAATTGTTGAAGTTCATCCATGTGATCTATAAATATTTGCCATTGCCTTTCCACCGTCAACCCTTTAAGTATCCTTCGCCAGTCTATTCTAGCCAATTCACCCCTCATACCGTCGAAGTTAGCTTTCCTTCAGTTCAGGACCCTAGTTGCTGAATTAACTGTGTCACTTAATAAAGAATTCTACCATATTATGGTCACTCTTCCCCAAGGGGCCTCGCATAACAAGATTGCTAATTAGTTCTTTCTCATTACACATCACCTAGTCTAGGAAGGCCAGCTCTCTAGTTGGTTCCTCAACATATTGGTCAAGAAAAACATCCCTAATACACTCCAGGAAATCCTCCTCCACCGCATTGCTACCAGTTTGGTTAGCCCAATCTATGTGTAAATTAAAGTCGCCCATGATAACTGCAGTACCTTTATTGCACATCCCTTATTTCTTGTTTGATGCTGTCCCCAACCTCACTACTACTGTTTGGTGGCCTGTACACAACTCCCACTAGCGTTTTCTGCCCTTTGGTATTCCGTAGCTCCACCCATACCGATTCCACATCATCCAAGCCAATGTCCTTCCTTACTATTGCATTAATTTCCTCTTTAACCAGCAATGCCACCCCGCCTCCTTTTCCTTTCCGTCTATCCTTCCTGAATGTTGAATACCCCTGGATGTTGAGTTCCCAGCCTTGGTCACCCTGGAGCCATGTCTCCGTGATGCCAATTACAACATATCCATTAACTGCTATCTGCGCAGTTAATTCATCCACCTTATTCCGAATACTCCTCGCATTGAGGCACAGAGCCTTCAGGCTTGTCTTTTTAACACACTTTGCCCCTTTAGAATTTTGCTGTAATGTGGCCCTTTTTGTTGCTTTGGGTTTCTCTGCCCTAATTGACCGGCCACAATGGAGAGTCTCAATACCCCCTGCTTGACCAAAGAACCCAAGGCTGTTTCCATGTCTGCCTCCGCCTCCCTGGGGAAATTGTACTGCTTTTGCGGTCGTGTCATGGGGTCCCCATCTACGCTAACCTCGACCCCATTTACCCTTCCATTGTCATGTTTGTGAGTGGCAAAACCTGCAAGGTGTCCCCTCAGACACTCTTGGTATTCCATCGGAGTGTTACTGACCAGCGATTCGAGGTCGTAACCCTCCTTTGGCTTCATGGTACACACCGTCCCCTTGCCCCGTTTTTCTGGGATAACCATCACCTCACTTTCCTGTCCCATACACACTGTCCCCCAAATCCTTAAATCCACTAGAATCCCATGGCCTATAATAAAATCAGCCCTCAGGATCCCCTTCCCTTCCTTCTCCCACTTCATTAGGACACAAGTCCACTTGGTGTGGAGTGTTCCCAAATGAATAGAGAGTGGAACAGAGAATGAGCCAGCCTGCTCGGTGCCTGTGAAACCCACTAAGCTGTATGGGACCCCGCTAGACAGAGGTGAGGCGGTGGCGTTATCTGCATAGACGAGAGTGCTTGATGCACCGGCATCCAGCAGTTAAGTCCCTTTCACATTCTCCACCTCCATCTGAACGCACGGTCTCCTCCATGCATTGTACTCGAGGGAACACAGGTGAACAGGCTGTGCCTGTTCTAGTCACTGTGCTGGATGGGATGGGGCAGATGAGATTACAGTACGAGTGGCGACGGCTACCTTCCCAGGGCCATCTAGTACTGTTCGGAGCACAGTCACGAATGTGTTGAATGTGTGGGGAGAGACTGGTTTCCCGGTCTCGGTCTTTTGGGCAGGGGCTGGAGAATTCTTCCCTGTGCTACTCTTCCATGGATTCCTACAATCTTTTCTCCAGTGCCCACTCTTCCCGCACCCAAAGCAGTTACGTTTCATATCGGAGGGGTTGCCTCTTCTTGGTGCCATTCCCTCTTATCCTGACTAGGTTGGATTTCGTGGATCTTTCCTTTGGGTGGGTGCTCTTCTGTTCCTCTGCCGTTCCGGTAAGCTAGGGTCAGTTGCCTGACCACTCCCTCCTCGATGGCACGGGGATCTCTCGGGTCAAACCAGGCCTCGGCCTTTGCTTTGATCTGTGGTGTGCTGTTTGCCACTAGGCTTCGGAGCCAGCGGGCTCTCTCGTCCTGGGTCAGGTCATCCCGGTTGAGAGCCCCACCACAGGCGCTCAGGTACACAGGCCACACTCTGACTGCAAAAGCCTGTGGGGTTTCCCCTGTGAGCTGCGCTGTCTTCTCCACTCGGGAGAAGGGGCTCCCGTCAGTACAACCCATGGCTTCCAAAATGTCCTCCCAGATGGCAGTATATGTACTCTGCCCCCTTTTGCTCGCAGCAGAAAGGGACTGATACAGCTTGCCATCCAGTGAGAGGAGGAGCATTTTTGCTATCTTGGCATCATCGCACCCATTAATATCCCCTGCCTGTTCCACTTCCATAAAGTGGACCGAGGAGTCTCCCTTCTGAGTAAGCTTATCCAGGTGGCTTATCATAGCCCTAAGCTGTTGGGTAGTGTGGGGAACCATGAACTGACTTTCTAGGGGCCCCTGAGAAGTAGAAAGAAGCAGAAAGGTGAAGTCAAAGCCAAGGGGGTAAGTGATTGGCTGGTGATTGTTAAGTAGTTTTTCTTTTTTCTATTTTCTTTTCGATATCAGTGAGTATCATTTAGCATTGTTGTTGACAATTTAAGTGTATCTAAGGGTTAAGTCATGGCAGGAGAGCTCGGACACGTGTTATGCTCCTCCTGTACTATGTGGGAAATTAGGGACGCCTCCAGTGTCCCTGACGACTACGTGTGCGGGAAGTGTATCCGCCTCCAGCTCCTGACGAACCGCGTTGCGGAACTGGAGCTGCAGGTGGATTCACTCTGGAGCGTGCACGATGCTGAGAATGACGTGAATAGCACGTTTAGTGAGTTGGTCTTACCACAGGTAAAGGGTACACAGCCAGATAGGGAATGGAAGACCAACAGGAAGAACAGTGCAAGGAAGGTAGTGCAGGGATCCTCTGCGGTCATCCCCCTGCAAAACAGATACACCGCTTTGGGTACTGTTGAGGGGGATGACTCATCAGGGGGGAGCAGCAGCAGGCAAGTTCATGGCACCATGGCTGGCTCTGCTGCACAGGAGGGCAGGAAAAAGAGTGGAAGAGCGATAGTAATAGGGGATTCAATTGTAAGCGGAATAGATAGGCATTTCTGCGGCCGCAACCGAGACTCCAGGATGGTATGTTGCCTCCCTGGTGCAAGGGTCAAGGATGTCTTGGAGCAGGTGCAGGACATTCTGAAAAGGGAGGGTGAACAGCCAGTTGTCGTGGTGCATATAGGTACCAACGATATAGGTAAAAAAACAGGATGAGGTCCTACAAGACGAATTTAGGGAGCTAGGGGCTAAATTAAAAAGTAGGACCTCAAAAGTAGTAATCTCAGGATTGCTACCAGTGCAATGTGCTAGTCAGAATAGGAAACACAGGAAAGCTCAGATGAATACGTGGCTTGAGGAGTGGTGCAGAAGGGAGGGATTCAAATTCCTGGGACATTGGAACCGGTTCTGGGGGAGGTGGGACCAGTACAAACCGGACGGTCTGCACCTGGGCAGGACCGGAACCAATATTCTAGGGGGAGTGTTTGCTAGTGCTGTTTGGGAGGAGTTAAACTAATATGGCAGGGGGATGGGAACCTATACAGGGAGACAGAGGGAAATAAAAAGGAGACATAAGCAAAAGATAAAAAGGAGAATAGTAAAAGTGGAGGGCAGAGAAACCCAAGGCAAAAAACAAAAAGGGCCACATTACAGCAAAATTCTAAAGGGGAAAAGTGTGTTAAAAAAACAAGCCTGAAGGACTGTGCCTCAATGCGAGGAGTATTCGGAATAAGGTGGATGAATTAACTGCGCAGATCGCAGTTAACGGACACGATGTGATTGGCATCACGGAGACATAGCTCCAGGAGAACCAAGACTGGGAACTTAGCATCCAAGGGTATTCAGCATTTAGGAAGGATAGACAGAAAGGAAAAGGAGGCGGGGTGGCGTTGCTGGTTAAAGAGGAAATCAATGCAATTGTCAGGAAGGACATTAGCCTGGATGATGTGGAATCGGTATGGGTGGAGCTACGGAATACCAAAGAGCAGAAAACGCTAGTGGGTGTTGTGTATAGACCACCAAATAGTAGTCATGAGATTGGGGACAGCATCAAACAAGAAATAAGGGATGTGTGCAATAAAGGTACAGCAGTAATCATGGGTGACTTTAATCTACACATTGATTGGGCTAACCAAACTGGTAGCAATGCGGTGGAGGAGGATTTCCTGGAGTGTATTAGGGATGGTTTTCTAAACCAATATGTCGAGGAACCAACCAGGGAGCTGGCCATCCTAGACTGGATATTGCGTAATGAGAAGGGACTACTTAGCAATCTTGTTGTGCGAGGCCCCTTGGGGAAAAGTGACCATAATATGGTAGAATTCTTTATTAAGATGGAGAGTGATAAAGTTAATTCAGAAACTAGGGTCCTGAACTTAAGGAAAGGTAACTTCGAATGTATTAGGCGTGAATTGGCTAGAATAGACTGGCAAACGTTACTAAAAGGATTGATGGTGGATAAGCAATGGCAAACATTTAAAGATCACATGGATGGACTTCAGCAAATGTACATCCCTGTCTGTAGTAAAAATAAAACTGGGAAGGTGGCTCAACCATGGCTAACAAAGGAAATTAAGGATAGTGTTAAAGCCAAGGAAGAGGCATATAAATTGGCTAGAAAAAGCAACAAACCTGAGGACTGAGAGAAATTTAGAATTCAACAGAGGAGGACTAAGGGTTTAATTAAGAGGGGGAAAATAGAGTACGAGAGGAAGCTTGCAGGGAATATAAAAACTGACTGCAAAAGCTTCTATAAATATGTGAAGAGAAAAAGATTAGTAAAGACAAACGTAGGTCCCTTGCAGTCAGATTCAGGTGCAATTATAATGGGGAACAAAGAAATGGCAGACCAATTGAACCACTATTTCGGTTCTGTCTTCACGAAGGAAGATACAAATAACCTTCCGAAGGTACTAGAGGACAGTGGGTCTAGTAAGAAGGAGGAACTGAAGGATATCCTTATAAGGTGGGAAATTGTGTTCGGGAAATTGATGGGATTGAATGCTGACAAATCCCCGGGGCCTGATAGTCTGCATCCCAGAGTGCTCAAGGAAGTAGCCCTAGAAATAATGGATGCATGGGTGATCATTTTTCAACAGTTTATCGACTCTGCATCAGTTACTATGGACTGGAGGGTAGCTAATGTAACACCACTTTCTAAAAAAGGAGGGAGGGAGAAAACGGGTAATTATAGATTGGTTAGCTTGACATCAGTCATGGGGAAAATGTTGGAATCGATCATGAAGGACGAAATAGCAGCACATTTGGAAAGCGGTGACAGGATCGGTCCAAGTCAACATGGATTTATGAAAGGGAAATCATGCTTGACGAATCTTCTGGAATTTTTGGAGGATGTAACTAGCAGAGTGGACAAGGGAGAACCAGTGGATGTGGTGTATTTGGACTTTCAGAAGGCTTTTGACAAGGTCCCGCACAAGAGGTTGGTTGTGCAAAATCAAAGCACATGGTATTGGGGGTAATATACTGGCGTGGATAGAGAATTGGTTGGCAGACAGGAAGCAGAGAGTCGGGATAAACGGGTCCTTTTCAGAATGGCAGGCAGTGACTAGTGGCGTGCCGCAGGGCTCAGTGCTGGGACCCCGGCTCTTTACAATATACATTAACGATTTGGATGAAGGAATAGAGTGTAATATCTCCAAGTTTGCAGATGACACTAAACTGGGTGGCGGTGTGAGCTGTGAGGAGGACGCTAAGAGGCTGCAGGGTGACTTGGACAGGTTAGGTGAGTGGGCAAACGCATGGCAGATGCAGTATAATGTGGATAAATGTGAGGTTATCCATTTTGGGGGCAAAAACACAAAGGCAGAATATTATCTGAATGGCGGAAGACTAGGAAAAGGGGAGGTGCAACGAGACCTGGGTGTCATGGTTCATCAGTCACTGAAAGTGGGCACGCAGATACAGCAGGCGGTAAAGAAGGCAAATGGTATGTTGGCCTTCAGAGCTAGGAGATTTGAATATAGAAGCAGGGAGGTCTTACTGCAGTTGTACAGGGCTTTAGGTGAGGCCTCGCCTGGAATATTGTGTTCAGTTTTGGTCTCCTAGTCTGAGGAAGGACGTTCTTGCTATTGAGGGAGTGCAGCGAAGGTTCACCAGACTGATTCCAGGGATGGCTGGGCTGTCATATGAGGAAAGATTGGATCAACTGGGCCTTTATTCACTGGAGTTTAGAAGGAGGAGAGGGGATCATATAAGATTCTGACGGGCCTGGACAGGTTAGATGCGGGAAGAATGTTCCCAATGTTGGCGAAGTGCAGAACCAGGAGACATAGTCTTAGGATAAGGGGTAGACCATTTAGGACTGAGACGAGGGTCAACTTCTTCACTCAGAGAGTTGTTAACCTGTGGAATTCCCTGCCGCAGAGAGTTGTTGATGCCAGTTCACTGGATATATTCAAGAGGGAGTTAGATATGGCTCTTACGGTTTAGGGGATCAAAGGGTATGGAGAGAAAGCAGGAAAGGGGTACTGAAGGAATGATCAGCCATGATCTTATCGAATGGCAGTGCAGGCTCGAAGGGCCGAATGGCCTACTCCTGCACCTATTTTTCTATGTTTTCTATGTTTCTATGAATGCCAACATGCATTTGCCTTCTTCACCGCCTGTTGTACCTGCATGCCAACCTTCAATGACTGATGTACCATGACACCCAGGTCTCGTTGCATCTCCCCTTTTCCTAATCTGTCACCATTCAGATAATATTCTGCCTTCCTGTTTTTGCCACCAAAGTGGATAACCTCACATTTATCCACATTATACTGCACCTGCCATGCATTTGCCCACTCACTTAGCCTATCCAAGTCACCCTGCAGCCTCTTAGCATCCTCCTTACAGCTCACACCACCACCCAGCTTAGTGTCATCTGCAAACATGGAGATATTACATTCAATTCCTTCATCTAAATCATTGATGTATATTGTAAATATCTGGGATCCCAGCCCTGAACCCTGTGGCATCCCACTGGTCACTGCCTGCCATTCTGAAAAGGACCCGTTTATTCCGACTCTCTGCTTCCTCTCTGCAAACCAGTTCTCTATCCACGTCAATACATTACCCCCAATACCATGTGCTTTAATTTTGAACACTAATTTCTTGTGTGGCACCTTGTCAAAAGCCTTTTGAAAGTCCAAATACACCACATCGACTGGTTTTCCCTTGTCCACTCTACTAGTTAAAATTCCAGAAGATTTGTCAAGCATGACTTCCCTTTCATAAATCCATGTTGACTTGTACCAATCCTGTCACTGCTTTCCAAATGCGTTGCTATTTCATCTTTAATAATTAATTCCAACATTTTCCTCACCACTGATGTCAGGCTAACCGGTCTATAATTCCCTGTTTTCTCCCTCCCTCCTTTTTTAAGTTCAGGCATGATTGCTTTTCCCTGTAATTGCGTCGGGTGTAAGGTCTCCTCCGCAGCAGTCTGCCATCTCTTTGATTGGGCACATAATGCTCTTCAATATACCTTCTTCCATCCTCAGTCTGCAGCATGTGATTAGTGACCAATACTGGTCAAGAAATTGCAGACCCCATCACTATAAATCACTCTAAATGCCCTAAATTTGTCCTCAACACATAGAAATGTGATTAGATGATTGCCAAAAGTCAATAAGGTTCTTAAAATCATTCATAAATTAATTCTCCTCATAAGCCCCTTGTTAAAGCAACCTCTTTCAGTTCCTCTGACGTTCAAAATAGTGTCTGTAGTGCCAAGTTTTGCTGAGTAGCGCCATTTGGGCACAGCTTTTCTCTCGTGATCTCCAGCGATCTTCTCGGCGAGCGATCAGCCCAGAGAAGTGTGGGCAATGTGGCGAAAGTTGCGGTGGGCGATCACCTCAGCGATAGCAGATTCATATGTACCGAAAATTGGGCCGGCAATCAGTGGACGATGTTCCGGGCCCAACTTTCCACTTTTAAGCTAAAATGGGTGATAACCCGCTTATTTGGGCGATAGATGGACGATAGCTCGGCGATCATCAGTGGAAAGTCTAGCATGAAGTACATCGTTAGTCAGTGTATAACATGTCAATCGGTCAGCAAGAAACCACCATCAGTACCATTACAACCATGGAAATGGCCTCCCAGGGTGTGGCAAAGGTTACATATAGATTTTGCTGAGTTAGAAGGACAGCAATTGTTCATTATGATTGATAGTCATTCTAAGTGGGTAGAGGTGTTTCCAATGTGAAAAATAACAGCAAGTAAAACACTAGACAATCTGCGAAGATTGTTTTCTTCATATGGCCTCCCAGAAGAAATTGTGTCTGACAATGGGCCGCAATTTTGTTCAGAAAAATGTGCTCAGTTCAAGAGCAGAAATGGTATGAAACTTATCAAAGTTCCACCATACCACCCTGCTTCAAATGGTGCAGCAGAATGCACAGTACACATTGTAAAACGTGCCCTCATCAAGCAAATGTTGGATCCAAATCCAAGAAAAGGGCAGTTGTCGTTGGACCACAAATTAGCAAATTTTCTGATTATTTATTGTAGTACTTCTCATACAACTACTGGTAGAACATTAGCAGAGTTGTTTCTCAAACGACAACCTCGAACCAGGTTCGCGTTGTTGAAGCCAAACTTGCCACAGTCACTGGAAGAGAAAAAAATTAAGACAGAAAGAGAATCATGATAGAGGTAGAGTAAGAGAGAGAGGTGTGAAATTGAATCAGAAAGGTGAGAGTGAAGAACCATCACCATAAGTGGTTAAAGTGGTTACCAGGAAGAATAGTGAAGATATATGGCCCTTGCACATATTGGTCAAGATGTTTTGATCATGGAAAGGTTGGGGTTGTTTACATTGATCATTTATTAACTACAGATGTGGAAGAAGTTGAAAGTTGGAATGATTCGATTATTTCTGATGAGTCAGATAGTCTTGTTACATGTAGAGTACCAATAGCAAATCCTACATCAGATGTACCAGAAACAAGTCCAAGAGAAAATCAGAATTTAAGTCTGAGTCCGAGTCAGGCAGACAAACAGTCTGAAGTTGTAGAAAGTCAAAATGTCGATCAAGGGTTGCCCTTGGAGAAATACTCTCCTCAGGCTCAGCCTAGAATGAGTCTAAGTTCGACACCAAGTTTGGAAAGTTCTGTTTGAAAGTGAAGTATACTCTTCGAAACAAAAAAAACAGTGGTTAAGTTTGATTTGTAAATATTAAAAACATGTCCATATCTTTTGTCGTGTATAACCATGCAAGTTATATATGATGATTATTTTGTTATGATTACTTCTTCAATGAGGAGGGAGAAGTGTAATAGAACTACCCCCAGTGGACTACTGCTCCACCTTGTGGACTACTCATGTACTGCAACAACTGATGTGTAAGGGATAAATTGTAAGAGTTGCAAATTGTCAGGAATAAATTGTAGGAGTTGCAAATAGATGGTCAGAACAATGCTGAAGATAATGAACTAATCAGTATTAGGTCTGAGAAATTGCCTTTGTATGTAACACTTGCTTATGTAGGTATAGCACAAAGCAATAACGCATTAAACTGCATCCTTAACCTTAGTTACACTTAAACAGCCAAAGTCATCAGTTTTCGATTAGAAGTCTCAAAGGAAAAGAGAAGGAAGCCGGTATTTTGGTACAGTTACTCTAGGCGACACAAAGACTGGAGTAGAGGGCAAATAATGGAACAACACAATATGGGCGATGGACAATTACATGTACCACTTAGAGACAGTCTGATAAGAGTCGACAAATCAGTGTAACTTCGCTGATAGCAACAGACCTATCGATGATTTTGTAGGAGGGTAGCTCCTCTCCGAAACCTGTATAAATTGTATTCATGTATTTCGAAGGTTTAGACTGAACCTTTCCGTGCATTGCTCGTAACAAAGCCGGTTGAACCTGAAAGGTTTCATGTGTTTACTTCCATGGTTGTTATACATTGGGAGCTGGGCAAGGTGTCAATTAGCTATATCAGTTAATCCACCCCGAGGAAGAGAAGCCTTCCTTTTACCCCACAGACGGGTGAGGTGTCGACTACCTATATCAGGTAGTCCGCCCCGAGGGGGAAAAGCCTCCTTTTTACCCCTACATGATGTAAATAATAAAGTATCATGTGACAAGGTCACATAATGACAGTTTCTCTGTAAGAGCCATTTTGTGTAGAGTATGTTTGTTAGTGATGTTGTAAGGATATATTACAGCTGCCTCTATGCTAAGTTTCATATTGCGCACATTGTCAGTGGCTGCAAGTGTAAAATTGGTTGATGTCTTCACTGTCTTCTTGCTGTCCCTCCACTGCCTGACCAGATGGCACTTCTTGGGTATCTGAAAGGAGAAAGGCACAAGGGTAAGGTTGTGATGAGGGGAGAGGTGAAAGTTAGAGGTGCATGCTTACACCATCTGCAGCTTGTAAGTCAGAAGAGATTGTGTGATGAGAAGGAAGTGGGATGTGAGAAGGAGGATTAGGTATGAGGAAAGCGTCATCTTCAATTGATAAAGCCCTGCTGCTGGCCACGGGTTCAGCATTGGCCATCCCAATAATGACCAGCACTGTCTCCTTCATGGAGGTTAGGATATGCAGGTGCGCTAGTCATCCTCTAGCTAGCTCCTGCTGTTTCCGGTTGTGTGCCACCTTGTCCTGCAAGAGAGAGGGAAGTGCGTTAGTGATCTGTTTGGGTGGTGTGGCTGCCATGGTTGAATAGTTGGCAGTGTGTGCAAACTATGATTTGTGGGTGTGAGGGTTGCAGCAGTGATAAGCAATGTTCATGCTAAGCTGCGTGGCTGCAACAGGAAGTCCCACGCAGGCTGCTCACCAGCTTTTAAATGGGAGAAACTCATCCAGGTCCTTGCATTGACCTCCACGGCTATCTGCTCCCAATGTCTTTTGATTGTTTGTCTGGAGTGCCTCCTTCCCCCTGCGGATACAATACATCTCTCTTCCTTTCTACCTCCTCCACCAAGACCAAGACCTCCAGTGCACATCCGAAAATCTTGGAGCCCGCTCTCTCCCTGTTGCGCTAGTCCTCACTCTTTCCCAGATCAGAATCTCTTTAAACACAACTCCCAGCACCTGCTCCAGCCACAGTGCTCCTCCTCTTTAAGAGGTGTAGTCTAGCTTTAAGCAGTACAGGTTATTTCACGATATTGGCCCTGTGCTGATACATCCAGCCAATGAACAGCATGGTTACCACTGGTTGGATGCTGCAATCATTTAAATGAGCAGGCAGCATGAAGTTGACGTGCTGCCTGCATCAGAATCAACGGGCATGGTTTAATCACGCATTGCGATCCTCGCACTCATTTTAGGGGGCTAGTGAATTTAGCAGCCTCTGCCTCTGTTTATAAAGCCCAGGATCCTATTTGCTTTATTAACTGCTTTGTGAGCCTGTCCTGCCATCTTCAAAGATTTGTGTACCCCCAGATCTCTCTCTTCCTGCACCCCCTTTAAAATTGTACTATTTAGCATATGTTGTCTCTCCTATTCTTCCTATCAAAATGTATTACCTCACACTTTTCTGCATTGAATTTCGTAATGCTATTTGTCCATCCATTCCATCAGCTGGTTTATGTCATCTTGAAGTATGTTACTATCTTCCTCACAGTTTACTGCACTTCCAAGTTTTGCACCATTTGCAAATTTCTAAATTATGCCCTGTACCCCCAAGTCCAAGGGCTAGATTTTCCACTATGATCGTTATCGCCCAAAATGGACGATATTTCTGGCCTTTGTGCTTTTTAAAATTTTTCCATGATTGCTGGAATAAACCGCTAGTTTCACTTTTTTATTTTGGCCGATAGTGAAATGAGCCTTAGCGATGTATTCAGTTGTGCAAGGCTGGCATCCATAGCAACGGCTGTTCTGCGCATGCGCGTTTTTTTTCAGCAAAAAACTTTTCCTGTGATTCGGGATGTCAGGGGTCATCTGCGCATGCTCAGAAGGCAAAGGGAGGGACAGAGAGAAGGAAAGTTTTGAAAGAAGTTGATTTTTGAAGGAGTGAGTGCTCAAGATGTCAAATGAAAATTACAGAGATAGTATGCAGGAGGTTTCAGGGAGAAGGAGGGCAAAAGCATTTTCTGATGAGGCTAATGAGGCCTTAGTTAACGAGGTGGAAAAACGGCGGGGCCAATTCACATGAGATGGGCAAAGGAAACCTCCCCCGCCGCATTTATCAAAAAATATGAGGAGATATCGCCGCCCTCGTATCATCGGTGGCCCACAATAGGTGTGAGGCAGACCAGTGCCGCAAGTGATGGAACAGTCTTGTTGCATCGGCAAGAGTAAGTATTAAATTATTACATTTTAAATTGTAATGATGCACTGACTCATTAATTAGAATGCAAATCTGCCAGATTGTAATTAAGCTGGGTAATCTTGGGTAGCTTCCCTGCTAAGATTTGGACTGGGGTCGGAACTTGCGCCCTTTAAGTCTAATTTTGCTGAGATGCCTTAAATTTAATCAACAGTATTAATTATTATTTAAAGGCTTTGATCGAAAATTGTGGCCAAATGAATGATTGGAAACAGACAGATCGCAAATATTTGGCATTTCTACCACTTTAGTTTAGAAGAATTATTAAATTATATTGCTGCTTGTGTGCTGTGAGCAACTCTTTAACTTGGGCACTGTCTCCTTTTTGGTTATGTTGGTGGATGGGGCACGACTGAACACTGAGGGGTCTGGTCAGCTTTACCCAGACTGTGTGAGATACTCCGGCTGCTGTCAGTCACAGTGATCCAGCTTGGACTGGAGGAGAGCTGCCCTGGTTCACTGTCTGCCCTGGGACACTTTGGGACATTAGCTCCAGCCACACAGAGGTCTCTGAGCATAGCCCATGGACACCGTGCCCTCTCCCATTACAGTCCTGTCATTGCCGAGCTCACCAGCGGTCCTGATTCCGCACACCACCCCCCCCCCCGGGGGACCTCCATTGATTCAAATAAACTGCCTACCTCCCCTCAGGCGCCAAATGGCACGGCCCATGGATGGGGCCTTTCCTGGAGATTATACGCGAGATGTTTGGTGTCAAGCATTCATTCCTATACCTAATCTTATTAAATATTTTCTCTGAACATAGATGTTATAACCATGCATCCATCGGATACAAACCGTATTAGCATATAACGTTAACAATGAATAGCATGTGGGGTGACTAAGTGTGGATTACAATATCTGTTGTGTTTCCGTAATAGTACCTAGTCAATTAGCTTATACCATGTTCTTGTCACCTTTGCAGAAGAAGATTTCGAAGAATCATGCAGAGCAGAGGCGCACCGGAGGAGGACCTGCTGAGCTGCACCCTGTAGTGTATCTGTAAAGCATGCACTCCCATGTTCCGCATCCCCTGAAATCCCAAGGGATCCCAGCAACCCTTGGGAGCACTGTATATAAGCCGGCACCTAAGGCCTGTACTCACTCGAGAGTGTCTTAATAAAGACTGAGGTCACTGTTACTTTAACCTCCCTGTGTGCAGTCTCATCTGTGTTAGGAACACAACAACTGGCAAAGAGTACACGAATCCAACGCAAAGATGCAGCAAATTGTGGGCATCCTGGAGAAGTTCTCGGAGGGTGAGGACTGGGAAGCCTTTGCCGAATGGTTAGACCAGTACTTTGTAGCCAACGAGCTGGACAGAGAAGGAAGCGCTGCAAAAAGGAGAGCGGTCCTCCTCTCGGTCTGCGGGGCACCGACCTACAGCCTCATGAAGAATCTTCTGGCTCTGGTGAAACCCACAGATAAGTCATATGAGGAGCTGTGTGCACTGGTTCAGGAGCATCTTAACCCGAGGGAGAGTGTGCTGCAACAAGCTGCTTGTATTGTATAACCCGTGTAAAAGACTTGTGCTCGCATGTGATGCGTTGTCGTACGGAGTCGGGTGTGTATTACAATAAGCTAACATTGCGGGGAGGTTGCAACCTGTCGCCTATGTTTCCAGGAGTTTGTCGAAGGCCGAGAGGGCCTACAGCATGATTGAGAAAGAGGCATTAGCGTGTGCGTTCGGGGTAAAGAAAATGCACCAGTACCTGTTTGGCCTCAAATTTGAGCTGGAAACCGATCACAAGCCCCTCATATCCCTATTCACTGAAAACAAGGGGATAAATAACAATGCCTCAGCCTGCATACAAAGGTGGGCACTCGCGCTATCAGCGTATAACTATACCATCCGCCACAGGCCAGGCACCGAGAACTGTGCGGATGCTCTCAGTCGGCTACCATTGCCCACCACGGGGGTGGAAATGGCGCAGCCTGCAAACTTGTTGATGGTGGCGCAGCCCGCAGACTTGTTGATGGTCATAGAAGCGTTTGAAAATGATAAATCACCTGTCACAGCCCACCAGATTAGGACTTGGACCAGCCAAGATCCTCTGCTGTCCCTAGTAAAAAACTGTGTACTGCATGGGAGCTGGGCCAGCACCCCTGTTAAAATGCAAAAGCTAATCAAGCCGTTCCAGCGGCGAAAGGACGAGCTGTCCATTCAGTCAGACTGCCTGTTGTGGGGTAACCGCGTAGTGCTACCAAAAAAGGGCAGGGAGACGTTCATCTCGGATCTCCACAGCACACACCCAGGTATAGTAATGATGAAAGCGATTGCCAGATTCCATGTGTGGTAGCCCTGTATCGACTCTGACTTAGAGTCCTGCGTAAGGCAATGCAGCGTATGTGCTCAGTTGAGCAACGCGCCCAGAGAGGCACCACTAAGTTTGTGGTCCTGGCCCTCCAGACCATGGTCGAGGATCCATGTCGACTCTGTGGGCCCGTTTCTCGATAAAATGTTCCTGGTGGAGGTGGATGCTTTTTCAAAATGGATTGTGTTATGAGTTGTCCAGGTACATTAAATGTATGGTTACAATGGGGCGCCACAGAGGGCGCTGTGGTGGGAGACCTGAAAGTACCTGCAAGACAGAGTATAAAAGGCTGCCCACCACACCTGAGAGTTACTCTGGAGTTACACAATAAAGGACTAAGGTCACAGCAGTTACTACAACACCAGATTGTGTGGAGTCAGTGATTTGAGTGCTACATACATCACATTGGCGACAAGGATACAGACGAGCTTCACACAACCATGGCTACTCTGGGCTTGCTAAAGGATTTTACAGTGGGTAATGATTGGGAGGCCTTTACGGAAAGGCTCGAGTACTACTTTATAGCAAACAACCTGACAGAGGACACGAACGCACTGAGAGAGAAGCGTAAGGCGATATTGCTTTCCAGTTGTGGCGAGGAGGTTTACTGTCTCATCAGGGATTTGCTGGCACCCGCCAGCGCCAAGGACAAGTCATATGAGGAGCTGATTGAACTCATTCATGACCAACTGAAACCGAAGGAGAGCATCCTCACGGCCAGGCACAAATTCTACCACCACTGCAGACCTGAGGGCCAGGATGTCACCAAATATGCTGCGGACATCAGGAGACTCGTGGCACCGTGTGATTTCGGCACACACCTTGACGAGGCGTTGTCATGGCGTTGTTTTTTGTTATGGGGATTGACCATGAAGGTCTCCTTCACAAGCTGTTATCCACTGAACCTACAGTCACCCTGAAGCAAGCCATCATTATCAGCCGGGCATTTATGACCTCGACTTGCAGCACCAAGCAGATGATTCCCCACAGTCTCGAACCCGGCAGGCACTATCGACAGGATTGCCCAGGGCAGAGAACACGGACCTCAGGGTCCTGCAACTCAGAGTCCGCCAAGGGGGCTAATCGAGTAGCACCATGCTGGCGCTGCGGAGGAAGCCATGGGGCTCACTGGTGCAGGTTTGCGGAGTATACCTGCAATACCTGCCACACGAAAGGCCACCTTCAGCGTACGTGCAAAAGAGACACGACGCACCGTGTGGCTGAGGAGATGGTAAATGATCCACCATCCAGCGAGGAGCAGGCAGAAGAAGATGAGGCATTTGGACTGTATACTTGTACCGATAATTCGGCCCCAGTGGTTTTGGAAGTCAAGATTAACGGAGTCCCAGTGAGTATGGAAGTGGACACTGGATCGGGTCAGTCGCTGATGAGTCAGGAAACTTTTGATAAACTGTGGATCAACCCAGCTGCACGACCCAAGCTGGTCCCGGTCACGGCAAAGCTGCGCACCTACACTAAGGAACTGATACCTGCTCTTGGCAGAGCGGATGTGCAGGTATCTCACGGGGACGAGATGTACGGTTTACCTTTGTGGATCATTGCAGATGATGGGCCGATGCTACTCAGCAGGAGGTGGATGGGGAAGGTCCGTGGGAGCTGGGAAGACTTCATTCCTCCACAGACCGCTGTCCCCCGGGTTCCCAAAGAGCAGCGCCGACCAAGCTGGAGGAGAAAGAAGGGCTTCGATGGGCTGCTGCAGCAGGCACCGTCAGCCCTCAGGCAGAGGCCGGCTCCAGAGGATGCGGTGGTGTGGGGTGCTGGTGCGTTGTGGCTCCTGGGTGCGGTCGAAGTGTGGTGGGTCCCGAGAGAGAGTCGAGAGCGAACTGGTAGAGTTCAGCAGGGAAACCAACCTCGCAAAAGGGTCTGGAGAAGGAAAGCTGTTCATCGGCGGTCTAAATCTCGACACAGACGAGCAGACCCTGGAGGAAGTGCTCTCCAGGTACGGGCAGATCTCTGAGGTGCGAGTGATCAAGGACACCCAAGCGTCCCGCGGTTTCGGCTTCAGCACAATTGCTCTTCTCAAACTCGTTCAGCAGTGCAGTCAAGCCATTCACACCCTCAATTGGTTCAGTAATTGCAGGAAGCTCCTCCTCAACAAAATGAGCGTTTAACCTATGCCTTTTCTGTACCATTTCTTCAGGCACGCTACGTCTCTTTTGGCTTGGAACCTCCTTTTCTGTAATCAGCTGCAACTGTTGGCGGAGTTGTTTCAATGTAAAGGGGCACAGCGAGTTCAAAATGGTGGCGAGCCTCGTGGCAGCAGAAGTCTGCAGAGAAAGGCAAGCAGAGCAACGAAAATGGTGGCGCCCAGTGGAAGCCTCATGGGAACAACAAGATGGCGTCTTAATAGGGAAATGTACCTGTGAGTCTTAAAAGGGCTTTACACTGTTGGCGGTCCCCACAAAGAGACTTTTGTAAGGCAAGAGCGAGTCTAAATGAGTAATGTGATTTGTATGATGATGTGATTTAAGACAGGAGTTAATATTTTGATGCTGAAATGATTACTGTGTTTAAAATGATGGGTGATTTACAAAAAGAGTTAATACCATAAGGTACAAGTAAAAGGGTTAATGGATCTGTGACTAACATGACTAATGGACCAATGCGATTTGCGATTTATGTGATTCATGCAATGGTTCAGCGGCTGCAGATGAGCCGCCAAGGCGACTACTTTCTGAGAACAGAGGCAACGCACTAGGTGCGATACCCTGTCTCAGCGCAGCCCATTACCTCGGGCAAAAAGGGGCAGCATACCGCCACCGTACCTCACCCAGTGAGCTGGGATTAAATAACTGTTCAGTGTACCTGCAACCTTTTATTGTAATTCTTCAATACATCTATATGTACCATACAAATGCACTGTCTATGTATACCTGCTTTCTGTTGGAGGTTATGTTCATGTACTTTATCACCCATGTAAGGACTGCTAATACCACATGCTTGCACCGGATCGCAAGCATAATCTCCACATGGGGGAGAAGAGGGAAGTGGACGGTCATGGACTCACACTCACAAATCAACCAGGACGAACAAGGCCGAGGTTACCGGCAATGGCTCTTGGAACTGGGGGGGTGGGGGAGTGAGATGTTTTGTATTGTCCAGGTACATTAAATGTATGGTTACAATGGGGCGCCACGGAGGGCGCTGTGATGGGAGACCTGGAAGTACCTGCAAGACAGAGTGTAAAAGGCTGCCCACCACACCTGAGAGTCACTCTGGACACACAATAAAGGACTAAGGTCACAACAGTTACTACAACACCAGACTGTGTGGAGTCAGTGATTTGAGTGCTACATACATCACAGATTGAATGTGAAATAATATCGGGAAGCACCGCCACCACCACCATTGAAAGCCTGAGGGCCATGTTTGCCACCCACGACCTGCCTGACATACTGGTCAGTGATAACGGGCTATGTTTCACTAGTGCCGAATTTAAAGAATTCATGACCCGCAATGGGATCAAACATGTCACCTCGGCCCCATTTAAACCAGCCTCCAATGGGCAGGCAGAGCGGGCAGTACAAACAATCAAACAGAGCCTCAAACGAGTCACAGAAGGCTCACTCCAAACCCGCCTGTCCCGAGTACTGCTCAGCTACCACACGAGACCCCACTCGCTCACAGGGCTGCCCTCGGCTGAGCTACTCATGAAAAGGACATTTAAAACCAGACTCTCGCTGGTTCACCCCAACCTGCATGATCAGGTAGAGAGCAGGCGGCAACAACAAAATGTAAACGATGGTCGCGCCACTGTGTCACGGGAAATTGATCTGAATGACCCTGTGTATGTGCTAAATTATGGACATGGTCCCAAGTGGATTGCGGACTCGGTGATAGGTAAAGAAGGGAGTAGGGTGTTTGTATTCAAACTAGACAATGGACAAATTTGCAGAAAGCACCTGGACCAAACGAGGCTGCAGTTCACAGACTGCCCTGAACAACCCACAGCAGACACCACCTTTTTCGAGCCCACAACACACACCCAAAGGATCAACGACACCACTCCGGACCAGGAAATTGAACCCATCACGCCCAACAGCCCAGCAAGGCCAGGCTCACCCAGCAGCCCTGCAGTGCCAACAACACGCCAGTCCAGCGAGGGCACAGCCAACACACCAGAACAGACATTTGTACCGAGGCGGTCCACCAGGGAAAGAAAGGCTCCCAACCACCTCACCTTGTAAATAGTTTTCACTTTCACCTTGGGAGGGAGTGATGTTGTGTATCTGTAAAGCATGCACTCTCATGTTCCGCCACCAGTGAGCTCATCCCCTGAAGTCCCATGTGATCCCAGCATCCCTTGGGAGCACTGTATATAAGCCAGCCCCTAAGGCCTGTTCCTCACTCTGGAGTGTCTTAATAAAGACTGAGGTCACTTTTACTTTAACCTCCCTGTGTGCCGTCTCATGTGTGTTAGGAACACAACACACCCTTTAACCAATCTGGAGGAATGTGCTCCAGCCTTAGTGGGCACCCATAATCGTTCTCCCACCCGTGGTGGTGCAGATCCCATTGTTGCGCCATGTGAGTAATGTGTAAAACAGTGGTTATTTAAAGTAATTTATTGACATTTGATTATAATATATGAATGATGTAATGTTATGAATGCAGTTTCTGTACTCTTCTGTACTCTCATGTAAATTATATGTAACGTCTCTCGTTCACATTTATTGCAGTAATGTTGCTCCTCATACATATGCCTGTGCTGTGCAAGCATTCCCATGTCTCCCCTTCTCTTCTACTAACATCAATTATGTTTTCCAGCTCCCCAGACTCCCCAGGCGCAATGGGAGGCCCCTGCAGCAACACCCCACTGCTGCAGGTAGTGCTTACCATGGGTAACGAACAGCAAACTGAGGAGGAGGAGGACGATTCCGAGCCAGAAGTGTCATCTGTGGTACCTGTGGCCACGTCATCCTCAATGGATGAAGTAGCAGCGCCAAGCACTTGTAGCAGGCCACTCCATAACATCCGGTGCCCACGCCGACCCCGCGGAGGTTAAGTTGGTGAGGTAGGCAAGCACTGCAATGGGCAGATGTCAATGAGGACATGGTGTCACTGTCGAGGGCGAGCGTGACATAGGTCGAGAGCTCCTCCAGGTGCTTGATGGGTTGACCGGCAACATTGCCACACTGTCTGCCAGAATAACGGAGGACATGGAGCAGATAGTTGTGGCAATGGGACGACCGACTGACTCTGTCGATGCCTTGTTGCACGCGATAGTTTCGGAATACGGTACTGCACACCAAGGTGCTGTACCACCAACCACCATGACAGATGCAAGACAGGAGGAGAACTTCTTTCTGACTCGGAAGACCTTTCTTCACAAACATTTTCTCCTCGATCCACTGAGGTCATTCTGCCGACGTCAGCCCCCCACCCCACCCCCACCCCCCAACAGCAGCAGCCCTTAAGGTGTTCTGCTGCAAGATGTCTTGGTCCCGTTACTCGGAGATTACATGGGAAACGGGGGTGCAGGGGGTGGGGTTACAACAAGGAGTGTCAAGTTAGAGGAGGGAAGCGTGGCCGCAGGTAGGGAGGGTGGGGAGGCGCGCATATTATTATTTTGTTGTTATTAAAAAAGATTTATTGAATATTGATTGTTGGGGATGGTGAGAGGGTGTTCTTGTTACATTGTTCTGTTAAAAATGTTGTTCACTGTTGGGGCTTGGGGGGGGGTGATGTTATTTACGTTTGTTAAAAATTTTTTTAAAAGCTGTTAAATTATTAAAATATTTTATTTAAGTTTACAATTGTTCTGAAGTGTCTTCTAATAATGTAAAGTAAAACATCAATACAAGGGTTGCAAACAGTGGCCATAGCCAGGTCAGGCAAGGATGAAACGTAATGCAACTGTAACTGTCACCAATGTAACTTCATGCAAAGCGTTCATTTATGAGCTGCTGACGCAAGAGTTTTGCAGCTGCGTAACTACCATGGGGCTTTTCCAGTGGTGTGGGGGTGGTGGGGGGGGGGGGGAGCATGGGGGCATGGCTGATTGTCCTCCCCGAGGTCCTCGTCCGCTTCCTCCTCTTCCGCCTCCCCTCTCTCCTGAGGTGGACCGGCAGTCCCATCTGGCAATTGTTGTCCTCTCCTGATAGCTAGGTTATGCAACATTCAGCACACCACAATGAACTCAGCGACCTGCTCAGGGTGGTATTGTAGGTTGCCTCCTGAGTGGTCCAGGCATCTTCAGAACTCCAATTGTCTTTTCGACGATATTGCGTGTGGCTATAGGGCTTTCATTGTAGCGCTTCTAGTCTGGGGCTTACGCAAGGCCATATCCTTTATCCCCAACATCCAACCGAGACCTTGTGGCTGACTCTTAAACAGGTCAGAGACAGTGCTCTCACGCAAGATGTACGCATCATGGATGCTGCCTGGAAAATTTTCATTAACTGCCATGATTATTTGCTTGTGGTCGACAACGAGCCGTACATTCAGGGAGTGGAATCCCTTATAAATCACCATAAATGCCCTTAATCTCTCTTCTTAATTTGACCTCAACAAATACAAATGTGATTAGATGATTGGCAAGAGTCAAAAATGCCCTTAAAATCACTCACAAATTGCTTCTCCTGACAACCACTTCAAGCAGCCTTTTATTCAAGATCGTCCGAGTTACAAAATGGCGTCCCTGGTGCTGAGTTAAGGTCAGGTGAGTGCAGCTTTTCTTGAGCGTCTTTTTGGGCCAGCGATTATTTGGGCGAATTATGGGCGAATTGCCTAAATTAGCGCTCAACTAATTTAGGCATTTCTTGGCCTTGCACAAGGATGACGTCATTTTTTAAAAAAAATAGGCCGGGCGATGCAGCTCATTCCTGTATGCTGAAAGTTGCACCGGCGATAAATGAGCTAAAATCGGACACTAGTTTTCACTTTTCAGCAAATATGGGCGATAGCCTGAATCTTAGCGCTTATATGGGCGCTAATGGGCAATGATGTGCCAAAAGCCTAGCCCCAAGTCATCAATGTATCTCAAAAACAGCAATGGTCCTGGTACTGAACCTTTGGGAACTCACTGTATGCCTCCGTCAGAAAAACAGCCATTCACCCAACTCTCTGTTTTCTATTCCTTAGCCAATTTTGTATCCATGCTCCTACTGTCCTTTTTATTCTATGTAGCTCAATGTTGCTAACAAATCTAAAATGTGGTACTTTATCAAACACCTTTTGGAAATCCATATACACATCATTTGCAATGCCCTCATCCACCCTCTTTGTTGCTTTATCAAAAAACTTAAATCAAGTTTGTTATATATGCAGACTATAGATATACTCTCTGTGTAGTCACTGTATAGTTGCATAAGATGGCGACTTGTTTACCTGATGTACTATCAATAAGATTTACACTGTGTACATGCTATACTGGCACCACTAGAGGTGCAACTGGTGAGACTGGGGTTTCCTGCCCTGGTAGCAGGGGCTGTATAAAAGGGGAGCCACCATGCGGCTGCCTCACTCTGGAGTTAAGAATAAAGGACCAAGATCACTACAGTCTGAGTACAACACATTGCTTCGTGGAGCCATTCATAAGTACATTACAGACTTAACAAAGTTAGTCAAATACGATTTGCCCTTAACAAATCTGTGCTGGCTCCCCTTTATTAGTCCACGCTTGTCCAGGTGACTGTTAATTTTCTTTTGGATATTGTTTCTAAAAGCTTCCACACCACCGATGTTCAACTGACTTGCCTGTAATTGCCATGTTTATCCTTCTCCCTTTTTTTGAATAAGAGCGTAACATTTGTAATAATCAGAAGGAATTATTCTTAAACTGGGGAGTGGGGGAGGGGGGAGGGTGGGAACAGCATCTAATTAGTAACAAAATACCTTTTGAAACGAGTATGTCAACATTTTCCCACAATATAATCTTAATAGCACACTAGTGATTAACTCAATGACTCGGCAAGCTAGTTTTGTATTAATTTGACACATTGCACTGGCAAAGTGTACACAACTGCCCTCTGTTGTTACATCCTCATGGTTTAGTAATGCTATAACTGCAAGAGATGGACAATTTCAAAATAACACTGGGGCTGCAATAACAAGAAAAGTTCATCTGTGCACTTGGAATAATCTAGCTTGGTAGCTTTCGAATTGAAATGTTGAAATCAGTAGAAAAATGTGTGCACGTGGAGGCTGAGGAGGGAGGGACACAGTGACACGCCCAAAAGTGAGGAACCTAATAGGTGAGTAATTATTTCCAAACTATTTGTATAAACATTAAAGATTTTCCATGACTCAGATTCTTCAAGGAGAGAGATTACATAATTTACCCCACCCAGTGTCAATTGCAATGGATTAACATTGTGCTCTATCCTGCTGTGCAATACATCTGCTTTCCAGGAAGACCCCATACTTTTATCGATAGACAACCATAACCACACAGTCAGAATAACACAACACAATTTAAATCACCAAATGCTACAGAGATGTTGAGTATTGGAGCAATGAGAGTCAAAACCATGGTAATTCAAACCTCGCTCTGCTCAGTTCTTGATCTGGCTAGGGCTAATGTAGGCTGTGGTATCTCGCTGCAAAAGGAAGGCAAAATTGGAGGGGAGAATCAAGCTTGGTTAGTCCTTAAAAGGGTCATGGCAGTCTGGGAGTAGACTAACCACATGTGCTAATGGTAACCGAGGTGTTTAGGCCAAAGAAGAGGAATAATTTTCAATAAAAACCTGGCATAAAACAAAAATATGGGTCCGAAATTGCCCCTGACTAAAAAATTGAGCACCTAACATTTTTTTGGTTTTCTCTCCACCCCAATCCAATGGGCGGAGATTTGAGCGATATTCAGCTCTTTAACTTTTTTTGGGGGCCAGGACGGTGTTCCGGTTGCACTGACGCATCACAATGTCCCTCCCCTTCAGTTAAAGGGGAAGGCCACTGCGAACTCTGTTTAGTTTGGCCCACTGGGCCTCCAGGGAGGGTTTTGGCCAGGCCAACAGCTTGGCAAGAAAGAGGGGTGCTGGGCTGCCTGTTGCCGGCCCGGCCGAACCCATGGCCACCGTTGTCGGGCCTACTTCGGAGATGGCCGACAAGTAACATAAAGCGGCGTCCGCGGAAGTGCGCCCTCCCCTTTAAGGGCGGACATAATGCCCAGGCACACACAGCTTCCCGCAGGGGAAACCTGTCAGTGGCACCGACCGGAAACTGCCCGCTCCCATAGGACAAATTCCGAAGGGACAATTTCCACGGAGCAATTTCCCGCACGGGACGGAAAGGAGGTATCCGCCAGTCGGTGTGGGGTCTGCGGGAAATCCGTTCCCGCCGCTCCCAGCCCGGGAACAATTTTGGATGGGCTGGCCACCTCTTAGGGGTGGGAATGGGCCTTAAGGAGGGTGGCAATTTCAGCCGAGTTACGGGATCATAGAATCCACAGAATGGCTACCAACAGCTCAGATGAGAAATACAATGCTGGAGACAATTGGGATGACTTTATAGAAAGGCTCCAGCAAAGCTTTGTGACCAAAGACTGGCTGGGTGACGATAAGGCAGACAAGAGAAGAGCCCATCTCTTGACCAGCTGTGGCTCGAAAACATACGCTTTAATGAAAGACTTGCTGGCCCCCGAGAAACCAGCAAGCGAGTCGTTTGAGGAGTTGAGCACACTGGTGAGAGACCACCTGAAGCCAGCGAGCAGCCTACACATGGCCAGACACAGGTTCTACAATTACAGACGCTGTGTGGGCCAAAGCATACCCGACTTCGTGGCGGAACTTCGGAGGCTGGCTAGTTCATGTGAGTTCCCCGATGAACTAATGAGAGAAGTACTGAGAGACTTTTTTATTGAAGGAATAGGCCACGCAGGCATAATCCGAAAGCTTATAGAGACTAAGAACTTGACTCTAGAGGCAGCAGCACTGGTCGCACAGACGTTCTTGGCAGGCGAAGAAGAAACGAGGCTGATCTATACTTCGGGTACGACAACCAACGAGGCATCGGAACAAGGGGTTCATATTGTGTAACAAACCGCTACCCTCACACACAGACAAAGGCAGGAGAGCAGGCCTTCAACAGCAGACAGTGACGCCAGAAGCCATCAAAATCAAGGACCACATGAACGGCCGATCACACCTCATCAACCCACAATGCGAGCAATCAACAACAGATTGAGAGAAGCTCAAGGGAGATCAGCCAGACGCAGCTCATCCTTCGGAAACAATGAAAACGGTCTGTGCTGGAAATGTGCGGGTAGGCACTCAACCAGGGTGTGTCGATTTCAGCATGCCGTTTGCAGAAACTGCAACTACACAGGGCATCTGGCTCGCATGTGCAGAAAAACAGCAGCTCGGCTGGTATATGAATCGGAAGGGTCGGAAAGCGGACCAGAAGACAGTTGGAACAGTGCACGGGATGCCGAGGTACAGCGGGTTAACACGATCAATGTCCATTGTTCTTACACCAAGACGCCTCCAATTATGATGAGGGTTCTACTCAACGGGATACCCGTCAACATGGAACTGGACACAGGGGCCAGTCAATCCCTCATGAGCGTTCAACAATTTGAACAGCTGTGGCCGCACAAAAGCAACAGACCAAAACTCACAAAGATCGACACCAAACTAAGGACCTATACTAAAGAAATCGTCTCAGTCCTTGGCAGCGCCATGCTCTCAGTCACACACAAAGGGACGGTGTACCGACTTTCCCTGTGGATTGTCCCTGGGGATCTCTCAGCCCTGTTGGGAAGAAGCTGGCTAGCAGAACTTAATTGGAAATGGGATGATGTTCACACCATGTCGTCAGAGGAACAGACCTCCTGCTCAACAGTTCTAAGCCGTTTTGAACATCTCTTTCAGCCAGGTGTGAACACCTTCAAAGGGGCTAAAGTTAGAATCTACATCACACAGAATGCCAGACCGATCCATCACAAGGCTAGAGCTGTGCCTTATGTGATGAGGGAAAAGATTGAAAACGAACTGGACTGGCTTCTGCGGGAAGGCATAATTTCTCCCATGGAATTCAGCGACCGGGCAAGCCCCATCGTCCCTGTCATGAAGCCTGATGGATCCGTGTGAATCTGTGGGGATTACAAGTCTACCATAAACAGAGTCTCCCTACAGGACCAATACCCGCTGCCCAGAGCGGAGGACTTATTTGCCACATTGGCTGGAGGAAAACTTTTCTCGAAACTTGATCTCACATCTGCGTATATGACACAAGAACTGACCGAAGAGTCTAAGCTACTCACCACCATCAACACACATCGAGGCCTTTTTGTGTACAATCGATGCCCATTCAGCATCAGGTCGGCAGCTGCTATATTCCAGCACAACATGGAAAGTCTGCTCAAGTCCATCCCAGGGACGGTTGTGTTTCAAGATGACATACTCATCACGGGCAGGGACACCGACTCTCATCTCCGCAATCTTGAGGAAGTACTAAGTCGATTGGATCGGGTAGGCCTAAGAATTAAGAAATCCAAGTGTCTGTTGCTCGCCCCTGAGGTTGAATTTTTGGGCAGAAGGATTGCCGCTGATGGAATCCGCCCAACCGAATCCAAAACCGAAGCGATTCGCCTGGCACTCAGGCCCCGGAATGTCTCAGAACTGCGCTCCTTTCTCGGCTACTCAATTAGTTTGGGAACTTTATGCAGAACTTAAGCATGCTGCTGGAGCCTCTCCACGTGCTACTCAGAAAGGGGTGCGATTGGTTTTCGGGGGACGCCCAAGAACGCGCCTTCAATAAGGCATGCAACCTTTTATGTTCCAAGAGTGTTTTCGCCTTTTTTGACCCAGGTAAAAAGTTAGTCCTCACGTGTGATGCGTCAGCGTACGGGGCCGGGTGCGTTTTACAGCACGTCAATGATGCGGGTAAATTGCAGCCCATTGCTTATGCCTCCAGGTCACTTTCACGGGCGGAGCGTGGGTACGGTATGGTTGAGAAGGAGGCGCTCGCGTGCGTGTACGGTGTCAAAAAGATGCACCCATACCTTCTCGGGGCCAAGATTGCGTTAGAAACCGACCACAAACCCCTCACGTCCCTATTATCCGAGTGCAAGGCAATCAACGCCATCGCCTCGGTGTGCTTTCAGCGGTGGGCACTCATGCTGGCAGCTTACGACTACACGATAAGGCACAGACCAGGCACAGACAACTGGCGACCACAGAAGGGTCCGACGAACAGGACTGTGAGATGGTTATGGCAATCAATGCCTTTGAATCCACAGGTTCGCCCATGACGGCTCGCCAAATCAGAGCCTGGACGACCAGCGACCCCACGTTATCTCTAGTTAAAAGATGCGTTTTAACCGGTGACTGGGCAGAGGCTCGCGATGCCTGCCCCGAGGAGGTCAAACCCTTCCATAGGCACATGCATGAACTCTCACTACAGGCAGACTGCCTGATGTGGGGCAGCCGAGTAGTTATGCCCTTGCGAGGCAGGGAGGCGTTTGTTTGGGAGCTCCATCGCGAGCACCTGGGGATCGTCCTTATGAAGGCCATAGCCAGATCTCATGTCTGGTGACCTGGCATTGACGCGGACTTGGAGCTCTGCGTCCGTCGGTGCACCATTTGTGCCCAACTCAGTAATGCCCCCAGGGAGGCCCCCCTAAGCCCCTGGCCCTGGCCCACCAAACCGTGGTCGCGGGTGCATGTAGACTATGCAGGCCCATTCATGGGCAAAATGTTCCTTGTAGTCATTGATGCATTTTCAAAATGGATCGAGTGCACCATTTTAAACTCGAGCACCACCTCCACCACTGTGGAGAGCCTTAGAACATGTTTGTAATGCACAGCATTCATGACATATTGGTCAGTGATAATGGTCCGTGCTTCACCAGTGTAGAATTTCACGATTTTATAGTTGACCACGGTATAAATCACGTTAAGACGGCACCTTCCAATGGCCAGGCGGAGCGAGCAGTGCAGATCGTTAAACAAGGCATGCTCAGAATCCAAGGTCCCACGCTGCAGAGCCGCCTGTCATGACTGCTGCTGGCATACAGATCTTGTCCGCATTCGTTGACTGGGGTTCGCCCCGCGCAACTATTGATGAAACGAACCTTAAAGACCAGGCTCTCGTTAATCCTCCCAGACATGCATGAAATTGTTGAGGCTAAGCATCAAAAACTAACTGAGTACCATGACCGAAATTCGAGGGGGAGGTGGAATGAGATAGGGGACAAAGTGTTTGTGTTAAACTATGGCTGGGGTCCCAAATGGCTTGTAGGGACTGTAACAGACAAAAAGGGAAACAGGCTACTGGTTGTACAAATGGACAATGGCCAAACCTGCCGGAGGTATGTAGACCAAGTAAAAAGTAGATTCACTGATAACACTGAAGAACCAGAGGCAGACTTCAATGTGGAACTCACACCACACCTGCTGGACAGACAGGTGGAACAACCTGAGGAAAGGGCAGTCTCAACAGACAGGCCAGGTGAGATACCAGCAATCACACCGAACGAAAAACAGGCACCAAGGCAAACAACTGAACCACAACTAAGACGCTCCACGCGAGAGCGCAGACCACCTGAGAGACTGAATCTATAAAGGCAATAAGACCTTGGGGGAGAGTGATGTCATGTATCTCACATTACTGTATCTTACCATGCTATACATGACTGTAACTGGATATGACCTGTAACAATAAGCATACCTTACCACCAGGGGTGCACTTGCAGGAGACACTCCGTACCTGTCCCACTGTGATATATAAAGGGAGGTCTCAGGCAAGTGCAGCACTGGAGAGCTGTAATTAAAGGTGCAGGTCCTGAGTGACCTTGACTTCAGCATGTGTCTCGTGTGAGTCAGTACATTAGAGTCAGGACTTAACACTAGCAACTTGAGTTTGAGAATTAAATGGGTGCATTACTAGTTCGCCAGTGTCGCCTTCTACATGCTCTAGTTAGGCGGCGTCAAGATAGAAGGGCTGTTGGCCATGTCGGCCCATGGCTGAGGAGACCCCGTAGACATCAGGACTGGAGGCCTTACCCCCCCCCCCACGGGTTTACAGCGAACAACGCTCATACCTCGACATGTCGGAGAAGCAGTGTGTCAGAAGGTTGCGCTTCCGAAAGGAGGTCCTGACAAAGATATGCCATCTCCTGCAGCCAGACCTGATGCCTAACATCAGCAGCAGGACTGCACTGCCCATCGCTGTGAAGGTCACTGTGGTGCTGACCTTCTATGCCTCCGGCTCCTTCCAGGCTGCAACAGGGGACATATGTAGCGTCTCTCAATTCACTGCACATCGCTGCACATGGCTGCATCCGTGACGTGACACAGGTTCTGTACAGCTGGAGAATGTTCATAACATTACCAATGAGCAGAGATAAACAAGATGAGTAGTTATGTGGGTTTGCCAGGATGGCAGGCTTCCCGATGGTTCAAGGAGCTATTGACTGCACACATGTGGCCTTGCGAACACTATTCCAGAATGCTGAGGTCTTCCGAAACTGAAAGTGATACCACTCCCTGAATGTACAGCTGCTGTACGACCACATGCAGCATATCCTTGCAGTGAATGCCCACTATCCTGGCAGCACACATGATACATTCATCCTGCGTGAGAGCAATGTGTCAAGAATGTTTGAGCCACCATGTTAAGGGCACGGCTAGCTGCTCAGTGACAAAGGATATGGCATAGCCACCTGGCTAATGAACCCCTCTGCAACAACACCACTCAAGCGGAGCATCGCTACAACGAGAGTCATATGGCCACCTGTAACATCATCAAGCAGACAATAGGGGTTTCCGATGGTTGGACCGCTCTGGAGGCAGCATTCAATACTTCCCTCAACAAGTGTCGCTATTCATTGTGGTGTGCTGCATGCTACACAACTTGGCACGGGCATTGCCAGTGGAGATTGCAGCCCCACCTCAGGAGGAGGAGGCAGAGGAAGAGGAGCCTGCTGAGACTTCGAATGGCCAGCCAGACGAGGAGGAGGAGCAGCAGCCACGGAGGAGGCACCGTGGCGATGTTGTCAGTGCAACGGCCACACGTCAGCGGCTCATAATGCATCGCGTCTCTTGAATGGAGGAAGCTGATGGATGCAGCTGATATTGACCACGATAATGGCACACCTTGGTGAAATTCCGCATCAATACATAAGACGGGAATGCAAACGGTCAAATGAACATTTTAATAACTCCATCAAAAGTCTCGCCTCAAACAGCACACCAAAAACCCCTCAACAGCAATTAATAAAAAATGTAACAAATAGAAACATAGAAAACATAGAAACATAGAAAATAGGTGCAGGAGCAGGCCATTCAGCCCTTCTAGCCTGCACCGCCATTCAATGAGTTCATGGCTGAACATGAAACTTCAGTACCCCCTTCCTGCTTTCTCGCCATAACCCTTGATCCCCCGAGTAGTAAGGACTTCATCTAACTCCCTTTTGAATATATTTAGTGAATTGGCCTCAACTACTTTCTGTGGTAGAGAATTCCACAGGTTCACCACTCTCTGGGTGAAGAAGTTTCTCCTCATCTCGGTCCTAAATGGCTTACCCCTTATCCTCAGACTGTGACCCCTGGTTCTGGACTTCCCCAACATTGGGAACATTCTTTCTGCATCTAACCTGTCTAAACCCGTCAGAATTTTAAACGTTTCTATGAGGTCCCCTCTCATTCTTCTGAACTCCAGTGAATACAAGCCCAATTGATCCAATCTTTCTTGATAGGTCAGTCCCGCCATCCCGGGAATCAGTCTGGTGAACCTTCGCTGCACTCCCTCAATAGCAAGAATGTCCTTCCTCAAGTTAGGAGACCAAAACTGTACACAATACTCCAGGTGTGGCCTCACCAAGGCCCTGTACAACTGTAGCAACACCTCCCTGCCCCTGTATTCAAATCCCCTCGCTATGAAGGCCAACATGCCATTTGCTTTCTTAACCGCCTGCTGTACCTGCATGCCAACCTTCAATGACTGATGTACCATGACACCCAGGTCTCGTTGCACCTTCCCTTTTCCTAATCTGTCACCATTCAGATAATAGTCTGTCTCTCTGTTTTTACCACCAAAGTGGATAACCTCACATTTATCCACATTATACTTCATCTGCCATGCATTTGCCCACTCACCTAACCTATCCAAGTCACTCTGCAGCCTAATAGCATCCTCCTCGCAGCTCACACTGCCACCCAACTTAGTATCATCCGCAAATTTGGAGATACTGCATTTAATCCCCTCGTCTAAATCATTAATGTACAATGTAAACAGCTGGGGCCCCAGCACAGAACCTTGCGGCACTCCACTAGTCACTGCCTGCCATTCTGAAAAGTACCCGTTTACTCCTACTCTTTGCTTCCTGTCTGACAACCAGTTCTCAATCCACGTCAGCACACTACCCCCAATCCCATGTGCTTTAACTTTGCACATTAATCTCTTGTGTGGGACCTTGTCGAAAGCCTTCTGAAAGTCCAAATATACCACATCAACTGGTTCTCCTTTGTCCACTTTACTGGAAACATCCTCAAAAAATTCCAGAAGATTTGTCAAGCATGATTTCCCTTTCACAAATCCATGCTGACTTGGACCTATCATGTCACCATTTTCCAGATGCACTGCTATGACATCCTTAATAATTGATTCCATCATTTTACCCACTACTGAGGTCAGGCTGACCGGTCTATAATTCCCTGTTTTCTCTCTCCCTCCTTTTTTAAAAAGTGGGGTTACATTGGCTACCCTCCACTCCATAGGAACTGATCCAGAGTCAATGGAATGTTGGAAAATGACTGTCAATGCATCCGCTATTTCCAAGGCCACCTCCTTAAGTACTCTAGGATGCAGGCCATCAGGCCCTGGGGATTTATCTGCCTTCAATCCCATCAATTTCCCCAACACAATTTCCCGACTAATAAAGATTTCCCTCAGTTCCTCTTCCTTACTAGACCCTCTGACCCCTTTTATATCCGGAAGGTTGTTTGTATCCTCCTTAGTGAATACCGAACCAAAGTACTTGTTCAATTGATCCGCCATTTCTTTGTTCCCCGTTATGACTTCCCCTGATTCTGACTGCAGGGGACCTACGTTTGTCTTCACCAACCTTTTTCTCTTTACATACCTATAGAAACTTTTGCAATCCGCCTTAATGTTCCCTGCAAGCTTCTTCTCGTACTCCATTTTCCCTGTCCTAATCAAACCCTTTGTCCTCCTCTGCTGAGTTCTAAATTTCTCCCAGTCCCCAGGTTCGCTGCTATTTCTGGCCAATTTGTATGCCACTTCCTTGGCTTTAATACTATCCCTGATTTCCCTAGATAGCCACGGTTGAGCCACCTTCCCCTTTTTATTTTTACGCCAGACAGGAATGTACAATTGTTGTACTTCATCCATGCGGTCTCTAAATGTCTGCCATTGCCCATCCACAGTCAACCCCCTAAGTATCATTCGCCAATCTATCCTAGCCAAATCTCGCCTCATACCTTCAAAGTTACCCTTCTTTAAGTTCTGGACCATAGTCTCTGAATTTACTGTTTCATTCTCCATCCTAATGCAGAATTCCACCATATTATGGTCACTCTTCCCCAAGGGGCCTCGCACAATGAGATTGCTAATTAATCCTCTCTCATTACACAACACCCAGTCTAAGATGGCCTCCCCCCTAGTTGGTTCCTCAACATATTGGTCTAGAAAACCATCCCTTATGCACTCCAGGAAATCCTCCTCCACCGTATTGCTTCCAGTTTGGCTAGCCCAATCTATGTGCATATTAAAGTCACCCATTATAACTGCTACACCTTTATTGCATGCACCCCTAATTTCCTGTTTGATGCCCTCCCCAACATCCCTATTACTGTTTGGAGGTCTGTACACAACTCCTACTAACGTTTTTTGCCCTTTGGTGTTCTGCAGCTCTACCCATATAGATTCCACATCATCCAAGCTAATGTCTTTCCTAACTATTGCATTAATCTCCTCTTTAACCAGCAATGCTACCCCACCTCCTTTTCCTTTTATTCTATCCTTCCTGAATGTTGAATACCCCTGAATGTTGAGTTCCCAGCCCTGATCATCCTGGAGCCACGTCTCCGTAATCCCAATCACATCATATTTGTTAACATCTATTTGCACAATTAATTCATCCACCTTATTGCGGATACTCCTTGCATTAAGACACAAAGCCTTCAGGCTTGTTTTATTAACACCCTTTGTCCTTTTAGAATTTTGCTGTACAGTGGCCCTTTTTGTTCTTTGCCTTGGGTTTCTCTGCCCTACACTTTTCCTCATCTCCTTTCTGTCTTTTGCTTTTGGCTCCTTTTTGTTTCCCTCTGTCTCCCTGCATTGGTTCCCATCCCCCTGCCATATTAGTTTAAATCCTCCCCAACAGCACTAGCAAACACTCCCCCGAGGACATTGGTTCCAGTCCTGCCCAGGTGCAGACCGTCCGGTTTGTACTGGTCCCACCTCCCCCAGAACCGGTCCCAATGCCCCAGGAATTTGAAACCCTCCCTGCTGCACCACTGCTCAAGCCACGTATTCATCTGCGCTATCCTGCGATTCCTACTCTGACTATCACGTGGCACTGGTAGCAATCCCGAGATTACTACTTTTGAGGTCCTACTTTTTAATTTAGCTCCTAGCTCCTTAAATTCGTTTCGTAGGACCTCATCCCTTTTTTTGCCTATGTCGTTGGTACCAATGTGCACCACGACAACTGGCTGTTCTCCCTCCCATTTCAGAATGTCCTGCACCCGCTCCGAGACATCCTTGACCCTTGCACCAGGGAGGCAACATACCATCCTGGAGTCTCGGTTGCGGCCGCAGAAACGCCTATCTATTCCCCTCACAATTGAATCCCCTATCACTATCGCTCTCCCACTCTTTTTCTTGCCCTCCTGTGCAGCAGAGCCAGCCACGGTGCCATGAACTTGGCTGCTGCTGCCCTCCCCTGATGAGTCAATCCCCTCAACAGTACCCAAAGCGGTGTATCTGTTTTGCAGGGGGATGACCGCAGGGGACCCCTGCACTACCTTCCTTGCTCTACTCTTCCTGCTGGTCTTCCATTCCCTATCTGGCTGTGGACCCTTTCCCTGCGGTAAGACCAACTCACTACACGTGATACTCACGTCATTCTCAGCATCGTGGATGCTCCAGAGTGAATCCACCTTCAGCTCCAATTCCGTAACGCGGACCGTCAGGAGCTGGAGGCGGATACACTTCCCGCACACATAGTCGTCAGGGACACCGGAAGTGTCCCTGAGTTCCCACATGGTACAGGAGGAGCATAACACCCGACCGAGCTCTCCTGCCATGTCTTAACCCTTAGATACACTTAAACTGGTAATAACAATGTTAAAAGTTACTGACCAATATAAGAAGAAAAAGAAAAACTACTCACCAATCACCAGCCAATCACTTACCCCCTAGGCTGTGACGTCACCTTTGTTTTTTTGCCTTCTCCCTGTAGCTGCACCGGTACGCCTCTCGCCGACCCCGGACTCGCGCTGCTCCGAGCTCCCGCCTCCTCGACTGACTGCTCCGAGCTCCCGCTGGCCTTTATAGGCCTCTCGCCGACCCCGGACTCGCGCTGCTCCGAGCTCCCGCCTCCTCGACTGACTGCTCCGAGCTCCCGCTGGCCTTTATAGGCCTCTCGCCGACCCCGGACTCGCGCTGCTCCGAGCTCCCGCCTCCTCGACTGACTGCTCCGAGCTCCCGCTGGCCTTTATAGGCCTCTCGCCGACCCCGGACTCGCGCTGCTCCGAGCTCCCGCCTCCTCGACTGACTGCTCCGAGCTCCCTTGAAACAGCATAACACACAATCAACTTCAGCAATATGTGTACAAACGGCCCTGCCGTTTGTAATTTCACACCAGCTTTCATGTGCCATATTAGGCCCAGACCCATACACCAATAATAGGCGTCAAGCAACAGCAAGGAGATATTTACAGTGATATTTACAGGATGAGGACATCTGTCCATGGTGACCAAATTCTTTATTACGACTTGCTCTCCGATTTCCCACCTCTTTCCTTAAGCCCCCTTCCACGCCTACTGCTCCTCCTTAATAGAGCCGCAGTGCCTGCAGCAAGGCTGCTTGAAGGCTGTTGTGTCGATAAGGCAAACACTACAGATAGTCTAGCAGGATTCCTTGGACCAGCTATGAGCCTGGAAGGCCCAGCTACGGACTGCACTGCCTTATCATTGGCGGCAGTTTTAGTCTCGGATGGTTGGGGTGTAGACCGTGGCAGGTGCAAAGGCGGAGTGGCAGTGGTGGGAGCCAGAAGGCTGTCATCTTGAGCAAGGACAGCACCTTCCATTACCAGCAGCCCGCTGCCACTCCCCCGGGACAGAGACTCAACATCCGGAGCAATCTGCAGGAGCATAGATGCTGGCCTGCTTCGGCACCGTCACTTTCCCATTGGACTGTGGGGAATACAGCGAGGATGGCAACAGTCAGTATTTGTATGGCATCAATCTGAGACTGACTCACAGCAGACTGAGACTGAAATGCAGCAGTCTAAGAGTTGATGTCAGCAACCAGTGACTGCATCACATTATAAAAGCCTTGCATGGCTTCGGCCTGTGATGTGATAGTTGCTGCCACATCAACCATGGTACGCGCCGTCACCTCTGAGACTGCACTGTCGCTCGTTGAGTCCATCTCCCTCTGGAGCCAGTCAAGGATAGGCTTGATGGGCTGCTGAGAGACACGAGCAATGCTTGAGACAGCCTTACATAAGACTACTGGATGTACCTTCACACTGTATACACTATGCTTGTACCACCAGAGATTGCAACTGGTGGAGACCTAGGGGTCACCTGTATACGACAGGTAACCAGGTATAAAAGGGAGCTCACCATGCTGTACCCTCACTCAGGAGCTGCAATAAATGGACTAAGGTCACCACAGTTCAAGTACAATACCTTACCTCGTGGAGTCATTACTAGAGTGCTTACAGACACAATAGTTTCCAAGTCTGCAGACTAAAATCTTTGAGTCCTGTCTAAAAAGACAGCTGCTGGATGAGCATCATACTTAATATACAATATATATCAATGATTTGGATGAAGGAATTGAGTGTAATATCGCCAAGTTTGCAGATGACAATAAACTGGTTGGCGGTGTGAGCTGTGAGGGGGACGCTAAGAGGCTGCAGGGTGACTTGGACAGGTTAGGTGAGTGGGCAAATGCATGGCAGATGCAGTATAATGAGGATAAATGTGAGGTTATCCACTTTGGGGGCAAAAACGCGAAGACAGAATATCTGAATGGTGGCAGATTAGGAAAAGGGGTGGTGCAACGAGACCTGGGTGTCATGGTTCATCAGTCATTAAAAGTTGGCATACAGGTACAGCAGGCGGTAAAGAAGGCAAATGGTATGTTGGCCTTCATAACTAGGGGATTTGAATATAGGAGCAAGGAGGTCTTACTGCAGTTGTACAGGGCCTTGGTGAGGCGTCACCTGGAATATTGTGTTTAGTTTTGGTCTCCTAATCTGAGGAAGGACGTTCTTGCTATTGAGGGAGTGCAGCGAAGGTTCACCAGACTGATTCCCGGGATGACTGGACTGACATATGAGGATCAACTGGGCCTGTATTCACTGGAGTTTAGAAGAATGAGAGGGGATCTCATAGAAACATACAAGATTCTGATGGGACTAGACAGGTTAGATGCGGGTAGATTGTTCCCGATGTTGGGGAAGTCCAGAACCAGAGGCACAGTCTTAGGATAAGGGGTAGGCCATTTAGGACTGAGATGAGGAGAAACTTCTTCACTCAGAGAGTTGTTAACCTGTGGAATTTCCTGTCACAGAGAGTTGTTGATGCCAGTTCATTGGATATATTCAAGAGGGAGTTAGATATGGCCCTTACGGCTAAAGGGATCAAGGGGTATGGAGAGAAAGCAGGAAAGGGGTACTGAGGGAATGATCAGCCATGATCTTATTGAATGGTGGTGCAGGCTCGAAGGGCCGAATGGCCTACTCCTGCACCTATTTTCTATATTTCTATGTTTCTCACATGAGATTGACCTGAGACAGATGGCAGGGGTCACTGTGAAGTCCAATTCCATTTTCAGTGTCAATCTGAAAAGGATTCAATACAATGCAGTGTTATCTGGACTGGGTGGCTGCACCACAAACATATGGCCCCCCTGACAGCGAGGCCTCCAAACAACTCACTGCTTCCAAAGTGAATGCCTTGACCACTGGCCTTCAGGCCTTGGGGGACCATTCGGAATGAACAATAGAAAGCTTCCGAGAGCTTTGGGATATCTCTCAGGGTCTGCAGAATCTAATTGATATCATAAGGTCTGTTCAGCACAAGTGGCATGGCTAGAATCGATCTTCATGATGCCATCCTCTCTCCTGATGACATCATGTGTGTTCTTTCTAACCAGCCTCCTCAGATGCTGACTCATGTAGGTGTCAGGATACGGGACCAGGCTGCCCATAAATCTCCAGTGGCAATGCAGCCTGCAGAAGAGTCCTCCAGAGATTAAGAAGCCTTGAGTTGAGGTCCATCTCAGTCCCAAAGGCTCATGATAATACAGTGCAACCAAGCACCAGTGGCATCCATGGCCCTCAGGTATCTCCTCGGTACAGCACCAGGATAGGTTTAAGAAAGCAGAGAGGCTCCATGGATAGGCTCAGTGATAAAAGGAAGTAGCTGTTGTAAATATACAAAATGTACAGTAAAATCACTTTATGGTATGAAATCCAGTGCTCTGATGATAGTGTGTTCACTATCAATTGAACTGTGTCCTATGATGTTTGTATCTTGACTTCCAAAAGGCTTTTGAATAAGTTCTGAAAGGTTATTAAAACACTCAAAGCTATGAGGATTCAGTGTAAATCCTGGGATCAGAAAAGAATCTGACTAAATGGTAGGAAACAATGAATACTGATTAGAGGGGTCATGCTGAAGTGGGAGGAAATACTAAGTGGTTAGCTCAGGGCTCAGAGCTGGGAATATTACTGTTTCTAATTTACGTAAATGACCTGGATTTAGAAACTCAATGCAAAATGGTCAAATTTGCAGTTAATACCAATCTAGGAGGGGCAGTGGAATTGCAATAGGCTGCTCAGAAGTGATCGAGGAGTCTTTCTCGACTCAACACTAAACATGTCTAACCTGTGCAGAGCAGCAATCAATAAAACTAATAAGATGTGGAACTACATAGCCAAAACAGTAGAATATAAGTCAGAGGAAGCAATGAACAAAGTTTATAGTGCCCTGGTCAGATGGCACCTGGAATACTGTATCCAGTTCTGGTCACCAAGAAACAAGAGAGATATTGAAACGCTGGAGGTAGTGCAGGGAAGAACCACAAGGCTGATCTCCAGGAGTTTGAAATATGAGGCAAGACTTGAAAAACTTAGGGGGTAATTTTCATCTTCACCACTTGATTGGAAAACTGGTGTTTTCAACAGATCACTGCCCATTATAGAAACCGACTAATTTTAATTTCCATTTATTTTTATGGAAATTAAAATCGGGCAGGCTCTATAGCAGGCTCTGCCAGAAAACAGTCCAAATGGTTGAGGTGAAAATGACCCCTTGGGCTTTTCAGCCTGGATAAGAGGTGACAGAGAGGTAATCTTATAGAGGTATATAAGATTGTTAAGTCCGCTCTGAACCCGCCTCCTTGTTAATTTCCCAAGTGCCGACCCTGCCTGCGATTTGCAGACTGGGCACTAAGTAGCGGATCAGGCAATTAAGATACTTAAGAAGCTGCTTAAAGGTAAAAAAGCAGCATTTTACCAGGTCCTAATGATTTTTCCAAGTTTTTTACGAGGTATCCAGCGCTCGGGAATCATATCAGGTAAGTGCGTTAGGTTCTCAATGACTCTCCATTGCTGTAAATTGACAGCTGCAAAAGTGGTATAAAAGCTACCACTTCACAAATGTTCAATTTCCAAACTTAGAAGCTGAGCCTTCAGGATTTGGAATACACTTTTCAGCTTTATGGAGGTTTGAAGTGTTTGCAGTGAACTCTCTATCCAGTGTCACCTCCTTGGAACAACCTCTCTCACCATTGACAGATCGCTTCTGTCGTCTCAACTTCAGCTGCCATCTATTCCATCAGCAAATCTCACCTTGGTCCTCAGAATCCCACCACGATCAGCCCCAACACCAACATAATCAAGTACACCAGCAGCACCAACAACAGCACCAACCTTCTCTGCAATCACCTGATGTTGCACTAGATGCAGGGCATCAGCACCTGACCACATTGTTGCCTGGGAGACTATGGCCAGGTTGACTTTACTTGAGGCTGTACATCCTGGCTGCCACATAATGCGCCAGGTTGGCACCACCCCACACCAACACCATAAAGCATCCCTACAATGCCCAAGCCATTCCTGTCACACTCATCATCATTGTGGCATGTTGGGGGGGGGGGGTACCGTTATATCTCACCACTAAATGCAACTCACTAAGCCACTTTCAAAGGTGCACACAAATCTGTCCAAGAAAGCAAAGTGTTGAAAATAAAGATTTCAATATTTGACAACACATTAACAGAAACTTTACATGAGCATTGGCCTATAAGATACAAGTGCCTACCCTTGTGTATTGTTAATGGTATGATTGGACAAGCATGAGTGTGAGGGGTGACTAGTGAGATGGGATGTGATAATGTAAATAGAGCGGGTGGGTGGAGGTGCACGGCAAGCTGGTGTAAGGATGTGCAGGATTAGGGTAGGGAAGGCAGAGTGATGGGGATGTGATGAATGGCACAGCAGGATGAGGTTGAGTGTGGCTTTACAGTAATATTTTGTGATCTACTGAGATCATTGAAAGGCTTGCGCCACTGCAGCCAGCTCCTCCTGATGATATCCCTGCTTGTGCTCTCCTGTGCAATGTGCAACCAGGCTGTGTTGGTGTCTTGGGGAGGTTTATTCCACCCATTGGAAGGGACGAGAACCTCCCTGCATACTGTGACTCCCTCCATAAACATGTGGAGGGAGACATGGGAGAGCTTGGGTGCAGCCATGCACTTTTGTGCAGTGCATGTCAGAGTGTGCAGCACCTCAATGCTGTAGAACACTGACAGCACAACTGTCAAAATAATTATTTTCATGGAAACCGGCTGATAATGCGTCATGAGATGACATCATCTGACCTGCTTCTTTTTAACTGGCTGGGAACCTCGCACGGCGGGCTTAACAAGCTCAATCATTGTAAGATCATGTCGGAGGCCGGGATCGACACAGCTGCAGTTCAGGACTTGCCAAGGACATCACCCACCCCAGACCCACTGAGGTTGGTAAAATCCAGCCTAATGTTCTGACCATTTATACTAATGTTTAGAAACTTATGTGCAGGGTATGTCCAGATCACAAATATCCACTCCTAGGAGTGGCCTGCAGAAGTCAGAAAATTGACCCTTAAATTCAAACATATTTGGTATTTGGAGAATTGTCTGAAGCTGAGCTTTTGTATCTGAATATTACAAATTCTTCCATCCAGAATTATAGTGAGAACATGGTAAGTGATAGATAAGACTGTTGGGTAAAAGAAATAAAAATTAAATTAAAATGAAAGACTGAGCCAGGTCTCCATTATCGCCACGACATCATATTCCCATGTGTCTATTTGTGCCTACAGCTCACCAATGTTATTTACCACACTTATTGCATTCACATACATGCACTGTAAACCTATCTTAGGCCTTCATGTATTCTCTCTTAGTCTGACCCCACCTAATGCCATAGTATTTCTTACATTAGTGCTATCTGTCTCACTCAATTAGTCAATATGCAAATGTGTTTGTTAATTTATTAATTGTGAACTGATTTTATGGATTATAATTCAGTTATATGCCGATTTCTTCAAGAATCTAATTGTTCAAAATATTTTTGAAAGTTTTTTCATCTGAGTGTTCCCCTCAGCCTGCCAACCATTGGGTCAAAATAAGGTTTTGAATATAATACAATATTTTAAAATTACATAGTTCATTAGATAATAAAACTGACCTATAAAATTACATTTTGTGTCTTTGACTGTATTAACTTCATCAGTCTTCAACATTTCTAGCTGGGTTTGCAGTTGATATTTTTCCCACAATTATATCTCCATCAATTGTAAGGAATTACTAACTACAGCAGCCTCTGATGATGCTACAGTCTGAACATACGCAGAATTTCACACAATGCACAGGGTGATTCTGTGTAAAACTTCAAGCCCATCTTTCATTATGCAGTAACAGGATTTTCCAAATCATTTAAAAACAAGATAGAGAATGAATTTGGGGTCAGTGGTGTATATTTGAGGAAAGTTCTGGATTTTAAAAATAATTAACAATAAGACTTGACAGAATTTGCTATCTGTAAACCTTGTTCCCTCACCTTTCTTTCTAAATCATTGAACAGTGTTGACAAAGCAAAGATTGCAACCATGAAGATTGAAGATGAAAATAAATGTGTATTTTTTTTTGTGCCAAAACATGGCAATGTCATAAAGCATTTACTGAACTTTTTTAAAAGGTGATTTTGTTCAACAGTTTATGCCCATTAAAGTAGTCATATATTTATTTACTCTTCTGGTGAGTGCAATAGAGAAAACATTTAGCTTTTTATTTGATTATATGCATTGATTGAAAACAATATTTTTTTAACATGGAGACTGTTTGTATAGACTGTCTGTTTGTTAACCCTGCCATCTTGCAACCGAGTGGTAAAACCTGGAAAGATACAAAATAATTGATTTTTCTTTTGGATAAAAATTTGAAAACAATGCAAATCATGAATTCTGGGACTTTGAGGTAAATGAACTTTATGGAGACTTTAAAAAAATTATGACTAACAGCAATATTAGCTGACAGAAAAAAAGCCAATTTTGGGCTTGAACATAATCTTTTTGTATCAAAACAAGGAAATATGCTAAAGCATGAATTTTTCAATTCTTTGTGAGATAATTTTTAAACCAATGTATACATTAAGATATGTAATAATGTAATTTCTTTATTAAAGTATGCATATGTTTATTTATTGTTACAGAGTCAGAGAGAAATAGTGCTGCCAGACACTCTTCCTCCCAGAGCCTCCCTTACCCCAACGGCCCCAGGCGCCCACAATCCCCCAGTGATCCAAACTCCAACTCCATTTGAGAGGTAATCTTATAAAGGTTTGCAAAATAGTTAAAGGAGTATTAAACATATTTAGAATACTTTAAATTAAATTGCAAGAGTACTTTGATTAACTCTAAATTATTTCTGTATTAAGTACTAGGTTCAAACTAATAAAAAGGTAAATTCAGGACTGATATCAGGCGGTTCTTCTTAACACAAAGCGTGATCAATGCATGGACTAGACTTCCCGACAAGAATAGTGGAGGCAAAAACCCTGGAATCACTTAAGCAACAATGTAACAATGGGAAGACTCTAGGATTTTTCTGAATGGAAGAACTAAGACCAGAATTTCTCATCCATGATGATTTTATGATCTTGCCTATCATCCTGCTGTTTATCCTGGATTTTTAAAAAGGGAAGAGATAAAACTGAATACATGGGTAAAGGAACATATAATAGCAATCAGTGCAACTGAGAAACAATTGTCACAGCACGGTCAAAAGAGTTTAGGTATTTGATCCCTAAAATACCATAAAAAGTATAGGAATTGCAATTTTATTTAGTCTCATTGTAAGTCTGAGAATACATTGTGCATTACATGGTGTTACACCCATTATTATATAACTGTGGTTCTTCTCCCTTACATTGAGCAGTTTCGCGGGAAATATATATAAACCTGCACACTTCAAAAATCACGTGGTATAAAACATCAAATAATCACAATTGAATATTATTAACCAAAAAGTATACCTCAGTCTGTGCCTGTAATTGACCTCAGGATATAGCTATTCCCAACACTTGGGCCATGGTAAAGTGACAGGCCAGTTTGAACCTAGTGCCGCCTTAGCAACAGAATAATCCATCAAAGCACAGTTCTGGCCGGGATATTTCCACTGTTTGTTTTATTCTACAGGGTAAATTTCCTAATATTCAGGCTGGCAGAGAGGTACCTCGTTCATTCCAATGGTGTACTGGAAATCGTAGGCAGTGCAGTTGCAATTATCAAGAGTCTGTTGGTGCCGAGCAAGGGAGCTTGCCCCTCTGCCCATTCCAGACTCAGAAAATTTGGACTAATATTATGGAGGTTTATCTGTACTTGTTGATTTACTAGAACCACACTTCTGTTGCTGTAAATTAAAAAAGATTTGTTGCAATGATGTCACAGTCTTCCTTTGAGTAACAGGCATTGCTTCTTTAAGTTAATATATTTAGAAGTCTTCCAGTGTCTGTATGCACCCACCCTCCCCATTCACACACAGATAAAAATTGAAAACAACAGTTAATTAATCAAAATACTCAGATGTGTGACCAGTGTCATGCTTAAGAGAGGACACTAGGGGTCCCCATAACTTGTGAAAACATTGTAGGTGCAACAAGATTGCACGCAATGGGTCTGAAAATCTGCAGGATGTGGCTGCTCTCCGACTGTAAAACCCGCACCACCCAAGATTTAATATTTCTTACATCATTTTCTGCTGTAGCTATGTGATGTTACTGATATGGGAATTGTTACTTATATGCGATTTCACTGTAATTTGTTAATTATGTGGGATTATATGTTATTTTACTGTGATTATGTGCTAATTCTTATTTCAAAATTCACTAACTATACAATGTTACTTGTATAGGAATTACGTAACTATGTAATATTATTATGTGAGAATTCACTGTAATGATGTAATATTTCTTATACAGGTTGAACCCTCGGGACCTGGCCTATTCTGGATAAGGGATTTTTCTGGACGAGGGGTGGTCACGTTTAATTGGATGGTACAGGTACTGAGCAAGGGGATATCGGAGCTGGTTGGCTTGGGGCTGGGAGTGTGGCAGAGAGACCGTAGGGAAGTGGGGGGAGGGGGGTGCTGTGAGTCACGGGTCAGGCCAGCACTTGCGGGAGTCGGCAGCGAGGAAGGACTTCACTTTGTTCAATTTGTTCATGTCGGACTTCTGCGCATGCCCGACCCGGTAGCGGGGAATGGTTCTGGACGAGGGGTAGTTCCGGATAAGGGAGTTCTGGATAAGGGAAGTTCAACCTGTATAGAAATTTGCTGTACAGAAATCAGTGATGCAAAGTTATATACTTCGTACTCTTTATTTAAAAAACATTTTGTGATTAAATTGAATGACAAAGTATGCCTATAGAGTGTCAATGCAAATGGCAGCATGTGATTTTCTTTTGAAGAAATATTAGCTATTCCTTTAAAATTAGATTCAGCTATTCCAGCACAGGATCATATCAGATAGACAATGTGTTTACTGATACTCTAATGCCCATTTCCTAATCGCAACCCTTGTTCACAGTGATTTACACTTGTTATATGCACATTTTTATGTTCTGGCATATGCTAATAAGATTCTCAGGCGATTTCGGCAAAACTTGCTGATAGGAACATTGCTGTAAATATCAGCATACCTTGCCGGTTACACATTTCAGGAAATTCCGGATATTGAGTAATTACAGGGCTCCATTGTGGAGTTAAGTAAAAGACATGAATGGTAAAAAAACTGAATGTCAGAGAGCAACATCATGGGTGAATATATATCAGTGATGGTATTTACTCATGGTTGCTGCCTTCTTCAAAAGAGATGTATATATAATGTATTTAATAGGTTAACTTAATGTACCCTCATTCTTCATCTTGGTACTGTGTTAAGAAAACATATTCAAATTTTATTCTGAAATAATTATAGTATAAATTCTTTACTCCGGTTCCCTTACTCCAAACTTGTCAGCTGGCATTCCAGACATGACAGTAAGCTTAACTCGCCTGTTATCATATCAAATAGAATCTGTGAAATGAGATGAGATGGCAGGTGTGTGGGAACTTGAGGCTATAGACTGAGCAGCTCACCCACATTTTATTTTCCATGAATAGATGCACTACCAAATAATCAGCATGAGTTATGCTAGAAATTTTCATGAGTTAAAGGAAAGGTTCTCAAGTCCAGTATGACCTGGTGTACTCTGCCTTCCCCTACAGTTACTTCTGGCTGAGCTACTCTTGAGTGCATGATACTTGTTCAACAATAACTTGTATTTATATTTATATAGCACCTTTAACATAGTAAAATGTCCCAAGGCACTTCACAGGAGTGTTATAAAACAAAATTTGACACCAAGCTACAGAAGGAGAAATTAGGACAGGTGACCAAAAGCTTGGTCAAGAGGTAGGTTGTAAGGAGTGTCTTTAAGGAGAAAGAGAGGTAGCGAGGCGGAGAGGTTTAGGGAGGGAATTCCAGAGCCTAGGCAGCTGAAGACACGGCCACCAATGTTTGATCGATTAAAATCAGGAATGCTCAAGAGGCCAAAATTAGAGGAGCGCAGATATCTCAGGGGGGTTGTGGGCTGGAGGAGATTACAGAGATGGGGAGGGGTGAGGCCATGGAGGGATTATAAACAAGGATGACAATTTTTAAATCGAGGTGTTGCTTAACTGTTAGCCAATGTAGGTCAGCGCGCACAGGGTTGATGGATGAACGAGACTTGATGCAAATTAGGGCACGGGAAAACGTGTTTTGGATTAGCACAAGTTTATATAGGGTAGAATGTGGGACGCCAGACGAGTGCATTGGAAAAGTCAGGTCGAGAGGTACAAAGGTTTGGATGAGGGTTTCAGCAGTAGATGAGCTGAGGCAGGAGCGGAAACGGGTGATGTTACGGAGGTGGAAATAGGCGGTCTTAGTTATGGCACAGATATGTGGACGGAAGCTCATTTCAGAGTCAAATATGACACCAAGGTTGTGAACAGTCTGGTTCAGCCTCAGACAGATGCAAGGAAGAGGGATGGAGTTGATGGCTAGGGAACAGAGTTTGTGGTGGGGACCGAAGACAATGGCTTCAGTCTTCCCAATATTTAGTTGGAGGAAATTTCTGCTCATCCACTACTGGATGTCGGACAAGCAGTCTGACAATTTAGAGACAGTGGAGGGGTCGAGAGAAGTGGTAGTGAGGTAGAGCTGGGTATCATCAGCGTACATGTGGAAACTGACGCTGTGTTTTCAGATGATGTCGCCGAGGGGCAGCATAGAGATGAGAAATAAGAGGGGGCCAAGGATAGATCCTTGAGGGACAACAGAGGAAATGATGTGGGAGTGGGAAGAGAAGCCATTGCAGGTAATTCTCTGGCTACAATTAGATAAAAATGGAACCAGGCGAGTGAAGCCCCACCTAACTGGACAACGATGGAGAGGAGTTGGAGGAGAATAGAGTGGTCAACTATCTCAAAGGCTGCAGACAGATCGACAAGGATGAGGTGGGGTAGTTTACTTTTGACGCAGTCACACTGGCTGTCATTTGTGACTTTGATAAGAGCTGTTTCAGTACTGTGGCAGGGACGGAAACTTGATTGGAGGGATTCAAACATGGAGTTGCGGGATAGATTGGCACACATTTGGGAGGTGACAACACTAACAGAAGAACATAAGAACATAAGAATTAGGAACAGGAGTAGGCCATCTAGCCCCTCGAGCCTGCTCCGCCATTCAACAAGATCATGGCTGATCTGGCCGTGGACTCAGCTCCACTTACCCGCCTGCTCCCCGTAACCCTTAATTCCCTTATTGGTTAAAAATCTATCTATCTGTGATTTGAATACATTCAATGAGCTAGCCTCAACTGCTTCCTTGGGCAGAGAATTCCACAGATTCACAACCCTCTGGGAGAAGAAATTCCTTCTCAACTCGGTTTTAAATTGGCTCCCCCGTATTTTGAGGCTGTGCCCCATAGTTCTATTCTCCCCGACCAGTGGAAACAACCTCTCTGCCTCTATCTTGTCTATCCCTTTCATTATTTTAAATGCTTCTATAAGATCACCCCTCATCCTTCTGAACTCCAACGAGTAAAGACCCAGTCTACTCAATCTATCATCATAAGGTAACCCCCTCATCTCCGGAATCAGCCGAGTGAATCGTCTCTGTACCCCCTCCAAAGCCAGTATATCCTTCCTTAAGTAAGGTGACCAAAACTGCACGCTGTACTCCAGGTGCGGCCTCACCAATACCCTGTACAGTTGCAGCAGGACTTCCCTGCTTTTGTACTCCATCCCTCTCGCAATGAAGGCCAACATTCCATTCGCCTTCCTGATTACCTGCTGCACCTGCAAACTAACTTTTTGGGGAGTTTCATGCACAAGGACCCCCAGGTCCCTCTGCACCGCAGCATGTTGTAATTTCTCCCCATTCAAATAATATTCCCTTTTACTGTTTTTTTTTCCAAGGTGGATGACCTCACATTTTCCGACATTGTATTCCATCTGCCAAACCTTAGCCCATTCGCTTAACCTATCTAAATCTCTTTGCAGCCTCTGTGTCCTCTACACAACCCGCTTTCCCACTAATCTTTGTGTCATCTGCAAATTTTGTTACATTACACTCTGTCCCCTCTTCCAGGTCATCTATGTATATTTTAAACAGTTGTGGTCCCAGCACCGATCCCTGTGGCACACCACTAACCACTGATTTCCAACCCGAAAAGGACCCATTTATCCCGACTCTCTGCTTTCTGTTAGTTAGCCAATTCTCGATCCATGCTAATACATTTCCTCTGACTCTGCGTACCTTTATCTTCTGCAGTAACCTTTTGTGTGGCACCTTATCGAATGTCTTTTGAAAATCTAAATACACCACATCCATCGGTACACCTCTATCCACCATGCTCGTTATATCCTCAAAGAATTCCAGTAAATTAGTTAAACATGATTTCCCCTTCATGAATCCATGTTGCATTTGTTTGATTGCACTATTCCTATCTAGATGTCCCGCTATTTCTTCCTTAATGATAGCTTCAAGCATTTTCCCCTTCAGAGAGGAAAGGGAGTTCGGAGTTGGGGTAGGAGTTTGCAAGGATGGAGGGGGTTGGGGGTTGGTTTTTTTTGAGGAAAGGAGTGAAGACGGCAGCTTTGAAGGAGAGGGGGACAGTACCTAAGGCTTGACTGATCCGTATGCACATTTTGCATTATCCCTCTTTTCCTGTAGGGGAAACTTTAACTGGGAGTGGGATTGGGCAGGCAGGGCGAGTGCCAAACGAGCCCAACCTCGGCAGCGTGAGGCGCAGGCGATTTTAACACCCAGGCCTGATCGAGATACCACCGGAACAATCCTGCTTCTCCTGGGCCCACAAGGAAAGTACAAAAACATAATTTAAATGACCTCTTCTAGTCCCAGATCCTCTTCCCCCTGTCTTCACCTGGCATGAAAGCAGCAGCTGTTTCCTCACACATACAGAGTTAAGATTGTAATTGGGGCCCGATTACATCATCGGACCCCAATCTACATATTTAAAGAAGAACCAACCTGGTTTTAGGCAGTTGCATTTGCTGCCTGTTCAGAAAAGCAGGTTAAAATGGAAGATGGCAGGATCCAGACGGGACATCAGCAAGTAAGTCACACGGCTGCTTTTAACTGGCAACCTGTCCAGGTTGTGCTGGGCGGGTAGGGTTAAAATAATTTTTTGTGTTTTTGCGATGGATCTCCTTGTTGAGTTTTGACAAGATCTGATGCCTAATTTTCAAAGCAATTTTTCTAAGGCAGCTTGAGGTGGACATTGTTATGTATTTAACCCCTTGCAACCTGTATTACACCACCAACAGAGGGCCTACCTGTTGGAGCCCCAAGGGATCCCAGCATCCCCTGGGAGCACGGTATATAAGCATGCCACCCATTAGGTACCTGCACTTAGAGTCTCATTAAAGGAGCTAAGGTCACACTTGCTCGTTGTACACAGTACTCAGTTTCATCTTTTATTATGAGCTTATCAGACATAGCCAGAAAAATGTACTTTATTTTTTTTGATATAACTAAATATTTTCTTCCTTTTGCCATAATTTTCCTCTTCTGAAGGCCTTACTTGTGTTGGGCTCCAGTTCAATAGGTGGCTGACAGTCCTCTGATGCCTCAATCAAGTATCCATTCTTCATGTGAGCCCAGACAGTGAGCTGTAGCAGACTACTCAATTAGAGTATCAAAGTCAAATCTAATCCTGTTGCTACATGATGTCTACCTAGGCACACTTTCTAGCAGGAGTGAATCCAAGCCATCAGGAGAGGAAAACCAGGCTAATCTTTCCACTTCCTGCCAATGAAGAACATAAAAACAAATCAAGGATGTGAAAGCTCAATTTGATCCATCGAAGCTCATCCTTCTCGTACTCCACCCCATTCAGTTTACCACGCAGCTGCATTTTCAACACATTTAATAGATTTGACTTCCCTACCTTACATTAACCCCAAATTTCTTACCTTTAGATAAGGATTTTTTTTTCCAGTATCTGTTTTAAATTTACTTTACGAATATAAATTTATGTCCTATTAGTCTGACTTACCTTGAAGTATTCTGGGCAGACCTTATCTATCCCATTTAATACTTTATATACCTTCTGGGAGGTTCTCCCTTAACCATCTTCTCTCTTGACTATATAACTTAAGTTTCTTTAATCTTTGCTTATAGTTTCTACCCTTACACTTGCACCTTTTCTGCATCATCCCCGAGGAAGCATTGTGACCATAATGTACACTTTAATCCAAGTGAGGTCTGACCAGTGCATCTTAAGACTTCAGCATAACTTCTGCAGAGTTACTCCACTGTTCTGGCTATGTATCCTGACATTCAATTTGCTTTTCTAATTGCTTTTCCACATTGTCTTGATATTGAAAGTGATGAGCCGATTATTAATCCGAGGTTCTTTCCCAGGACTCCTTTAAGTTAAATATATTCCTTTCACACTTATATCTCTCATTTTTCCCCAACATATAATAAATTATATTTTCTGTATTGAATGTAATTTTGCATTTGTCTACCCAACTGCATGACTGATTTAAATCCTTCCGCAAATTATTAACTGCATCCTTTTTCCCTAATACTATAGTTTTAAACAATTTCATCTTCCTCAACTGAGCTATCTCTTGGCAATGCAATTGCTTATTTTGTTAGTTTGTTGTCTCATTCCATTGAAGTTTGCATCGTGAAATCATGGGGCAGTTTTAACAGGGAAGAGCACATGTGGATGGGATGGTTAAAGCCGGCAAAAATGCGATCGCTCTGATGAAGCCAGCTCCAACCAATCGACTTTTGTGTTTAACTCGGGTGTGTTAGGCGAGTTGCACGCAACCCCCTCGTGAGAGGCAGGTTGCTGACTAACATATGCTAATTGTTCAATTGGAACCATACTTCAACACAGTTTTAACTGTAACGTCGCATCCCACGGATTTCCCAGGATTCCTGAAATTCGCCATTCAAAGCAAGGCGACAACACAACGGCAATTGAGCAGGCTGATTAAAACTCATGGAAATACTGTAATAAATACTTAATACTCACAGCTGCTTTCTTACCTACTAGTGGGAAAGGATTTGTTCACAATACCTTTGCTGAGAGTTTACTTTCTACATTTTGGAGATTTTCTGAATCAGATCTGGATGGGTGCTGCCTTGTCTGCTTTGATTGGATGTCGGACAAGGAACAATATGAACATCAGGCTGTGGTTGACAGACCGGGAGCTGCACATCAGAGATAGGAGTAGCAGCAGCAACAGCCTGCTGTTGATAGACCTGCAGCTGAACAGCAGAGAGGAGAGCAGCAGAGGGGTGCAGCTCAAAGGAAGATTACCTGCAAAACAGAGTGTACAGGCAGAGGCTGAACGTCTTTCACCTTTCAGAACAACAGTGCTTCCAAAGGCTCAGCCACCAGGTGTGTCATTGAGCAAACCACCGACATGCTCAAGATGTGCTTCAGGTGCTTGGACGGATCTTGAGGCGCCCTTCAGTATGCACCGTACAGGGTGAATAGAATAGTCATAGTGTGCTGCGCTTACAACATTGCCTAGCAACAAGATTTAGAACTGCAAGAGGAACAAGGCACAGAGCGCACATCGTCTGCAGATAAATTCAAGGAGGAAGAGGAAGAGGAGGCAAACGAGAAAGAGGAAGCTGATGATACCAAGACAGCACCAGCTGCTCACATTGCTGCCTGGGATGCCAGGCATGTCCCTATTAATGCAAAGTTCAGTTAGTTACTGTAATTTATTTGCTTCATGGGTTTTTTGCTTAAGAATTCATAGCAAACATTGCTATTAAGAAACATAGAAACATAGAAAATAGGTGCAGGAGTAGGCCATTCAGCCCTTCGAGCCTGCACCATCATTCAATATGATCATGGCTGATCATGCAACTTCAGTACCCCATTCCTGCTTTCTCTCCATATCCCTTCATCCCTTTAGCCGTAAGGGCCACATCTAACTCCCTTTTGAATATATCTAACGAACTGACCTCAACACCTTTCTGCGGTAGAGAATTCCACAGGTTCACAATTCTCTGAGCGAAGAAGTTTCTCCTCATCTCGGTCCTAAATGGCTTACCCTTTATCCTTAAGACTGTGACCCCAGGTTCTGGAACTCCCCAACATTGGGAACATTCTTCCTGCATCTGACTTGTCCAATCCTGTCAGAATTTTATATGTTGCTATGAGGTCCCTTCTCATTCTTCTAAATTCCAGTGAAGATAAGCCTAGCCTGTTGTGTTCTTAGATGCTCTAACAATGACTCCATGAGATAGTGTATTGTACTTGAACTGTAGTGAGCTTAGTCCTTTATTAGTTAACTCCAGAGTGAGGATCACACCTGGTGGCCGGCCTTTTATACAAGGCCAGGCACACCCGTACAGGTAACCTATGAGTCTCCCACTGCCATGCCCTCTGGTGGCACACATTAAGATAGTACCAACAGTAGCCATGTAGAATACATGACATCATCGATCCAGACTTTCTTCATATGTCAGTCCTGCCATCCCGGGAATCAGTCTGGTGAATCTTCGCTGCACTCCCTCAATAGCAAGAATGTCCTTCCTCAGATTAGGAGACCAAAACTGCACACAACATTCAAGGTGTGGCCTCACCAAGGCCCTGTACAACTGCAGTAAGACCTTCCTGCTCCTATGCTCAAATCTTCTTGCTATGAAGCCAACATGCCATTTGCCTTCTTCACCGCCTGCTGTACCTGCATGCCAACTTTCAATGACTGATGTACCATGGCACCCAGGTCTTGTTGCACCTCCCCTTTTCCTAAACTATCACCATTCAGATAATATACTGCCTTCCTGTTTTTTTCCACCAAAGTGGATAACCTCACATTCATCTACATTATACTGCATCTGCCATGCATTTGGCCACTCACCTAACCTGTCCAAGTCACCCTGCAGCCTCTTAGCATCCTCCTCACAGCTCACACTGCCACCCAGCTTAGTGTCATCTGCAAACTTGGAGATAATTACACTCAATTCCTTCATCTAAATCATTAATGTATATTGTAAATAGCTGGGGTCCCAGCACTGAACCTTGTGGTTCCCCACGAGTCACTGCCTGCCATTCTGAAAAGGACCCGTTTATTCCTACTCATTGCTTCCTGTCTGCCAACCAGTTCTTGATCCACGTCAATACATTACCCCCAATACCATGTACTTTAATTTTGCACACTAATCTCTTGTGTGGGACCTTGTCAAAAGCCTTTTGAAAGTCCAAATACATCACATCCACTGGTTCTCCCTTGTCCACTCTACTAGTTACATCCTCAAACAATTCTCGAAGATTTGTCAAACATGATTTCCCTTTTCTGTCACTGCTTTCCAAATGCGCTGCTATTACATCTTTAATAATTGATTCCAACATTTTCCCCACTACCGATGTCAGGCTAACTGGTCTATAATTCTGTGTTTTCTCTCTCCCTCCTTTTTTAAAAAGTGGGGTTACATTAGCTACCCTCCAATCCATAGGAACTGATTCACATCTATAGAATATTGGAAAATGACCACCAATGCATCCACTATTTCTAGGGCCACTTCCTTAAGTACTCTGGGATGCAGACTATCAGGCCCTGGAGATTTATCGGCCTTCAATCCCATCACTTTCCCGAACACAATTTCCTGACTAATAACGATTTCCTTCAGTTCTTCCCTCTTGCTCGACCCTCGGTCCCCTAGTACTTCTGGAAGGTTATTTGTGTCTTCCTTAGTGAAGGCAGAACCAAAGTATTTGTTCAATTGGTCTGCCATTTCTTTGTTCCCCATTATAAATTCACCTGATTCTGACTTCAAGGGACATACATTTGTCTTCATTAATCTTTTTCTCTTCACATACCTACAGAAGCTTTTGCAGGCAGTTTTTATGTTCCCTGCAAAGTTACTCTCATATTCTATTTTCCCCCTCCTAATTAAACTCTTTGTCCTCCTCTACTGAATTCTAAATTTCTCCCAGTCCTCAGGTTTGCTGCTTTTTCTGGCCAATTTATATGCCTCTTCCTTGGATTTAACACTATCCCTAATTTCCCTTGTTAGCCACGGTTGAGCCACCTTCCCTGTTTTACTTTTACGCCAGACAGGGATGTACATGTGTTGAAATTCATCCATGTGATCTTTAAATGTCTGCCATTGCCTATCCACCGTCAACCCCTTAAGTATAATTCGCCAGTCTATCCTAGCCAATTCATGTCTCATACCATCGAAGTTACCTTTCCTTAAGTTCAGGACCCTAGACTCTGAATTAACTGTGTCACTCTCCATCTTAATGAAGAATTCTACCATATTATGGTCACTCTTCCCATCGGGGCCTCGCACAATAAGATTGCTAATTGATCCTCTCCCAGTCTAGGATGGCCAGCTCTCTAGTTGGTTCCTCAACATATTGGTCTAGAAAACCATCCCTTATACACTCCAGGAAATCCTCCTCCACCGTATTGGTTAGCCCAATCTATATGTAGATTAAAGTCACCTATGATAACTGCTGTACCTTTATTGCACGCGTCCCTAATTTCCTGTTTGATGCCATCCTCAACCTCACTACTACTGTTTGGTGGTCTGTACACAACTCCCACTAGCTTTTTCTGTCCTTTGGTGTTCCACAACTTTACCCATACAGATTCCACATCATCCAAGCTAATGTCCTTCCTTACTATTGTGTTAATCTCCTCTTTAAGCAGCAACACTATGCCACCTCCTTTCCCTTTCTGTCTATTCTTCCTGAATATTGAATACCCCTGGATGTTGAGTTCCCAGCCATGGTCACCCTGGAGATATGTCTCCGTAACCCCAATTACATCATATCTGTTAACAGCTATCTGTGCAGTTAATTCATCGACCTTATTACGAATGCTCCTCGCATTGAGACACAGAGCCTTCAGGCTTGTTTTTTTAACACTGTCCTTTTGTACTGTTGCTCTTTTTGTTTTTTGCCTTTGAGTTCTCTGCCCTCCACTTTCTACCTCTTACTTCTGCCCACATTTTACTTCCCTCTGTCCCCCTGCATAGATTCCCAAACAGCTGCCATATTAGTTTAAACTCTCCCCAACAGCACTAGCAAACACTCCCCCAGGACATCGGTTCCGGTCCTGCCCAGGTGCAGACCGTCTGGTTTGTACTGGTCCAACTTCTCCCAGAACCGGTGCCAATGTCCCAGGAATTTGAATCCATCCCTCTTGCACCATTCCTCAAGCCATGTATTCATCTTAACTATCCTGCTATTTCTACTCTGACTAGTGCATGGCGCGTGGCATGGGTAGCAATCCTGAGATTACTACCTTTGAGGTCCTACTTTTTAATTTAACTCCTAACTCCCTAAATTCAGCTTGTAGGACCTCATCCCGTTTTGTACCTAAACCATTCGTACCTATATGCACCACAACAACTTGCTGTTCACCCTCCCCCCCCCAGAATGCCCTGCAGCTGCTCCGAGACATCCTTGACCCTTGCACCAGGGAGGCAACATACCATCCTGGAGTCTCGATTGCGGCCGCATAAATGCCTATCTATTCCCCTTACAATAGAATCCCCTACCAGTATAGCTCTCCCACTCTTTTTCCTGCCCTCCTGTGCAGCAGAGCCACCCATGGTGCCATGAACTTGGCTGCTGCTGCCTTCCCTGATCAGTATCCAAAGTAGTATATCTATTTTGGAGGGAGATGACCGCAGGGGACCCCTGCAGTACCTTCCTACTCCTGCTCTGCCTGATGGTCAGCCATTTCCTATCTGCCTTTGTAACCTTTATCTGCGGTGCGAACAATTCACTAAACGTGCTATTCATGACATCCTCAGCACCGCGGATGTTCCAGAGTGAATCCATGCGCAGCTCCAGTGCTGCAATGCGGTCTGATTAGAGCTGCAATTGGATGCACTTCCTGCACACGTAATAATCAGGGACACAGGAGGAGCATGACATGGGTCTTGGCTTCCTGCTATGACTTAACCCTTAAATTAACAATTTGGCAACAATGCCAAAGGCTACCTACTGATAAGAAAAGAAAAAGAAAAAGAAAAAGATAAAATACTCACCAATCCACCAGCCAATCACTTACCCGCTTGGCTGTGACGCCACACTTCGATTTATTTTTACTTCTTTGCTTACTTTCTGCCCCTGCTGCAGCTGGCCTCCTCCCGACTGCCGCTGCTCCAAGCTGCCGCCGCCCTTTGTAGTCTCGCATCCACTCCGCTCTCGCGATGCTGGCCTCCTCCCGACTGCCATTGCTCCAAGCTGCCACTATTATTTGGTTTATTAGCAAAGGTTTAACAATCACACTATACATTACCAGTTCATCCACTAGGCTCATAACTAGCTGCCACATCGTGGATCCCCTGATCCCAACTGGCTGGGGTTTTAGTGAGTATTTTGAACGCCATGTGACTGGCTAAGCCACTCCCAACTCAACAGCTCTACAACTATTTTAAACTAAATTTTAAATCAAGTGCCCCCTTTTGGCAAGAGCAATGGAACCCACAAATTTAGAAATAAACTGGGAACTTTGCCAATTAAATTAAAATTCTGTTCCCGAGGGTGATGATGCACTCCAGTCCCTCCGGTGCCCATCTCCGTGGAAGGCCGTGAGCATAACGTTGGGCACCGCGTGCTCCATCTCCAGGGACACCCTGGTACTAACGTAGCCGCGGAAGAGAGACAGGCAGTCGGGCTGAACGACTACCTCGACCACCTGCTGCCTGGACCGCTTAATGGCCACCTTGGCCAGGTTCTGGAGCAGTCCTACAAGGAGGCCCTCCGACCTGCCCACTCCCCTCCGCACCAGGTGTCCAAAGATCAGGAACATGGGACTGAAGTGTAGCCAAAAATCGAGGAGCAGTCCCTTCAAATAATGGAAAAGGGGCTGCAACCTCACACACTGTACATACACATGGAACACGGACTCCTCCAGACCACAGAAATTGCAGGCGGCCTGGGAGTCCATGAACTGACTTAAAAACTTATTGTACGGGACTGCTTCATACAACACCCTCCAGGCCAAGTGCCCAATAAATAAAGGGAGGACTCCCACATAGAGAGCCTTTTATTGGGGGCACCCGCCTCCTCCAGATGGCAAGACGGTGCGCCATGGCGTGTCCGAACAGCAAAATGGATGGTGTGCAAGAGTAGCCCATACAGGAATCATTCCACAGAACTGAAAGGCATGGAGGGGATTTCCCAGAGGCGGCACAAATTGTGAGGCGTCGGCTCCCAAGCGAAGTTTCGGGGTTTGGTGCCAATGAGGAATTCCGTACAGACTGGGGTCAGTTCGGACGGGATCGCTCCACGTGCTTGAGCCTCCTCGACATATCTAGTGGAGTCAAGACCATTTTTAGCGACTTGATGGCTTTGACCGCGAGCCAGACATCGGCCCAGCTCCTCTGGCACCATCCAACCCACTCCTCCACCATCCAGTAGGTCCCTGACCCTGGTCACCTTGCCAAACACAGCCCTCTCGACCGCCTGCCACCTAAAACCGCAGTCATGGAGGTACGGATTTCTGAGCAGTGGTTCCCGAAGGACAGCCGCCGCGCCAGATGGGGGAGAAATGCGTTTGCAGGTGACCTTGTTCCAGACCTTGATGATTTCCTCGTAAAAGATAGGTAGCCCCCGCATGGAAGCCCGGACGGCTCCCAGGTTTATAAACAGGAGCTGCGAGCCATAATTGAGGCCGTTGTTATGTCGCGAATAAAGCAATGTGACTGAGTACTGTAGATGTGAGTAAGTGTGACCTTAGTCTCTTTATTATAACTCCAGAGTACCAGTACAGCATGGGAGTCCTGCTTATATACAGTGCTCCAAAGGGATGCTGGGATCCCTTGGGACTCCAACAGATATGCCCTCTGGTGGCGGCAGAATGCTGGTTACATAGTGTTGCATACATAACATCACTCCCTCCCAAAGTCAATAGTACACTTTACAGGGTGAGACGATCTGGGGCTTTCCGAGCCATAGTCAATCGTCTCGGTACAAATGTAGGTGCTGGTGAGTTGGTTGGATTTTCGCTGGGTTGCTGCCCAGCTGGCCTTGCTGGGCTGCTGGGAATGATGAGTTCAGCTTCATGGTCAACTGTGATGTCGGTTGCCACTTGTCTGTGTGTCGGAGGGTCAAAGTTGGTGGTGTCCTCTTCAGGTTGCTCGTGGCTGTCTGTGAATCGCAGTTTGGTTTGGTCCAAATGCTTTTTGCAAGTTAGTCCAGTTGCGAGATTGACCTGAAATACCCTACTCCCTTATTTGGCTATGACAGTGCCAGCAAGTCATTTGGGACCATGTCCATAGTTGAGTACAAATACAGGGTCATTGACTTCAGTAGCGCGTGACAAATTTGCGCGATCATGATACATGCTTTGTTGATGCCACCTGCACGCGACATGATCATGGAGATCAGGGTGGACTAGAGAGAGCCTTGTTTTGTGCGTCCTGTTCATGAGCAGCTTGGCTAGGGGAACACCGGTGAGCGAGTGGGGTCTAGTGCGGTACTGAGCAGGACTCGGGACAGGCAGATCTGCAGGGAGCCTTCTGGCACGCGTTTCAAGCTTTGCTTCATAGTTTAGACTGCCCGTTCTGCCTGGCCATTGGCTGCGGGCTTGAACGGGGCAGATGTGATGTGCTTGATCCCATTGCGGGTCATGAATTCCTTGAATTCAGCGCTGATGAAGCACGACTCATGGTCGCTGACAAGGACATCAGGAAGGCCGTGCGTGGCAAACATGGCTCGTAGGTTTTCGATGGTGGCAGTGGACGTGCTTACAGACATTATGACACACTCAATCCATTTTGAATAAGCATCCACAACAACCAAGAACATTTTGCCTAGAAACGGGCCAGCGAAGTCAACGTGGATCTTAGACCACGGTTTGGAGGGCCATGACCACAAAATTAGCAGTGCCTCCCTGAGTGCATTGCTCAATTGAGAGCAAGTGTTGCATTGGCGCGCACAAGACTCCACATCTGAGTCGATGCCGGGCCACCACACATGGGATCTGGCTATAGCTTGCATCATTACTATGCTTGGGTGAATACTGCGTAAGTTGCGTATGAACGTTTCCCTGCCTTTCTTGGGCAAAACCATGCGATTACCCCACAAAAGACAGTCCGCCTGTTATATATGTAAACTTGTATTTACTCTGTACAGCCACCAGAGGGCTCATCGCCTGGAGTCCCAAAGGATCCCATAATCCCTTGGGAGCACAGGTATTTAAGAAGGCTTCACAGGTTGGAGAGGCACTCTGGAGACCTACAATAAAAGACCAAGGTCACACTTTACTTTGAGCTCACAGTGTTCAGTCTGACTCTTTCTCCATACATAACAACTGGCGACGAGATACAGATAGCGAACCCAAAGATGCTGAGAACAGTGGGCATGCTGGAGAAATTCTTGGAAGGAGATGATTGGGAAACTTTTATGGAGCGACTCGACCAACACTTCGAGCCAACAAGCTAGATGGAGAAGACAACGCTGCCAAACGAAGGGCAATCCTCCTCACCATCTATGGGGCACCAACGTATGGCCTCATGAAAAATATGCTCTCTCCAGCGAAACCCACAGAAAAATCGTACGATGATTTGTGCACACTGGTCCGAGAGCATTTGAACCCAAAGGAAAGCATTCTAATGGCGAGGTACCAGTTCTACACCTACAAAGGGTCTGAAGGCCAGGAAGTGGCGAATTATGACGCCGAGCTAAGACGCCTTGCAGGACATTGCGAATTTGAAGGACATTTGGAGCACATGCTCAGAGACATTTTCATACTTGGCATTGGCCACGAAGCCATACTTCGCAAACTTTTGACTGTAGGGACCCCAACCTTGAGTAAGGCCACAGCGATAGCCCAGGCCTTCATTGTCACCAGTGACAATACTAAGCAAATCTCTCAGAGCACGAGTGCTGCTACAAGTACTGTGATGTTGTTTTCAAATCGCAACGTACAGGGCAGGTCACACATACCTGCAGCTGCACATCCGCAGATGTCTCAGAGTCCACCATCAAGGGTGATGAATGCAAGGCCATTAACACCTTGTTGGCGTTGAGGGGGTGATCATCTTTTCTGTTGTGTATGGAGAAAAAGTTAGACTGAATACTGTGAGCTCAAAGTAAAGTGTGACCTTGGTCTTTTATTGCAGGTCTCCAGAGAGCCTCTTCAACCTGTGAAGCCTTCTTAAATACTGTGCTCCCAAGGGATTATGGGATCCCTTGGGACTCCGGGGAATGAGCGCTCTGGTGGCTGGACAGAGTAAATACAAGTCCACATATATAATAACATTCCCCGCCAAAGTCAATAGTGTAACTATTTACAATGTAAATCAATCTGGGGCCCTTCTTGCCCTGGTTGATCGTTTTGGTGTGAAAGCTGGTGTTGTTGAATCATTTGTTGGGCCCTAGCTGGCCTGCTGTGCAGCTGGCCTTGCTGGGCTGCCGGATGTGTTGGGCACTGCAGGGCTGCTGTGGATGATGGGTTCTGCTTCGTGGTCAACCATGGTATCAGTTGCCACTGGTGTGTGTGTTGGGGGACCAAAAAAGGTAGGGTCCAAGGTGGGTTGCTCAGAGTAGTCCGTGAATCTGAGTTTGATTTGGTCCAAATGTTTCTGGTGAATGAGTCCATTTGAAAGTTTGACCCGAAACACCCTGCTCCGCTCTTTGACCACGACAGTGCCGGGAAGCCACTTGGGACCTTGTCCATAATTTAATACAAATACAGGATCATTGACTTCACTCTTGCGTGACACATTTGCGCTATCACGGTATACACTTTGTTGAAGCCGCTTGCTCTCTACCTGTTCATGCAGATCAGGGTGAACTAATGACAGCCTTGCCTTAAGTGCTCTTTTCATGAGCAGTTCAGCAGGTGGGATCCCAGTGAGTGAGTGTGACCTCATGTGGTAGCTAAGCAGGACTCGGGATAGGCAAGTCTCCAGTGAGCCTTCAGTTACCCTCTTCAAGCAATGCTTGATGGTTTGCACTGCTCTCTCTGCCTGACCATTGGACGCTGGTTTGAACAGGGCAGATGTGACATGTTTGATCCCGTTACGGGTCATGAGTTCTTTCAACTCAGCACCGGTAAAACATGGCCCGTTGTCACTCACCAGGACATCGGGTAAGCCCTGTGTGGCAAACATCGCCCGCAGGCTTTCAGTGGTGGCAGCGGACGTGCCAGCCAACATTATCTCACATTCGATCCATTTGGAGTACGCGTCTACAGCCACAAGGAACATTTTACACAAGAACGGGCCTGCATAGTCGACATGTACTTTAGACCATGGTTTGGAGGGCCAAGACCATAAACTTAGCGGCGCTCCTGGGTACGTTGCTTATTACAGCATGTATTACATCTGTGAACACAGAACTCTAAGTCCGCATCGATATCGGGCCACCACACGTGGGATCTGGCTATCGCTTTCATCATTATGATGCCTGGGTGGGTACTGTGGAGGGCATTGATGAAGGTGTCTCTGCCCTTCTTGGGAACCACTACTCGATTGCCCCACAGAAGACAGTCTGCCTCTATAGACATTTCACCTTTACGCTGCTGGAACAGCTTTATCTCTTCCTGCATTCCCACTGGGACACTGGACCAGCTGCCGTCAAGCACACAGAGATAATAAGGGGTCCTGGCTTGTCCAGGTTTTGATCTGCCGGGCAGTGACGGGTGATTGCTCACTCTCAAATGCTTCCATAACCATGGCTAGATTTGCAGGCTGAGCCATTTCCACCCCCGTGGTGGGCAATGGCAGCCTACTGAGAGCATCGGCGCAGTTTTCTGTGCCCGGCCTGTGGCGGATGGCATAGTTGTATGCGGACAACGTGAGCGCCCATCTGTGGATGCGGGCCGATGTGTTGGTATTTATCCCTTTACTCTCGGAAAACAGGGATATGAATGGATTATGGTCAGTTTCCAATTCGAATTTTAGCCCAAACAGGTATTGATGCATTTTCTTTACTCCATAGACATACCCTAACGCTTCTTTTTCAATCATGCTGTAGGCTCTCTCGGTCTAAACAGACTCCTGGATGCATAAGCAACCGGTTGCAGTTTCCCGAAATCATTGGCTTGTTGCAATACACACCCGACGCCATATGACGACGCATCACATGCTAGTACCAAACGTTTACATGGATCATACAACACAAGCAATTTGTTTGAGCATAACAATTTTCTCGCTTTTACAAAGGCATTTTCTTGGCTTTTGCCCCAAACCCATTCGCCCCCTTTTCATAGTAAGACAGGTAGTGGGTCTAGCAGGGCACTGAGACCTGGTAAGAAGTTACCAAAGTAGTTCAAGAGTCCCAGAAAGGACCGCAGCTCCATCACGTTCTCGATTGCCTCCGTCTTCACATTGGTGGGCCTGATGCCGTCTGCCGCAATCCTCCTTCCCAGGAACTCCACTTCAGGTGCCAGGAAAATGCACTTCGAGCGTTTTAACGTGAGCCCCATGCGGTTGAGTCGACTAAGAACCTCCTCCAGGTTCTGCAGATGCTCGACTGTGTTCCAACCTTTGACCAAGATGTCGTCCTGGAAGACCACGGTGTGCGGGACTTACTTCAGTAAACTTTCCATGTTTCTCTGGAATATCGTCGCCACTGATCGGATTCCAAATGGGCATCTGTTATAAACAAAAAGACCCTTTGTGCTTGTTGATGCAGGTGAGGGCCTTCGATGATTCCTCCAGTTCCTGCGCATGTATGCTGAAGTCAGATCCAGCTTCGTGAACGTCTTTCCTCCCACCAGCGTTGCAAAGAGGTCGTTGGCTTTTGGTAGTGGGTATTGGTCCTGCAGGGAGAAACAATTGATAGTTACTTTGTAATCGCCACAGATTCTGACGGTGCCATCTCCCTTGAGGACTGGGACAATAGGACTGGTCCACTCACTGAACTCGATCGGTGAAATGATGCCCTCTTGTTGCAGCCGGTCTAGCTCGATCTCTACCCTTTCTCTCATCATGTACGGTACTGCTCTCGCCTTGTGATGGATGGGTCGCGCCCCCAGAATTAGGTGGATCTGCATTTTGCTCCTTGGAATTTCCCGATGCCTGGTTCAAACAGTGAAGGAAATTTGTTTAAGACCTGGGCACATGAAGTGTTGTCAGCAGGTGATAGCGCTCGGATGTCGTCCCAGTTTCAGTGTATCTTTCCCAGCCAGCTCCTGCCGAGCAGCGTGGGACCATCGCTCGGTACCACCCAGAGTGGTAGCTTATGCACTGCTCCATCGTAGGAGATCTTTACGGTAGCACTGCCGATTACAGGAATCAGTTCTTTAGTGTAAGTTCTTAGTCCCATGCGAACTGGAGTTAAGACTGGCCTTGAGGCCGTGTTGCACCACAACCTTTCAAAAGTCTTTTTGCCCATGATAGACTGGCTTGCGCCCGTGTCCAGCTCCATTGACACTGGGAGTCCACTTAGTTCAACATTCAGCATTATCGAGGGACAATTCATGGTGAATGTGTGCACCCCATGTACCTCTGCCTCCTCTATCTGAGGCTCTAGTTCATAGTGATCCTCTGTGGATCTGTCCTTCTCTGCAACGTGGTGGTTTGTAGGTTTAACAGGCTTAGCAGCTTGCCTGCACACTTGTTGGAGGTCTCCCATTATCCCACAGCCTTTGCAAATGTATCCTTTGAATCGGCATGAATGAAAACGATGAACACCCCCGCAGCGCCAACAAGGTGTTAATGGCCTTGCACTCATCACCCTTGATTGTGCACTCTCAGTCATCTGTGAATGTGCAGCTGCAGGTATGTGTGACCTGCCCTGTATGTTATAATTCGAAAACAACATCACTTTGTTCAGGGTACTTGTAGCAGCGCTTGTGTGCTGAGAGATTTGCTTCGTATTGTCACTGGTGGCAATGAACGCCTGGGCTATCACTATGGCCTTACTCAAGGTTGAGGTCTCTACAGTCAAAAGTTTGCGAAGTATGGTTTCATGGCCAATGCCGAATACGAAGAAGTCTCTGAGCATGTGCTCCAAATGTCCTTCAAATTCGCAATGTTCTGCAAGGCGTCTTAGCTCGGCGACATAACTAGCCACTTCCAGGCCTTCAGACCCTTTGTAGGTGTAGAACTGGTACCTCGCCATCAGAATGCTTTCCTTCGGGTTCAAATGCTCTCAGACCAGTGTGCACAAATCGTCGTACGATTTCTCCTTGTGTTTCGCTGGAGTGAGCAGATTCTTCATGAGGCCATACGTTGGTGCTCCACAGACGGTGAGGAGGCTCGCCCTTCGTTGGACAGCACTCTCTTCCCCATCTAGCTTGTTGGCCACGAAGTATTGGTCGAGTCGCTCCACAAAAGTTTCCCAATCATCTCCCTCCAAGAATTTCTCCAGGATGCCACTGTTCCCTGCTTCTTTGGGTTCGCTATCTGTATCTCATCGCCAGTTGTTGTGTATGGAGAAAGAGTCAGACTGAACACTGTGAGCTCAAAGTAAAGTGTGACCTTGGTCTTTTATTGTAGGTCTTCAGAGTGCCTCTCCAACCTGTGAAGTCTTCTTAAAAAGCTGTGCTCCCAAGGGATTATGGGATCCCTTGGGACTCCGGGGAATGAGCCCTCTGGTGGCTGTACAGAGTAAATACAAGTCCACATATACAACAGTTTACATTCTGTAGTAAACTTACGCAAAACATAAAAACAGATTGTAAAAGCTTTTACCGATATATAAAACGGAAAAGAGAGACCAAAGTAAATGTTGGTCCCTTAGCAGATGAGAAGGGGGATTTAATAATGGGAAATGTGGAAATGGCTGAGACCTTAAACAATTATTTTGCTTCGGTCTTCACAGTGGAAGACACAAAAATCATGCCAAAAATTTCTGGTCACGGGAATGTGGGAAGGGAGGACCTTGGGATAATCACTATCACTAGAGGGGTAGTGCTGGATAGGCTAATGGGACTCAAGGGAGACAAGTCCCCTGGTCCGGATGAAATGCATCCCAGGGTATTAAAAGAGATGGCGGAAGTTATAGCAGATGCATTCGTTATAATCTACCAAAATTCTCTGGACTCTGGGGAGGTACCAGCGGATTGGAAAGCAGCTAATGTAATGCCTCTGTTTAAAAAAGGGGGCAGACAAAAGACAGGTAACTATAGGCAGGTTAGTTTAACATCTGTAGTGGGGAAAATGCTTGAAGCTATCATTAAGGAAGAAATAGCGGGACATCTAGATAGGAATAGTGCAATCAAGCAGACGCACATGGATTCATGAAGGGAAAATCATGCTTAACTAATTTACTGGAATTCTTTGAGGATATAACAAGCATGGTGTATAGAGGTGTACTGATGGATGTGATGTATTTAGATTTCCAAAAGGCATTCGATAAGGTGCCACACAAAAGGTTACTGCAGAAGATAAAGGTACGCGGAGTCAGAGGAAATGTATTAGCATGGATAGAGAATTGGCTGGCTAACAGAAAGCAGAGAGTCGTGATAAATGGGTCCTTTTCGGGTTGGAAATCGGTGATTAGTAGTGTGCCACAGGGATCGGTGCTGGGACCACAACTGTTTGCAATATACATCGATGACCTGGAAGAGGGCCAGAGTGTAGTGTAACAAAATTTGCAGATGACACAAAGATTAGTGGGAAAGCGGGTTGTGTAGAGGACACAGAGAGGCTGCAAAGAGATTTAGATAGGTTAAGCGAATGGGCTAAGGTTTGGCAGATGGAATACAATGTCGGAAAATGTGAGGTCATCCACCTTGGAAAAAAAAACAGTAAAAGGGAATATTATTTGAATGGGGAGAAATTACAACATGCTGCGGTGCAGAGGGACCTGGGGGTCCTTTTGCATGAATCCCAAAAAGTTAGTTTGCAGGTGCAGCAGGTAATCAGGAAGGCGAATGGAATGTTGGCCTTCATTGCGAGAGGGATGAAATACAAAAGCAGGGAGGTCCTGCTGCAACTGTATAGGGTATTAGTGAGGCCGCACCTGGAGTACTGCGTGCAGTTTTGGTCACCTTACTTAAGGAAGGATATACTAGCTTTGGAGGGGGTACAGAGACGATTCACTAGGCTGATTCCGGAGATGAGAGGGTTACCTTATGATGATAGATTAAGTAGACTGGGTCTTTACTCGTTGGAGTTCAGAAGGATGAGGTGTGATCTTATAGAAACATTTAAAATAATGAAAGGGATAGACAAGGTCGAGGCCGAGAGGTTGTTTCCACTGGTCGGGGAGGAAAGAACTAGGGGGCACAGCCTCAAAATACGGGGGAGCCAATTTAAAACCGAGTTGAGAAGGAATTTCTTCTCCCAGAGGGTTGTAAATCTGTGGAATTCTCTGCCCAAGGAAGCAGTTGAGGCTAGCTCATTGAATGTATTCAAATCACAGATCGATAGATTTTTAACCAATAAGGGAATTAAGGGTTATGAGGAACGGGCGGGCAAGTGGAGCTGAGTCCACGGCCAGATTAGCCATGATCTTGTTGAATGGCAGAGCAGGCTCAAGGGGCTCGATGGCCTACTCCTGTTCCTAATTCTTATGTTCTTATGTTCATTCATTCTAATTCAAAGGGTACGTTTGCAAGGGCTGTGGAACAATGGGACACCTCCAATGTATGTGTAGGTGAGCTGCAAATTCTGTTAAACCTGCAAACCAGCATGTTGCAGAGGAGGACAGATCCACAGAGGATCACAACGAACCAGAGCCTCAGATCGAGGAGGCAGAGGGACATGGGGTGCACACATTCACCATAAATTGTCCCCCGATAATGCTGAATATTGAACTAAATGGACTCCCGGTGTCAATGGAGCTGGACACAGGCGCAAGCCAGTCTGTCATGGGCAAAAAGACTTTCGAGAAATTGTGGTGCAGCAAGACTTCCAGGCCAGTCTTAACTCCAATTCGCACAAAACTAAGAACTTACATAAAGGAACTGATTCCCGTAATCGGCAGTGCTATCGTAAAGGCCTCCTATGATGGAGCGGTGCACAAGCTACCACTCTGGGTGGTACCGGGTGATGGTCCCATGCTGCTCGGCAGGAGCTGGCTGGGCAAGATACGCTGGAACTGGGATGGTGTCTGAGCGCTATTGTCCGCTGATGACACTTCGTGTGCCCAGGTCTTAAACAAGTTCCCTTCGCTGTTCGAACCAAGCATCGGGAAATTCCAAGGAGCAAAAGAGCAGATCCACCTAATTCCGGGGGTGTGACCCATCCATCACAAGGCGAGAGCAGTACCGTACATGATGAGAGAAAGGGTAGAGATCGAGCTAGACCGGCTGCAAAGAGAGGGCATCATCTCATCAATCAAGTTCAACGAGTGGGCCAGTCCTATTGTCCCAGTCCTCAAGGGAGACGGCACCGTCAGAATCTGTGGCGATTACAAAGTAACTATCAATTGTTTCTCCCTGCAGGACCAATACCCACTATCAAAAGCTGACGACCTCTTTGCAAGCTGGCGGGAGGAAAGACATTCATGAAGCTGGATCTGACTTCAGCCTACATGACGCAGGAACTGGAGGAATCATCGAAGGCCCTCACCTGCATCAACACGCACAAAGGTCTTTTCATTTATAACAGATGCCCATTTGGAATTCGATCAGCGGCAGCGATATTCCAGAGAAACATGGAAAGCTTACTGAAGTCGGTCCCGTGCACCGTGGTCTTCCAGGACGACATCTTGGTTACAGGTCGGGACACAGTCAAGCATCTGCAGAAACTGGAGGAGGTTCTTAGTCGACTCAACCGTGTGGGGCTCACGTTAAAACGCTCGAAGTGTGTTTTCCTGGTGCCTGAAGTGGAGTTCCTGGGGAGGAGGATCGCGGCGGATGGCATCGAGCCCACCGATTCAAAGACGGAGGCAGTCGAGAATGCACCGAGGCCACATAACGTGACAGAGCTGCAGTCATTTCTAGGACTCCTGAACTACTTTAGTAACTTCTTACCGGGTCTCAGCACACTGTTAGAACCACTGCATGTCTTACTTCGTAAAGGGGACGAATGGGCATGGTGCAAAAGCCAAGAAAATGCCTTTGTAAAAGCTAGAAAATTGTTATGCTCAAACAAATTGCTTGTGTTGTATGATCCATGTAAGCGTTTGGTACAAGCATGTGATGCGTCGTCATATGGCGTTGGGTGCGTATTGCAACAAGCTAATGATTTTGGGAAATTGCAACCGGTTGCTTCTGCATCCAGGAGTCTGTCTAAGGCTAGAGAGCCTACAGCATGTTTGAAAAAGAAGCGTTAGCGTGTGTCTATTAGGTAAAGAAAATGCATCAATATCTGTTTGGGCTAAATTTCGAATTGGAAACTGACCATAAGCCACTGATATCCTTGTTTTCCAAGAGTAAGGGGATAAATACTAATGCAGCAGCCCGCATCCAGAGATGGGCACTCACGATGTCCGCATACAACTACGCCATCCGCCACAGTCCAGGCACAGAAAACTGCGCCGATGTTCTCAGTCAGCTGCCGTTGCCCACCACGGGGGTGGAATTGGCGCAGCCCGCAGATCTAGCCATGGCTATGGAAGCATTTGAGAGTGAGCAATCACCCGTCACTGCCCGGCAGATCAAAACCTGGACGAGCCAAGACCCCTTATTGTCCCTAGTCAAAAATTGTGTGCTTCACGGGAACTGGTCCAGTGTCCCAGTGGAAATGCAGGAAGAGATAAAGCCATTTCAGTGGCGCAAAGATGAAATGTCGATACAGGCAGACTGCCTTCAATCGAGTAGTGGTTCCCAAAAAGGGCAGAGCCACCTTCATCAGTGACCTCCACAGTACCCACCTAGGCATCGTAATGATGAAAGCGACAGCCAGATCCCACGTGTGGTGGTCCGGTATCCTGCGTTCACAGATGTAATACATGCTCGCAGTAAAGCAATGCACCCAGAGAGGCGCCGCTAAGCCTATGGTCTTAGCCCTCCAAACCGTGGTCTAGGGTACACATTGACTATGCAGGCCCGTTCTTGGGTAAAATGTCCGTTGTGGTTGTAGATGCGTACTCCAAATGGATTGAATGTGATATAATGTCAGCTAGCACATCCGCTGCCGCTACTGAAAGTCTGTGGGCCATGTTTGCCACACACGGCCTAGCCGATGTCTTGGTGAGCAACAACGGGCCATGTTTTACCAGTGCTGAGTTCAAAGAATTCGTGACCTGCAACGGGATCAAAATGTCACATCTGCCCCAGCGTCCAATGGTCAGGCAGAGAGAGCAGTGCAAACCATCAAGTCGGGCTTGAAGAGGCTAACGGAAGGCTCACTGCAGACTCGTCTATCCCGAATCCTGCTGAGCCACTGCACGAGACCCCATTCGCTCACTGGAATCCCACCTGCTGAACTGCTCATGAAAAGAGCACTTAAGGCAAGGTTCTCGTTAGTTCACCTTGATCTACATGAAGAGGTAGCGAGCAGGTGGCTTCAACAAAGTACATACCATGAAAGCGCAAATGTGTCACGCGAGATTGAAATCAATGATCCTGTATTTGTATTGAATAATGGACAAGGTCCCAAGTGGCTTCCCGGCACTGTCGTGGCCAAAGAGGGAAGCAGGGTGTTTCGGATCAAACTTTCACTGGAAGCACTTGGACCAAATCAAACTCAGATTCACAGACTCTCCTGAGCAGCCCACTGTGGACCCGACCTTCTTTGACCCCCCAACCTACACACCAGTGGCAACCGGCACTGCGGTTGGCCACGAAGCAGAACCCATCATCCACAGCAGCCCAGCAGGACCCATCACACCAGGCAGCCCAGTAAGGCCAGCTGCACAGCAGCCCAGCGAGAGCCCAACAGTTGAATCACCAATACCAGCTTTCACACCGAGACGATCAACCAGGGCATGAAGGGCCCCAGATCGACTCACCTTGTAAATAGTTACACTGTTGACTTTGCGGGGGAATATTGTTATATATGTAAACTTGTATTTACTCTGTACAGTCACCAGAGGACTCATCCCCTGGAGTCCCAGGAATGACCGCAGCTCCATCACATTCTGTGGTCTCAGCGCGTTCTTGATGGCTTCCGTCTTGGCGTCGGTGGATCTAATGCCGTCTGCCGTGATTCTTCTCCCGAAGAACTCGACCTCTGGTGCCAGGAAAGCACACTTTAAGCATTTCAACCTGAGTCCCACACGATCTAGCCGACTTAGAACCTCTTCCAGGTTCTGCAAGTGTTCGATGATGTCGCGACCTGTGATCAATATGTCGTCCTGCAAAACCACAGTGCGCGAAACCAACTTTAGCAGACTCTCCATGTTCCTTTGAAAAATAGCCGCAACCGATCGAATCCCAAATGGGCATCTATTGTAGATGAACAGACCTTTGTGCGTGTTGATGCAGGTGAAGTCTTTCGAAGATTCTACCAGCTCCTGCATCATGTAGGCCGAGGTCAGGTCCAACTTGGTGAACGCCTATCCTCCTGCCAGCGTCGCAAATAGGTCATCTGCCTTGGGTAGCGGGTACTGGTCCTGCAGTGAAAAACAGTTAATCGTTAGTTTATAGTCCCCACAAATTCTGACCGTGTCATAGCCCTTGAGAACCGGAACAATCGGACTGGCCCACTCATTGAACTCCACCAGCGCAATGATGCGCTCTCATTACAGCCTGTCTGGCTCGATCTCCACTTTCTCTCGCATCATGTATGGCACCGCATGTGCCTTGCGGTGTATTGTATTCCGAACACTGATGAGGCTGCACACAGGGAGGTTAAAGTAACAGTGACCTCAGTCTTTAATAAGACAGTCCAGATTGAGGAACAGGCCTTAGGGGTCGGATGCTGGGATCCCTTGGAATTTCAGGGGATGAGATCCCTGGTGGCGGAACATGGGAGTGCATGCTTTACAGATACACAACATCACTCCTCCCCAAGGTCAAAGTGAAAACTATTTACAAGGTGAGGCGGTCGGGAGCCTTTCTTTCCCTGGTGGACCACCTCGGTACAAATGTTTGCTCTGGTGTGTTGGCTGTGTCCTCACTGGGCTGGCGTGATGTTGGCCCTGCAGGGCTTCTACGTAAGCCTGGCCTTGCTGGGCTGTTGGTCGTCATGGGTTCGATTTCCTGGTCCGGAGTGGTGTCGTTGATCCTTTGGGTGTGTGTTGTGGGCTCGAAAAAGGTGGTGTCTGCTGTGGGTTGTTCAGGGAAGTCTGTGAACCGCAGCCTCGTTTGGTCCAGGTGCTTTTTGAAAATTTGTCCATTGTCTAGTTTGACTACAAACACCCTATTCCCTTCTTTAGCTATCACCGTGCCCGCGATCCACTTGGGACCATGTCCATAGTTTAGCACATACACAGGGTCATTCAGATCAATTTCCCGTGACACAGTGGCGCGACCATCGTTTACATTTTGTTGCTGCCGCCTGCTCTCTGCCTAATTATGCAGGTTGGGGTGAACCAGTGAGAGTCTGGTTTTAACTGCGCTTTTCATGAGTAACTCAGCCGGGGATAACCCTGTGAGCGAGTGGGATCTCGTGCGGTAGCTGAGCAGTACTCGGGACAGGCGGGTTTGGAGTGAGCCTTCTGTGACTCGTCTAAGGCTCTGTTTGATGGTTTGTACTGCCTGCTCTGCATGCCCATTGGAGGCTGGTTTAAATGGGGCCGAGGTGACATGTTTGATCCCATTGCGGGTCATGAATTCTTTAAATTCGGCACTGGTGAAACATAGCCCGTTGTCACTGACCAGTATGTCAGGCGGGCCGTGGGTGGAAAACATGGCTCTCAGGCTTTCAATGGTGGCGGTGGCGGTGCTTCCTGACATTATTTCGCACTCAATCCATTTTGAAAAAGCATCCACCACCACCAGGAACATTTTACCGAGAAACGGGCCCGCATAGTCGACATGGATCCTCGACCATGGTCTGGAGGGCCGGGACCACAAACTCTCTGGGTGCGTTGCTCAACTGAGCACATACGCTGCATTGCTGTACACAGGACTCTAAGTCAGAGTCGATACCGGGCCACCACACGTGGGATCTGGCTATCGCGTTCATCATAACTATACCCGGGTGTGTGCTGTGGAGATCCGAGATGAACGTCTCCCTGCCCTTTTTTGGTAGCATTATGCGATTACCCCACAACAGGCAGTCTGCCTGAATGGACAGCTCGTTCTTTCGCCGCTGGAACGGCTTGATTGGCTCTTGCATTTCAACGGGGATGCTGGCCCAACTCCCATGCAATACACAGTTTTTTTACTCGGAACAGCAGAGGATCTTGGCTTGTCCAAGTCCTAATCTGGCGGGCCATGACAGGTGATTTATCATTTTCAAAAGCTTCCATGACCATCAACAAGTCTGCGGGCTGTGCCACCATCAACAAGTTTGCAGGCTGCGCCATTTCCACCCTCGTGTTGGGCAATGGTAGCCGACTGAGAGTATCCGCACAGTTCTCGGTGCCTGACCTGTGGCGGATAGTAAAGTTATACGCTGATAGCGCGAGTGCCCATCTTTGTAGGCGGGCTGAGGCATTAGTATTTATCCCCTTGTTTTCAGCGAACAGAGATGTGAAGGGCTTGTGATCGGTTTCCAGCTCTAATTTGAGGCCAAACAGGTATTGATGCATTTTCTTTACCCCGAACATGCATGGTAATGCCTCTTTCGCAATCATGCTGTAGGCCCTCTCGGCCTTAGACAAGCTCCTGGAAGCATAGGCGCAACGTTAGCTTGTTGTAATACGCACCCGACTCCGTATGACGACGCATCACATGCCAGCACAAGTCTTTTACACGGGTTATACAATACAAGCAGCTTGTTGGAGCATAAAATGTTTCTGGCTTTCTCAAAAGCAATTACTTGTTTTTTTTCTCCATACCCAGTTCTCACCTTTGCGCAATAACACATGTAGGGGCTCTAAAAGGGTGCTTAACCCCGGTAGGAAGTTACCAAAATAGTTGAGGAGTCCCAGGAACGACCGCAGCTCCGTGACGTTCTGTGGCCTGGGTGCGTTCCTGATAGCCTCTGTCTTGGCGCCTATGGGCCGAATGCCATCCACCACGATCTTTCTCCCCAAAAACTCCACTTCTGTTGCCATGAAGACACATTTAGACCTCTTCAGCCGCAGCCCTACGCGGGTTTTGTAGGTGCTCAGCGGTGTCCTGACCCGTGACCAATATGTCGTCCTGAAAGACCACCATGTGTGGTACCGACTTGAGTAGGTTCTCTATGTTTCTCTGGAAGATCGCTGCAGCCGACCAAATTCCAAATGGGCATCTGTTGTAGATGAACAGTCCCTTGTGTTGATGCAGGTGAGGCCCTTCGAAGACTCCTCCAGCTCCTGCGTCATGTAGGCCGAAGTCAGGTTGAGCTTGGTGAACGTCTTGCCTCCTGCCAGCGTCGCAAATAGGTTGTCTGCCTTAGGTAGCGGGTATTGGTCCTGTAGTGAGAAACAATTAATAGTTACTTTATAATCGCCACAAATCCTGACCGTGCCATCACTTTTGAGTACTGGAACAGTCGGGCTGGCCAACTCGCTGAATTCCACTGGGGAGATGATGCCCTCGTGTTGCAGCCTGTCCAGCTCGATTTCCACTCTCTCCCTCGTGCCTTGCGGTGAATGGGTCGTGCCTGGCTCAAAAAGGGAAGGAAATTTGTTAAGAACCTGGGTACATGAGGCCTCATCGACATGTGATAGCGCTCGGATGTCATTCCAGCGGACTTTGCCCAGCCAGCTCCTTCCAAGCAGTGTGGGGCCATCGCCTGGGACAATCCAGAGTGGCAGTTCGTGCACCATGCCCTCGTAGGTGACCTTGACCGTGGCGCTGCCCAGGATAGTGATAAGCTCTTTGGTGTACATTCTCAGTTTCATGTGGATGGGGCTTAGGGCTGGTCTGAATGCTTGGTTGCACCCCAGTCTCTCAAACATCTTTTTACTCATGATGGATTTGCTAGCGCCAGTGTACAGTTCCATGGCTACGGATAAGCCATTCAATTTTACGTTTCGCATTATAGGTGGACATTTCGTCGAAAATGTGTGCACCCCGTGTACTTCAGCATCTGCCTCCTCTCTCTGAGGCTCGAAATTGCTTTGATCCACCATGGACCGATCTTCCTCTGCCACGTGGTGGTTAGCAGGTTTTGCAGAGCTTGCAGCTCGTTTGCAAGCTCGTTGGAGGTGCCCCATTGTTCCACAGCTCTTGCAACCATACCCTTTGAAGCAGCATGAATAGGCTGAATGGAAGTCTCCACAATGCCAACAAGGTGTGAATTGCCTTGCATTCATCCTTTGTTGGGGACTCTGAGTCACCTGGATCACCTGAGGCCTGCTGGCAGTTGCAGACTTGTGGGTTCTGCCCTGTACATTTCTGCTTGCAAACACAGTTCCAGTTAATTTATGAACATTGCTAGCACTTGTGTGCTGAGAGATTTGTTTGCTATTATCACTGGTGGACATAAACGCCTGTGCTAACACAATGGCCTTACTGAGGGTCGATGTCTCTATGGTGAAAAGTTTTCGTAGGATGGTCTCGTGGCCAATGCCCAGTACAAAAAAGTCTCTGAGCATTTGCTCCAGGTAGCCATCAAACTCACATTGTCCTGCAAGTCGCCACTTCCTGACCTTCAGATTGCTGGCACGTGTAGAACCGATACCTCGCCATCAGCACGCTCTCCCTCAGGTTAAGATGCTCCCGAACCAGTGTACACAGCTCCTCATATGACTTATCTGTGGGTTTCACCAGAGCCAGAAGATTCTTCATAAGGCTGTAGGTCGGTGCCCCGCAGACTGTGAGGAGGACTGCTCTCCTTTTTGCAGCGCTTCCTTCTCCGTCCAGCTCGTTGGCTACAAAGTACTAGTCTAGCCGTTCGACATAGGCTTCCCAGTCCTCACTCTCCGAGAACTTCTCCAGGATGCCCACAGTTTGCTGCATCTTTGCGTTGGATTCGTATTCTCGTCGCCAGTTTTTGTGTTCCGAACACAGGTGAGGCTGCACAAGGCGAGGTTAAAGTAACAGTGACCTCAGTCTTTAATAAGACACTCCAGAGTGAGGAACTGGCCTTAGGGGCTGGCTTATATACAGTGCTCCCAAGGGATGCTGGGATCCCTTGGGATTTCAGGGGATGAGCTCCCTGGTGGCGGAACATGGGAGTGCATGCTTTACAGATGGGTCGTGTACCGGGAACCAAGTGGATCTGCACCTTCGCCCCCGAGAAACTTCCGGTGCCTGACTCAAACAACAACGGAAACTTACTCAGAACCTGGGCACATGAGGCATCGTTGACGGACGAAAGCGCTCAGATGTCGTCCCAGTTCCAGTGGATTTTTCCCAGCCAGCTTCTGCCGAACAGTGTGGGGCCATCTCCTGGTACAATCCATAGTGGTATTTCGTGCACTGCTCCATCAAAGGAGACTTTTACTGCTGCGCTGCCAATTACAGGGATCAGCTCTTCAGTGTAAGTTCTCAGCTTGGTATGAATGGGGCTCAGCTTGGGCCTGTGTGCCTTGTTGCCCCACAGCCTGTCAAAGGCCTTTTTGCTCGCACCCGTGTTCCACAGCCTTTGCACGCATGGTGTTTGAAGCGGCATTGATGGGCTCGGTGATCACCTCCGCAGCGCCAACAAGGTGTCAATTGCCTCGCATTCACGCTTGATGGCAGACTCTGAGTCATCTGAGGTCGTGCAGCTGCAGGCATGTACGTTCTGCCATATGTATTCCTGCCTGAAAACGACGTTACTTTATGTACAGTACTTGCCGAAACATCTTTATGCTGCGAAATTTATTTGGTGTTATCACTGGCGGACATAAATGCCTGGGCTATCGTTATGGTTTTGCTCAGGTTCAGTGTTTCAACAGTCAATAGTTTGCGAAGGATAACCTCATGGCCAATGCCAAGCACAATAAAGTCTCTTAGCATTTGCTCCAGGAATCCATCGAATTCGCAATGTCCTGCAAGGCGCCTTAGTTCGGTGATGTAGCTTGCCACTTCCTGGCCTTCAGACCGTTGACATGTGTAAAATTGATATCTTGCCATCAGAATGCTTTCCTTCGGATTTAGGTGCTCCCGGACCAGCGTACACAGTTCTTCATATGATTTGGTGTTGGTTTCACCGGAGCAAGAAGATTCTTCATGAGGCCATAGGTTGTTGCCCTGTAGACGGTGAGGAGGATCACCCTTCGTTTGGCAGCATTCACATTCCCTTCCAGCTCATTGGCCATGAAGTATTGGTCGAGTCGCTCCAAGAAGGCCTCCTAATCGTCTCCTTCTGAGAATTTCTCCAGGATACCAATAGTTCTCTGCATTTTCGCGTGATGGTTCGTTATCTCATCGCCAGTTGTTATGTCTCGAATAAAGCAATGTGACTGAGTACTGTAGACTTGAGTAAGTGTGACCTTAGTCTCTTTATTTCAACTCCAGACTAGTGGTACAGCATTGGAGGCCTGCTTATATACAGTGCTCCCAAGGGATGCTGGGATCCCTTGGGACTCCAACAGCTACGCCCTCTGATGGCGGTAGAATGCTGGTTGCATAGTGTTGCATACATAAGAGCGTAATGCTGGCGGAAGAAATACGTCGCCAGCACACACCATCTGGGAGGATACTCGAAGTACAGGTATCTCTGCAGGATCTGAAGATGGAAAGTCACAGCTTGGGTGCTCACGCACACCAGCGCCTGACCGCCCTCCCTAAGCGGGAGACTCAGAACCGCAGCAGACCCAATGCTTCCTGATGTCCATGAAAAATCGACGAGCTTCTTCTGTATCTTGGTGACAAATGCAGGAGGAGGGATCAAAGTGACCAACTGGTACCACGGCATAATGGCCACCAGCTGGTTTATGACTAGCGCTCGACCCCTGTAGGACAGCACTCGGAGCAGTCCTGACCAGCACCCTAGGCGAGCGGTGACTTTGGCCTCCAGTTCTTGCCAGTTCGCCGGCCAGGCTTCCTTGGCAGGACTAAGGCAGACTCCCAGGTAGAGGAGATGGGTGGTGCTCCGGCAGGCAGTCCGCCTTCCACTGACCCACCAGGGGTCTGGAACATTTCTCCCAGTTGGTCCTTGCGGAGGAAGCAGCTAAGTAAATCTGCTGGCACTCACGTATCCTCCATAAGTCAAGGGGATCCATGACCATGAGGAGCACGTCATAGGCGTAAGCTGAGAGGATGACCTCCTCGCCTGGCCCTTGCACAGCCAGTCCCGTCAACCTCTTCTGCAAGAGGCGCAGGAAAGGCTCCATGCATATGGCATGTAACTGGCCAGACAAGAGACATCCCTGACTTACCCCTTTCCCAAAGTGAAGGGGCATCGTCAAAGACCTGTTCACCGTAGTCAAACACTCCGCGGCAGAGTACAGAAGTCGGATCCGGGGTGACGCAATGCATCCCGAATCTGAAAGCGCGCAGATTCCCAAAAAGATATTCATAATCCTTCTCATGATCCAGGGAAAGCAAGGCGACCGACAGACCAGCCCTCTGGGAATGGTGTACTAGGTCCCGGCCCACATGGATGTTATCGTGGGCAGTCTGGCCCGGGACCATGTTGGATTAGTCAGAGTGGATCATGTGGTCCAGTATGGTGCCAAGATGAGCAGACATGGGCTGTGAACATACTCACAGGTGCATACATTACAGTTACCACCACTGGACCATTGTCAGAACCACATGCAGCTCCCATTCTGCCCCCACCACACCCGCCCCCTGCCCACCCCCAATGCCACTGACAAATTTAGCTCTGCAAAAAAAAAAACAACCACCCATTGCACATCCCCCATTCAATTCATTAATTTCTTAAAAGAAATCGATCTAGATGCAAGTTCCCCATATTAAATCAACAAGCAGTCTTGTATCACATTTAATAGTTCTAATTTTGTCGGTACACTTCCACTAGAGAAATCCTGGTTTACTTTGGGTTGATGGAAGTTACTTATTGTTGTGACATTACTATCTGCACATCCTCTTCGTGTATAAAATGCCATCATCTTTCTTTACCTGCTATGAAGGCCTGTAGGAAACCCCAATACTTAATCCTGTCCTTCACCTGCTATTAAACACTCGGCAGACTGTTTCATTCTTTGCCTTTTACTCTGCTAGCCTTTCAGAGCTTCCCCACCACCCTAGCTGAGATCAACTAACTCTGCCCAGACCACAATTGAACCTAGGATCTTCCCAATCTATATGGAAGAGTACTACACTAGGCAGTGCTTTCACCCATTAAACCATTAAGTTGTGACCAAACCTACAGCTTAATTTTACAGCAGCTTCCTGGGGGCAACTTGAAACAGGAACAACAGGCACAGAGCTGGTCATGCTGACCTCTGAAATGTACCCTACCTGTTGGATAGCTCAAGATCGTTTAAATCTTAAATTACACATCGTTTGTGCTGTATGTCGTGTTTTTTCTATTAGGTTTGTAACATGGTAACGTGTTGTAAACAAAATACCACATTCGAGATATTAGATAAAGAAATGAGAACATTAAGCTCTATATTGTAAAATATATGGGGTTAGAATCTGCACTTTTTTTGCATGCTTAACGGCCACTTAATGCCCATTTTACCGCTGAAATTACATATAACGCCCAGGTATCGCCCATTTAGCCACAAAATGGAAACTGACACCCATTTTTAGGAAACTTATTGCCGAGCATTACTTTCCCCATGTGCTTAACGCCGGGAAAAAATGTTACCGCCCGCCCACTTATTTGGGTGGAATCATCAGAATGGGCAAAGTCAACGCCCATAATATCGCCCAGCATTAATTTCCGTGCTGATTTAATGCCGAGATTCAATAATACCGCCCACCCACTGTTTTTTGTCATGAAGAGCATATTTACCTAAACTAACGCCCAGCATCAATTTCACCATCTCGCACAATATCGCTCGCCCAAAAAACCGTCCACAAAAAATGGAACTGTTCCTGTAAAGTCCTTACTCTACAGCATGAAACCACACGAGGCACATTCCAGGGACAAGGCCACTCTGTGACCTTAACTCTTTATTACAGGATTCCAGAAGTGATGACCCTGCGTGGGACCTCCCTTTATATACCTGTGTGATCAGGTAAGGATTGTCTCCCACAAGTTCACCCCCTGTGGTCAAGGTGTGCATCTAAGTTGAGTGTATACAGTAATACAGTGGTGTTACATTGTAGTTACAAACATGACATCACCTTCCACCCGCCACCCCCCCCCAAAGTCTTACTGGGATCATAGGTTTAATCTTTCAGGTGGTCTACGCTCCCTCGTGGAGCGCCGCAGTTGGGGCTCTGGTTGTTGGACACTGACGTGAGTGTCTGCCACCTGTGGTGATTCTGGCCTGTCCGGGCTGACCTCAGGGACTGTGCATTCTTCCGATTGCTCTTGTTGCACGTTCGCTGGTGGTAGTGTGAGCTCCATCTCATGGTCTTCTTCAGGTTCCTCCGTGTCCATGCTGAACCTTTTTTTTACTTGGTCCAGATGCTGACGGCATATCTGGCCATTGTTAAATTTTATCACGATGACCCTATTCCCCTCTTTGCCAATTACAGTACCCTCAAGCCATTTGGGCCCCATGGCGTGATTGAGGACGAATACAGGATCATTTATTTCTATACATCTCCCCCTTGAATTACGGTCATGGTACTCATTTTGTGACTTGCGCTTGCCCTCAACTATGTCGGTCAGGACTGGATGGATGAGGGACAACCGAGTTTTGAGTGTCTGTTTCATGAGTAGCTCTGCGGGCGGGACCCCCGTGAGCGAGTGCGGGCGGGATCTATAGGCCAGCAGGAGGCGCGATAGGCGGCATTGTAGGGAGGGTCCTTGAATCCTGAGCATATCTTGCTTAATGGTTTGGGCTGCCCGTTCCGCCTGGCCATTGGAGGCCGGCTTGAACGGCGCAGTCCTGACGTGGTTGATGCCATTGCCCGACATAAACTCCCGGAATTCATAGCTCGTGAAACACGGGCCATTATCACTAACCAGGATGTCCGGCAAGCCATGGGTAGGCTTTCCACGGTGGTGGAGTACGCATCTACTACAATGAGGAACATCTTCCCCATGAACGGGCCCGCATAGTCAACGTGAATGCGTGACCATGGCTTGGGGGCCAGGGCCATGGGCTGAGCGGCGCCTCCCTGGGGGCATTACCCAGCTGGGCACAGGTCGTGCACCAGCGAACACAGTGTTCCAGGTCTGAATCAATTCCAGGACACCAAACGTGTGACCGGGCAATGGCCTTCATCATCACAATGCCTCGGTGCTCGCTGTGGAGTTCCCTGATGAATGCCTCCCTGCCCTTCTGGAGCATGACTACCCGGCTGCCCCATAGTAGGCAGTCGGCTTGGATGGAGAGCTCATCCATCCGCCTGTGGAACATTCTGATCTCCTCAGGGCATGCTCCGTGTGCCGGCGCCCAATCCCCAGTCAGGACACATTTCTTAATCAAGGATAGGAGGGGATCTCTGTTTGTCTAGATTTTTATCTGGCGGGCTGTGATGGGGGAGCCTGCACTGTCAAAGGCATCGACAGCCATGACCATCTCAGCGCTTTGCTCAGCTGCCCCCTCGGTGGTGGCCAGTGGGAGCCTGCTGAACGCGTCAGCGCAGATTTCAGTGCTGGGCTGGTGCCGGATGGAGTAGTCATAAGCAGCTAGCGTGAGAGTCCATCGCTGTATACGAGCTGATGTGTTGGCATTGACAGCCTTGCTGTCTGACAACAGGGATGTGAGTGGCTTGTGGTCCGTCTCTAATTCAAACTTCCTACCAAAGAGGTACTGATGCATTTTTTTTACACTATAGACACATGCAAGCGCTTCCTTCTCGACCATCCCATAGCCCAGTTCTGCTTGAGAGAGCGACCTGGAGACATAACCCACAGGTTGTAACTGACCCTCAGCATTTCCCTGCTGCAACATGCACCCAACCCCATAGGACGATGCATCACATGTCAAAACTAAACGTTTACAGGGGTCGTACAGGGTCAACAACTTGTTTGAACAAAGTAGGTTTCACGCCCGATCAAAAGCCCGTTCCTGACAGTCGCCCCAAAACCAATCGCAACCCTTACGCAGGAGCACATGTAGCGGCTCCAACAACATGCTCAAGTTCAGCAGAAAGTCCCGGAAATAGTTCAACAGTCCCAGGAATGAACGCAGCTCCGATGTGTTGCAGGGCCTGGGTGCTCGTCGAATCGTCTTAGTTTTGGATTCGGTGGGCCGAATCCCATCTGCAGCAACCCTCCTGCCCAGAAACTCAACCTCAGGAGCTAAGAACATGCATTTAGACTTCTTGAGTTGCAGGCCTACCCAGTCCAGTCAGCGTAGCACCTCCTCCAGGTTGTGGAGTGTTCCTCGGTGTCTCGACCCGTGATGAGGATGTCGTCCTGGAATACGATCGTTCCCGGAATGGATTTAAGCAGGCTTTCCATGTTATGTTGAAAAATCGCGGCCACTGATCGAATGCCAAACGGGCACCTGTTATACGCAAACAGTCCCTTGTGCGTGGTGATGGTGGTCAGTAGTTTGGATTCGTCGGCCAGTTCCTGGGTCATACAGGCTGAAGTGAGGTCCAACTTGGTGAACAGCTTGCCGCCTGCCAGCGTGGCGAAGAGGTCCTCCGCTCTTGGGAGCGGGTATTGGTCTTGTAGGGACACCCGATTGATGGTGGCCTTGTAGTCGCCACAGATCCTGACAGAGCCATCCGCTTTTAGAACAGGAACGATGGGGCTCGCCCAGTTGCTGAATTCAACAGGAAAGATGATGCCCTCTCACAACAGCCGGTCCAATTCGCTCTCGATTTTTTCCCGCATCATGTACGGCACCGCTCTGGCTTTGTGGTGCACTGGCTTGGCATCCGGGGTGATGTGTATCACTACTTTAGTACCTTTGAAAGTCCCGACGCCCGGTTGGAATAGTGACTCGAATTGTTGTAGGACTTGTGAGCACGAACTTCGCTCCACCGAGGACATTGTGTGCACATCCCCCCATTTCCAGTTCATCTCGGCTAACCAGCTCTTCCCCAACAGTGCGGGACCATTGCCCGGGACAATCCAGAGTGGCAGCCGGTTCACTAGCCCATTGTGTGTGACAGCCATCATTGCACTGCCTTGCACCAGAATGATTTCTTTGGTGTAAGTCGGTAATTGTGTCTCAATACATTCTAATTTGGGTCTACTGGCTTTGAGTGGCCATAGCTTCTCAAATTGCTGAACGCCCATGAGTGACTGGCTGGTCCCAGTGTCCAGCTCCATGCGTACTGGGATACCGTTCAACAAAACCCTTATCATCATTGGTGGCGTTTTGGTGTATAAACTGTGAATATTCACCGCATGGACCCGCTGAACCTCGGCGTCCATCGATTTGCCCAAAAGTCATCCTGCCTCACAGAACCCTCTTCTGGTCCATCTGCCTCATATATTAGTCTGGTTGCAGGTTTTCTGCACATTCGAGCTAAATGGCCACTGAGATTGCAGTTTCTACAGACAAACTGTTGGAATCTGAAAGATCTGGCTGAGTGTTTTCCCCCACACCTCCAGCATGAGTTAAAGTTTCCATTGTTGGGGACAAAGGGACTATGGCCAGGAATTCCGCGATGACTGTCCCTTTGACTGCTCTTAAGTACCCTATTAGTGGGTGTCAATGGCCTCATCCCGGGCCGCATTGTCCACTGTGATGGCGTGAACGTCTATTCAGCCTGCCATTGTCTCTGTTGAGGTCCTGCTCTGGGGTCTATTGCTGCCTGGTAAATGTCGGATTGCCCCTGCCTGCCTGCGGGGCTCTGAGTAGCATTAATGATGTTGACTCCCTGATCCATCACCGCGTTAGATGCAGAATTGCGCGCGTAAATCATTTTCGTCTCTTCCTCCCCTGCCATGAAAGTTTGAGCTAACAACGCTGCCGCTTCCAAGGTCAAGTCCTTGGTCTCAATTAACTTGCGAAAAATTCCCGCATGACCGATACCCTTGATGAAGAAGTCCCTTAGCATCTCCCCCCGCAGGCATCTGTGAACTTACAGAGGCTGGCCAAATGCCGGAGGTCCGCTACAAAGTCCTGTATGCTCTATCCTTCACGACGTCGGTGGGTGTAGAATCTGTGTCGAGCCATGTGTATGCTGCTCGCCAGTTTGAGGTGCTCCCCGATTAATTTGCTTAGCTCTTCAAAGGTTTTGTCCGACGGCTTTTCGGGTGCCAATAAGTCCTTCATGAGCGCATAAGTCTTTGGCCCGCAGCTGGTCAGGAGATGAGCCCGTCGCTTGTCAGCCGCCGCATCCCCCAGCCAGTCTTTAGTAATGAAGCTTTGCTGAAGCCACTCGACAAAGTCATCCCAGTCTTCCCCAACACAGTACCGTTCCTCTGTGCTACCGGTGGCCATTCTCGTGGGTTGTGAATTCCCGTTTCCCGTCGCCAATGTAAAGTCCTTACTCTACAGCATGAAACCACACGGAGCACATTCCAGGGACAAGGCCACTCTGTGACCTTAACTCTTTATTACAGGACTCCAGAAGTGATGACCCTGCGTGGGACCTCCCTTTATATACCTGTGTGATCAGGTAAGAAGTGTCTCCCACAAGTTCACTCCCTGTGGTCAAGGTGTGCATCAAAGTTGAGTGTATACAGTAATACAGTGGTGTTACATTGTAGTTACAAACATGACAGTTCTGAACGAACGGCAGCTGTGTGGCTGACATTTTTTAAATCCCACTCTTACGTGAGGAGCTGATATCTGAACGATTTGCCTGAAAGAGCGTTGATGTGAGTGACAACGCTGACACCCTGCTGTGTGTATGCAGCTCAGACATCAATGGTGCCCATCACCTTGGTGGCAGTTAAAGTTTACGTTCATTGATGTTAAGTTATATTTAACCCTTTCATGTTAAGGAATCACCAGTGTGTAATGGTGCAGCTATCTGAAACAATGCGCAACAAGGTTATGTTTAATAACAAAAATTTTATACCAACATTAGTCTGAAATCATAAGCATCACAGGCAATAACACCCAACACCCGCCCACATCCCACTTTTTCCACCATTGACATTAATCACATGTTCAACATGTCCAGCAACACAGAATACAAAGGCAAAGCAAGAGCGTGGTCCCCAGCCCCCACAATTTGCAACAAATTGCATACATCCAGATGGAGATATAACACAGCCATCACCTGCGGACATGCACCTCACTTTTCTTCCCTCCTCCCCTTCTTCTCCCCACCTCTACCCCTTCCCCTCCTCACTCCACAGCGCCTGGCTGAGGAGCTCCTCAGGCAGTGCCTCATTAGCGGGGGGATGAAGGCAGATGCGGTCATTGGATGGGTACGGGAGCGGGGTGTGCCCAAGGGGCAACATTCTCTGATGCAGAAGCAGGATCTTGGTCCTTGCTCTCATACTTCGTTCGTAGTGGTGGTGCGGAACCTAGGGGTGGAGTGCTGTGTTTGGGGACCAATGGGAGGCCTGTGGCAGCAGTGTTCCTGGCTATCACTTCCAGGGACACCGCCATCCGCGGAATGTACTCGGTCATGGTGGCCAGCTGGTGGGATATGCCCCCCAATGCTTCAGTGAGATGGTCACCAATGTCTACAGTTCTCCTGGACAACTGTACTATCTCTCCGCTGTCATGTGGCGCTCGTGGAACAGACCTGCCACGTCCACGAGACCTCCGCGGGGTCAATGCCGTCCTGGGGACAAATGGGGTGCCCTGTGGAGAAGTGTTTGGGGCCAGTACCTCCAGAGTGGAGGCGGGAATGACCGGAGGACCATTATATGGTCTTGGGGTGGAATGGCTTCTGGAGCGTGGCGATGCAGGTTCCTGGAAGTCTGCGCTCTCATCTGTTGAGAACAGTGGGTGGCACCACTGCTCTCAAAATCATCATAGACATCACATTTCATGACCATCAACACATTTCATTCCAATGATTTTCATTAGGCCATCATTATTTATATGGCAATTTTAGAAATCATCTATCATATATGATTGTTCGGATATGAGTGGGTGTGGCATCTATTGACTTTACATCACGCAATGGTGTAAGCTTTACTCACGTGGCATCACTTCAGGGTCTGCAGATGCGTCCGTGGCTGTCTGGGTATGTTTCCCCATGAGTGCTAGCACTCGCTCCTCCATGTCAGTGATGTCGCTGGGGACTGGTGGCTCCCCACCCATTCGCCTCTGCCCGGACCTCATCATCGATAGCTTCTTCTGTAAAAGGTGACAGGACGACATGGCATTACATGAGATCATTGCTAGGTACTGTCACAGAGACTGATACAACACATAACCGACAGATGTAATCATGATTATTATGATAATTATCACTCTTTACCTAAAACATACACCGTGATCGCAGGCTTTGACTACAACATTCCTGGTAAAAGTGCAATAGCTCACATCTGCTGATAGTCACTCATGACTGTTACAAATCAAATTATATAAATACATAAGTACATGTAAATCAACGTAATACTTATTCTTGCGGATCCCACAAGGTCGTTCCATCGTTTGCGGCATTAATTGCCCTCACACACCTTGTTGGTCGCCGACGAGACCACCTCTGCTATCTCGGTCCATATCCTGTGGTAGGCCTTTGTGGGGCTTCTCACGCCCTCCCTGTGTCAAATCACCCCAGCGTGACTCAACCTCCTGCAGGAGGGACCGTCCGAGAACCACCTGGCTCTTTTGCGCTCTCCAACGTGCTCCTCTCCCATCTCACTGCTCTCTCCAGCGTCAGTCTCCACAGCGTGATATGATGCCTCTTCCTCTCCCTCCATTATAGGCCAAATTCGGGCAAATATGTGGCTGGTAACAGCTACTTTCTGTTTTCCTACTTGCTGTGAAGCTCTAAAGTCTCCCTCCTTCCTCCCAAAGCAGCCACACCACAGCCAGACACACCTTCAGTCCCTCTGAGCTCCCTCTCTCTCTGTCGCCTCTTCTGCACATGTCACAATGACCCTTGACCTCCAGAATCACAGGAATCGAGCGTTACCATGCCGTTGCTAAGGATGGCCACACTTTACGGCAGAAGGTCAAAAAAAATTTAACGCTACTGCCCATTTTATATCGCTCGCGGTAATGCCCATTTTGAAAAGTGGAAACTAGGTGCTTTGAGAATGGGCGAGAAGCCAGCAATCTGAAAACCCTTTTTTAATGCCCACACCGGAAATACCACAAAAGTGCAGGTTCTAGCCCATGGTTCTTAATTCTGAAAGCAGTAAAAGCAAATATGTCGCATGGTTTCTAATCACCTGCCTGCCTTTCATTGGCAAGTTCTTAATATGTCCTTCAAAGCCTTTTGGGAATCTACATGTTGTTCATGTAAATCTTATGGAATGGGAAGTTTTAGAATGCTAGGCTACACATGCTGCAATATCTGCAATTACCCACAGAATGAATTATTGATCACAGCAATGCTATTAAGGGAAGTACCTGTAAAGGATAAGCCCTTTCTCACAGAGATAAGGAAAATCAAAGGGAAAGTCACAACTTTACACATTGTCTTAGCCTGTCACAGAGTAGCGGTATGTTAGCATAGTGGTAGTGTTACTGGGCTAATGATCTAGAGACATAGGACTAGACTTTCCATCAGTTTCACTTCGCTACCGTCCACTTTCTACCCATTTTAATGCTGAGATGAAGTATAACACCTACTTATCGCCCATTTCCCCCCAAAATGGAAACTAACGTCCATTTATCGCTCATTTATCGCTAGCGTTAGTATTGGCATCAAGTTAACGGCGAGAATTAATTAAACCGCCCGCCCATATTTTTGTGCCGTAAAGGCACAGAATACAGTTTTTAAACAAAACTAACGCCCAGAAACCGGCCATAATATCGGCGAGTGTTACTTTCGGCATCTCGCCCATATATCGGCAAAAAGATTGTTCGCCCAAAAAACGCTGAAAGAAAGCTGCACTCACCTGACCTTAAACCAACAGTATGGGCGCCATTTTGTAAATCGGAGAACTTTTCATTATAAAAGGCTGCTTCAAGTTCTGGGGAGTTTTGATTTAATCTGTGAGTTACTTTAAGGTGAATATAAAATTTGAAGAAACATCTTATCATATTGCGGATGAATTAAATTTATTTTATGAGTTTTAGTAGGAAAATTTATTGTTTGTGAAGAATAGATATAATAGTAATTGTAATGGGGCCTGTAATTTCTCAGCCTGTACTGATGACTACTCACATGCTGCAGACTAGAGATGGGATAAGGTATATTGAAGAGCATTATGTGTCCAATCAGAGTGGTGGCACACTGAGGAGGAGGAGAACGTACACCCGACGAACTTACAGGGAAAAGTGGTCTTTCCTGAACTTATCCGAGAACACGTGTCTTAGGAGACTGCGCTTCTGAAAGGAGGTCATCAGTGAGATATGCCAGCTCATTAGGGGAGATCTGCAGCCTAACAGCACCATCAGGACCACACTGTCCGTTGAGGTCAAGGTAACTGCGGCACTTTCCTTCTATGCATCGGGCTCCTCTCAGGCCTCAGCTGGCGACATTTGTGCTATCTCTCAGCATGCCACACATTGCTGCATTCGACAGGTGACTGAAGCCCTCTACGCATGCAGGATGGACTTTATAAGCTTCCCTGTGACCAGAGAGGCACAGAGTGAGAAGGCTCCAGGTTTCTCGAGAATAGCAAACTTCCCCAAGGTGCAGGGAGCAATAGACTGTATGCACATCGCCATGCGAGCACCTTTTCAGGATGCAGAGGTTTTTTGGAACCGAAAGGGATTACACTCCCTGAATGTGCAACTCGTTGTCGACCACAAGCAAGTAATCATGGCAGTAAATGCAAAATTGCCAGGCAGCATCCATGATGCACACATCTTGCGTGAGAGATCTGTATCTGACCTGTTTAAGACTCAGCCACAAGGTCAATGCTTGGTGACAAAGGATATGGCCTTGCCACATGACTGATAACCCCCCCTGCGTAAGACCCAGACAGAAGCCAAAAAGCGATACAACTAAAGCCATATAGCCACATGCACTATCATCGAAAAGACCATTGGAGTGCTTAAGCAGCGCTTTAGATGCCTGGACCACTCAGGAGGTGAGTTACAATATCACCCTGAGCAGGTAGCTCAATTCGTTGTGGTGTGCTGCATGCTGCATAATTTGGCTATCAGGAGGGGACAAGAATTGCCAGATGGGACTGCCGTTCCGCCTCAGGAGAGAGGAGAAGAGGAAGGAGATGAGGTGGACGATGACCTCTGGGCAGACAATCAGGCTGACATTGAAACCATGCCCCTACCCCCGTCTAGACTGCAGGAAAGGGCCCGTGGTGGCTACACAGCTGCAAGACAGTTGTGTCAGCAGCTTATAAATGAGCGCTTTGCTTGAAATAACGTTGGTAGTAGTTGCACAGCTGCAAGACTGCTTTGTCTGCAGCTCAGACATGAATGGTTTGCATTACCTTGGTGACAGTTACAGTTAAAGTTGATTTACGTTACGATTAATGTTCCCCTTTCATGGTATGGACTCGCCAGTGTTTAACGTTATAGCTATCTGAGGACAACGCACAACAATGTTATGTTAAATAATTTTTTAAAATGTTAATAAGAAATTTTTCCTTAATTCAAAAACATAACACAACACAACAGTAACCCCCCCTCCCCTACCCCAAATTTTGAACATTTTAACAATAACAACAAATACAACGTGGCGGCAGTCGGCGAGAGCCAGGAGCAGTGTTGGTGAGGCCTATAAAGGCCCAGCAGGTGTTCCTGAGGCGGCGGCAGTCGGCGAGAGGCGGGAGCAGCGTGGTGAGGCCTATAAAAGGCCCAGCGGGTGTTCCTGAGGCGGTGGCAGTCGGCGAGAGGCGGGAGCAGCATGGTGAGGCCTATAAAGGCCCAGCGGGTGTTCCTGAGGCTGCAGCAGTCGCCGAGAGGCGGGAGCAGCGTGAGTGAGGCCTATAAAGGCCCAGCGAGTGTTCCTGAGGCGGTGGCAGTCGGCGAGAGGCGGGAGCAGCGTGGTGAGGCCTATAAAAGGCTCAGCTTGTGCAGCTTCAGCGGGGAGAGAAAGCAAAAAAGTAGAAAGAAATCAAAAAGTGACATCACAGCCAAAGGGGTAAGTGATTGGTAAGTAGCTTTTCTTTTTCTTTTTAGATCAGTAAGTAACCTGTTAACAGTGTTGTCACCAAATTAAGTGTATCTAAGGGTTAAGTCATGGCAGGAGAGCTCCGACACGAGATATGATCATCCTGTACTATGTGGGAACTCAGGGACACTTCCGGTGTCCCTGATGACTATGTCTGCGGGAAGTATATCCGCCTCCAGCTCCTGACGGACCGCGTTGCGGAATTGGAGCTGAAGGTGGATTCACTCTGGAGCATCCACGATGCTGAGAATGATGTGATTAGCGCGTGTAACAAGTTGGTCTTACCGCAGTTAAAGGGTCCACAGCCAGATAGGGAATGGAAGACCAACAGGAAGAGCAGTGCAAGGAAGGTTGTGCAGGGGTCCCCTGCTATTATCCCCCTGCAAAACAGATACACCGCTTTGAGTACTGTTGAGGGAGATGATTCATCAGGGGAAGGCAGCAGCAGCCAAGTTCATGGCACCGTGGCTGGCTTTGCTGCACAGGAGGGCAGGAAAAAGAGTGGGAGAGCGATAGTGATAGGGGATTCAATTGTAAGGGGAATAGATAGGCGTTTCTGCGGCCGCAACCGAGACTCCAGGATGGTATGTTGCCTCCCTGGTGCAAGGGTTAAGGATGTCTCGGAGCGGGTGCAGGAGATTCTGAAAAGGGAGGGTGAACAGCCAGTTGTCGTGATGCACATTGGTACCAACGATATAGATAAAAAATGGGATGAGGTCCTACAGGACGAATTTAAGGAGCTAGGAGCTAAATTAATCTCGGGATTGCTACCAGTGCCATGTGCTAGTCAGAGTAGGAATCGCAGGATAGCTCAGATGAATACGTGGCTTGAGCAGTGGTGCAGAAGGGAGGGATTCAATTTCCTGGGGCATTGGAAACAGTTCTGGGGGAGGTGGGACCAGTACAAACCCGACGATCTGCACCTGGGCAGGACCAGAACCAATGTCCGAGGAGGAGTATTTGCTAGTGCTGTTGGGGAGGAGTTACACTAATATGGCAGGGGGATGGGAACCAATACAGGGAGACAGAGGGAAACAAAATGGAGACAGAAGCAAAAGACAGAAAGGAGATGAATAAAAGTGGAGGGCAGAGAAACCCAAGGCAAAAAACAAAAAGGGCCACTTTACAGCAAAATTCTAAAGGGTCAAAGTGTGTTAAAAAGGCAAGCCTGAAGGCTCTGTGCCTCAATGCGAGGAGTATTCGGAATAAGGTGGATGAATTAACTGCAGATAGCAGTTAACGGTTACGATGTGGTTGGCATCACGGAGACATGGCTCCAGGGTGACCAAGGCTGGGAACTCAACAGCCAAGGGTATTCAACATTTAGGAAGGTTAGACAGAAAGGAAAAGGAGGCGGGGTGGCGTTGCTAGTTAAAGAGGAAATTAATGCAATTGTAAGGAAAGACATTAGCTTGGATGATGTGGAATCGGTATGGGTGGAGCTACGGAATACCAAAGGGCAGAAAACGCTAGCGGGAGTTGTGTACAGACCTCCAAACAGTAGTAGTGATGTTGGGGAGGGCATCAAACAGGAAATTAGGGGTGCATGCAATAAAGGTGCTGCAGTTATCATGGGTGACTTTAATATGTACATAGATTGGGCTAACCAAACTGGAAACAATACGGTGAAGGAGGATTTCCTGGAGTGCATAAGGGATGGTTTTCTAGACCAATATGTCGAGGAACCAACTAGGGGGGAGGCCATCTTAGACTGGGTGTTGTGTAATGAGAGAGGATTAATTAGCAATCTCGTTGTGCGAGGCCCCCTGGGGAAGAGTGACCATAATATGGTGGAATTCTACATTAGGATGGAGAATGAAACAGTTAATTCAGAGACCATGGTCCAGAACTTAAAGAAGGGTAACTTTGAAGATATGAGGCGTGAATTGGCTAGGATAGATTGGCGAATGATACTTAAGGAGTTGACAGTGGATGGGCAATGGCAGACATTTAGAGACTGCATGGATGAACGACAACAATTGTACAGGATAACTCAGATGAATACGTGGCTTGAGCAGTGGTGCAGCAGGGAGGGATTCAAATTCCTGGGGCATTGGAACCGGTTCTGGGGGAGGTGGAACCAGTACAAACCAGACGGTCTGCACCTAGGCAGGACTGGAACCAATGTCCTAGGGGGAGTGTTTGCTAGTGCTGTTGTGGAGGAGTTAAACTAATATGGCAGGGGGATGGGAAACAATGCAGGGAGACAGAGCGAAACAAAATGGAGACAGGATCAAAAGACAGAAAGGAGATGAGTAAAAGTGGAGGGCAGAGAAACCCAAGGCAAAAAACAAAAAGGGCCACTGTACAGCAAAATTCTAAAGGGTCAAAGTGTGTTAAAAAGGCAAGCCTGAAAGCTCGGTGCTTCAATGCGAGGAGTATTCGGAGCCCAAGAGAAGGCTCTGAGCTAGTAAGACTGCGTGAGAGCTCAGATGAACAGGACCCCAAGAAAGAATGCAAAAGGCAGGAGGCAACAGAGCAGAGTAGCACTGGGGTAAGTGTAAACCACAAGATGATAGGAAGGGACAATATGTATGAATATAAAGGGGCTGCAGGAGGGGCAAAACTAAAAATCATGGTTTAAAAACTGGTATTAAAACACTCTACCTAAACGCACGCAGCATTCAAAATAAAGTAAATGAGTTGACGGCACAAATCATTACAAATGGGTATGATTTGCTGGCCATTACAGAAACGTGGTTGCCGGGTGGCCAAGACTGGGAATTAAATATACAGGGGTATCTGACAATTCGGAAAGATAGACAAGAAGGGAAAGGAGGTGGGGTAGCTCTGTTAATAAAGGATGATATCAGGGCAGTTGTGAGAGATGATATTGGCTCGAATGAACAAAATGTTGAATCATTGTGGGTGGAGATTAGAGATAGTAAGGGGAAAAAGTCACTGGTGGGCGTAGTTTATAGGCCCCCAAATAATAACTTCACGGTGGGGCGGACAATAATCAAGGGAATAATGGAGGCATGTGAAAAAGGAATGGCAATAATCATGGGGGATTTTAACCTACATATTAATTGGTCAAATCAAATCACACGGGGTAGCCTTGAGGAGGAATTCATAGAATGCATACGGGATTGTTTCTTAGAACAGTATGTTACAGAACCTACAAGGGACCAAGCTATCTTAGATCTGGTCCTGTGTAATGAGACAGGAATAATAAACGATCTCCGAGTAAAAGATCCTCTCGGAATGAGTGATCACAGTATGGTTGAATTTGTAATACAGATTGAGGGTGAGGAAGTAGTGTCTCAAACGTATTATGCTTAAACAAAGGGGACTACAGTGGGATGAGGGCAGAGTTGGCTAAAGTAGATTGGAAACACAGACTAAATGGTGGCACAATTGAGGAACAGTGGAGGACTTTTAAGGAGCTCTTTCATAGTGCTCAACAAAAATATATTCCAGTGAAAAAGAAGGGCGGTAAGAGAAGGGATAATCAGCCGTGGATAACCAAGGAAATAAAGGAGAGTATCAAATTAAAAACCAATGAGTATAAGGTGGCCAAGGTTCGTGGGAAACTCGAAGATTGGGAAAATTTTAAACGACAGCAAAGAATGACTAAGAAAGCAAGAAAGAAAGGAAAGATAGACTACAAAAGTAAACTTGCACAAAACATAAAAACAGATAGTAAAATCTTTTACCGATATATAAAACAGAAAAGAGTGACGAAAGTAAATGTTGGTCCCTTAGAAGATGAGAAGGGGGATTTAATAATGGGAAATGTGGAAATGGCTGAGACCTTAAACAATTATTTTGCTTCGGTCTTCAGAGTGAAAGACACAAAAACCATGCCAAAAATTGCTGGTCAGGGGAATGTGGGAAGGGAGGACCTTGAGCGGGGTAATGGGACTCAAGGTAGACATGTCCCCTGGTCCTGATGAAATGCATCCCAGGGTATTAAGAGAGATGGCGGAAGTTATAGCAGATACATTCGTTATAATCTCCAAAAATTCTCTGGACTCTGGGAAGGTACCAGCGGATTGGAAAGCAGCTAATGTAACGCCTCTGTTTAAAAAATGGAGCAGACAAAAGACAGGTAACTATAGGCTGGTTAGTTTAACATCTGTAGTGGGGAAAATGCTTGAAGCTATCATTAAGGAAGAAATAGCGGGACATCTAGATAGGAATAGTGCAATCAAGCAGACGCAACATGGATTCATGAAGGGAAAATCATGCTTAACTAATTTACTGGAATTCTTTGAGGATATAACGAGCATGGTGGATAGAGGTGTACCGATGGATGTGGTGTATTTAGATTTCCAAAAGGCATTCGACAAGGTGCCACACAAAAGGTTACTGCAGAAGGTAAAGGTACGCGGAGTCAGAGGAAATGTATTAGCATGGATAGAGAATTGGCTGGCTAACAGAAAGCAGAGAGTCGGGATAAATGGGTCCTTTTTGGGTTGGAAATCGGTGGTTAGTGGTGTGCCACAGGGATCGGTGCTGGGACCACAACTGTTTACAATATACATAGATGACCTGGAAGAGGGGACAGAGTGTAGTGTAACAAAATTTGCAGATGACACAAAGATTAGTGGGAAAGCGGGTTGTGTAGAGGACACAGAGAGGCTGCAAAGAGATTTAGATAGGTTAAGCGAATGGGCTAAGGTGGCAGATGGAATACAATGTCGGAAAATGTGAGGTCATCCAACTTGGAAAAAAAAAACAGTAAAAGGGAATATTATTTGAATGGGGAGAAATTACAATATGCTGCGGTGCAGAGGGACCTGGGGGTCCTTGTGCATGAATCCCAAAAAGTTAGTTTGCAGGTGCAGCAGGTAATCAGGAAGGTGAATGGAATGTTGGCCTTCATTGCGAGAGGGATGGAGTACAAAAGCAGGGAGGTCCTGCTGCAACTGTACAGGGTATTGGTGAGGCCGCACCTGGAATACTGCGTGCAGTTTTGGTCACCTTACTTAAGGAAGGATATACTAGCTTTGGAGGTGGTACAGAGACGATTCACTAGGCTGATACCGGAGATGAGGGGGTTACCTTATGATGATAGATTGAGTAGATTGTGTCTTTACTCGTTGCAGTTCAGAAGGATGAGGGGTGATCGTATAGAAACCTTTAAAATAATGAAAGGGATAGACAAGATAGAGGCAGCGAGGTTGTTTCCACTGGTCGGTGAGACTAGAACTAGGGGGCACAGCCTCAAAATACAGGGGAGCCAATTTAAAACCGAGTTGAGAAGGAATTTCTTCTCCCAGAGGGTTGTGAATCTGTGGAATTCTCTGCCCAAGGAAGCAGTTGAGGCTAGCTCATTGAATGTATTCAAATCACAGATAGATAGATTTTTAACCAATAAGGGAATTAAGGGTTATGGGGAGCGGGCGGGTAAGGGGAGCTGAGTCCACGGCCAGATCAGCCATGATCTTGTTGAATGGCGGAGCAGGCTCGAGGGGCTAGATGGCCTACTCCTGTTCCTAATTCTTATGTTCTTATGTTCTTATGTTCTTATTCCATAGACTCTGGATCAGTTCCTATGGAGTGGAGGGTAGCCAATGTAACCCCACTTTTTAAGAAAGGAGGGAGACAGAAAACAGGAAATTATAGACCAGTCAGCCTGACATCGGTAGTGGGTAAAATGATGGAATCAATTATTAAGGATGTCATAGTAGTGCATTTGGAAAGAGGTGACATGATAGGTCCAATGGATTTGTGAAAGGAAAATCATGCTTGACAAATATTCTGGAATTTTTTGAGGATGTTTCCAGTAGAGTGGACAAGGGAGAACCAGTTGATGTGGTGTATTTGGACTTTCAGAAGGCTTTCAACAAGGTCCCACGCAAGAGATTAATGTGCAAAGTTAAAGCACATGGGATTGGGGGTAGTGTGCTGACGTGGATTGAGAACTGGTTGGCAGACAGGAAGCAAAGAGTCGGAGTAAATGGATACTTTTCAGAATGGCAGGCAGTGACTAGTGGGGTACCGCAAGGTTCTGTGCTGGGGCCCCAGCTGTTTACATTGTACATTAATGATTTAGACAAGGGGATTAAATGTAGTATCTCCAAATTTGCACATGACACTAAGTTGGGTGGCAGTGTGAGCTGTGAGGAGGATGCTGTCAGGCTGCAGAGTGACTTGGATAGGTTACGTGAGTAGGCAAATGCATGGCAGATGAAGTATAATGTGGATAAATGTGAGGTTATCCACTTTGGTTGTAAAAACAGAGAGACAGACTATTATCTGAATGGTAACAGATTAGGAAAAGGGAAGGTGCAACGAGACCTGGGTGTCATGGTACATCAGTCATTGAAGTTTGGCATGCAGGTACAGCAGGCGGTTAAGAAAGCAAATGGCATGTTGGCCTTCATGGCGAGGGGATTTGAGTATAGGAGCAGGGAGGTCTTACTGCAGTTGTACAGAGCCTTGGTGAGGCCACACTTGGAATATTGTGTTCAGTTTTGGTCTCCTAACTGAGGAAGGACATTCTTGCTGTTGAGGGAGTGCAGCGAAGGTTCACCAGACTGATTCCCGGGATGGCGGGACTGACATATCAAGAAAGACTGGATCAACTGGGCTTGTATTCACTGGAGATCAGAAGAATGAGAGGGGATCTCATAGAAACGTTTAAAATTCTGACGGGTTTAGACAGGTTAGATGCAGGAAGAATGTTCCCAATGTTGGGGTCATCCAGAACCAGGGGTCACAGTCTAAGGATAAGGGGTAAGCCATTTAGGACCGAGATGAGGAGAAACTTCTTCACCCAGAGAGTGGTGAACCTGTGGAATTCTCTACCACAGAAAGTTGTTGAGGCCAATTCACTAAATATATTCAAAAAGGAGTTAGATGTAGTCCTTACTACTAGGGGGATCAAGGGGTATGGCGAGAAAGCAGGAATGTGGTAGTGAGGTTGCATGTTCAGCCATGAACTCATTGAATGGCGGTGCAGGCTCGAAGGGCCGAATGGCCTACTCCTGCACCTATTTTCTATGTTTCTATGATTCTAATATGCACCCCCTCCCCCAAACCATCCCAACATTGAAAAACTTGAAAATAACAACAAGCAATTAAAACAATTAATCTAATAAACCACCCACCCAACAGGGAATTTTTAAAAAAGTAAACGTACAACAACTCCTTCCCTCCCTCCCTCTATCCCTACCTGCGGCCTTGCCCCTCCTTTCCTTCCCCACTGGGTTTTTATCCCACCTCTTCCCCTTCCCCTCCCAACTCCAAGCCGCTTTGCTGCAGTGCTCCTCAATCACTGCTTCGATGGGGGGGATGACAGCAGATCCGTTCTTTGGGCTGATGCTGGAGAGGAGGTTTCCGAAGAAACGTCCTCTGGGCAAGAAGCAACAGCTTCCTCCTGGCTCGCATGTGTCTCTGGCAGAGCGGGTGCGGTACCTTGGGGTGCAGTGCCAGATTCCGGGAACACTGATAGCCCTCTGGCACCAGTGTTCCTGGCTATTATCTCCAGGGCCACTGCTATCCATGTCATCTTCTCATTCATGTTTGCGGATAGGGTGGCCAAGTATTCTTGACCTATTTCAACGCTCCTCCTGGACAAATTAACCATGTCCACGCTCAGATCTACCGAACCAATTTCCGCGGGATTGGCGCTAGCATGAAGTCCCTCGGGGTGCCCTGCGGCAAAGTGCTTAGCCCCGCTACCTCCACGGTCGAGAAGGACATGGCCGCAGGAACACTGGAACGTACTGCTGCTGCAGGCTCCTCCTCCACCTTTTCACTGTCCTCAGTCGAGAGGAGGACCTGCAGCAGGATGGGTGAGATACGTGCCTCCTCGCCCGCAGAATTGGTGACAACCACAAGATCCTGAAGGGCCTGCTGCACTCTCGGCTGAGCTAGAAAACATAAATGAGGTAATTAGAGGAGAAGGGGGTGCTAGGCTCACACGGGAATGCAAATTCTACTCAGGCATATGCATAAGAGCAACACTACTGCTGTAAAAATAATCACAGACATCACATTTAATGAACATCATGATAGTACAAAATCTGCATTACAATGATTTTCATGATCCCATCATTAATTACATAACATTACATAACATTGCATCAATAAAATACATCATATCTTCAATCATCAATCATATATTATACGGATATGAGTGGGTGTGGCATTAATTTACTTTACATCACCCAATGGTTTATACTTTACTCACGTGGCATGAGGACAGGTTCCGATGCAGCATGGTGGCCGATTGGTTGTGGATACCCACAAGTGCCATCGCCCGTTCCTCAATGTCAGTCACCTTCGAATGTTTCTTCTGCAAAAGGTGACAACAGCATGGCATGGTGTAAGATCATTGCTATGTACTGTTACAGATACTGATACAACACATAGCACATTACTGACAGATATCATGTTATAATTATTATTAATATTATTATTATGCAACACAACACACATGGTAGTCCACCGCAAACGTAGGTTTGGATTAAATGATTACCGGTCGAACTGCAATACATCAGATCTGAATTTAAATTCATCATTGCATCATTACACTTACAATTACAATTATATAAATATATATAAATAAATGTAATACTCTTCCAGAACCAACAAGGTTGTTCCAGAGCTTGCGGCACTGGTTCGCCTCACGGACCTCGTGTGTCACCGACAACACTTCGGCGATCTCCGTCCTTATTCGCTGATATACCTTTGGAGTTGGTTTGCCACGCCCACCCCGGGTCAATTGGGCCGAACAAGTTTCCACCTCTTGGAGGAGGCCAGCATTGGCCTCATTAGAAAACCGCTTCGCTCACCTTCTGCCACCCAGTTCCTCTCCCACCTCACCCACATTACTGCCTTCACCCACCTCCTCCACCTCCACAGCATCACCCAGCACCTCCTCCATGTGCTCCATTGTTTAGTTTTAATTATTATCAATTATTTTCTGTCAGATACCTGTTAATCACTCACTACCAGCTTTCAAAACAAAACCACTCTCTCTGTCTCTTTTCTGCGCATGTGCAGATGACCCCTGACCTCTTGAAATGTAGGAAAAGACCGTTGCTATGGATGCCGGCCTTTTACAACAGAAAAAAACTGAAAAAAAACACTAACGTCCATTTCACATTGCTCCTGCTAACACCCAAATAATAGGGCTCAATTTTGTCTAAGCCTGTTTGCCAGAGATGCGCTGGTTATTTAGGTCCATAAATTCACCAGAAAAACATGTCCAAACTTTCCCTGATGTTTATACTGTAGTCCGCAGCGTGGCCAGTCGCCACGGATTGGGGGGGGCGTGGGGTGCGGTCGAGCCTGCTGTCTGTGCCAAAAAACACAACTGGGCCTTCTGCGTATGCGCGGGAAAAAAACGTAAGTTTTTGACGTTGCTGCAATGGATGCACATGCGCAGTACAGTTCCGAGTTGGCAATCGAGAGGCCTCCAGACCGGGACCGGGATCTCAAACGGGAGCAGCTAGATATCCAGGGTAAGCATAGAGTAAGAAAAGAATGGGATGGTTTATGGTCACTTTTAAGTTGCTTGTAATTCGTTATTCATGGAAATTATAGTCATACATAAAACTGTGGACTTAGGTCATGCTTGGTTATTCATTCATGTTATGTAGATTTGGATGACCATGTAGGGCCAAAGAATTCTGATGTGATGTGATGATATAGGATGGGTATTGGATTAAAGGACTTGTAATTTTTGTGAAGGTGGGATTAAATGATGACAAAGGGAGATTGTTAAACAGTTGCAAACATTTTATTGATAAGCTGAGTTTGGATTCGTGCTTCAGCCACCACTGAGGAGTTATCTGAGTAATGGTCCTCCTGATACTCCATGTTCTTTTACCTCCAAAACAGCTATGACACTTCCAGATGCACCTCCATGCCCAGATCTTTCTGGATAAAACAGTTGCTCCCTCCCCCGCCGACCCTCTCTGGTCCCCGAATGAGTGCTTTCCCCCGGTCCGCTCCCCGCCCTTAGCCCAGGACGAAGGGCTTGCTGGTAAGTGTGCTCCCTCCCCTGCTGACCCTCTCCGGTCCCCGAATGAGTGCTTTCCCCCGGTCCGCTCCCCGCCCCTAGCCCAGGACGAAGACTTTGCCGGTAAGTGTGCTCCCTCCCCTGCTGACCCTCTCCGGTCCCCAAGTGAGTGCCGGTCCCGGTCCGCTGTGGCCCCGAGTGAGTGCCAGTCAGTGCGCTCCCTCCCCCGTCGACCCTCTCCGGTCCCCAAGTGAGTGCTTTACCTCGGGCCGTTCCACTTCCCGCCCCTAGCCAGGCCAAATGGCCTCCGATTTACTTACCTGCACCGATTTCTTTAACTCTCCGCAAGGGTTTTCTCGAGGGGCCACTTACGCTGGCCTAAGCAGAAATGGAGTAACTATCAGCTGGCCAAAGTTCACTAAATAGCCAAAATTGGCGTAGCTGGCTGGTTATGCCCCCTTTGGATGAAAAAAAAGTACCTAAAAAAAAGTAATTAAATGATGCGTTGGTGCAAATTGATTGGGGAAACTGTGGATTTTTAAGTTAGCCAGAAAAAGCAGCCTGCTCAAAAAAAACGGCGCAAATCACTGGGGAAAATTGAGCCCATAAAGTGGAAACTAGCGGGTTTGAAAATGGGCGATATTCCGGCGATCACAAAAACCAATATAAATGCTAATGCTGGAAATATCGCCCACTTTTGGGCGATTTGGACACTAATGTAAAGTCTAGCCCATGAATTCAAATCCCACCACAGCAGTTGGGGAATTAAAATTTAGCTAATTAAATAAATTTGGAATAAAAAAGCTAGTACAGGTGTCGATAAACTACTGGATTATCATTAAAAACTCATCTGGTTCACTAATGCGTTTTAGGGAAGGAAATCTGCCTTCCTTACCTAGTCTGGCCTATATGTGACTCCACACCAACAACAATTTGGTTGAACCTTAACTACTAAGTTATCAAACCGCTACAAAAAACTACAGTAAGGTTAAAGCCGGACAACCGACTTAGGCATAGGACTCCGACATGACAAAGGCACACCCAGCCCAGTCGATTATGACAAGTCCTCTTCACTAACATCTGGAGAAAATTGGGCTTTGTCCCACAGAGTAATTAAGCAACAGCCTGACATAGTCATACTCACAGAATTAAACCTTTCAGCCAACGTCTCAGACACCTCCATCACCATCTCAAAGGAGCAAGCACAGTTGTATAGAGTTGGGAGGGAGTGACCCTGGGAATCCACAACATTGACTTCATCCAGACCCAATGATATTTAATGGCATCAGGTCAAACAGTGCCCTCTCTCAGCTGATGAATCAGTACTCCTCCATGTTGAATACCACTTGGAAGAAGCACTGAGGGCTGCAAGGGCACAGAATGTACTCTGATTTAGTGGTGGACATTGAAGACCCCCAGAGTGGTACAGTAGCACCACTACTGGCCGAGTCCTGAAGGATGTAGCTGCCAGACTGGGCTTGCAACAAGTGGTGAGAGAACCAACATGAAGTTCAGACAGTATTGGTAGTTGTGACCACCACACGGTCCTTGTGGAGATAAAGACCATCTTCACATTGAGGACACCCTCCATCATGTTGAGTGGTACTAAATGGGATAGATAGACTCAGAACAGATCTAGCAGCTCAAAACTGGGTAACCATCAGAGGATGTGCCATCATCAGCAGCAGAATTATATTCTACCACAATCTGTAACCTCATGGCCCGACATATACTTCACGTTGCCATTACCATCAAGCCAGGGAGCCAAACCTGGTTCAATGAGCATGCCAAGACCAGCACCAGGCATACCTAAAAATGAGGTGCCAACGTGGTGAAGCTACAACACAGGACTACATGCATGCTAAACAGTGGAAGCAGCATACTATAAACAGAGCTAAGCGAACCCACAACCTACAGATCAGATCAAAGCTCTGCAGTCCTGCCACATCCAGTCATGAATGGTGGTGGACAATTAAACAACTAACGGGAGGAGGAGGCTCCATTAACATCCCCATCCTCAATGATGGCAGAGCCCAGCATGCGAGTGCAAAAGACAAGGGTGAAGTATTTGCAACAATCTTCAGCCAGAAATGCCAAGTGGATGATCCATCTCGGCCTTCTCCTGAGATCTGCATCATCATAGAAACCAGTCTTCAGCCAATTCGATTCAAGAAACGGCTGAGTACACTGGTTGCAGCAAAGGCTATGGGACCTGGCAACATCACAGTTGCAGTGCTTAAGACTTGTGCTCTAGAATTAGCCACGCATCTAGCCAAGCTGTTCCAGTACAGCTACAACACTGGCATGTACCAGAAAAAGTGGAAAATTACCCAGGTATGTCCTGTCCACGAAAAGCAGGACAAATCCATTCTGGCCAATTACCACCACATCAGCCTGCTCTCAATCATCAGCAAAATGATGGAAGATGTCATCGACAGTGCTATCAAGCAGCACTTACTCACCAATAACTTGCTCATCGATATTCAGTTTAGATTCTGCCAGGAACACTCGGCTCCAGACCTCATCACAGCCTTAGTCCAAACATGAATAAAAGAGCTGAATTCCAGAGGTGAGGTGAGAGTGACTGCCCTTGACATCAAGGCAGCTTTGACCGAGTGTGGCATCAAGGAGCCCTAGTAAAACTGAAGTTAATGGCAATCAGGGGGAAAATTCTCCATTGGCTGGAGTCATACCTAGCACAAAGGAAGATGGTTGTGATTGTTGGAGGTCAATCATCTCAGCCCCAAGACATCGCTACAAGAGTTCCTCAGGGAAGTATCCTAGGCCCAACCATCTTCAGCTGCTTCATCAATGACCTTCCCTCAATCATGAGGTCAGAAATGGGGATAGCACAGTGTTCAGTTCCATTCGCAACTCCTCAGATAATGAAGCAGTCCAACTGTGCCCGCATACAGTAAGATCTGGACAACACCCAAGCTTGAGCTGATAGGTGGCAAGTAACATTCACACCACACAAGTGCCAAGCAATGACCATCTCCAACAAGAGAGAGTATAACTGTTATGTATGCAACACCTTGTAACCAGCATTCTACCGCCACCAGAGGGCACATCTGTTGGTGTCCCAAGCGATCCCAGCATCCCTTGGGAGCACTGTATATAAGCAGGCCTACCATGCTGTGCTGGCACTCTGGAGTCAGAATAAAGAGACTAAGGTCACACTTACTCAAGTCTACATTGCTTTATTCGCGACATAACAATTGGCGACGAGATAACGAACCATCATGTGAAAATGCAAAGAACTATTAGTATCCTGGAGAAATTCTCAGAAGGTGACGATTGGGAAGCCTTCATGGAGCGATTCGACCAATATTTTGTGGCCAACGAGCTGGAAGGGAGTTGAATGCTGCCAAACGAAGGGCGATCCTCCTCACCGTCTGCGGGGCAACAACCTATGGCCTCATGAAGAAACAACCAAATCATATGAAGAACTGCGTACGCTGGTCCGGGAGCATCTAAATCTGAAGGAGAGCGTTCTGATGGCAAGGTATCGATTTTACATATGTCAATGGTCTGAAGGCCAGGAAATGGCGAGCTACGTTGCCGAAGTAAGACGCCTTGCAGGACATTGCGAATTCGATGGATTCCTGGAGCAAATGCTAAGAGACTTTTTTGTGCTTGGCATTGGCCATGAGGTTATCCTTCGCAAACTATAGACTGTTGAAACACCGAACCTGAGCAAAGCCATAACGATAGCCCAGGCATTTATGTCCACCAGTGATAACACCAAACAAATTTTGCAGCATAAAGATGCTTCGGCAAGTATTATACACAAAGTAACGTCGTTTTCAGGCAGGAATGCATATGGCTGAACGTACACGCCTGCAGCTGCACGATCTCAGATGACTCAGAGTTCACCATCAAGCGTGAATGCGAGGCAATTGACACCTTGTTGGCGCTGCGGAGATGATCATCGAGCCCATCAATGCCGCTTTAAACACCATGCTTGCAAAGGCTGTGGAACAATGGGATACCTCCAGTGAATGTGCAGACGAGCTGCAAACCCTGCAAACCACCACGTTGCAGAGGAAGACTGATCCATGGTGAATCAAACTGGACTAGAGACTCGAACCAAGGAGGCAGAAGTGTACGGGGTACACACCTTCACCATGAAATGTCCACCGATCATGTTAAAAGTTGAGTTGAACGGAATTCCAGTATCCATGGAATTGGACATGGGTGCGAGTCAGTCTATTAAGAGCAAAAAGGCCTTTGAGAGGCTGTGGTGCAACAAGGCACAAAGGCCTAAGCTGAGCCCTATGCATACCAAGCTGAGAACTTACACTAAAGAGCTGATCCCTGTAATTGGCAGCGCAGCAGTAAAAGTCTCCTACGATGGAGCGGTGCACGAACTTCCACTATGGATTGTACCAGGAGATGGCCCCACACTGTTCGGCAGAAGCTGGCTGGGAAAAATCCGCTGGCACTGGGACGACATCCGAGCGCTTTCGTCCGTCGACGATGCCTCATGTGCCCAGATTTTGAGTAAGTTCCCGTCATTGTTTGAGCCAGGCATTGGAAATTTCTCTGGGGCGAAGGTGCAGATCCACTTGGTTCCCGGTACACGACCCATCCACTACAAGGCACGGGCGGTGCCATACATGATGCGAGAGAAAGTGGAGATCGAGCTGGACAGGCTGCAATGAGAGGGCATCATCGCGCTGGTTGAGTTCAACGAGTGGGCCAGTCCGATTGTTCCAGTTCTCAAGGGCGATGGCACGGTCAGAATTTGTGGGGACTATAAAGTAACGATTAACTGTTTTTCGCTGCAGGACCAGGACCTACTACCCAAGGCAGACGACCTATTTGTGATGCTGGCAGGAGGGAAGATGTTCACCAAGTTGGACCTGACCCCGGCCTACATGACGCAGGAGCTGGCGGAATCTTCAAAAGGCCTCACCTGCATCAACACGCAAAAGGTCTGTTCATCTACAATAGATGCCCGTTTGGGATTCGATCGGCTGCGGCTATTTTTCAAAGAAACATGCAGAGTCTGCTAAAGTCGGTTCCGCGCACCGTGGTTTTCCAGGATGACATATTGATCACAGGTCAGGACACCATCGAACACTTGCAGAACCTGGAAGAGGTTCTAAGTCGGCTAGATCGTGTGGGGCTCAGGTCGAAATCGTCGAAGTGTGTTTTCCTGGTGCCAGAGGTCGAGTTCTTAGGGAGAAGAATCGCGACAGACGGCATCAGACCCACCGACGCCAATACGGAGGCCATCACGAATGCACCGAGACCACAGAACGCGACGGAGTTGCGGACATTCCTGGGACTCCTCAATTACTTTGGTAATTTCCACCAAGCACCTTACTAGAACCTCTAGATGTGTTGCTATGCAAGGGAGATGACTGGGTATGGGGGAAATCACAAGAGACTGCTTTTGAGAAAGCCAGAAATCTGTTACGTTCCAACAAAATACTTGTTCTGTATAACCCATGTAAACGTTCAGTGCTAACTTGCGATGCGTCTTCGCACGGGGTCGGGTGTGTGTTACAACAAGCAAACGAATCGGGAACATTGCAACAGGTCGCTTATGCATCCAGGAGTTTGTCTAAAGCCGAAAAGGCCTACAGCATGATTTAAAAAGAAGCTCTGGCATGTGTTTACGGGGTGAAAAAAATGCACCAATATCAGTTTGGACTTAAGTTCGAGTTAGAAACTGATCATAAGCCGCTCAAATTGATATTCTCAAAGAGCAAAGGTACCAATTCCAATGCCTCTGCTCGCATCCAAAGATGGGTGCTACGCTGTCTGCATATAACTATGTAATTCGCCACAGGCCAGGCACAGAGAACTGCGCTGATGCTCTCAGTTGGCTACCATTGCCCACCACCAGGGTCGAAATGGCACAGCCTACAGACTTGCTCTTGGTGATGGATGCATTCAAAAACAAAAAGTCACCCGTTACGGCCCGCCAGATCAGGACCTGGACCAGCCAGAATATTTTACTGTACCTTGTAAAAAACTGTGTCCTCCATGGGAGCTGGTCCAGCGTCCCAGCGGAGATGAATGAAGAGATCAAGCCATTCCAGCGGCGCAAAGACGAAATGTCCATACAGGCGGACTGTCTTTTGTAGGGTAATCATGTGGTTTTGCCTAAGAAAGGCAGGGAAACGTTTATGCGCGATCTACACAGTACCCAGCCAGGCATAGTAATGATGAAAGCTACAGCCAGATCCCATGTGTGGTGGCCCGGCATCGATTCAGATTTGGAGTCTTGCCTGCGCCAATGCAACATTAGCTCTCAACTGAGCAATGCACCCAGGGAGGCACCGCTAAGTTTGTGGTCATCGCCCTCCAAGCCGTGGTCTAGGATCCACGTTGACTTCGCTGGCCCGTTTCTGGACAAAATGTTCTTGGTTGTTGTGGATGCTTATTCAAAATGGATTGAGTGTGTAATAATGTCTGTAAACACGTCCACTGCCACCATCGAAAGCCTACGAGCCATGTTTGCCACGCACGGCCTGCCTGATGTCCTTGTCAGCGACAATGGGCCGTACTTCACCAGCGCTGAATTCAAGAAATTCATGACCTGCAATGGGATCAAGCACATCACATCTGCCCTGTTTAAGCTCACATCTAACGGCCAGGCAGAATGGGTAGTCCAAACCATCAAGCAAAGCTTGAAATGCATGTCGGAAGGCTCCCTGCAGACCCGCCTGTCCCGAGTCCTGCTCAGCTACCGCACAAGACCACACTCGCTCACCGGGATTCCCCCTGCCGAACTGCTCATGAAAAGGGCACTCAAAACAAGACTCTCTCTAGTCCACCCTGATCTCCATGTTCATGTCGAGGGCAGGCGGCATCAACAAAGCGTGTACCATGATTGCGCAAGTTTGTCACGCAATATTGAAGTTAATGACCCTGTATATGTACTCAACTATGGACAAGGTCCCAAATGGCTTGCTGGCACTGTCATAACCAAAGAAGGGAGTAGGGTGTTTGAGGTCAAACTCGCAAATGGATTAACTTGCAGAAAGCATTTGGACGAAATCAAATTGCGATTCACAGACAGCCACGAGCAACCTGAAGAGGACACCACCAACTTCGACCCTCCGATACACACACAACTGGCAACCGACATCACGGTTGATCACGAAGCTGAACTCATCATCCCCAGCAGCCCAGCAAGGCCAGCTGCGCAGCAGCTCAGCGAAGGCCTAACCAACTCACCTGCACCTGTGTTTGTACCGAGACGATCGACTAGGGAGTGGAAAGCCCCAGATCGTCTCACTCTGGGGGGGGGGGGGGGGGGGAGGGGAGTGATGTTATTTATGCAACTCCTTGTAACCAGCATTCTACCGCCACAAGAGGGTGCATCTGTTGGCGTCCCAAGGGATCCCAGCATCCCTTGGGAGCACTGTATATAAGCAGGCCTCCCATGCTGTGCCGACACTCTGGAGTCAGAATAAAGAGACTAAGGTCACACTTACTCACGCCTAGAGTACTCAGTCACATTGCTTTATTCGAGACATAACAATAACCACCTTCCCTTGACGTTCAATGGCATTACCACCCACCATCACCATTGTTCAGAAAATTTACTGGACTAGCCACATAAATACTGTGGCGACAAGAGGGGTGTTGAAATTGCCCCATTTCTCTCGGAGGCGCTAACGGGGTGCGAAACACTTTTCGTCCAGGGTGGCGGGGGTCGGAGGGGGTGGGTGGCAGGGGCGGCACTACCGGCTCCCGGGAAATTTCGCGGGATGTGGGTAGCGTCCTGGGCCTCCATGCAACCGCCAATGACGTAATCGCCGTGTGTGGCGACCTCTTTGCACCATGCACCGACCCCTTTCTGCCCCCGGTGGATATTGCCCCATGGTTCATGAGGCTGGCGTGAGCAGGTGTCAATGCCAGCCTCAAGGATCGCCAAGCGGGCCGGCATCCGCTCGCGGGTCAGAAGTTAAAGGGGAGGTTTCCAGCATCCCGCAGTGCAATCTTGGCGGTTTTGTCGACTCTCCGGTTGACTCACATACTTGCAGACTAGCGTGGTCCAGGCCGCCATCGTGCAGCCCAGCACTCCGCTTTGGGTGCCGAGCTGCAAGCCCAAGTGGCCTAGTGGAGGCAATCAGAGGCCTTGCAAAGTGCTCAGCGGCCCTGCCCTTTAAGTGAAGGGGAGGGGCATTGAAACCGCGTAGTGCTGCCGATCACGCCCTGTTAATGCTGCTGGCCCCGCCCCTACAGGAAGTGGAGCGCGCGAGATTGTGCTCCACTTTCTCTGAGGGGTGGTAAGCCGAATTAAGCAGCCAGGGCGGGACTTCTGTGCCGGGAGCAGGAATCACCACCCCGAGCAGGTTACTGCTCCCAATCGGGCTGCACGGCAATTTCACCCCCTGGATGTGCTGCGGCGAGTGTCTCTACTCCTGACTTTCCACCATCTACTAGGCACAAGCCACGAGTGTGATGGAATACTCTCCACTTGCCTGGATGAGTGCAACTCCAACAACACTCAAGGTGCTCGACACCATCCATGTTTAAGGAGGTGGATGGGGTGGTAATGAAGCAGGAGGAAACACCCCGTCCATCACCTTAAACATTCACTCCCTCCACCACCAGCATTCCATCTGCGTGTACCATGTGCAAGATGCACTGCAACAACTCACCAAGGCTTCTTCGACAGCACCTCCCAAACTCGCAACCTCTACCACCTAGAAGGACAAGGGCAGCAGGCGCATTGAAACACCACCACCTCCAAGTTCCCCTCCAAGTCACACACCATCTTGACTTGGAAATATATTGCCATTCCTTTATTGTTGCTGCATCAAAATCCTAATTAAGAGTACTGTAGGAGTACCTTCACCACACGGACTGCAGCAGTTCAAGAAGGGAAAGGGAAATCATGCTTGACAAATCTTCTGGAATTTTTTGAGGATGTTTCCAGTAGAGTGGATAAGGGAGAACCAGTTGATGTGGTATATTTGGACTTTCAGAAGGCGTTCGACAAGGTCCCACACAAGAGATTGATGTGCAAAGTTAGAGCACATGGGATTGGGGGTAGTGTACTGACATGGATTGAGAACTGGTTGTCAGACAGGAAGCAAAGAGTAGGAGTAAATGGGTACTTTTCAGAATGGCAGGCAGTGACTAGTGGGGTACCGCAAGGTTCTGTGCTGGGGCCCCAGCTGTTTACACTGTACATTAATGATTTAGATGAGGGGATTAAATGTAGTATCTCCAAATTTGCGGATGACACTAAGTTGGGTGGCAGTGTGAGCTGCGAGGAGGATGCTGTGAGGCTGCAGAGCGACTTGGATAGGTTAGGTGAGTGGGCAAATGCATGGCAGATGAAGTATAATGTGGATAAATGTGAGGTTATCCACTTTGGTGGTAAAAACAGAGAGACAGACTATTATCTGAATGGTGACAGATTAGGAAAAGGGGAGGTGCAAAGAGACCTGGGTGTCATGGTACATCAGTCATTGAAGGTTGGCATGCAGGTGCAGCAGGCGGTTAAGAAAGCAAATGGCATGTTGGCCTTCATAGCAAGGGGATTTGAGTACAGGGGCAGGGAGGTGTTGCTACAGTTGTACAGGGCATTGGTGAGGCCACACCTGGAGTATTGTGTACAGTTTTGGTCTCCTAACCTGAGGAAGGACATTCTTGCTATTGAGGGAGTGCAGCGAAGGTTCACCAGACTGATTCCCGGGATGGCGGGACTGACCTATCAAGAAAGACTGGATCAACTGGGCTTGTATTCACTGGAGTTCAGAAGAATGAGAGGGGACCTCATAGAAACATATAAAATTCTGACGGGGTTAGACAGGTTAGATGCAGGAAGAATGTTCCCAATGTTGGGGAAGTCCAGAACCAGGGGTCACAGTCTAAGGATAAGGGGTAAGCCATTTAGGACCGAGATGCGGAGGAACTTCTTCACCCAGAGAGTGGTGAACCTGTGGAATTCTCTACCACAGAAAGTTGTTGAGGCCAATTCACTAAATATATTCAAAAAGGAGTTAGATGAAGTCCTTACTGCTAGGGGGATCAAGGGGTATGGTGAGAAAGCAGGAATGGGGTACTGAAGTTGAATGTTCAGCCATGAACTCATTGAATGGCGGTGCAGGCTAGAAGGGCCGAATGGCCTACTCCTGCACCTATTTTCTATGTTTCTATGTTTCTAAGACGGCTCACCACCACCTTCTGAAGGGCATTTATGGATTGTCAATTAATGCTGGTCTTGCCAACGATGCCCACATTCCGTGAATGAATGAAAGAAATGGCAGAGCCCTGGGAGCACCCACTTAATTCTCATGCAGGAGAAATTAGAAAGGGAAAAAGGGAGAAAGAAAATAAATAGATCATTTAATGTGGCATCCAGTGAACATTTCAAAATTCCTTGAATTAAGCAGAGCATTTAGGTCTGTCTGCCTATTTTCATTGAACCCTTAAGGAAACACTATGTTGGCACAGTATTATCAATTAAAAAAATTAACAAAAGTTTCCCCTTTCTGTCTGTCAACTGTTCCCAGAGCTCTGTTGACATTTGTGCCTCGAGTGCCATTGCTACTAAGTCACATAAAGCCAGCTTGTTTTAATAAGTTCTTATTATCAGGCTGGTCTGATTATTGATAATAAGTTGATCAGTATTAATAGCATGTATCAATGGATTGATTGGAGAAATTTTCCAGACAGCAGCAATTGCCGGTGAGATAGCAGCTGTTAATTCATGAGGTTGATACAGGGGCCTAGTTTCAGTCATCCCCCTGTCGTTGTAGTTTGTCTAGAATTCAAGTTCCACCCAGAAGAAAACTTGCCATGTGAAATGAATGCAAGACTCCTCAAAACCATTTTACCCAATTACTTTGTAATGGTCTGAGGCATACTGAATAACAACATTGTTTTACAAATGCTACCATTTTTTAAAAATCACCTTATATTACAGTATATGCTTTATTCTTTGGCAATCTGTAATTTGTATTATGCATATTATCAGCTTTGTTTTGACAGCATAGTAAGGACAAGAGGGAAGAAAGAAAGTTTAATACACCATATTTGAATCATTGGAGGAACAAAAAAACGTTGGATGAGTAATTACCATAGTAATATCAATAAAATAAAGAGAGCAAGCAAGACAAGAAACTGCTATAGGGCGAAAGAGTTTGGAGGACATAGATGAAAAAAGGACAGTCTTTCAGATACAGTCTATACTTTATATTACGATACTTTTTTCTTGTGTTTAGGGCATGAGTTTGAGTATATTCCAGGCAGAGATGTTTGCCAGTTCTATCATTGTCATCCTGATAAGCACAAATGCAAACCAAAAATAAAACACAATAAAAGACGGTAAATAACAACCACAATTTTTAAAAATTCAGTCACCGGACGCGGACATCGCTGGCAAGGCCAGCATTTATTGCCAATCCCTAATTGCCTTGAGAAGTTGGCAGTGAGCTGCTGCCTTGAAACAACTGAGTGGCTTGCTTTCGGAGGGCAGTTAAGAATCAACCACATTGCTGTGGGTCTGGTCACATATAGGCCAGACCAGGCAAGAACAGCAGGTTTGGAGTTCATGCCAATCTGGTAGTTACATGATCATCATTACTGACACTGACCACATATGCACAGTATATTTTCAGCTGTGACCTTGTGGTTTCCCTGCTTAGCGATAACACAGGTTCTGCCTCCAACAGTCTCACAGATGGCCCTCAATATATATTCAATTTTACAATAGCTTTTCAGCCTCTCTGAATAAGATGTAAAGCTGGTGTTAATTGTGCTGCAATTAAGCAAAATTGCCATTTCAGTGCTGTAGAATGTTGAGTCAGGTCTGTCCTCGATCGCACTTCAAACCCAAAACCCATGGCAAGCTTCTAAAAAGGTGATTTCTGTGACCTCTGCCTGGGATATACTCAAACTCATGCCCTAAACACAAGAAAAAAGTATCGTAATATAAAGTATAGACTGTATCTGAAAGACTGTATCTGAAAGGCATAACTAGACCGTCTATTACCACCTCCATGAAATCGCCTGTCTCCGCATCTGCTACTGAAACCCTCAGCCATGCCTTTGTTACCACTAGACTTGACTCTTCCAATGCACTCCTGGCTGGCTGGTTATAATGACTCAACATAACTTGAGTCATCCAAAACTCGGCTGTCCGTGTCTTAACTCGCACCAAGTCCAGTTCAGCCATCACTCCTGTGCTCGCTGATCTACATTCGGTTAAACAACGCTTCTATTTCAAAATTCTCATCCTTGTTTACAAATCCCTCCATGGCCCTCGCCCCTCCCTATCTCTGTAATTTCCTCCAGCCCCACAACCCCCCGAGATATCTGCACTCCTCAAATTCTGCTCTCTTGAACATTCCTGATTATAATCGCTCAACCATCGGTGGCCGTGCCTTCTGTTGCCTTGGCCCCAAGCTCTGGAACTCCCTGCCTAAACCTCTCAACCTCGTTATCTCTCTTTCCTCCTTCAAGACGCTCATTAAAACCTATCTCGTTGACCAAGCTTTTGGCCTGCGCTAATTTCTACTTAGGCGGCTCGATGTTACATTTTTATTGCATAATACTCCTGTGAAGCTAAGTTAAAGGTGCTATATAAATACAAGTTGTGTTGTTAATCTGAAATCATTGTTTGATGTTGTATTGTGTCGAAAAACCTTTGAATTTTATGCATAAAAACAGATTGCATTTGTTCCAGTTTCACTTATTTTAGAGAGCAGTTTCTCACTCCGTGATCCTGACCTACTCCCTATCAGTAAGCTGTGCTCCCATTATCTGGGAGCTGTATCTTTACTGTAATGTGCATTTACAGAGAAGCATGGACTGCAAGGTTAATAATGACCCAATGTGTAATAAGCTGCAGACTGAATGAGCTATAGTCTCCCAGTGCAACATTGCTTCAGCAATGGCAGAATATTAAATTGAGGATAATGGTTTATATAAAGATGTTAAAGCAACTAAAATATATTTATTTATATTTCAATCAAACTGTGGAGCAAGCAATATTGAGACAAAAATTAGCGATACAACACAACACAGAAATATAATGAGCAAGGTCCATAATGAATGAAATGATCCTTTAATGAACAGCCTCTGTGAAATGAAGTCCCTGTCTTGGCAGCATTTGCCTGCCTTTGTCCTTTTAGTTTTGGTGTGAAATGGTCATCAAGGTCCAGGTCGGTGATTGGAGCGTGGGCAGATACAGCAGGAACGGCGAGATCAGGGCGAAGGAGCGGTGAGAGACTGTAATGGGACGTGATCGGGGTCCGGGGAGGCGTGAGTTCGGAGCCAGAGGCCCAGGGGCAGCACAGGCCAGTCCACACTGCAATATGTGTGCGCACTAGGTCTGTTCAGCAGAGCTGGTCTCCAGTCGTCTTGGGTAATCCTTGCCACTGGACAGCTCTGTCAAGCCCGTGTGGTGGCTGGTGTACAATGGCCAACACATGTTAAAAAAATCCACGCACAGACATCTTCCAACCTCGAGGATGTAGTTCGGGTCCTTCATTGAAACATCTGTGAACTCATCCTTTTTTGGCGTGGAAGCAAGTCATCCTCGTTTCAAAAGACCGCCTATGATTACTGACACTAACTTTTTATACCAGATTTATTCAATTAACTGAATTTAAATTCCCCACCTGACATGGTGGGATTTGAACTCATGTCTCCAGATCATTTATCCAGGCCTCTGGATGACTAGTCCTTCTTTCTTCTTAGGCAGTCCCCTGGAGTTGAGAATGCATTGATTCCACACTAAAATGAGTTCTAAGGGATCTACAGTCTCTATCACAGGTGGGGCAGATGGTGGTTGGACGGACGGGTGGGTGGGGTGCTTGATTTGTCGTATGCTCCCGCCGCTGTTTGCACTTGGCTTCCGCGTGCTCCCGGTGAAGAGACTCGTGGTGTTCGGTGCCTTCTTGGTTGCTTCTCCTCCACTGCTGTGACGTCGCTTGGAGTAGAATGCTTGTTTTGGGAGTCTAGTATCGGGCTTGTGGACAATGTGACCTGCCCATCGAAGCTGATCGAGCACGGTCAATGTCTCAATGTTGGGATGTTGACCTGAGAGAGAATGCTGATGTTGGTGCGCCTATCCTAAGAAGATCAGGCCCTCAAATCTGCCACCAAGCTCATGGTCTACAGGGCTGTAGTGATACCCGCCCTCCTGTATGGCTCAGAGACGTGGACCATATACAGTAGACACCTCAAATCGCAGGAGAAATACCACCAACGATGTCTCCACAAGATCCTGCAAATCCCCTGGGAGGACAGACGCACCAATGTTAGCGTCCTCGATCAGGCCAACATCCCCAGCATCGAATAACTGACCACACTCAACCAGCTCCGCAGAGCGGGCCACATTGTTCGTATGCCTGACACAAGACTCCCAAAGCAAGCACTCTATTTGGAACTCCTACATGGCAAGCGAGCCCAAGGTGGGCAGAGGAAACATTTTAAGGACATCCTCTGTCAGAGTTGCACACTTTTACAGAAGGCACAGGAAGAGGCCACAAACTAAAAATGATTTAATACAAGCTTTTGGCATTGACTGGACAAGGGAGAAAAGGCACCAGCCTGGGGCAGGTGGTGACTCATCACTAATTAAAAACAATCTCTGCAGTCAAGAGCCAGACCTGTTTATGCATAGCAACAAAGGGATTGATACAATCGCACAGAGGAGCCTCTGGATTGATTGGCTGGATGGGGAAAAACAATTCCCTCTAGAGACTACAAGTCTGCAAGAAACCAAGACAACAAAAGATCCCACAAGGCATGCATTTTTGGAGAACAGGGCACTTAAGATAAGGAGTTATCTTTTGCCCTGTAGACTCCATGTATAAATTGTGGATATCCAGGCTCATCTTCGCAGCCAGTCAAATGGATCACCACAAACAAGAAATCAATCCAGACACAATAACGAAAACCTGAGCTCAGCGGGTGATTTATTCATAAAATGGATATATATACACGAACTGGAAGCAGTTCGGGGCGAACGAAAAGGAACGCATGAACACAGAAGAAATGGAAGAGAAGAGAATGACCAGAAGAGGGAACATCGAAGAGGAACAACCGGTCACAGAACCAACAACCACGAACATATAATCTACGGTTACAGCAACTAACTGGATGGGTAATTGTATGTTTTCGGTCAATTCTCTTAGAAGTCTTGCTCTGTAGTTTTTAGTTAGTTTTTTGTGTAATAAAACTGACAATTGGGTTAAGCCTAAACTTTGCGTCACGTGTAATCCTTTCCTGTAATTTCTGAGGTTTATGAATCAAGGTAGAGTGTAAAATGAACACCCTACACCTCAAAGCCTCCTTGATAAAATGCAACATCCCCACCGACACCTGGGAGTCCCTGGCCAAAGACCGCCCTAAGTGGAGGAAGTGCATCCGGGAGGGCACTAAGCACCTCGAGTTTCATCACCGAGAGCATGCAGAAACCAAGCGCAGGCAGCGGAAGGACGTGCGGCAAATCAGTCCCACCCATCCTTTCCTTCAACCACTGTCTGTCCCATCTGTGACAGTGACTGTAATTCCGAATTGGACTGTTCAGTCACCTAAGAACTCACTTTTAGAGTGGAAGCAAATCTTCCTCGATTTCGAGGGACTGCCTATGATATCCTGCCAATGAATTTGCAGGATTTTGCAATGGCAGCGTTGGTGGTACTTCTCCAGTGCTTTGAGGTGCCTACTGTACATAGTCCATGTCTCTGAAGCCTATAGGAGGGCGGGTATCACTACTGCTCTGTAGACGATGAGCTTGGTGCTGGGTTTGAGATCCTAGTCTTCAAACACTCCTTTCCTCAGGCGGCTGAAAAGACTGGCACACTGAGGTGGTATTGGAATTTGTAAGATCAAAGAAAGCCATGTATAGAGATTGATGCCGCTCCCTACATTTTTTTTGGATTTGTTGTGCGGTGAAGATCATGTCCGTTGTGCCCCTTAGTGGGCGGAATCCACATTACGCAAACAGCAGGGAAACTCCTCTGTAATTACCGCAGTCGGACTTGTCACCTTTCTTGAAGATGGTCAAGATTACGGCGTCTCTGAGATTCCCTGGCATGCTCTTCTCCTTCCAGATAAGAGAGATGAGGTCGTGGATTCACACCAAGAGTACTTCTCCGCTATGTTTTAGTACTTCAGCGGGGTTTCCATCTGCTCTTGAGGCCTTGCTGTTTTTTAGTTGTCCAATAGCTTTTTCAACCTTATGCTGGGCTGAGATTGTGCCGAGGTACTGTCAGATAGCAAGCTGTGGGATGGAGTCACAGAAACATAGAAACATAGAAAATAGGTGCAGGAGTAAGCCATTCGGCCCTTCGAGCCTGCACCACCATTCAATAAGATCATGGCTGATCATTCACCTCAGTACCCCTTTCCTGCTTTCTCTCAGCGGAAGAAGCGTGCGTCAACCCAGGCTCCCCACCCACTCTTTCCTTCAACCACTGTCTGCCCCACCTGTGACAGAGACTGTAGGTCCCACATTGGACTCCTCAGTCACCTGAGAACTCACTTTTAAAGTGGAAGGGAGTCATCCTCGACTCCGAGGGACTGCCTATGATGATGATGATGTAGAGTTGATGAGTTGTGAGTGACTTAGCCAGTCACGTGATGTTCATAAGACTCAATAAATCCACAGCCAGTTGGGTTCACGGGATCCATGATGAGGCAAGTGGTTGTGAGCCTGAGGATTCAATTGTAATGTGTACTGTGATTGTTAAACCATTGCTAATAAACCAATTTGTTCTTAATAGCAATGTGTTGCTATGAATTCTTAAGCAAAGAACCCATGAAGCAAATACATTACACCTCTCTAGTGCAATCACATCCTTCCTGTAATGAGATGACCAGAATTGTATGCCGTACTCTAGCTGTGGCCGAACCAGTGTTTCATACAGTTCCAGCATAACCTCCCTGCTCTTATATTCTAGGGCTAGAAATTCATTATAGCCAAAGAATGGGCAGTGTTTAGACTAAAAATGGTTAAGTAGCCCCAGTTGAAATTCATCTAGAAGGCACGCACAATTTGTCCTCACTCCTCATTAAAATGATTGGAGTCATGATTCTAGTCTTAAAACCCAAGCTCATTGGCATTACACTTTAAGATGGACCAATCTTGGGGACAGTCGAAACACAAGTAACGAATGCCACAGGCTTTTTTCACTAAAGGGGAGGTCCATAGATGCTGCAGCACCTCATTCTCAGCATTGTTGGGTGAGCAGCTGCCTCAACAACCAAAAGAAGAAGAACAAAGCGAAGGAGCACTTATTTAGAAATGCTAATGGCAGAAAGCCCAGCGGACTTCCAAGGAAGCTTTGGAGGCTTTGGTTTTAGAGGTGGAGGGAAGACAGGCGGTCCTGTACCAACCGGCAGAGGCCCTCGGCACAGGTCTGCCGGCCTATGTGGAAAATATAGAAACAAAGAAAATAAGTGCAGGAGTAGGCCATTCGGCCCTTCGAGCCTGCACCACCATTCAATAAGATCATGGCGGATCATTCACCTCAGTACCCCCTTCCTGCTTTCTCTCCATACCCCTTGATCCCTTTAGCCATAAGGGCCATATCTAATTCCCTCGAGAAAATATCTAACGAACTGGCATCAACAACTCTCTGCGGTAGAGAATTCCACAGGTTCACAATTCTCTGAGTGAACAAGTTTTTCCTCATCTCGGTTCTAAATGGCTTACCCCTTATCCTTAGGCTGTGACCCCTGGTTCTGGACTTCCCCAACATCGGGAACATTCTTCCTGCATCTAACCTGTCCAGTCCCGTCAGAATTTTATATGTTTCGATGAGATTACCTCTCATTCTTCTAAATTCCAGTGAATACAGGCCAGAAGATCCAGTCTCTCCTCATATGTCAATCCTGCCATCCCAGGAATCAGTCTGGTGAACCTTCGCTGCACTCCCTTAATAGCAAGAACATCCTTCCTCAGATTAGGAGACCAAAACTGAACACAATATTTCAGGTGAGGCCTCACCAAGGCCCTGTACAACTGTACTAAGATCTCCCTGCACCTATACTCAAATCTCCCAACATACCATTTGCCTTCTTCACTGCCTGCTGTACCTGCATGCCAACTTTCAATGACTGATGTACCATGACACCCAGGTCTCGTTGCACCTCCCCTTTTCCTAATCTGCTGCCATTCAGATAATATTCTGCCGTCATGTTTTCGCTACCAAAGTGGATAACTTCACATTTATCCACAATATACTGCATCTGCCATGCATTTGCCCACTCACCTAACCTGTCCAAGTCACCCAGCAGCCTTCTAACATCCTCCTCACAGCTCACACCGCCACCCAGCTTAGTGTCATCTGCAAACTTGGACATATTACACTCAATTCCTTCATCTAAATCATTGATGTATATTGTAAATAGCTGGGGTCCCAGCACTGAGCCCTGCGGCACCCCACTAGTCACTGCCTGCCATTCTGACAAGGACCCGTTTATCTCGACTCCCTGCTTTCTGTCTGCCAACCAGTTCTCTATCCACGTCAGTACATTACCCCCAATACCATGTGCTTTCATTTTGCACAACAATCTCTTGTGTGGGACCTTGTCAAAAGCCTTCTGAAAGTCCAAATACACCACATCCACTGGTTCTCCCTTGTCCACTCTACTAGTTACATCCTCAAAAAATTCCAGAAGATTTCTCAAGCATGATTTCCCTTTCATAAATCCATATTGACTTGGACCGATCCTGTCACTGCTTTCCAAATGTGCTGCTATTTCATTTTAAATAATTGATTCCAACATTTTCCCCACTACCGATGTCAGGCTAACCGGTCTATAATTCCCTGTTTTCTCTCTCCCTCCTTTTTTAAAAAGTGGTGTTACATTAAGTACCCTCCAGTCCATAGGAACTGATCCAGAGTCGATAGACTGTGTTGGAAAATGATCACCCATGCATCCACTATTTCGAGGGCCACTTCCTTAAGTACTCTGGGATGCAGACTATCAGGCCTTGGGGATTTATTTGCCTTCAATCCCATCAATTTACCTAACACAATTTCCTGACTAATAAGGATTTCCTTCAGTTCCTCCTTCTCGCTAGATCCTCGGTCCCCTAGTACTTACGGAAGGTTATTTGTGTCTTCCTTCGTGAAGACAGAACCAAAGTATTTGTTCAATTGGTCTGCCATTTCTTTGTTCCCGATTATAAATTCACCTGATTCTGACTGCAAGGGACCTACATTTGTTTTCACTAATCTTTTTTTCTTCACATATCTATAGAAGCTTTTGCAGTCAGTTTTGATGTTCCCTGCAAGCTTACTCTCATACTCTATTTTTCCTCTCCTAATTAAACCCTTTGTCCTCCTCTGCTGAATTCTAAATTTCTCCCAGTCCTCAGGTTTGCTGCTTATTCTGGCCAATTTATATGCCTCTTCCTTGAACGTAACACTATTCCTAATTTCCCTTGTTAGCCACGGTTGAGCCACCTTTCCTGTTTTATTTTTACTCCAGACAGAGAGGTACAATTGTTGAAGTTCATCCATGTGATCTTTAAATGACTGCCATTGCCTTTCCACCGTCAACCCTTTAAGTATCATTCGTCAGTCTATTCCAGCCAATTCCTGCTTCATACCATCGAAGTTACCTTTCCTTAAGTTCAGGACCTTAGTCTCTGAATTAATTGTGTCACTCTCCATCTTAATAAAGAATTCTACCTTATTATGGTCACTCTTCCCCAAGGGGCCTCGCACAACAAGATTGTTAATTAGTCCTTTCTCATTACACATCACCCAGTCTAGGATGGCCAGCCCTCCAGTTGATTCCTCGACATATCGGTCTCGAAAACCGTCCCTAATACACGCCAGGAAATCCTCCTCCACCATATTGCTACCAGTTTGGTTTGCCCAATCTATATGTAGATTAAAGTCGCCCATGATAACTGCTGTACCTTTATTGCACACATCCCTAATTTCTTGTTTGATGCTATCCGCAACCTCACTACTACTGTTTGGTGGTCTGTACACAACTCCCACTAGCGTTTTCTGCCCTTTGGTATTCCGCAACTCTACCCATACAGAATCCACATCATCCAAGCTAATGTCCTTCTTTACTATTGCGTTAATTTCCTCTTTAACCAGCAACGCTACCCCATCTCCTTTTCCTTTCTGTCTATCCTTCCTGAATGTTGAATAGCCCTGGATGTTGAGTTCCCAGCCTTGGTCACCCTGGAGCCATGTCTCCGTAATCCCAATTATATCATATTCGTTAATAGCTGCCTGCGCAGTTAATTCATCCACCTTATTACGAATATTCCTCACATTGAGGCACAGAGCCTTCAGGCTTGTTTTTTTAACACACTTTGTCCCTTTAGAATTTTCCTGCCCTCCTGTGAAGCAGAGCCACCCATGGTGCCATGTGGCCCTTTTTGATTTTTGCCTTGGGTTTCTCTGCCCTCCACTTTTACTTTTTGTCTTTCTATCTTTTGTTTCTGCCCCCATTTTACTTCTCTCCGTCTCCCTGCATAGATTCCCAACCCCCTGCCATATTAGTTTAACCCCTCCCCAATAGCATTAGCAGACACTCCCCCTAGGACATTGGTTCCGGTCCTGCCCAGGTGCAAACCGCCCAGTTTGTACTGGTCCCACCTCCCCCAGAACCGGTTCCAATGTCCCAGCAATTTGAATCCCTTCCTCCTGCACCACTCTTCAAGCCATGTATTCATCTTAGCTATCCTACTATTTCTACTCTGACTAGCACATGGCACTGGTAGCAATCCTGAGATTATTACCTTTGAGGTCCTGCTTTTTAATTTAACTCCTAGCTCCCTAAATTCAGCTTGTAGGACCTCATCCCATTTTTTACCTATATGCACCACAACAATTGATTGTTCATCCTCCCCCTCCAAAATGTCCTGCAGCCGCTCCAAGACATCCTTGACCCTTGCACCAGAGAGGCAACATATCATCCTGGAGTCTCAATTGCAGCCACAGAAACGTCTATCTATTCCCCTTACAATAGAATCCCTTACTACTATAGCTCTCCCACTCTTTTTCCTGCCCTCCTGTGAAGCAGAGCCACCCATGGTGCCATGAACTTGGCTGTTGCTGCCCTCCCCTGATGAGCCATTCCCCCCAACAGCACCCAAGGTGATGTATCTGTTTTGGAGAGGGATGACCGCAGGGGATCCCTGCACTACCTTCCTTCCACTGCTCTGCCAGATGGTCACCCATTCCCTACCTGCCTGAGTAACCTTTATCTGCGGTGTGACCAACTCACTAAATGTGCTATGCACGACATCCTCAGCATCGCGGATGCTCCAGAGTGAATCCATGCGCAGCTTCAGTGTCGCAATGCGGTCTGTCAGTAGCTGCAGCTGGACACACTTCCTGCACATGTCATTGTCAGGGACACTGGTAGTGTCCCTGATTTCCCACATAGCACAGGAGGAGCATGGCATGGCACTGTGCTCAATTGGCATGACTTAATCCTTAAATTACTTAATTTACTTAATTTGGCAACAATGACAAAGGTTTCCTAAAGATAAGAAAAAGAAAAAAGATAAAGAAAAAAGAAAAACTACTCACGAATCAGCCAGCCAATCACTTACCCTCTTGGCTGTGACATTACACCTCGATTACTTTTTACTTCTTTGTTTACTTCCCGCCTCTGCTGCAGCTCGCTGCTTGCTGCTCCCTCTCTGCCGCTACCCTGCTCTCGCGATGCTGCTTGCTCTCTGCCGCCGCTTGCTCTCAGCCGCCGCCCTTGTAGTCCTGCCTACCTGCCGACCTCCTCTCGCGATGCTGCTCGCTCTCTGCCAAGGACACTCATGTCAAAGACAGAGTCTTGGTTGAGGAGATCCTCAAAGTGCTCCATGGAGTGGGCACTGACTGCCTCTCTGTCCTTGATGAGCACTTGGCTCAAGGTGGAATAGGACCTTGAGTGCTTGGGCCGTAGGTGGTCTTGACAGCGCTAAAAAATCCACGCATATCGTGATTGTCAGCAAGTTGCTGGATCTCCTGCGCTTTTTCCACCCACAATCTGTTCTTTAGGTCCTGAGTTTTTTGTTGGTCCTCGACCTTCAGTTTCCTGTAGATCTGCTTTCTTTTGCTCGAGTTCTGGTGCTGTTTCCAATTCAAGAATGTCTTGCATTTGCAGTATATTAGCTCCTGGATCTCCTGGTCATTCTCATTGAACCTGTCTTGGTGTTTTTTGGTAAAGTAACCAAGAGGCTCTTGCCAGGTGCTAATTATGGTGGACTTGTGGGTGGACCAGGCACTATGGACACGCTGCGACTCTGGTTCCTTGTTAGTCGTCAGGGGTTGGCTGTGAGGCATTGGCTGAATAGGGCTTTCTTTGCAGGGCCAACATCAGCATTGATTTTTTTGTGGCAGTATTTCTGTTGTCCCTGCCGTTTTGAGGCTACATTGATGGAGATAACAGAGCAGATTAGGTGGTGGTCAGTCCAGCAGTCGTCAGTTCCTGTCATGGCGCAAGTGATGTGGATGTCTTTGCGGTCCCTCGCTCAGCTGATGGCATCGTGTAGCAGATGCCAGTGCCTGGAGCGAGGGTGTTGCCAGGAGTCTTTGTACTTGTCGTTCTGATGAAACAAGGTATTGGTTATGACAAGACCAGGTTCTGAGCATTTCGTTAGGAGGATGGTACCATTGGAGTTGGTTTTCCCTACACTTTCCCTGAAAATCACCCCTCTCCAGAGATCTGTGTCCTTTCCAACTCTGGCATTAAAGTCGCCAAGGAGAATCAGCTTGTCGTCCTTTGGGAGTCGGGACAGGGATTGTTCAAGGCTGGAGTAGAATTCCTCTTTGGCCTCGTCCGTAGCTTCCAGGGTTGGGGTGTACGCACTGATGACTGTCGACACTGGTTCCGGGTTAAAGTGAGCCGAAGGGTCATGAGGCGTTCATTTATCCTGTAGGGGGAATCTCTAAGACGCCAAACTAGCTCATTTTTGATGGCGAAGCTAACCCCACAGCGTTCTTCTGATTTGACTTTCCAGAAGAAGGTGTATCCATCACCTTGTTTCTTGAGCTGACCTTCTCCTGCCCGCCATCTTTCGCTTAGGGCAGCGATGTTGATGTTGAAGTGTCTAAGTTCTCGGGCAATGATAGCAGTATGATGTTATTGTTGGGGTTGTCCATGAGGGTCCTGATGTTCCAGGTCCCGAACCTCATTTTTAAGGGTGGAAGTTGCCTGTGTGTGAATTCTTTTAACGAAGGGTGGCCGTTGCACATCAGCTACCACACGAACTTGACAGAGCAAGGTCTTGGTCCAATGGTAAGGGGATCCAAAATGATTGGAAGCCAGGCTCTGCTGCATGCAACTAGCACACACACATGCACATGTTCCTGCTGACCCCTTCCCTCCCTCCCTCCCTCCCTCAAGTCCTCTCTCCCTGGTTTTCAGAGGTCGCAGTGTAGGTGAGCGCATTAATCTTGGAGCAGCTTGCGAATTTTCGAATTCAGTACTTTTATGACTAGTCTAGTAACATAACCATTATAAAGTAATTAATTTACTTCAAGATGTACCAATGAGAAAACAGATACAGAGCCGATGACATACAGAGCCCTCACCTCCAATCAGCGTACACTCAGTTGCCCAGCACTTGTCCAGTCTAACTGAGCTCAGATGTAAGTCGGGGTTTTATTTTGGTTGTATACGTCGCACTATAACTGTATCTTCTAGGACGTAATAGTGTAAAATGGACAGATGTCTAAAGGAAGGTCGTGTGAGCTAAGCCTGCCATGTCTGTGGATTTGACCAACTGCAGAGCAAAGTCCTGGCTGCTAATCACGCAGTTCACTACTTGAGTTAGGATATCATTGGACCTGTCATTAATTCAATGTGACACTGTGTTGTTTGATATTGGCATTAACTGAATTAATTTTAAGCCTTCTCTGCAAGCATAGTGCTTACCATATATGCAGCTGCAGGTAGTATTAGTTCCAATGCTATGGTGTGAGGTTTTCTTGACTTCGCAACTCTGTAACTCACTAAGTATGAGGCTTCAAAGGCCTTAATATTGTCAGCAGCAGCAGAGTGCAAAACTGTCTTGTTCGTGATTAGCTGTGCCCACATCCGCTTGCAAAAGTGTGGTGGTTTGTCCTTATGGTGTTTATGTTCTGTTTCCAAGGGCCAGACTTTCCCTAAAGGCCCTCAATGTCCGATTGCCCGCTGAGATGCACCGCTAACATTCAGCGAAAAAAGCTGGCGAGAATTTGCATTTTAAAGTTAAAAGTGATTAAAAGTAATCGCCTGGCGAGAAAATGGGCACTGCATACTCATTCTCGGCAGTTTTCTCGGCAGGTAAGTGCAAAGTTAGCCAAATGGGCGGTCGTTACTGGAATGGATGGTAAGTAGTAAAATTTAGTCCGAGGCTGCGGTTGGGCCGAGGGAGGGGGAAAAACTTAAAAAAAAATGTTCATTAAAAAAAAGCGTACAAAGCATTCCCAAGACAGTTTTAACCCTAATCACCGTGTTAAAATTAAAAAATAATAATTAAACCTTTAACTTACCTTCCTTTGCAGGGACCCCCTTACCGCCCTGTAAAAGCAGGTCCCTCGGCGATCTGGACTTTGGCAGTTGAGGGCAAACTTACGCCCTGGAAGTTGTTCTCGGCATTGCATGTGGTCCCGGCAGGTGACTTTAGGTGTGGCCGATAACGTTCAAAAACTTACGTGGAAACGCTCGCCGGGCGAAAAACCAGCTGTAACATCAGGAAAATCGCCGACAATGAAGCCGAAAGTCTGGCCCCAAGTGTCTGCATAGAGAGATGGTTTTAGGCTGTTATTCAACAGGCCTTACCACATAACACACACTGAGGCTGAGGGTTTTCACCAGTGCCAATTCAAATAAATCCCATTTTGATGTACTTTTCAACATATTTGTGATTCTTTGATACAAATCCTGTTTTGTGCCTGGTATAATGTATGCATCTGTGAGTATGCTCACAGATTGGGAGAGCTGTTAGAGGCGTGGCTTATTCACTTGGAGCTGGGAGGGAAGGAGCTCTCTGCATCTGCTCCTGGCCTGAAAACCTGTGTGCACCCCAGGAAGAGGAGGAAGGGGCTACTGAATTCAAACACCTTACATCAACACTACTACAGAGAGTTGGAGAGAGAGGGGGAAGAAATAACATCAACAACTTGAAAAAAAACAACATCCCATACATGGAAGGAGGGTGACCCATTTATAACAAACTACAGGTGGGTGTATTGGTGCACTCCCTAAAAAGACTTTGTTTTATTGGTGGGGGGAGGAATGAAGATAACCTCGAGGGCCGGAACATCACGGAGGGTGTGTGTGTGTGGGGTTCTTGCTAAAACTAGGCCCCACACATCACTAAAGCACCCCTCTCCCATTGCCTGGCCCGGGTTAGCTGGAGCTGCCTGGGTGAAGACTTCGTTAACACCCTACTTAACAGCGTTGGGAGTGCTATGCCTGGGTAGTTCCAGCTATCCTGGGTGAAGACATCTTCTCCCCCCCCCCCCCACCCAAAGACCATCTACAGAGAGTGTGTTTTTTGTTTCCACCATCTGGGGAGTGCACCCCAGCAAACACCCATCCAAAACTGTGAGGGGAGACCTTCTCTCACATCTACCCTCTTTCCCACCCGACCCCCCTCTCTCTCTCTCGCTCTCTCTGTCTCTCCCCTCTCTCTCTCTCTCTGAGAGCCCCTTTCTCCTCAATTAAATTCAATAATAAGACAACTGAGCAGAGGGAAAAGGCCCCTCCCCAAATCGTTGAGTTGGGGAGAGGTGTGCCTTATTGAGAGCTCCCTCTGCTCCACATTTAACGAGGCCAATTAAAGACCATTCAGGCCTGTGACTTTGGGGTGAGTGTAGCACTTAAAGGGACCCCATAATGGCGACCCCACCTACGCCAGTGGCAGGGCTAGCGATGTCATATGCGCAGGCGGTGTCCGCATCCACGACAGCTCCTGTGCCTCCTGCTGCCCTGCCACCGTTTAAATTGATAACAAAAAAACATGGGGTCAAGAGCTACACTCACCCCAATATGAGCATCGAGGAGTGCGTGCGGGCAATGGCTGGGGTAGTCGGCCCCTCGGCCATTGTCGCAGTCTCCAAGTTGTCCGGCAAGGCCGTGTTCTTCCTGGGGTCGGAGCGGGCGGTGTCCCTGGCCCTTGAAAAGGGGTTCACGGTGGGCGGGACCTTCCTGCCGGTGGACCCTCTCGAGGCCACCGCGCAGATGGTCATTCTTTCAAATGTTCCGCCTTTTGCTCCCACTGAGCTCCTCCTCCCCCACCTACATCAACTGGGGGAGGTCAGGCCGGGGATCAACCCCATACCGCTCGGCCTCAGGGAAGCCAGCCTCCGTCACGTGTTCTCTTTCCATCGCCAGCTTTTTGTTCGGCTGGCGCGGGAGGAGACAACGGAGGGATCATTCAATGTGGTCCACGAGGGGACTGCCTACCGCGTCTTCTGGAAGTCGGAAGGCCTGCGGTGCCACGTCTGTAGGGAGGTGGGGCACGTTCGCAAGAACTGACCCGCCTCCAAGGCCGCCAAAACAACTAAGGGGGCCATGGCTGGCGCTGCCTCCACTCCTCCCCCAAGTAGCATCCGCGTCCAGTCGGAAGGAAGGCGCGGTGGAAAAACAAACACCTCGAGGCGGGTCCCCTCAGTGAGCCAGACAGCCCCATTACAGCGCTCGGCCAACCCCTGTCACCCGAGCCCGTGCCCGAGCCCTTGACTGCTACCGCGGAGCGTTTACCACCCGCGGTCGGGCTCGGGCGCGTGCAAGAAAACTCAAAGGGGGAGCGGAACCGGAGGCCTCGGCAGACATGGAGGTCTCCCTGCCTCCGCGCCCCCCCAGACATAAAAGGAGGCACCGCTCCAATGAGGTGGAGGAGGAACAATATCCTTCCGCGGAGGAGTCGGTGCCCACCGCGTGTCCCGCGTCCCCCACCAGCGCTCCCAATCCGCTCCGTAGGAGGGAGGAATCTGTTCCCGGGGAGGATGAGACAGTCGAGGCTGCTCAGCCTCTGCCTCCCGGGGATAGGGAAGAAGATCTGCCTGTTGTGGGGGGCGCGGGGCCGCCGGAAGAATGCATCGCCGCCGGTTCAAGCGTCCCGGGGACTGAGGCGGGCGAGGCCGAAAAGGTCAAACCTGAGTCCACCCAGCCAACAATCAACATCTCCCGGGACTTGCTCGACCTGGCAGTAAGAGAACAAGAAAAAATAAATCTTGAACATCCACCCGCTGGGCTGGGTGGTGGTGGCGGGGAGGGTGAAGAACCCCAACCTTCGCCCCTAACTTTGGAGCCAGGGGACTTGGAAGACCTGTAGCTGTACTTTGGCCCGGTTTCTCCGTGTTCCCCGGTGCCTGCGGCGGAGGGGGACCCCCTTCCGCTGCCGCTTCCTGACACGGCAGCCCAAACCAAAGAGCCCAGGGGGGACTCCTCTGCCGACGATCCTGGGGGTGGGATCGGGGCAGAGCCAGGGCCGGATGGAGCGACCGGGCCGTTTGCCGTACCTCGTGCGGTCAACGGACCAGCTGCTGGTGGCAACCTCCCAGAGGGGGACAGGGACTCGGTGCAGGGCGGGGGAGAAGATCTGGAGTCCATCACCAGTAAGGTGGTGGATCTCCTCGTGCCCGCCGCTGAGTCCCCCCTCATTCCTGTAAAGGAACTCCGGGATTTTATGGTCCAAAGCCAGGGTCGTCGCAACCGAGCCCATCTGGCCCTGGACAAATGGTCCGAGCCGGCGCTGCTCATCCGGTCCGTCCCCGCCGCCGCTAAAACCATGGCAGGCCCTTATCCAAACCACAAAGCCTTGAGCTGCGCCAGCTCAAAACGTTCCTCGCTGGGTTGTTGAGGGAGTGGACCTCAACAAACGACTCCACTCCACCCCCCCCCACCGAAAATAAGTGAAGTTAGCGGTTGCACTCTGCTTCTTGTGGGGTGGCTATCTTGCTGGCCCCACGTTTGCAGCAGGAGATCTTGGGGGTCGAGGAGCCCGTGCCTGGCCGCTTGCTGCACATCACAGTTTGCCTGGGGGACGTGCCGCTCCATCTCATGAACGTGTACGCCCCTCAGCCCGGTCCGCAGCAAACACGCTTCTTCGAAGAAGTGTCCACTGTTCTTGGCTCCGTTGACGTCAGCGAATGTATTGTCCTCGGGGGGGATTTTAATTGCACCCTCGAGGCGAGGGACCGCTCCGGTGCCCCGCAGAGCATGACGGCGATAGAGAAGTTGAGGGACCTGGTCGGGTCCTTCGACTTGGTGGACGTCTGGTGAAATCTCCATCCCTACTCCAGCGCCTTTACTTGGGTGAGGCCTGGAAGAGGATGGTCCAGAATCGACCGCCTTTACGTGTCTCGGGCGTACATCTCCTGCGTTCCGGCGGCCTCCATGTGGCCGGCGCCGTGCTCGGACTACCACCTGGTGTGGGCGGAGCTCACTTCCATCCGTGTGAGGACGGGGTCCGCGTACTGGCATTTTAACAACTTGCTGCTGGAGGAGGAGCGGTTCCAGGACTCGTTCTGTCGTTTCTGGGCTGACTGGAGAAGGAAACAGCGGGGGGCTTCCCCTCCTTGAGACTATGGTGGGACGTGGGCAAGGCTCACGTCCGTGTCTTCTGTCAAGAGTATGCAAGGGGGTGACCAAGAGGCGGGCGGCCAGGGTAGGGCGCCTAGAAAAGGAGGTGCTCGACCTGGAATCCCGTCTCGGTCAAGTCGTCGAGGACCCGGCCCTGCGGATGGTGTACGAAGCGAAGAAGGCCGCGCGGATGGACCTGCAGCTCGTCGGGTCCCGAGGCGCGTTCGTGAGGTCGCGGATCCAGTTCCTGCGGGACCTGGACCGCGGCTCCCCCTTCTTCTACTCGCTGGAAAAAAGACAGGGTGTCCGTAAGCAGCTCTTGACGCTGCTGGCCGACGACGGCTCTCTCGTCTCGGATCCGGAGGGCATCAGCAACAGGGCCCGAGAATTTTACGGGGCTCTGGTCTCTCCAGATCCGTCCAGCGACGAAGCGCGTAGAGTTTTGTGGGAGGATCTGCTGAAGGTCGGCCCGGAGGGCGCCGAAAATCTGGAAACTCCGCTAAGCCTGGCGGAGCTGACCGGCGCCCTCGACCAGCTCTCGAGGGGAAAAGCCCTGGGGCTGGATGGAGTTCCACAGGGCGTTCTGGGACGTCTTGGGGGGCGACACCGCGCGGGTCCTGGGGGAAAGACTGGCGACCGTGGAGATGCCCCTCTCTTGGCGCAGGGCAGTCATTGTCCTGCTTCCTAAGAAGGGCGCTCTCCACCTACTTAAGAACTGGCGCCCGGTCTACCTCCTCAGCACAGACTATAAAATCTTTGCCAGGGTGATGTCTGCTCGCCTAGGCGCCGTGCTGGACCACATGATCCACGCCAGCCAGTCCTACACGGTGCCGGGCCGGACAATCCACGATAACATCCATCTGGTTCGGGACCTGATCCATCATTCCCAGGAGGCTGGTTTGTCGGTCGCCTCCCTATCTCTAGACAAAGAGAAGGCGTTCAACAGGGTGGATCATGAATATTTGTTCGGAAATCTGCGCGCTTTCGGGTTCGGGACACATTTCGTCGCCCGGATCTGACTTTTGTATGCCGCCGCGGAGTGTCTGATTAAGGTTAACGGGTCTTTGATGGCGCCCCTTCACTTTGGGAGAGGGGCACGCCAGGGATGCCCCATGTCCGGCTAGTTATACGCCATCTGCATGGAGCCTTTCCTCTAGCAGACGAGGTTGACGGGACTGGTTCTGCAAGGGCCGGGCGTGGAGGTTGTCCTCTTGGCTTACGCCAAAGACGTGCTCCTCACAGTCGAGGATCCCGTTGACCTGCGGAGGATGCATGAGTGCCAGGAGATTTACTCGGCCGTATCCCCCACCAGGATCAACTGGGAGAAATGTTCCGGACACCTGGTGGGTCAGTGGCGGGTGGACTCCCTGCCGGAGGAGCTCATCTCCTCTATCTGGGAGTCTACCTTAGCCCCGACGAGGAAGCCTGGCCGGCGAACTGGCAAGAGTTGGAGGCCAAGGTCACCGTTCGCCTAGGGCGCTGGACAGGACTGCTCCGAGTGCTATCCTACAGGAGTGGAGCGCTAGTCATAAACCAGCTGGTGACCGGTTGGTCACTTTGACCCCTCCCCCTGCGTTTGTCGCCAAGATACAGAAGAAGCTGGTGGACTTCTTCTGGAAGAACAGGAAGCACTGGGTCTCTGCCACGGTTTTGAGTCTCCCGCTTAGGGAGGGCGGTCAGGCGTTGGTGTGCGTCGGCACCCAGCTAGCGACTTTCCGTCTTCAGACCCTGCAGAGATACCTTTATGTCGAGCCCCCTCCTAGGTGGTGTGTGCTGGTGACGTATTTCTTCCGCCAGCAGTACAGCCTCAATTACGACACGCAGCTCCTGTTTGTGAGCTTGAGGGACGTCAGGACCGCCGTCCAGGGGCTGCCTGTCTTTTTACCAGGAACTCATCAGGGTCTGGAACAGAGTCACCACCAAGCGCAGCTCTCCACCGGCTGGAGTGGCGGCTGTCCTGCAGGAGCCGCTGCTCGGGAATCCGTACCTCCACGACCGAGGTTTTAGGTGCCAGTCGGACGAGAGGGCTGTGGCTGGCGAGGTGACCAGCGTCAGGGACCTGCTCGATGGCAGAGGAGCGGGCTGGATGGCGCCAGACATGCTGGCACGGCGCCTAAATTCGGCCGACGTCCGCCGCGCGGCCAATGCCATCGAGTTGCTAAAAACAGCTCTGGGACCTGATTCCGTTAGGTGTGTCGAGGAGGCTCAAGCACGTGGGGAGATCCCGTCCGAACTGACCCCCGTCCGGACGGAATTCCTCATCTGCGCCAAACCCCAGAACCTCCCTCGGGAGCCGGCGCCTCACAACTTGAGCCGCCTCGGGGAAATCCCCTCTGTGCCTTTCAGTTCTGCGCGGAGGGGTTTCCTGTACGGGCTGCTCCTGCACACTCTCAACCTTACCATCCTCGTCTGCCGTCCGGACACGCCATGGCACAACATCTTGCCGTCCGGAGGAGGCGGGGGTCCCCGATGGAGTGCACTCTACGCGGGAGTCCTCCCACTATTTATCGGGGACTTGGCCTGGAGGGTGGTGCATGGAGCAGACCCGTGCAATAAATTTTTAAGCCGGTTCACAGACTCCCAGGCCGCCTGTAATTTCTGCGGTCCGGAAGAGTCCGTGTTCCATGTTTTTATGGAATGTACGAGGTTGCAGCCACTGTTTCATTATTTAAAGGGGCTGCTCCTCAATTTCTGGCTGCACTTCAGTCCCACACTCCTGATCTTTGGGCACCCTGTGCGGAGGGGAGCGGGTAGGTCCGAGGGCCTCCTCGTAGGACTGCTCCTGGGCACGGCCAAGGGTGCCATCAGCCGGTCCAGGCAGCGGGCGGTCGAGGGGGTCGTTCAGCCTGACTGCCTGCCTCTCTTCCGCTCTTACATCCGGTCCAGGGTGTCCCTGGAGATGGAGCACGCGGTGTCCACCAGTACGCTCGCGGCCTTCCGCGAGAGGTGGGCGCCGGAGGGACTGGAGTGCATTATCACCCCCGGCAACCAAATTTTGATTTGATTTTATATGTTTTAAAGTTTAATTTGTTTTAATTGCCGGGTTTTTAGTGTCCCCTTCCCTTTTATAGGGGGCACTTGTAAATTATGGTTTTTTAGAGTCAAAAAAAAACAACAACAAAAAAACTACAAATCTACAAAAAAAACCAAAAAAAAAACAAAAAAGGGCTTTGAAAATGTTTGGAGTGTCCCTCAGATCGGGAGGCATGTGATTTAATGTTTATGTTTGCCCCCAAAAGAGTTGTAGCACTTAAAGGGACCCGATAATGGCGACCCCATCTATGCCAGTGGCAGGGCTAGCGATGTCATATGCGCAGGCGGTGTCCGCATCCACGACAGCTCCAGTGCCTCCTGCTGCCCTGCCACCGTTTAAATTGATAACAAAAAAACACGGGGTCAAGAGCTACATTCACCCCAATATGAGCATCGAGGAGTGCGTGCGGGCAATGGCTGGGATAGTCGGCCCCTCGGCCATTGTCGCAGCCTCCAAGTTGTCCGGCAAGGCTGTGGTTCATCCTAGGGACGGAGCGGGCGGTGTCCGTGGCCCTTGATAAGGGGTTCACGGTGGGCGGGACCTTCTTGCCGGTGGTCCCTCTCGAGGCCACCGCGCAGAGGGTCATTCTTTCAAATGTTCCGCCCTTTGTTCCCACTGAGCTCCTCCTCCCCCACCTACATCAACTGGAGGAGGTAAGGTCGGGGATCAACCCCATACCGCTCAGCCTCAGGGAGACCAGCCTCCGTCACGTGTTCTCTTTCCAGCGCCAGCTTTTTGTTCGGCCAACGAGGGGACTGCCTACCGCGTCTTCTGAATGTCGGAAGGCCTGCGGTGCCACGTCTGTAGGGAGGTGGGGCACGTTCGCAAGAACTAACCCGCCTCCAAGGCCGCCAAAACACCTAAGGCGGCCATGGCTGGCGCTGCCTTCACTCCTCCCCCAAGTAGCATCCGCGTCCAGTCGGAAGGAAGGCGCGGTGGAAAAACAAACACCTCGAGGCGGGTCCCCTCAGTGAGCCAGACAGCCCCATTACAGCGCTCGGCCAACCCCTGTCACCCGAGCCCGTGCTCGAGCCCTTAACTGCTACCGTGGAGTGCTTACCACCTGCGGTCGGGCTCGGGCGCGGGCAAGAAAACTCAAAGGGGGAACGGAGCCGAAGGCCTCGGCAGACATGGAGGTCTCCCTGCCTCCGCGCCCCCTCAGACATAAAAGGAGGCACCGATCCAATGAGGTGGAGGAGGAACAATATCCCTCCGCGGAGGAGTCGGTGCCCGCTGCGTGTCCCGCGTCCCCCACCAGCGCTCCCAAACCGCTCCGTAGGCGGGAGGAATCTGTTCCCGGGGAGGGTGAGACAGTCGAGGCTGCTCAGCCTCTGCCTCCTGGGGATAGGGAAGAAGATCTAGCTGTTGTGGGGGGCGCGGGGCCGCCGGAAGAATGCATCGCCGCCGGTTCGAGCGTTCCGGGGACTGAGGCAGGCGAGGCCGAAAAGGCAAACCTGAGTCCACCCAGCCAACAATTAACATCCCCGGGACTTGCTCGACCTGGCAGAAAGAGAACAAGAATAAATAAATCTTGAACATCCACTCGCTGGGCCGGGGGGTGGTGGTGGGGAGGGTGAAGAATCCCAACCTTCGCCCGTAACTTTGGAGCCGGGGGACTTGGAAGACCTGGAGCTGTACTTCGGCCCGGTTTCTCCGTGTTCCCCGGTGCCTGGGGCGGAAGGGGACCCCCTTCCGCTGCCGCTTCCTGACACGGCAGCCCAACCAAAAGAGCCCAGGGAGGACTCCTCTGCCGACGATCCTGGGGGTGGGATTGGGGCAGAGCCAGGGCCGGATGGAGCGGCCAGGCCGTTTGCCGTACCTCGTGTGATCAACGGACCAGCTGCTGGTGGCGACCTCCCAGAGGGGGACGGGGACTCGGTGGAGGGCGTGGGAGAAGATCTGGAGTCCATCACCAGTGAGGTGGTGGATCTCCTCGTGCCCGCCTCTGAGTCCCCCCTCATTCCTGTAAAGGAACTCCGGGATTTTATGGTCCAAAGCCAGGGTCGTCGCAACCGAGCCCATCTGGCCCTGGACAAATGGTCCGAGATGGCGCTGCTCATCCGGTCCGTCCCCGCCGCCGCTAAAACCATGGTGGGCCTTTATCCAAACCACAAAGCCTTGAGCTGCGCCGGCTCAAAATGTTCCTCGCTGGGTTGCTGAGGGAGTGGACCTCAACAAATGACTCCACTCCCCGCCCCCCCGCCACAATAAGTTAAGTTAGAGGTTGCACTATGCTTTTGCCATGAAGGTAACCATAGCCAGCCTCAATATCAACGGCGGCAGAGAGACACGCCGTAGATTTAACAATTTTTCACTCCTGCTGGAGAGGAAATATGCAGTGTGCTTCCTGCAAGAAACCCATACCGTTCCGGGAGACGAGGCCACGTGGCTCCTGGAATGGCAAGGAGACGACCGCATGAGTCACCTCGGCCTCACAACTTGAGCCGTCTCGGGGAAATCCCCTCGGTGCCTTTCAGTCCTGCGTGGAGGGGATTCCTGTACGGGCTACTCCTGCACACTCTCAACCTTGCCATCCTCGTCTGCCATCCGGACATGCCATGGCGCACCATCTTGCCATCCGGAGGATGTGAGGGTCCCCGATGGAGTGCACTCTACGCGGGAGTCCTCCCACTATTTATCGGGGACTTGGCCTGGAGGGTGGTGCACGGAGCAGTCCCGTGCAACAAATGTTTAAGTCGGTTCACAGGCTCCCAGGCCGCCTGCAATTTCTGCGGGTCTGGAAGAGTCCGTGTTCCATGTTTTATAGAATGTGCGAGGTTGCAGCCCCTGTTTCACTATTTAAAGAGGCTGCTCCTCAAATTTTGTTTGCACTTCAGTCCCACACTCCTGATCTTTGGGCACCCTGTGTGGAGGGGAGTAGGTAGGACCAAGGGCCTCCTCGTAGGACTGCTCCTGGGCACGGCCAAGGGTGCCATCAACCCGTCCAGGCAGCGGGCGGTCGACGGGGTCGTTCAGCCCGACTGCGTGCCTCTCTTCCATGCTTACATCTGAGCCAGGGTGTCCCTGGAGATGAAGGACTCGGTGTCCACCGATACGCTCGCAGCCTTCCGCGAGAGGTGGGCGGTGGAGGGATTGGAGTGCATCATCACCCCCGGCAACCAAATTTTAATTTGATTTTATATGTTTTAAAGTTTAATTTGTTTTATTGCCGGTTTTAGTGTGCCCCCCAGTCAGGGGGGACTTGTACAATTTACTTCTCGGTGCCCTAAAAAAAAGACACAAAAAACCCCCCACAAAGAAAACAAAAAAAGGGCACCTGAAAAGTGTTTGGAGTGTCCCCCCCTTTAATAAGGGAGCACTTGATTTAATGTTTATTTTTGTTTTGCAACAAAAGAGTGGTAGAGCTGTTGGAGGCGTGGCTTATTCACTTGGAGTTGGGAGCTGTGGGAAGGAGCTCTCTGCATCTGCTCCTGCTGCTGGCCTGGAAACGTGTGTGCACCCCAGGAAGAGGAGGAAGGGGCTACTGAATTCAAACACCTTGAGGGAGAGGAGGAGAGCAACTCTTACATCAACACTACTACAGAGAGTTGGAGAGAGGGGGAAGAAATAATATCAACAACTTGAAAAAAAACAACATCCAGTATGGAAGGAGGGGGACCCATTTACAACATCTATGGGTGGGTGTATTGATGCACTCCCTAAAAAGACTTTGTTTTATTGGTGGGGGGTAGGAAAGATAATCTCGAGGGCCAGAATATTGCGGGGGGTGTGTGTGTGTGGAAGTGTGTGTGAGGTTCTTGCCCACAACTAGGCCCTACACACCACTAAAGCACCCCTCCCCCATTGCCTGGCCCGGGTTAGCTAGAGCTACCTGAGTGAAGAATCGTTAAAACACTAATTAATATCGTTGGGAGTGTTGTGCCTGGGTAGTTCCAGCTATCCCGGGTGAAGACATCTTCTGCCCCCACCCGAAGACCATCTACTAAAGACTGTGTTTTGTTTTACCATCCGGGGAGTGCACCCCAGCAAACACCCACCCAACACTGTAAGGGGAGACCTGCTCTCACAGCTTCCCTCTTTCCCACCCCCTCTCCCTCTCTCCCCACTCTCTCTGAGAGCCCCTTTCTCCTCTTAATTAAAAATAACTATTTAATAAAGACAACTGAGCAGAGGGAGAAAGGCCCTTCCCCAGTCGTTAAGTAGGGGAGAGGTATGCCTATTTAAGAGCTCCCTCTGCTCCACATAAGGCCAATTAAGATCTATCCGGCCTGTGACTTTGGGGTGAGTGTCGCCCTTAAAGGGACCCCATAATGGCGGCCCCATCTATGCCCGCGGCAGGGCCAGCAAGAACTTATGCAAACGTGGCATCCGCAGTCACTGCGCCTCCTGCTGCCCTGCCACCATTTAAACTCATGACAAAAAAACACGGGGTCAAAAGCTACACACAACCCAACATGAGCATCGAGGAGTGCCTGAGGACAATGGCTGGGGTAGTCGGCCTCTCAGCCATTGTCGCAGCCTCCAAGATGTCCGGCAATGCTGTGTTCTTCCTGGGGTTGGAGCGGGCGGTGTCCCTGGCCCTTGAAAAGGACTCACGGTGGGCGGGACTTTCCTGCCAGGAGACCCTCTCGGGGCCACCGCGCAGATGGTCATTCTTTCAAATGTTCCGCCCTTTGTTCCCGCTGAGCTCCTCCTCCCCCACCTACATCAACTGGGGGAGGTAAGGTCGGGGATCAACCCCATACCGCTCGGCCTCAAGAAGGCCAGCCTCCGTCATGTGTTCTCCTTCCGCCGGCAGCTTTTTGTTCGGCTGGCACTGGAGGAGACAACGGAGGGATCATTTAGTGTGGTCCACGAGGAGACTGCCTACCACATCTTCTGGACGTCGATGGCATGCGGTGCCGCGCCTGTAGGGAGGTGGGGCACGTTCATAAGAACTGCCCCCACTCCAAGGCTGCAAAACCACCTAAAGCAGCCAAGGCTGGCGCTGCCGCCACTCCTCCCCCTAGTACCGTCCGCGTGCCAGGAACCGTAGGTGCACGGGCATCGTTGGAGGTCTTTGTCTTCGCGGCCTCTGGCAGGAGGGGAGGGAGTGCGTCCGGGCGGAACGAAGACGCGGCGGAAATCTAAACACCTCGAGGCGTGTTCCCTCAGTGGGCCAGACAGCCCCTTTCACCGGCGAGCGCGGGGTATCCCGAGCCCGTGCCCGAGCCCTTGACTGCTACCGTGGAGAGCTTACCACCCGCGGTCGGGCTCGGGCGCGGGCAAGACAATTCAAAGGGGGGAGCGGAGCCGGAGGCATCGGCAGACATGGATGTCTCCCTGCCTCCGTGCCCCCCCCAGACATAAAAGGAGGCACTGCTCCAATGAAGCGGAGGAGGAACACCGTACCTCCGTGGAGGAGTTGGTGCCCGCCACGTGTCCCGCATCCCCCACCAGCACTCCCAAATCGCGCCGAAGGTGGGGGGAATCTGTCCGCGGGGAGGGTGAGACAGCCGAGGCTGCCCAGCCTCTTCCTCCCGGGGATAGTGAAGAAGATCTGCCTGTTGCGGGGGGCGTGGTGCTGCCACAAGAATGCGTCGCCGCCGGGTCGAGCGTTCCGGGGACTGAGGTGCGCGAGGCCAAAAAGGCCGAACCTGAGCCCACCCAGCCAATAATGAACATCCCCCGGGATTTGCTCGACCTGGCAGAAAATGAAACATTAAAAATTAAAGAAAATCAATTTCCTGAACTCGCACCCGCGGGGAGGGTGAGGAATCCCAACCTTCGTCCCTCACTTTGAAGCCGGCGGTCTTGGAAGACCTGGAACGGTACTTCGACCCGGTTTCTCCGTGTTCCCCGGTGCCTGGGGCGGATGGGGACCCCCTTCCGCTGCCGCTTCCCGACCCGGCATCCCAACCAAAAGTGCCCAGGGGGGACACCTCTGCCGACGATCCTGGGGCTGGGATTGGGGCAGAGCTAGGGCCGGATGGGGTTGCCGGTCCTTTTGCCGTACCCCATGTGGTCGATGGACCGGCTGTTGGCGGTAACCTCCCGGAGGGGAACGGGGACTCGGTGGAGGGCGCGGGAGAAGATCTGGAGTCCATTACCAGTGAGGTGGTGGATCTCCTCGTGCCCGCCGCTGAGTCCCCCCTCATTCCTGTAAAGGAACTCCGGGACTTTTTGGCCCAGTGCCAGGGTCGCTGCAACCGAGCCCATCTGGCCCTGGACAAATGGTCCGAGCCGGCGCTCCTCATCAGGTCCGTCCGCGCCACCGCTAAAACCATGGCCGCGGGCGGGCCCTTATCAAAGGTGCAAAGCCTTGAGCTGCGCTGGCTCAGGACATTCCTCGCTAGGTTGCTGAGGGAGTGGAGGTCAGCAAACGACTCCGCTGCTCCCCCCACCCCCCCCACGGTAGATTAAGTTAGAGGTTGCACTATGAAGATAACCATAGCCAGCCTCAACATCAACGGCGGCAGAGAGGCACGCCGTAGATTTAACAATTTTTCGCTGCAATGGGAGAGGACATATGCGGTGTGCTTCCTGCAAGAAACCCACACCGTTCCGGGAGACGAGGCCGTGTGGCTCCTGGAATGGCAAGGAGAGGTCCACATGAGCCACCTCACTGCCACTTCTTGTGGGGTGGCCATCTTGCTGGCCCCATATTTTCAGCTGGAGAACTTGGGGGTCGAAGAGCCCGTGCCAGGCTACTTGCAGCACGTCACAGTTTGCCTGGGGGACGTGCCGCTCCATCTCATGAACGTGTACGCCCCTCAGCCCTGTCCGCAGCAAACGCGCTTCTTCGAAGAAGTGTCCACTGTTCTTGGCTCCGTCAACGTCGGCGACTGCATTGTCCTCGGGGGGGATTTTAACTGCACCCTCGAGGCGAGGGACCGCTCCGGTGCCCCTCAGAGCATGACGGCAATAGAGAAGTTGAGGGACCTGGTCGGGTCCTTCGAGTTGGTGGACGTCTGGCGAAATCTCCATCCCGACTCCAGCGCCTTTACTTGGGTGAGGCCTAGAAGAGGATGGTCCAGAATCGATCGCCTTTACATGTCTCGGGCGTACATCTCCTGCGTTCCGGCGGCCTCCATGTGGCCGGCGCCGTATTCGGACTACCACCTGGTGTGGGCGGAGGATGGGGTCCGCATTCTGGCACTTTAACAGTCTGCTGCTAGAGGAGGAGCGGTTCCAGGATTCGTTCCGTCGTTTCTGGGCCGACTGAAGAAGGAAGCAGGGGGGCTTCCCCTCCTTGAGGCTATGTTGGGACGTGGGCAAGGCTCACAGCCATCTCTTCTGTCAAGAGTACGCAAGGAGGTCGACCAAGAGGCGGGCGGCCAGGGTGGGGCGCCTAGAAAAGGAGGTGCTCAACCTGGAATCCCGTCTCGGTCAAGTTGTCGAGGACCCGGCCCTGCAGACGGTGTACGAAGTGAAGAAGGCTGCACGGAAGGACTTGCAGTTCGTCGGGTCCCTGCATTCGTGAGGTCGCGGATCCGGTTCCTCCGGGACCTGGACTGTGGCTCCCCCTTCTTCGACTCGCTGGAAAAAAGACAAGGGTCCGTAAGCAGCTCTTGACACTGCTGACCGACAACGGATCTCTTGTCTCGGATCCGGAGGGCATCAGCAACAGGGCCCGAGACTATTACGGGGTTCTGTTCTCTCTGGATCCGTCCAGCGAGGAAGTGTGTAGAGTTTTGTGGGAGGACCTGCCGGAGGTCGGCCCGGAGAGCACCGAAAATCTGGAAGCTCCGCTAAGCCTGACAGCTGACCGGTGCCCTCGACCAGCTCTCAAGGGGAAAAGCCCCGGGGCTGGACAGGCTGACCGTGGAGTTCCACAGGACTTTCTGGGACGTCTTGGAGGGCGACTACGTGCGGGTCCTGGAGGAAAGTCTGGCGACCGGGGAGATGCCCCTCTCTTGGCACAGGGCAGTCATCTGGCGCACGGTCTCCCTCCTCAGCACAGGTTACAAAATCTTCGCCAGGATGATGTCTGCTCGCCTTGGCGCCAAGCTGGACCACATGATCTACCCCAACCAGTCCTACATGGTCCCGGGCTGGACAATCCACAATAACATCCATCTGGTCCGGGATGTGATCCACCATTCCCAGGAGGCTGGTCTGTCGGTCGCCTTCCTATCCCTAGACCAAGAGAAGGCGTTCGACAGGGTGGATTACGAATATCTGTTCGGAAATCTGCGCGCTATCAGGTTCGGGACGCATTTCGTCGCCCGGATCCGACTTTTGTACGCCGCTATAGAGTGTCTGATTAAGGTTAACGGGTCTTTGATGGCGCCCCTTCGCTTTGGGAGAGGGGTGCGCCAGGGATGCCCCATGTCCGGTCAGTTATACGCCATCTGCATGGAGCCTTTCCTGTTCCTCCTGTGGACGAGGTTGACGGGACTGGCTCTGTAAGGGCCGGGCGTGGAGGTTGTTCTCTCGGCTTACGCCGATGACGTGCTCCTCGCGGTCGAGGATCCCGTTGACCTGCGGAGGATGCGTGAGTGCCAGGAGATTTACTTGGCCGCATTCTCCACCAGGATCAACTGGTGGGTCAGTGGCAGGTGGACTCCTTGCCAGTGGAGCTCAGGCCTTTTGCTTGGAGCACAACCCATCTCCTCTATCTGGGAGTCTACCTTAGCCCCGACGAGGAAGCCTGGTTGCACTTCAGTCCCACACTCCTGATCTTTGGGCACCCTGTGTGGAGGGGAGCGGGTAGATCTGAGGGCCGCCTCGTAGGACTGCTCCTGGGCACGGCCAAGGGGGCCAGCCGGTCCAGGCAGCGGGCGGTCGAGGGGGTCGTTCAGCCCGACTGCCTGCCTCTCTTCCGCAGTCCCTGGAGATGGAGCACGCGGTGTCCACCGTTACACTCGCAGCCTTCCACGAAAGGTGGGCGCCGGAGGGAGTGGAGTGCATCATCACCCCCGGCAAACAAATTTTAATTTGATTTTATATGTTTTAAAGTTTAATTGGTTTATTGTGCCAGGTTTTGGTGTCCTCCTCCCCATTTAGCCAGTGGGCACTGGTATAATTTGTGGTTTTAGTGCCCAAAAAACCCCCACAAAAAGCCCCACCAAAAAAACAAACAAAAAAGGGCACTTGAAAACTGTTTGGAGTGCCCCCCCCCTTTAATAAGGGGGCACTTGATTTAATGTTTATTTTTGTTTTCTTCAAAAAGAGTGGTAGAGCTGTTGCTTGTCTGTGGCTTAGCTAGTCACATGATGGTCACAAGATACAATAAAACCCCAATTGGGTCGAGGTCATCCACAATGAGTCATGCACTTGTGAGCCTGGTAACGTGTATAATGATTGTTAAACCTTTGTTAATAAACCAACAAGTTCTTAATAGCAATGTGTTGCTATGAATTCTTAAGCAAAGAACCCATGAAGCAAATACATTACAAAATGGCGAGGAGGATGGGATTTTCTGCATGAAGAAATTTTGGTGGAGTTTCCTTTTAGGAGAAGGCAAATGCAAGTGGAGCACAGCAAGAAGATATACCAGCAGTGTGATTCCTGATTGAGAGTCTGGTAGTACCATTCTTTTTAGTGAGTAGTGAACAGTGTTGAACTGACAAAAAAAGCTTGTAGAAGGCCATTTAGCATTGTTGAAAAGCAATTCAAGATTATTGAGAGTGATTAACGGATTTTAAGCTAAGAAGGCAATATGGATGTGAGAATGAGCTATGTCAATAATTTGGGAGCTTCTGACAAGAATAAAGAATTGTTTAGATACTACAGTGAAACATTGCAAATATTTTTTAAGCTAATGACATCAATGAAGTCATAGCAGGTGTGGCAGATTCGCAATTAAGCAGTCAAGCTGTTCAGGAGAAGATGAAAGCTATTCTGTCAGTCATGATTGGTGCAGAGAATTATAGTATATTAGTGAATTTGTTAACCCCAAGAAAAGTTACGGATACTTCATTCTCAGATATACTACAGATATTGGAGAATCAATTTGATCCACAGCTTTTAGAAATAGCAGAGAGCTATAAGTTTGCAATGAGAAACAAAAGGCCTGATGAAACAATCAGTTGCCATAAGAAAATTATCTCTGCACTGCAATTTTGCAGGATTCTTAGAAAGGGATATTCGAGATAAATTTGTGGACTAATGGATGAACACATCAAATCAAAATTGCTAGGTATGGATGATCTCTCTTTTGAGAAAGCTTGCAAGATAGCCACCTCCATGGAGATGGCATAGAAAAATATTGAGGAAATTCACCGATTACCGGCAGTAGTATCAGTTCACAACCACTGGGCTGCAGAAACGTGGAAGTGGGTGATCCCCAATCGGAGGGAGAGTTATGAAACCAAGAAGAATAGATGTCATAGGTGTAATGGCAACCATACCACACAACAGTTTTGGTTCAAGTGGGCAAGATGCTACCGGTGCCAAGTAAGGGGACACATTGCAGCTGCATATAAATCCAAGGACAGGCCCAATGATAATCAAAGACTTCACTGGGTGGAAACCAATCAGAACAGTGTAGGTTTTGATGCATATGCAGTGAAGGGTAAGGCGGTACATTCCTTGTGTCAGGATTTCAGAACGTTAGTACTGATAATCAATGGATTAATATAACAATAGATACAGCGGCTGATTGCTCAATGATGTGTATCACAAGAATTTCAGGCTAAAGGCGAGCTCAGCAAAGCTGAAAACATATTCAGAGGAAAAACTGCAGATGCTTCGACAAATGAAATGTATAGTACAATACCAGGGGCAACAAGCAAGATTACTTACTTTAATAATAATAATATTATGAAATAGGTCAACCGGCCAACACTCATGGGCATAGATTGGCTAAGAGTGCTTTGTTTGGATTGGTACAGTGTCTGTAGTACAGAAATGGTTAAGTCTCAGCATATTTCTCCAGCAGAGTATCTAGCCAACATGTTTGAGGACTCATAAGAGTGCATCAAGGGATACAATGCACATATTCGGATTAGGTCTGATGTCAAACCTATTTTTTGTAGACCAAGGCTGGTACCATATGCATTAAAATCACAGGTTGAGCAAAAGCTTGATAAGTTGGAGAAAAACTGAGTTTTAGTAAAGACTGATATGAGTGAATGGGCCGCCTTGTTAGTTGTAGTTCCGAAGGCAGACAAAATGGTATGGCTCTGTCGGGATTATAAAATTACCCTGAATTGAGGAGTTGATGATAAACAGTACCCTTTACTGACATCACAAAACCTGTATGCAGAACTGGCGGGAGCCAAAATCTTCACAAAACTCAATATCTCCCATGACTATGCTCAACTCAATGTTCACAAGGATAGTCAGCAGTAAAAAGTCAACACACTTAAAGGTTTATATTCATACACTAAGTTGCCCTATGGTATCAAGTCCTCACCAAAGATATTTCAGGCTACCATGGATCAGATCTTGCAGGGAATAAATCACTGTTTGTGTAATCAAGAGGATGTGTTGTTAGCCACTGGCACAGAAAAGGAAAACCTGGAAATCTTAGAAAAGGTATTCAGATGGTTCAATGATCATAATCTGAAGCTGAAGAGGAGTAAATGTGCATTCATACAGCGTGAGTTGGTTTATCTAGGATTGCGAATAGATGAAAATGGCCTCTGACCAGTTAAGGAGAAAGTGCAAGCCACCACGATGGCTCTGGAACCGAAAAACATTACTGAATTACGATCCTTTTTAAGCATGGTCCAAAATTATGCTTGTTTCCTTCCTGGACTAGCAACGGTGCTCACACCACTTCATTATTTATTAAAGAAAGGTGCGCATTGGATATGGGACAAAGAGCATCAGAATGCATATGAAACATGCAAGCACTCTTGAGCAGTAGTGCTCTTCTTGTCCATTATAATCTGACTCGGGAACTAAGACTAGCATGTGATGCCTCTGGGTATGGTCTAGGAGCAGTGATCCGCCATGTTATGAATGATGGGCAGGAAAAAACGGTTGCCTTTGCATCGCGTACGCTCAACACAAGCAAACAAAATTATGCCCAGATTGAGAGAGAGGCTTTGGCAATTATATTTGGTATTAAAAAGTACAGTGTATAGAGAAAGAGTCAGACTGAACACTGTGAACTCAAAGTAAAGTGTGACCTTAGTCTTTTATTGCAGGTCTCCAGAGTGCCTCTCCAACCTGTGAAGCCTCCTTAAATACCTGTGCACCTCCCTGGGTGCATTGCTTAACTTGCGAGCATGTATTACATCTGTGAACACAGGACTCTAAGTCCGCATCGATAACGGGCCACCACCTGTGGGATCTAGCTATCGCTTTCATCATTACGATGCTTTGGTGGGTACTGTGGAGGTCATTGATGAAGGTGTCTCTGCCCTTCTTGGGGACCACTACTCGATTGCCCCACAGAGGGCAGTCTGCCTGTATAGACATTTTATCCTTGCACCACTGGAACGGCTTTATCTCTTCCTGCATTTCCACTGGGACACTGGACCAGCTCCTGTGAAGCACACAGCTTTTGACTAGAGATAATAAGGGGTCCTGGCTTGTCCAGTTTTTGATCTGCTGGGCAGTGACGGGTGATTGCTCACTCTCAAATGCTTCCATAACCATGGCTAGATCTGCGGGCTGTGCCATTTCCACCCCCGTGGTGGGCGATGGCAGCCTACTGAGAGCATCGGCGCAGTTTTCTGTGCCTGGCCTGTGGTGGATGGCGTAGTTGTATGCGGACAACGTGAGCGCCCGTCTCTGGATGCGGGCCGATGCGTTGGTATTTATCCCTTTACTCTCGGAAAACAGGGATATAAGTGGCTTATGGTCAGTTTCCAATTCGAATTTTAGCCCAAATGGATATTGATGCATTTTCTTTACCCTATAGACACGCGCTAATGCTTCTTTCTCAATCATGCTGTAGGCTCTCTCAGCCTTAGTCAGATTCCTGGATGCATAAGCAACCGGTTGCAGTTTCCCGAAATCATTAGCTTGTAGCAATACACACCCGACGCCATATGACAATGCATCACATGCTAGTATCAAACGCATACATGGATCATACAACACAAGCAATTTGTTTGAGCATAACAATTTTCTCGCTTTTACAAAGGCATTTTCTTGGCTTTTGCCCCAAACCCATTCATCCCCTTTTCGTAGTAAGACATGCAGTGGCTCTAACAGTGTACTGAGACCCGGTAAGAAGTTACCAAAGTAGTTCAGGAGTCCGAGAAACGACCATAGCTCCATCGTGTTTTGTGGCCTCGGTGCGTTTTCGATTGCCTCCGTCTTCGCGTTGGTGGGCCTGATGCCATCCGCCACAATCCTCCTTCCCAGGAACTCCACTTCAGGCGGCAGGAAAACGCACTTCAAGTGTTTTAACCTGAGCCCCACGCAGTTGAGTCAACTAAGAACCTCCTCCAGGTTCTGCAGATGCTCGACTGTGTTCCGACCTATGACCAAGATATCGTCCTGGAAGACCACTGTGTGCAGGACCGACTTTAGTAAGCTTTCCATGTTTCCCTGGAATATCGCCACTGCGGATCGGATTCCAAACGGCATCTGTTATAAACAAAAAGACCTTTGTGCGTGTTGATGCAGGTGAGAGCCTTCAATGATTCCTCCAGTTCCTGCTTCATGTAGGCTGAAGTCAGATCCAGCTTCGTGAACGTCTTTCCTCCCGCCAACGTTGCAAAGAGGTCGTTGGCCTTTGGTAGTGGGTATTGGTCCTGCAGGGAGAAACGATTGATAGTTACTTTGTAATCGCCACAGATTCTGAAGGTGCCGTCTTCCTTGAGGACTGGGACGATAGAGCTGGCCCACTCATTGAACTCGATCAGGGAAATGATGCCCTCTCTTTGCAGCCGGTCTAACTCGATCTCTACCCTTTCTCTCATCATGTACGGTACTGCTTTCACCTTGTGATGGATGGGTCGCGCCCCCAGAATTAGGTGGAGCTGCACTTTTGCTCTTTGGAATTTCCCGCTGTCTGGTTCAAACAGCGAAGGAAATTTGTTTAAGACCTGGGCACACGAAGTGTCATCAGCGGACAATAGCGCTCGGACATCATCCCAGTTCTGGCGTATCTTGCCCAGCCAGCTCCTGCCTAGCAGCGTGGGACAATCGCCCGGTACCACCCAGAGTGGTAGCTTGTGCACCGCTCCATCGTAGGAGACCTTTACGGTAGCACTGCTGATTACAGGAATCAGTTCTTTCGTGTAAGTTCTTAGTTTCATGCGAACTGGAGTTAAGACTGGTCTTGAAGCCTTGTTGCACCATAACCTTTTGAAAGTCTTTTTGCCCATGATGGACTGGCTTGCGCCCGTGTCCAGCTCCATTGACACTGGGAGTCCACTTCGTTCAACATTCAGCATTATCGGGACAATTCGTGGTGAATGTGTGCACCCCATGTACCTCTGCCTCCTTGATCTGAGGCTCTGGTTCATCGTGATCCTCTGTGGATCTGTCCTCCTCTGCAACATGGTGGTTTTCAGTTTAACAGGCTTTGCAGCTCGCCTGCACACTCGTTGGAGGTGCCCCAATGTTCCACAGCTCTTGCAAACGTACTCTTTGAATCGGCATGAATGAAAACGATGATCACCCCCGCAGCGCCAACCAGGTGTTAATGGCCTTACATTCATTACCCTTGATGGTGGACTCTGAGACAACTGTGGACGTGTAACCTGCCCTGTACGTTACGATTCTAAAACCACATCACTTTGTTCACAGTACTTGTAGCAGCACTTGTGTGCGAGAAATTTGCTTAGTATTGTCACTGGTGGCAATGAACGCCTGGGCTATCGCTATGGCCTTACTAAGGTTGGGGTCTCTACAGTGAAAAGTTTGCGAAGTATCACTTCATGGCCAATGCCAAGTACGAAAAAGTCTCTGAGCATGTGCTCCAAATGTCCTTCAAATTCGCAATGTCCTGCAAGGCATCTCAGCTCGGTGACATAACTCGCCACTTCCTGGCCTTCAGACCTTTTGTAGGTGTAGAACCGGTACATCGCCATCAGAACACTTTCCTTCGGGTTCAAAGGCTCTCGGACCAGTGTGCACAAATCGTCGTATGATTTCTCCATGGGTTTTGCTGGATTGAGCAGATTCTTCATGAGGCCATACGTTGGTGCCCCACAGACAGTGAGGAGGATCGCCCTTCGTTTGGCAGCACTCTCTTCCCCATCTAGCTCGTTGGCCATGAAGTATTGGTTGAGTTGCTCCACAAAAGTTTCCCAATCATCTCTCTCCGAGAATTTCTCCAGAATGCCTACTGTTCTCTGCATATTTGGGTTCGCTATCTGTATCTCGTCGCCAGTTATAGTGTATGGAGAAAGAGTCTGACTGAACACTGAGCTCAAAATAACGTGTGACCGTAGTCTTTTATTGCAGGTCTCCAGAGTGCATCTCCAACCTGTGAAGCCTGTTTAAATATCTGTGCTCCCAAGGGATTATGAGATCCCTTGGGACTTCAGGGGATGAGCCCTCTCGTGGCTGTACAGAGTAAATACAAGTTTACATATATAACGTTTCACCAGTTTTTTGGGGGATGCCAATTCACGTTAGTAACCGATCACAAACCGTTACTAGTTATCCTAGGCTCAAAGGCGGCAATCCCATCTATGGATGCAAAAATAGTACGACTACAAAATCGAGTATCGAACGTCAAAACAGAATGCAATGGCAGATGACCATTCAAGGTTGCCTCATGAAGATTCTGAAATTGGCCCCAAACAATCAATCTTTACTCTAGATGTCGTTGATGAGGACTTTCCAGTCACTGCCTCTGTTATTGGAGAGCATACACTGAAAGCTGCGGGTCTGAGCACACCCTGCAAGGGTGGTCTGAAGATCAGACACATTTAGATGAGGAGATAAAACCCTTTTATTATCGTTGGCACGAATTAACATATGAGCAGTGATTTGTAAAATGGGGCCTGAATGTAGTCAGTCCCAGTGCACTACGGACCAAAGTCTTGACAGAACTTGACAGTGAACATACTAGCATCGTAGACATGAAAGTGGTGGTCCGAAAATGTGTTTATTGGCCTGGGTTGGATAAAGACTTAGTACGCTTGCTTACTAATACTTCTGTCTGTCAAGACTGCAGAGCCATTCCAGCTAAAATGCCGCTGCAAACATAGACTTGGCCAACGAGATTATTCCAAAGAATACATGTTGATTTTTGCGAGAGGGACAGTGATCATTTTCTGGTTCTAATTGATAGCCATTCGAAATGGCTGGAGGTACAGCATATGGGGTCATCTACGACTACAGAGTGTACATTGAATGAATTATGGCATATTATTGCTTGCCTTGGCCTGCACGAAGAAATGGTGTCAGATACTGGGCCGCAATTTCAGTCCATGCAATTTGCGAATTTTGCCAGACGTAACGGTATCAAACACACGGCAGCACTATATCATCCTGCTTCGAATGGTGCAGCTGAAAGGTCGGTCAGGATTGTCAAGGAGGCTTTGCAGAAATAAGTTCTACCGACTGGATCATTGGTGAGCATGAAAAATAGTTTAGCAAATGTTCTTTTCAAATATAGAACTACGCCCCATTCTACACCTGCTGAATTATTGATGAAGTGTAGGCTGAAGATGCGTCTCAGTTTATTGCAACCAAACTTGTCTGATAAGGTAGAGAAGGCACAATCGGTGCAGAAACGTAATTATCATTCCGGTATTAAAGAGTGGAGCTTTCAGAAGGGTAATCAGGTGAGAGTTCTCAGTCCATCAAAAAGGGTAAGTCCACGCAACTGGGACATTGGTACAATTATTCGGGTATGTGGCACCAAGCTGTACTTGATCAGAATTGGTGAATACATCAGGAAGGTTCATGTGGATCAAATGTTTCTAGCGAGCGATACACCTTCGGCACTATGAGTAGATGATTATGAGCCTGACTTGGACGATCAGAGTCAGTTGGCAGGTCCAAGTAGTTCGACGGACACAATGGTCACAATGTCCATATCCTCACCAACTCCGATGCAGAAGGTGGTTCTGCAGGTATGGGGCAATCTTCGGAGGGGGTAGGTGGCATTGGGGTTCAGTTGAGAAGATCAACGAGAAAACGCAAACCAACTAGACAGGATATTGATAACTGGGAATATCAAGATCTTAGGAAGAAAGCTAACACTAGGACTGATGTAAGGGTTCCAAGGAAACTCAAGAGGACACAGAAAGATAGACTTCAGGAACCCTGGGCGACACACCCTGAAAACAGAAATTCCCCAAGACGGTCTCCTGAGTCACATGAATATAGAAAATGGGCATAGCTAGCCAACTGCAAAGAAATGGAGGTCAGAGCAGAAGGAAGTTAAAAGCTTTCAACAAGATACTCAGGCTCAGCAGTTGAATTTGTAAGATTGTAATCATGATAAGGAAACTTTTGAAATATTGTATAAATACCTTGCTTCTAAAAAAAAGGGAAGCAGTGCAATGTATGCATCTATGAGCATGCTCATAGGTTGGTAGAGCTGTTGCAGGGTGAGTGGCTTAGCCAGTCACGTGATGTTCACAAGACTCTAAGACCCCAATCAGTTGGGTCTAGGTCATTCATGATGAGGCTTGCAGTTGTGAGCCTAGTGGATGAATCGGTAATGTGTAGTGTGATTGTTAAACCTTTGTTAATAAGCCAACTAGTTCTTAATAGCAATGTGTTGCTATGAACTCTTAAGCATAAACCCATGAAACAAATATATTACACCTGGTGTCAACGTTTCACAGGCTGTGTTTCACATGTTGAGTCTGTAGTTGTTGTGTCTCCAGGGATTTCAGTAAGTGCATTGATATAGGCAAGACAGGTTTCATTATTTCGCTTCTCATCACTGATACTTTGTGTGTTCTTCTTCACACTACATTTAAGAAGGAGCAATACAGGAGAAAATGTTGTTTTGCCAATCGCTGCCCAACAGAACAACAGCTAAGGAGATTTTCCAGTTGCTTGACAGTTTCATAAATCAATATATCGTCTGGTCAAAATTTATTGGCATCTGCACTGATAGAGCAAAGTCAATGACTGGTAGGCAGAGTGGAGTAGTGACGCATATCCGAGCAGTCACTCCCAATGCGATGTGGGTACATAAGGAATCCCTCGTTGCCAAAAGCAACTACCAACTTGAAGGAAGAGCTGGACAATGCTGTGAAGATGGTAAACTTTTTAAAAGCTCGACCCTTGAATTCCAGAATATTTTCTATTTTATGTAATGAGATGGGAAGCGAGCACGTCCATCTATTGCTCCACATGGAGGTTCGATGGCTGTCATATGGCAAGGTCTTGGCATGTTTCTTTGAACTTCACTTCAAGTTCAAGTTATTCTTTACAGACCATCCATTCTGTATCATACCTGCAGTACTATTAAGCCATTAATTAAATGGTAAACGTGTATTGTTATTTGTACATTTTGTACAATGATTGGGTCTTAAAGGTGTTAAAATATTAAACCTATATGCTGGTAGAGAGGTATGCGGGCAGCTGGTAGATCTGGAAGGGGGTACATATGACCGTGACAAGTAGATCCATCGTTTCAGCCTGTTCTTGCCCCACAGAACTTATTTCTTCCTATCTCAACTCTTTTTCTTTTCTCCCCCTGTCCACTCTCTTCCCACCTACATCCGTGACTCCTCCAGCGCCCTCCGCCACTTTAAGTTTCCAGTTTCCCAGCCCCAACTGTCTCCTTTTCACCATGGACATTCAATCCCTCGACACTTGCATCCCCCACCAGGATGGCCTGAGGGTGCTCCGCTTCTTCCTTGAGCAGAGGCCCAACCAGTTCCCATCCACCACCACCCTCCTCTGTCTGGCTGAACCTGTTCTCACATTGAACTTCTCCTTTAACTCCACTCACTTTCTCCAAATTAAAGGTGTTGCTATGGAAACCTGCATGGGTCCTAGCTATGTCTGCCTTTCCATGGGATATGTGGAACATTCTTTGTTCTAGTCCCACTCGGGTCCCCTCCCTCACCTCTTTTTCCGGTACATTGATGACTGTATCGGTGCTGTTTCCTGCTCTCGCCCTGAACTTGAAAATTTCATTCACTTTGCATCCAACTTCCACCCTTCCCTCAACTTCACATGGTCCATCTCCAACTCTTCTCTTCCCTTCTTCGACTTCTCTATCTCCATCTCTGGGGATAGGCTTTTAACCAGTATCCCCTATAAGCCCACTGACTCCCACAGCTACCTGGACTACACTTCCTCCCAACCCGCATCCTGTAAAGACTCCATTCCATTCTCACAGTTTCTCTGTCTCTGCCGCATCTGCTCTAATGATGCCACATTCCACACTAGTGCCTCTGAAATGTCTTCCTTTTTCCTCAACCGAGGATTCCCCTCCACCGTGGTTAATATGGTCCTCGGCCGTGTCCGTTCTATTTCCTGTACCTCTGTTCTCACCTCTTCCCCTCCCTCTCAGAACCACGACAGGGTTCCCCTTGTCCTCACCTTTCACCCCACCAGCCTCCACGTTCAACAGATCATCCTCCGCCATTTCCGGCACCTCCAGCGTGATCCCACCACCAATCATATCTTCCCCTCCCCTCCCCTCTCAGCATTCTGAAGGGACCGCTCCCTCCGCGACACCCTGATCCATTCCGCAGTCACCCCCAGCATCCCCTCCCCTTCACACGGCACCTTTCCGTGCAAGCGCAGAAGATGCAACATCTACCCTTTTACCTCCTCCCTTCCCAATATCCAGGGCCCCAAATACTCCTTCCAGGTGAAACAGCGATTTACTTGTACTTCTTTCAATTTAGTATAATATATTCGCTGCTCATGATGTGGTCTCCTCTGCATTGGGGAGACCAAGCGTAGATTGGCTGACCGCTTTTATGGAACATCTCTGTTCAGTTCGCAAGTGTGACCCTGAGCTTCCGGTAGCCTGTCACTTTAACTCTCCACTCCACTCCCACTCTGACCTCTCTGTCTTCCGTCCCCTACTGTTCCAATAAAGCTCAAGGAACAGCACCTCATCTTTCGTTTAGGCACTGTACAGCCTTCTCGACTCAACATAGAGTTCAACAATTTCAGAACATAACCACTGCCCATCTTCCCCCACCCCCCTGCCAAGCCTGTTTTTTTCTCTCCTTGTCTCCAATGGCAGCTGGTCATTATTCCGCCATTCACACCCTATCTTGACTAATGTTTTTCTAACTCCTGGCATTACCATTTCAATTTGGCCCAACATCCCTTTTGTCTCTCTCATCTCTCCGGCCTTCCACCCTATCACAAATCTTCCCTTTTGTTCTTTCTTCCCCTCACCCTTTCAGTGCTTCTTAAGAATGTGTTTTTTTCAAACTCTCTCCAGTTCTGACAAAGGGTCGTTGATCTGAAATGTTAACTCTGTTTTTCTCTCCATAGATGCTGGCTGACCTGCTGAGATTTCCAGCATTTTCTGTTTTTATATTGGATATATTACATTTGGTCCCCTGATCCAAATCATTGATCTAGATTGTGAATAGCTGGGGCCCAAGCACCGACCCTTGCGGCACCCCACTAGTTACAGTCTGCCAACCTGAAAATTATCCGTTTATTCCTGCTCTGTTTTCTGTCCATTAACCAATCCTTAATCCATGCTAATATATTACCTCCAATCCCATGAGCCCTAATTTTGTTCAATAACCTCTTGTGTGGCACCTTATCGAATGCCTTCTGAAAATCCAAATACACCACATCCATTGGTTCCCCCTTATCTATTCTGCTAATTACAACCTCAAAAAACTCCAACACATTTGTCAAACATGATTTCCTTTTCATACATCCATGTTGACCCCAATCCTATTATTCTTTTCGAAGTGCTCTGTTACCACATCCATAATAATGGATTCTAGCATTTTCCCTACTACTGATGTCAGGCTAACTGGTCTGTAGTTCACTGTTTTCTCTTTATCTCCTTTCCTAAATAGCGGGGTTACATTAGCTACCTTCCAATCTGCGGGAACCGTTTTAGAATCTAGGCATCCACTATCTCTATAGCCACCTCTTTCAAAACGTTAGGATGTAGGCCATCAGGTCCAGGGGATTTATCGGCTTTCAGTCTCATTAATTTCTACAGTACTATTTTTTTTTTTACAAATACTAATTTCTTTCAGTTATTCATTCTCGTTAGATCCCTAATACTCCACTATTTCCGGGAGGTTTCTCGTGTCTTCTTCCGTGAAGATAGACATAAAGGGCCAGAAAATGATGCACTCACCTCCGACATTCCTCTGCTCGAACCGCCCAGTGCCACTTTCGACGCGGGCGGGAGAGGAGAGCCGCTGGGAAGCGCCCGCCGATGTCAGCGGACGGCCAATGCATATAAGTAGACTCCCGGCCGCCGAGGGGCGGGATTCAGCTGGAGTTGGCGGCAGGACGGCGGTGGACCACAGAGTGCAGGCAGTTCTGTCCTCAATGGTAAGTGTGAAGATGGGGGAAAACAGGTTAGTGATATTTTTAAAATGTATTTCTTTACAGGGATTAACCTGGATGGGGTCCACTGAAGATCATTTAATGCTTTTTATTTTTAGGTGTTCAGCCCTCCATGGGCCCGACTCCATCCTCGGCGGCAATTGGGCGGTAAGCGTATTTGCTGCCAAGAATGAGAGTTCCCACCAGCTCCCGCCAAGATTGGCGGCATATGTTGCTGCTTTGCCGTCCGCCGATCTTCGAGGGACCTTGCTGATAACCCCGCCCAAAGAACCGTCAGGGAACTTGGTGGTCATTGGCAGTCCTTTCGGCGGCACTTGGGCGGGCGGGGGCCTTTACCAAATTAAGTCCCAAAGTATTTGTTTAATTTCTCTGCCATTTCCTTATTCCCCATTATAATTTCTCCTGTCTCAGCCTGTAGGGGACCCACATTTACTTTCACTAATCTTTGCCTTTTTACGTACCTATAGAAGCTTCTACAGTCTTTATGTCTATCGCTAATTTACTCTCATATTCTATTTTCCCTTTATCAATTTCTTGGTCCTCCTTTGTTGAATTCTAAAATCCTCCCAATCCTTAGACTTACTGCTCTTTTTAGCAACATTATAAGCCTTTTCCTTTGATCTAATACTATATTTATCCTCGTTAGCCACGGTTGGATTGCTTTTCTTGTGGGGTCTTTGTGCCTTAAAGGAATGTATATTTGTTCTAAATTATGTATTAATTCTTTAAATGCTCGCCATTGCTTGTCTACCATTTATACCTTTTAATGTAGCTTCACAATCAGCCGTAGGCAACTCTCCCCTCATACCTACATAGTTTCCTTTGTTTAGATTTAAGACTCGCGTTTCTGATTTACCGAAATCACTTTCAAACTATCATATATTAATTATGGTCACTCTTCCCCTTTACTACAAGGTTATTAATTAACTCGTTCTCATTGCACAATACTGGATCTAAAATAGCATGTTCTCTAGTTGGTTCCTCAACACACTGATCTCGAAAACCATCTTGTATACATTCCATGAATTCGTCCTCCACACTATTACTGCAAATTTGGTTTGCCCAGTCTATTGGTAGATTAAAATTCCCCATGATTATTGTATTACCTTTTTATATGCACCTCTAATTTCCTGATTTATACTGTGCCCTACATTACCACTACTGTTAGGGGGCCTCTAAACAACTCTCACCAATGTTTCCTACCCTTTGCTGTTTCTTAGCTTGGAAAATTTGGGTGGAGCTAAGATCCTTTCTCTCTCCTGTCTTTATCCCATCCTTTATTATCAGGGCTACCCTTCCTCCTTTTTCATTTTGCCTATCTCTTCTAAAAGTTAAGTATCCTGGGATATTTAGCTCTCAACCTTGGTCACTTTGCAACCACGTCTCCATAATGGCCATTAGATCAAACCTATTCATCTATTTTGTTGCGAATGCTTCGCGCATTCACATAGTGCCTTTAACTTTGGCTTTTTCCTATTTTTCCCTGATGTCACCTTAGTCAGTAATGCCCTATTACCTTTGTTACTCTCTCTGTCCCTTCCTGACCCACTCTGCTTATTTTTACCCAAAACCCTGCTCTGCTCTAGACCCTTGACATTTCTCTTGCTACTTAAAATGTACTCTCTCCTGAATCCTTCCCCACCCCACCGATTTACACAAGTAAATGCCTTGTTGTTGAGCAGGTTAATTTTATTCTCTTTTTAGGGGTGGGCCTGAGCCGGGATATTGACAAGACCGTTGGACCTATAGAGTTTTCCCTTTTTAAAAACTTACTATTCAATGCTGTATCGCGTTCTTTGTTTTGATTCTGAATCAAGTCCCCTCCCTGAAGATGTCTCGTGATTTTGGCCACATTCTTGTTGATTATACTTTCCCGAAGATGCCTTCCTATGGAATTTGTTTCATCTCTCTCGTCCCTATTCTCTCGGGTATAATCAGTAAAAGGCCTAGTCCTCTACCCTTTGAACTATGAGGCCCAAAGCAGAACTTTCTCATTTCAACCGGCCATTACCTCCTTTACAACATACAAAACTGCGTTGTGTTTACACTAACTTCTACCACAGATACTAGTGTTCTGTTAAACTAACTACAATCCTCTATTTTAACATTATACATAAAATACATAAACAAGGTTCAAGTCTTAACTTAAAAACAACAGATAGTCACTTGGCAACAAGGAGATTTTGTATAGTCATCATCATAGGCAGTCCCTTGGAATTGAGAAAGACTTGCTTCCACTCTAAAAATGAGTCCTTAGGTGACTGAACAGTCCAATACCAGAACTACAGTCCCTGTCACAGGTGGGACAGATAGTCGTTGAGGGAAAGGGTGGGTGGGACAGGTTTGCTGCATGCTCATTCCGCTGCCTGCACTTGATTTCCACATGCTCTCGGCGATGAGACTCTAGGTGCTCAGCGTTCTCCCGGATGCACTTCCTCCACTTGGGGGGGGGGTCTTTGGCCAGGGACTCCCAGGTGTCAGTGGGGATGTTGCACTTTTTCAGGGAGGCTTTGAGGGTGTCCGTGTAATGGTTTCCTCTACCCACCTTTGGCTCGTTTGCCATGAAGAAATTCTGAGTTGAGCGTTTGTTTTGGGAGTCTCATGTCTGGCATGCGAACAATATGGCCTGCCCAGCGGAGCTTATCAAGTGTGGTCAGTGCTTTGATGCTGGGGATGTTGGCCAGGTCGAGGACGCTAACGTTGGTGTGTCTGTCCTCCCAGGGGATTTGTAGGATCTTGAGGAGACATCGTTGGTGGTATTTCTCCAGCAACTTGAGGTGTCTACTGTACATGGTTCATGTCTCTGAGCCATACAGGAGGGCGGGTATTACTACAGCCCTGTAGACCATGAGCTTGGTGGCAGATTTGAGGACCTGGTCTTTGAACACTCTTTTCCTCAGGTGGCCGAAGGCTGCACTGGCGCACTGGAGGCGGTGTTGAATCTCGTCGTCAATGTCTGCTCTTGTTGATAAGAGGCTCTCGAGGTATGGGAAATGGTTCCCCTTGTCCAGGGCCGCGCCGTGGATCTTGATGACTGGGGGACAGTGCTGTGCGGCGAGGACAGGCTGGTGGAGGAGCTTTGTCTTACGGATGTTTAGCGTAAGAAGGCCTATGCTTTTGTACACCTCAGTAAATACGTTGACTATGACTTGGAGTTCAGCCTCTGTGTGTGCGCAGACGCGTACTTTAGCTCAACGACAGAGAGGGGTGGTCTTGGACCTGGCCTGGAGACAACGAAGGTTGAACAGGTTCCCACTGGTTCCATAGTTTAGTTCCACTCCAGCGGGGTGGAGCATGGAGGCGGGGAAGATTGAGAAGAGGGTTGGGGCAATGACGCAGCCCAGTTTGACCCCGGTCTGGACGTGGATTGGGTCTGTAGTGGATCGTTGGTAAGGATCACGGCCAGCATGTCATCGTGGAGCAGGCGGAAGTTGTGTATATAGTACAAAGCAGCCATACCATCCACAGGAAACCAAGACATTAGCATTTCTAAGCATCTATCTCAGCTGAGGAGACTTTCCGTCTGCAATTTGAACATAACCATTTAAACACAGTTTTAATCACATACTTATGTACATTTTTAGGTATCTTTAGTTTCTAACAGAAGATCAGGAATTCTTCTGGTGTCCTGGTCAAAATTTATCCCTTAATCAATACCTCCAAAACAGAATAACTAGACATTCATCTCATTGCTGTTTAGGGGCCCTTGTTGTTCATATATAAGAACATAAGAAATAGGAGCAGGAGTAGGCCATACGGCCCCTTGAGCCTGCTCTGCCATTTAATAAGATCATTGCTAATCCAAGCATGGACACAGGTCCACTTCCCCGCCCACTTATTCCCTTATTGTTTAAGAAACTGTCTATTTCTGTCTTAAATTTATTCAATGTCCCAGCTTCCACAGCTCTCTGAGGCAGCGAATTCCATAGATTTACAACCCTCTGGGAGAAGAAATTTCTCCTCATCTCCGTCTTAAATGGGTGGCCCCTTATTCTAAGATTGTGCCCTCTAGTTCTAGTCTCCCCCAACAGTGGAAACATCTTCTCTGCATCCACCTTGTCAAGCCCCCTCATAATCTTATTGTTTCGATATGATCACCTCTCATTCTTCTGAATTCCATTGAGTAGAGGCCCAACCTACTCAACCTTTCCTCGTAAGTCAACTCCCTCATCTCTGGAATCAACCTTGTGAACCTTCTCTGAACTGCTTCCAAAGCAAGTATATCCTTTCGTAAATATGGAAACCAAAACCGCACGCAATATTCCAGGTGTGGACTCACCAATACCTTGTACAACTGTATCAAGACTTCCTTGCTTTTATACTCTATCCCCTTTGCAATCAAGGCCAAGATTACATTGGCCTTCCTGATCACTTGCTGTATCTGCATGCTAACCTTTTGTGATTTTTTTTTCTGCCAAAGTACATGACCTCCAACATTATACACCATCTGCCAAATTATTGCCCACTCATTTAGCCTGTCTATGTCCTTTTGCAGATTTTTTGTGTTCTCCTCATACATTGCTTTTTCTTCCCATCTTTGTATCGTCGGCAACTTACATAGAAACATAGAAAATAGGTGCAGGAGTAGGCCATTCGGCCCTTCGAGCCTGCACCACCATTCAATAAGATCATGGCTGATCATTCCCTCAGTACCCCTTTCCTGCTTTCTCTCCATACCCCTTGATCCCCTTAGCCGTAAGGGCCATATCTAACTCCCTCTTGAATATATCCAATGAACTGGCATCAACAACTCTCTGCGGCAGGGAATTCCACAGGTTAACAACTCTGAGTGAAAAAGTTTCTCCTCATCTCAGTGACTTGGCTATGTTACACTCTGTCCCTTCCTCCAAGTCGTTAATATAGTTTGTAAATAGTTGGGGTCCCAGCACTGATCCCTGCGGCACCCCACCGGTTTCTGATTGCCAACCCGAGAATGCACCATTTATCCCTACTCTCTGTTTTCTGTTCGTTAGCCAATCCTCTATCCGTGCTAATATATTACCCTCAACCCCATGAACCTTTATCTTGTGCAGTAACCTTTTATGTGGCACCTTGTCGAATGCCTTCTGAAAGCCCAAATACACCACACCCACTGGTTCCCCTTTATCCACCGTTCGTTACATCCTCAAAGAATTCTAGCAAATTTGTCAAACATGACGTCCCCTTCATAAATCCATGCTGACTCTGCCTGACTGAATTTTGCTTTTCCAAATGTCCTGCCACTGCTTTTTTAATAATGGACTCCAACATCTTCCCAACCACAGATGTTAGGCTAACTGGTCTATAGTTTCCTGCTTTTTGTCTGCCTCCTTTTTTAAATAGGGGCGTTACATTTGCAGTTTTCCAATCTGCTGGGACCTCCCCAGAATCCAGGGAATTTTGGTAAATTACAACCAATGCATCCACTATCCCTGCCGCTACTTCTCTTAAGACCCTAGGATGCAAGCCATCAGGTCCAGGGGATTTATCCGCCTTTAGTCCCAATATCTTACTGAGTACCTCCTTAGTGATTGTGATTGTGTTACCCCCCCTATAGCCCCTTGACTATCCACTGTTGGAATATTGTTAGTGTCCTCTTCTGTAAAGAATGATACAAAATATTTGTTCAGAGTTTGTGCCATCTCCATGTTCCATATTGGACACCGTATTTGCCTACATAGCAGCAGTGATTCCTATCCAAAAATAATTTATTGGACATCTCAATAAACATCTCAAGGTGAAAGATACTATATCATTATTGCAAGTTCTTTCTTCTTTAATTAGAAAATTTTATTGCTTTAATAATAACTATGTTCAGCTATGCAGCATGTTATTACACATTTAATCATGTGACTTACTTGTCGTATATTGATAAGTAAAATTGAGTTGAGGTTATTGCCATCTGGTGGCTGAAAAGAAATAGCAATTTGTAATCTGGTGAAGAAGCGCCAGCTTGATGTGGAAGTGTCAGAGAGTGGGTACAGGTAGAAGGGCACAAATGTAAATGCCTTGTCGTTGTTCAAAGCTACTGCCTTGTGTTTCTGATTTAAAGTCCATGCATAAAACAGAGTTATTGCACCTTCCACCACAATCCTAATGTGAATAGATAGTGGGGGAGAAATTTGCATTGTTTGTGCCTCCTGTTACACTAACTGGGCGCAAACGACTTCTTACCCGGGGTGCAGGCCACCACGAACTCCCGTGAAATACCGTAGGAGTTAGCGGAGGCACCAACCGGTAGCGCCCGCTCCTTCCAGTAGCCTCCCGGGCCACTGCACCATCACTGTGTAGCGACCTGTCTTCGCCCCGGAGCGAAATTCTGGTAGCGCCCTGTGAGGCCACCACGAGCGATGCCCGCGCCAACTTCACAGGTCATGAACCGGTCTTCAATCCCCACATGGGGCGAAAATGAAACTGGAGGTGCGGCGCCAACATTTTTAAAAATGGCTGACTTACCGGTCACGGCCTTGCCCTCCTGAAATCACGAGGTCCATGCTGCGATAGTGCAGCCCCGCATCTGTGCTGGGCTGTTGCCACAGCATCCCGCTGCCCAGTGGTATAGGAGTGGCCGCTTCTCCCCAATGCAAAGTTGGAAGCGTGTCCTCCCTCTAATGGAAAGGGAGGGCCCTGAGCTCCCACCAGCGCTATGCACTCTCTGCGTAGTGCTGCAAAATTCCTGCAGTTGGCACCCCAGTCCTGCCCCCGAGAGGAAGTGAACCCAAATTTCGCTGCAGTGGTGGGACTTCTGCACCATGCGCAGGACATCTCGCCATGCAGCGGTTACCGCCTCCGACCTAGGCAGTACCGAATTTCGCACTCGGTATTTTCAGAATCCACCAGCAAAGTGGTAACGGTGTGGGTACCAGTGCAGAAAGAGAAGCAATTGCAGGAGATTCTCTGGCTATGATTTGTCCAAGTGAGGGCAGTTCCACTGATCTAGACAATAAAGAGGCACTTGAGGAGGATGGTGTGGTCGACTGTGTCAAAGGCTGCAGACAGGTTGAGGAGGGATAGTGCACCATGGTCACCGTCATCAAGGATGTCATTTATGGCTCTGATTAGGACCATTTCAGTACTGTGGCGGGGCAGAAACCTAATTAGAGAGATTCAAAAAAGTTACAGGAGAGATGGGTAATGACAAGTTCAAGGACTTTGGAAAGGAAACGGAGGTTGGAGATGGGGTGGTGCTTTGTAAAGACTGAAGGGTCAAGGTTTTTTTTGAGGAGGGGCTGCTTACAACAGTTTTGAAAAGAAGGGGGGGAGGTGAAGAGTACCTGAGAAGTGGGCAAGAGGGGAGATACGAGGGAAACTAGAGAATGATGTAGGTTCAGCTGTGGACCAGATATGCTCAAGATTGCCCCCTTGGACTCGGGAGTAAAATGGGGACCATATCAGGAGGAACAACAAGGATTAAAAAAAAATTGTTCCTGGGATGTGGGTGTTGTTGGCAAGGTCAGTATTTATTGCTCATCCTTAATTGTCCTGGAGAGGATGGTGGTGAGCTGCCTTCTTGTGGTGCAGGTTCTGTTAGGGAGGGAGTTTCAGGATTTTGACCCAGTGATGATGAAGGAACGGTGATATATTTACGTCAGGATGGTGTTTAACTTGGAGGGCAGGTGATGGTATTCCCATGCACCTGTTGCCCTTGTTCTTCTAGGTTGGAAGAGGTCACAGGTTGGGGAGGTGCTGCCAAAGGAGCCTTGGCGAGTTGTTGCAGTGCATCTTTTAGATGGTACACTGAAGCCACGGTGCTCCAGTGGTGGAGGGAATGAATGTTTAAAGTGTTGGATGGGGTGCCGATCAAGCAAGCTGCTTTGTCTTCGATGGTATTGAACATCTTGAATGTTGTTGGAGCTGCACTCACCCCGGAAGCGGAGAGTATTCCATCATACTCCTGACGTGTGCCTTGTAGATGGTGGAAAGACTTTGGGGAGTCAAGAGGTGAGACACTCGCCACAGAATACAAGCCTCTCGCCTGCGCCTGTAGCTACAGTATTTATGTGGCTGGTACATTTAACTTTCTGGTCAATAGTGATCCCCAGGATGTTGATGGTGGAATTCTTGCCGATGGTAATGCCGTTTAATGTCAAGGGGCGGTGGTTAGACTCTTGCTTGTTGGAGATAGTCATTGTCTGGCACCTGTGTGGTGTGAATGTTACTTGCCATTTATCAGTCCAAACCTGAATGTCGTCCATGTCTTGCTGCATGCAGACATGGACTGCTTCATTATCTGAGGAGTTGCGAATGAACTGAACACTGTGCAATCATCAGCAAACATCCCCATTTCTGATCTATGATGGATGGGAGGTCATTGATGAAACAGCAGAAGATGGTTGGGCACAGGACACTGTCCTGAGGAACTCCTGCAGCGATGTCTTGGGGCTGAGATGGTTGACCTCCAACCACAACCATCTTCTTTTTGCTTGGAATCCTAGATATGATGGAAGAGAAGAAGGATTTTACTGGGCACAAGGGCATCAAAGGTGGAGGAGAAGTGGTTGAGCAGATCGACAGCTTTATAAGTATTGTGCCGAATGGAGGGCCAAAGTATAGACAGTTGGGAGATTGAATACGCAGTTGTAAGTGACTTGAGGGGGAGTTTATTCCAGGGATGGCTACAGAAGGAAGTGGGTTTGGAAGAGGGCAGGGGGATACGGGTCATGAAGAATACGAGAAAATGGTCAGAGATGGCATTGTCAATGATTGACACCATCGGAGTAGAGAAGACACATGAGATGGCAAGGTCAAGGGCATGGCCTTGAGTATGGGTAAGAGAGTTTATATGGTTGGAGAGGTTAAAGGAGGACTGGTAGACAGTGAAATCATAGGAGGGCAAGGTGAGTTGAGATAGAATTCTGACAGATTGTACTCCACAGAATAGCACAATATGTGAGTTGTGATGTTGTATTTGTACAAAGATTTGGGTAGACCAAAGTTGAAGTAATTGATACAGTTCTGGAATCCCAGTATAGCAAGGACACTGCAGGCATGGAGGGCTTACAGTAGAATGATACCAGGAATAATAGTTTATAGTCATAAAAACTAAGAAATTGGGGCTTTTTTAATTGGAATAGAGAAGGTTAAAAGGGAATCTGATATAGCTTTGAAATATTATGACTATTATAAACTGAATCATTGTTGCTAGTGGTTGGCAAAAAGGAGCACAGATTGAGGATTATCCCTCAGAACGAAAGGAAATGTTAGAAGAATTTTTTTTCAGAGAAGATTATTAGAATATGGAATGTTTTACCACAATTGTCCTTTTAAGACAGAAGATATAATATAATTTTGAAAGGAAATCAGATATGTACTTGAAACGGATTAATAGAAAAGGAGATGGGAAATGAGCAGGGCAATAAGGTTAGCGAGACAGCTCCAGAAATGCCTTTCTATGTGCAGCAAATTCTATGATAGCTGGGACATGGGCCCAAAATTAATGATCTCCTGCTGTCGCCCGATTCTCAATGTTTTCGGGCGGTCTGTGGTTTTTCACCGCTTGCTGCCGCTGCTATCCTCCAGCGTGGCTTTCATGAAAATGTAGCGGGTGGGAACGACATGCAGCGGGCATCGGCGGGCGGTGCAGGCCATTAGACTCGGCAAAGATTAGAAGCTGAGTTGTGCACATGCACGATTTTTGTAAATGTGCATGCGCAAAAAAAAAAATTCATTGGGGGTTTTTGCCGTGATTGGGGTCGGTTGCACATGCGCAGAACAGCTTGGGAGGGACAGCGACTTCGAAAGACAGAGAAGATAGTGAGAAGATTAGAGAGAGAGAAAACAAAGTACCAAAGACAACGGACAAAGCAGGAAAAGTCAGAAAAAAAATTAATAGTTGTGCAAGATTTATTAACGATCTTAAATAAAATCATGAGTGAGAAGAATACCCTGAGAAGTCAGATGTGCAAAAGCTGAGGGCACTATGGTTCATGGACGAGGAGCTTGATACACTTGTCTCTGTGATGGAGGTAAGGTATCGGGACCTTACTAGAAATGGTCATGGGAAGCCACCCCCGGTCCAGTATCAGCGGATCTGGAAGGAAATTGGGGAGGCCATGTCCACAGTGGGGACAATCATGAGGGATGGAGACCAATGTCACTAAAGGTGGCATGACATTGTAGCCGCAGCCAGAGTGACTAATGATTTTATTGATGCACTCCCTTACTACTTACAATGTAAATCTAAATATGATTAATGGGACATAACACTAAGGACTAGTGTTTTGATGGCTATTTGTGTGCGTGTGTGTGTGTGTGTGTGTGTGTGTGTCTCTGTATCGCACGTACAAATTGCTACTTTAATTTCTGCAGAAGAAATTGTCAACCAACGCCTCCGAGCAGTGGCACACGGGAGGAGGCCCATAAAAGGTGTGGGACATAAGTGATTTGGAGCAGCGTGCCTTAGCCTTGGTGGGTGAGCACAACTGTGCAACCACCCATGGTGGTGCTGATCATTTGCCATAGCATGGTAAGTTGCGGTCATGTAATGTCATCTCAAAATAATAAAATGTACTGTGATGTTGAGGTAATGTAATGTCATGCATTTGAATATATTGTCTGCGGCCATATATAATGTAGGAATGCAGCAGTGGTGGTCCTTGAAATAAGACTGTGCTACGTGACTGTACTCATGTCACCCTGACCCCTCCCCTGCTGCTAACCACTGAAATGTTTTTACTGGCAGATGCTGATTCGGATGACACCAAGGTAGCCACTGCCTCGACCTCCGCCATTCAAGCAGCAACCGCCTCGACCTCTGGCACCCAAAGAGCCTCTGCCAGACCCCTCGCCTCAAGCCTTCAGATCCCCTGCCTCGACCCTCGACCTCCGCGAGAGCTCCCGCCTCCATCTCCGCCACCCAGGGAGACCCACAACAATAGGAAGAAGGGGCACTGTTTCAGCCACTTCACCTGGAGGGGGGGTGGGGGTGGGGGGGGATCTGGGGGAGGAGGAGCAGTCCATTGTTTTTACCTTTGTGTCTGCATCTGTGCATCGGGGTCGGAGTTTTATGGCTTTGCAAACGATTCTGAAGAAGTGGGACCAAACGGTGTGCAGCAACATTTTGCCGCAGTCATAGAGGTTGATGCAGCAAAGAGGGAATGCGGCAAGACGGGGCTGCTCAACAGGACATGGTTGAACTGTCGATGATGAGCATCGAGATAGGTCAAGAGCTCCTCCAGGCCATGGCTGCGATAGCTGGGCACATCGTGGGACTTTCAGACCTACATGAGGAGTCTATGTCGAGGCTGATTGTCATGGTGGAGCGAAACACCGAGTCCGTCAATGACATGCGACAATCGATGGTCTCGGGATATGCATGCAACCCCACCCCCACCCCGTGCCATAGCAGCCAGGCCTTCCACATCCCGAGCTGCTCCTGTGAGTCCAATTATGGCGCCTCCTTATCTTCCCACCAACGATGGCAGCAGTGCTCTGGATGCAGTGCTGCACAATGTCCTGGTCCCAACATGAAGGGGCAGGGGTGGGGGTCGGCGTGGGGATAGGCAAAATGAAAAGAAGAGACTGGGGGGGTGGGGGGGGGGGCGGTGAAGGGAAGGGGAAGGAAGAGGGGCGGTGGGAGTGGCTAGAGGGTTGGGTGTTAGTCATTTTTTACATGTTGTTGTTGATGTTGTTCTTGGTGTTTTATATGTTGTTTGATTAAAAATTAATCTTCATTGTAAATTGTTAAATATAATTTAAGTTTTAAGCTGTTGATATTTTTGAAAGTTTTCCAAGTTTTGAATGTTTTACAATTTTATATAAATCTTTTTATTGAATTTAATAACTCTTGTACAGTGTCTAACTTTTAGAAAATTAAGGGTTCCATACAGTGGCTAGATAAAGCTAGTGTTGGAGGGGAGCGGGGAGTTTGCTGCCATGGCACACTACTACTGTCCACTTAAGATCGGCTAAGATCAGGTAAGACTTTACTTTTCAGGATGGTATTTAGGGTGGGCAGTAAATGGGTCTTAGTGATCAAATTTGCGTTTTTGGGCCTTCTCCGATGGGTGGGCAGTATCGACTACTGCCGGCGGTAAATATCTGAAGAATTTCCCGCCGGAGGGAATGTGGGCGGTAAGTGGGTAGTAACTGATTTTTTTTGATCAAATTCGCATATCTGGGCGGTAATGTGATGAATTTCGGGCCTCATAGGTTTTACACTAGACTTCCTCTGGGCTTCAGCATCACCAATCACTCCTGTAAGTGAACCTCGTGTCCCCTACAATCTAGAGTGCACCTTTACCGCCCAATATTTAGTTACCTCACAGTCATGCCATTGACCTCTTTCTGTATTCACCACTACGGGTACAGTAGCATAGTGGTTATATTACTGCACTACTAATGTCCTGTTCCACCAGCAGGACACATCCACCAGAGGTGGTGGCACAGTGTTATACAGTCGAGAGAGTAGCTCTGGGAGCTCTTAACATTGACTCCGGACCCCATGACGTCTCATGGCTTCAGGTCAAGCATGAGCAAGGAAATCTACTGCTGATTACCACCTACTGCCCTCCCTCAGCTGATGAATCCGAACACCACTTGGAAGAAGCACTGAGGGTAGCAAGGGTGCAGAAAGTATTTCGGGTGGGGGATTTCAATGTCTATCACAAAGAGTGGCTTGGTAGCACCACGACTGACCAAGTTCTGAAGGACATAGCTGCCAGACTGGGCCTGTGGCAGGTGATGAGAGAACCAACACAAGAGAAAAATGTACTTTACCTCATCTTTACCAATTTACCTTTTTCACAGATGCATCTGTCTATGACGGCATTGGTAACAGTGACCACCGCACATTCCTTGTGGAGACGAAGTCCCGTCTTCACACTGAGGATACCCTCCACCATGTTGTGTGGCAGTACTACTGTGCTAAATGGGATAGATTCAGAACAGATCTAGCAGCTCAAAACTGGGCATCCATGAGGCACTGTGGGCCTTCAGCAGCAGCAGAATTATATTCCACCAATCTGTAACCTCATGGCCCAAGTATACCCTCAACCTACCATTACCATCAAACCAGGAGACCAACCCTGGTTCAATGAGGAGTGCAGAAGAGCATGCCATGAGTAGTACCTAAAAATGAGGTGCCCACCTGGGGAAGCTGCAACACAGAACTACATGCCCGCTAAACAGCGGAAGCAGCATGCTATAGACAGAACTAAACGATCCCACAACCACTGGATCAGATCAAAGTTCTGCAGTCCTGCCACATTCCATTGTGAATGGCGATGGACAATTAACCAACTAACGGGAGGAGGAGGAGGCTCCATGAATATCCTCATCCTCAATGATGGCGGAGCCCAGCATACGAGTGCAGAAGACAAGACTGAAGAGGATGCAACCATCTTCAGCCAGAAGTGCCGAGTAGATGATCCATCTCGGCCTCCTCCTGAGGTCCCCCACCATCGCAGAATCCAGTCTTCAGCCAATTCGATTCACTCCATGTGATATCAAGAAATGGCTGAGCACACTGGATACAGCAAATGCTATGGATACTGACAACAACCCAGATGTTGTGCTAAAGACTTTTGGTCCAGAACTAGCCACGGCTCTAGCCAAGCTGTTCCAGTATCATTACAACATTGGCATCTACCCAACAATGTGGAAAACTGCGCAGGTATGTCCTGTCCACAAAAAGCAGGACAATTCCAATTCGGCCAATTACTGCCCCATTTGTCTACTCTTTATCATCAGAAAAGTAATGAAAGGTATCATCGACATTGATATCAAGCGGCACTTACTCGCCAATAACCTCCTCACCAATGCCCAGTTTAGGCTTCACCAGAACCACTCAGCTCCAGACCTCATTACAGACTTGGTCCAAACATGGGCAAAAGAACTGAATTCCTGAGGTGAGGTGAGAGTGAGTGACTGCCCTTGACATCAAGACAGCTTTTAACCGAGTGTGGCATAAAGGAACCCTAGTAAAATTGAAGTCAATGGGAATCGTGGAAAATGCTCCACTGGCTGGAGTCATACCTGGTACACTCATAATAAAGGATGAAACTGAGTACTATGTACAATGAGCAAGTGTGACCTTAGCTCCTTTTAATAAGACTTCAGAGTGCAGGTACCTTGTGGGTGTGGCCTGTTTATATAAAGTGCTCCCAAGGGATGCTGGGATCCCGTGGGACTCCAGCAGGTAGGCCCTCTGGTGGTAGTGTAATACAGGTTCCAAGGGGTTAAATACATAACATCACTCCCCCGTGAAGTCAACAGTACACTTATTTACAAGGTGAGACAATCTGGGGCTTTGCGCTCCCTTGTCGATCGTCTCGGTACCAATGCGGGTGTGGGTGAGTTGGTTAGTTCTTCACTGGGCTGTTGGACAGCCGGCCTTGCCGGGCTGCTGGGGATGCTGAGTTCGGCTTCGTGGTCAACCATGATGTCAGTTGCCACATGTGTGTGTGTTGGAGGGTCAAAGTTGGCGGTGTCTTCTTCGGGTTGTTTGTAGTTGTTGGTGAACCGCAATTTGATTTGGTCCAAATGTTTTCTGTACGTTTGTCCATTGGCCAATTTGACCTGAAACACCCTACTCCCCTCTTTGGCTGTAACCGTGCCAGCGAGCCATTTGGGACCATGTCCATAATTGAGCACAAACACAGGATCATTGATCTCAATATCGCGTGCCAAATTTGTGCGGTCATGGTACACACCTTGTTGATGTCGCTTGCCCTCCACATGATCATAGAGATCAAGGTGGACCAGAGAGAGCTTTGTTTTTAGCGCCCTTTTCATAAGCAGCTCGGCTGGGGGAACCCCGGTGAGTGAGTGGGGGCTGGTGCGGTAGCTGAGCAGGACTCAGGACAGCCGGGTCTGCAGGGAGCCTTCCGACACCTGTTTCATGCTTTGCTTGGTGGTCTGAACTGCCCGGTCTGCCTGGCTGTTGGATGCGGGCTTGAACGGGGCAGATGTGACGTGTTTGATCCCATTGTGGGTCATGAATTCCTTGAATTCAGCACTGGTAAAGCACAGCCCATTGTCGCTGACTAGGACATCAGGCAAGCTGTGCGTGAGAAACATGGCTCGTAGGCTTTCAATAGTGGCCGTGGATCACACATTCAATCCATTTTGAGTAAGCGTCCACGACAACCAAAAACATTTTGCCTAGAAATGGGCCCGCATTGTCCACGTGGATCCTCGACCATGGTTTGGTGGGCCACGACCACAAACTTAGTGATGCCTCTCTGGGTGCATTGCTCAGCTGAGAGCAAATGTTGCACTGGCGCACGCATGACTCTAAATCTCAGTCGATGCCAGGCCACCACACATGGGATCTGGCTATGGCTTTCATCATTACAGTGCTTGGGTGGGTGCTGTGCAGTTCACATATAAACGTATCTCTGCCTTTCTTGGGCAAGACCACGCGATTGCCCCACAACAGACAATCCGCCTGCAGGGACATTTTGTCTTTGCGTCGTGGAACGGCTTAATCGCCTCCTGCATCTCCGCTGGGACATTGGACCAGCTCCCATGGAGGACACAGTTTTTTTTACCAAGGACAGTAAAGGATCTTGGCTGGTCCACGTCCTGATCTGACAGGCCGTAACAGGGGACTTTTCGTTCTCAAATGCCTCTATGACTATGAGCATGTCTGCTGGCTGTGCCATTTCCACCCCGCTGGGCAATGGCAGCCGACTGAGAGCATTTGTGCAGTTCTCTGTGCCCGGTCTGTGGTGGATTACATAGTTATATGTCGACACCGTGAGTGCCCATCTTTGGATTCGGGCAGATGCATTGGTGTTAATCCCTTTGCTCTCAGAGAACAGCGATATGACAGCTTGTGATCAGTTTCAAGCTCAAACTTGAGGCCAAATAAGTACTGGTATATTTTTTTTACCCTGTAAACGCACGCCAGAGCCTCTTTTTCAATCATGCTGTAGCCCCTTTCGGCCTTGGACAAACTCCTGGACGCATAAGCGACTGGTTGCAAGATCCCCGATTTGTTCGCCTGTTGTAACACACACACGACCCCGTATGATGACGCATCGCAAGCTAGCACTAATCTTTTACAAGGGTTATACAGAACAGGCACTTTGTGTGAACACAACAAATTTCTGGCTTTCTTAAAGGCAGCTTCTTTTGAATTCCCCCATACCCAGTCATCTCCCTTGCGCAGTAGCGCATGTAAGGGTTTTAGCAGGGTGCTAAACCCAGGTAGGAAATTACCGAAATCGTTAAGGAGTCCCAGGAACAACCGCAGCTCCGTCACGTTCTGTGGTCTCGGCGCATTCTTGATGGCCTCCGTCTTGGCGTCGGTGGGTTTGATGCCGTCTGCCGCGATTCTTCTTCCCAAGAATTCGACCTCCTGCGTCAGGAAAACACACTTCGAGCATTTCAACCTGAGCCCCACGCGATCCAACCGACTAAGAACCTCTTCCAGATTCTTCAAGTGCTCAATGGTGTCCCGACCTGTAACCAGTATGTCGTCCTGGAAAACCACGGTGCGAGGAACCGGTTTTAGCAGGCTCTCCATGTTCCGTTAGAAGATTGCCGTCGCCGACTGAATCCCGAACGGGCACCGGTTATAGATGAACAGACTTTTGTGCGTGTTGATGCAGGTGAGGCCTTTCGAAGACTCCTCCAGCTCCTGCGTCATGTAGGCCGAGGTCAGGTCCAACTTGGAGAACGTCTTCCCTCCAGCCAGGGTCGCAAAAAGGTCGTCTGCCTTGGGTAGCGGGTACTGGTCCTGCAGTGAAAAATGGTTAATCGTTACTTTCTAGTCCCCACAAATTCTAACTGTGCCGTCCTCTAAGAACCGGAACAATCGGACTAGCCCACTCGTTGAATTCCACCGTCGCGATGATTCCCTCTCACTGCAGCCTGTCCAGCTCAATTTCCACTTTCTCACGCATCATGTACGGTACCACCCATGCCTTGTGGTGGATGGGTCGCGTACTGGGAACCAAATGGATCTGCACTTTCGCCCCCGAGAAGCTTCCAATGCCTGGCTTGAACAACGATGGGAACTTGCTCAGAACCTGGGCACGAGGTGTCATCAATGCACGAAAGCGCTTGGATGTTGTCCTAATTGCAGCGGATTTTTCCCAGCCAGCTTCTGCCAAACAACGTGGGGCCAGCCCCGGCACAATCTACAGCAGGAGTTCGTGTACTGCTCCGTCATAGGAGACTTTGGCTTCTGCACTGCCAATTACAGGGATTAGTTCCTTGGTGTAAGTCCTTTTTAGTTTGGTGTGAATGGGGCTGTTTGGGCCTGTGTGCCTTTTTGCTCCAACGCCTGTCGAAGGCCTTTTTACTCATTCTGGACTGTCTTGCACCCGTATCTAGTTCCATAGATACTGGAATACCATTCAGTTCAACTTTCAACATTGTTGGTGGACATTTCGTAGTGAATGTGTGTGCCCCGTACACTTCTGCCTCCACGGTGCAAGTCACCAATTCAGCCTGATCCACAGTGGATCGATCTTCCTCTGCAACGTGGTGGTTTGCAGCTCGCCTGCGTATTCACTGGAGGGTGTCCCATTGTTCTGCAACTATTGCATACATAGTGCTTGAAGCAGCATTGATGGGGCCGATGATCATCTCCACAACGCCAACAAGGTGTTAACTGCCTCACAGGAACGATGGTGGACTCTGTGTCATCTGAGGTCGGGCAGCAGCAGCCAGCGTGTACCGTCTGCCATGTATATTTCTGCTCAAAACCGACATTACTTTATGCACAGTTCTGGCCAAAAATTCTTTACTCTGTGAAATCTGTTTGGTGTTGTCGCTGGTGGACATACATGCCTGGGCTATCGTTATGGCTTTACTTAGATTCGGAGTTTCTACAGTCAACAGTTTGCGAAGGATTGTCTCATGGCCAATGCCCAGTACAAAAAAAGTCTCTAAGCATTTGTTCTAGGAATCCCTCAAACGCACAATGTCCTGCGAGGCGCCTTAGTTCAGCGACATAAGCTCGCCAATTCCTGGCCCTCCGACCGTTGACATGTGTAGAACCGATATCTCGCCATCAAAACGCCTTCCATAGGATTTAGGTGCTCCCGGACCTGCGTACACAATTCTTCATAGGATTTCTCTGTTGATTTTGCTGGAGCTAGGAGGTTCTTCATGAGGCCATAGGTTGTTGCCCCAGACAGTTCGGAGGATCGCCCTTCATTTGGTAGCATTCTCATCCCCTTCCAGCTCGTTGACCATGAAGTATTGGTCGAGTCTCTCCACGAAGGCCTCCCAATCATCCCCTTCTGAGAACTTTTCCAGGATACCAACTGTTCTGTGCCTTTCGCGCGGTTGTTCGTTACCTCGTCGCCAATAGATACGTTTATAATAAAGGATGAAACTGAGTATTGTGTACAATGAGCAAGTGTGATCTTAACTCCTTTTTAATAAGACTCCAGAGTGCAGGTACCTCGTGGGTGGCCTGCTTATATACCGTGCTCCCAATGCTGGGATCCCTTGGGACTCCAACAGGTAGGCCCTGTGGTGGTAATGTAATACAGATTACAAGGGGTTAAATACATAATAATACCTAGCACAAAGGAAGGTTGTGGTGGTTGGAGGTCAATCATCTCAGCCCCAGTGTAATATAGAGCTCCACCTAGTGGACTACTGCTCCTGCTCGTGGACTACTGTGGAAATACAACTGCTGCTGTAAATACGAACGCATCATGTGACGTGGTCACCTGACGAGGCCATCTTGTATGTGTGTTTGTGATGTCGTAGAGAAGATATCACATTGGCGATGAGGATGGGATAATTGGATTCCCTAGCTGAAATTTTTGTTGGTGGATGTATCAGCCAATCGACAGAGAGCATCTTTATTTTGCAGAACAGCTAAATATCTAAGGAAATTACAAGCACACTTAGCTGACCTGTCAGAGTCCAGATGACCACGTCTATGCGAATAATAGGCCGATTGGGTGAGTTCCATCGTGACAGAGAGATTTTCAGAGCATATGTGGAGCAGCGAGAAATGTGTTTTCACCGCAAATAGTATTGTCAAAATCGCTGATGATGAAAACCATAACCGTGTGGTGTTAGAAAGAAAATGGGTTATTTCTCTGACTGAAGAAGGCCCCGAGATGCATGAAATCCTGAAATATTTGCTTGTTCCCAACAAACTGAAGGACAGGCCACTGACAGAGATTCTAACTAAGTCAGAACAGCTCTACAGTCCTGAGCACCAGGAAATTGCTGAAAGTTATCATTTTAGAATACAAAATCAGAGAGTATGTTGTAGCATTAAAAAAGCTATCCATTCATTGTCATTTCGGAAACTTTTAGGACCAAGCATTGCATGACTGCTTTGTTTGTGGGATGAAAAATGAAGCAATCAGAAGGAAGTTGTTGACAACCCCCAACTTGACATTTGATTTAGCTTGTCAGACTGCTATGTGAATGATTATGGCTGGCCAATACTTCCGAGAATTTTCAACGACTGATGTACCATGACACCCAGGTCTCGTTGCACCTCCCCTTTTCCTAATCTGTCACCATTCAGATAATATTCTGCCTTCCTGTTTTGCCACCAAAGTGGATAACCTCACATTTATCTACATTATACTGCATCTGCCATGCATTTGCCCACTCACCTTGACAATAAATACTCATCTAGGCCGATCCCAATAGGCTACCATTTGGAGTGTCTTGCCCCCGCAATATTCCACGGGATGATGAATCAGCTTTTGCAAGGCCTTGAATGGGTAGTATGTTAATTAGATGACTTTCTCATTTCAGCAACAAACAGGCAAATCCATAATAACGTATTGAATGAAGTACTCAAATGGCGAGGGAAGCACAGGGTATGAGTGCCTACTCACAGTGGAGTACTTAGGGCATAGAGTAGACAAAGATGGTTTACATCCAAATAAGGGGAAGCGGGATGCAATCAGAAATGCATCCACTCCCGAGAATATCACTGAACTTCGATTATTTTTTGGTCTACCAAATTTAGTTAGTGTTACATCTACTGAATGAGCTCTTGAAAAAACAGGTCCATTGGAAGTGGTTAGAAGAATGCGACACAGCATTCAAAGAGTGTAAGAGCCAGTTGGTAGAGAGTATCATGTTCGTTCACTATGATGGATCTAAGGAGATCAAGCTAGCATGTGATGCCTTTCCATATGGAGTTGGAGCAGTGATCTCTCATGTATTACATAGTGGGGAGGAGAGACCAATTGCTTTTGCTTTACGCACTGTGTGCCAGTGAGCATAATTATGCACAAATTGAAAGAGAAGCTTTGGCATTAATTTTTGGGGTCAAGGAAGTTCCACAAATACTTGTATGGTCATACGTTTGCCACCGTTGCGAACCATAAGCTCCTGACAACAATCTTCCATCCAAAATCCCCAGTTCCAATCTTAGCTGCAGCCCGAATGCAGAGATGGGCGTTGACTTTGTCAGTATATACATATGACATTGAATACAGATGATCAGCTGATCCTAGTAATGCTGATGCTATGTCTAGGTTGCCATCTCCATCATCAGTTACACCTAATAGAGAAGAAGTGTTCTATTTTTCATACATTTATGAACAGCTGAAGAGATTGGTAGAACAACCAAATGTGACCCAGTTATGTCAAGGGTGTATGATTACATAGCAAATGGCTGGCCAAACCAGATATCAGAGACGTTACTTATGGTGGCCAGGTCTAGATAAAGATATAGAGTACATCATTAGTCAGTGTACAACATGTCAATCAGTAAGCAACAAACCACCATCAGTACCATTACAGGCATGGAAATGGCCTCCCAGGGTGTGGCAAAGGTTACATATAGATTTTGCTGAAGTAGAAGGACAGCAATTGTTCATTGTGATTGATAGCCATTCGAAGTGGGTAGAGGTGTTTCCGATGCGGAAAATAACAAGTAAAACACTCGACAATTTGCGAAGATTATTTTCTTCATCTGACCTCCCAGAAAAAATTGTGCCTGATAATGGGCCGCAATTTTGTTCTGAAGAATTCGCACAGTTCATGAGCAGAAATGGTGTGAAACATACCAATGTTCCACCATACCGCCCTGCTTCAAATGATGCAGCAGAGTGCACAGTACAAATTTTAAAACGTGTCTTCATCAAGCAAATCTTGGATCCAAATCCAAAGAAAAACGGCAGTTGTCATTGGACCATAAATTGGCAAATTTTCTAATTACTTATCATAATACTCCTCATACAACTACTGGTCGAACACCAGCAGAGTTGTTTCTCAAACGACAGCCTGAACCAGGTTCTCATTGTTAAAGACAAATTTGGCACAGTCAGTAGAAGAGAAACAATTAAGACAGGAGGAGAATCATGATAGAGGTAGAGTAAGAGAGAGAAGTGTGAAATTGAATCCAAAGGGTACAGTGAAGAACCATCACCATAAATGGTTAAAGTGGTTACCAGGAAGAATAGTGAAGATATGTAGTCCTTGCACATATTTGGTCAAGATGTTTGATCATGGAACTGTTAGGTTTGTTCACATTGATCATATTCTACCCACAGATGTGGAAGAAGTTGAAAGTTGGAATGATTCGATTAATTCTGATGAGTCAAAGTCTTGCTTCAAGTAGAGTACCAGTAGCAAATCCTACATCAGATGTACTAGAAACAAGTCGAAGAGAAAGTCAGAATTTAAGTCTGAGTCCGAGTTAGGCAGACAAACAGTCTGAAACTGTGGAGAAAAACTCTCCTTTGGCTCAGCCTAGAATGAGTCTAAGTTCGACACCATGTTTGAGAAGTTCTGTTCAAGTTCTGTTGAAAGAGAAAACAAGTGGTTAAGTTTGATTTGTAAATATGGCAAAATAAGTCCATATCTTTTGTTGTGTATAAACATGCGCCTTATGTATGGTGATTATCTTGTTATGATTACTTCTTCATTAAAGAGGGCGAAGTGTAATATAGAGCTCCACCTAGTGGACTACTGTGGTAATGCGATTGCTGCTATAAATACAATAAAAGCATCATGTGCCAAGGTCACCTGACAGATTTCTGTGGAGACATCTTGTATGTGTGTGTTTGTGATGTCATAGAGATGATATCACACCCAGGGTATTGCTGCAGGAGTTCCTCAGGGCAGTGTCCTAGGCCAACCATCTTCAGCTGCTTCATCAATGACCTTCCCTCCATCATAAGGTCAGAAGTGGGGATGTTCACTAATGATTGTGGTGTTTAGTTCCATTCTCAACTCCTCAGAAAATGAAAGCAGCCCACAAGTCAGAAACAAGTCGAAGAGAAAGTCAGAATTTAAATCTGAGTCCGAGTTAGGCAGACAAACAGTCTGAAACTACAGCAAGACCAAGACAACATTCAGACTTGGGCTGATATATGGCAAATAACATTCACACCACACAACTGCCAGGCAATGACTATCTCCAAGAAGCAAAAGTCTAAACACCGCCCTTGACATTCAAAGGCATTACCATTGACGAATCCTCACCATAAACATCCTGGTGGTTACTATTGATCAGAAACTCAACTGGACCAGCCACATAAAAACTGTGGCTACAAGAGCAGGTCAGAAGCTATGTATTCTGCGTCGAGTGTCTTACCTCCTGACTCCCCAAAACATTTCCACCATCTACAAGGCACAAGTAAGGAGTGCGATGGAATACTCTCCACTTGTCTGGATGTGTGCATCTCCAACAACACTCAAAGCTCAACATCATCCAGGACAAAGCCACCACTTTAAACATTCACTCCCTCCACCACCAGTGCATTGTGCACATTCAGAGGCTGGACTCCAAGCGATCATCAACATCTTCACTGAGGCATACGAAAGCATAGGCCTTACACTACACATCCATGAGACAAAGATCCTCCACCAACCCGGCCCCACTGCACAGCACTGTCCCCCCAGTCATCAAATTCCATGGCGTAGTCTTAGACAATGTGAACCACGTTCCATACCTTGGGAGCCTATTATCAGCAAGGGCAGACATCGACGACGAGGTCCAACACCGCCTCCAGTGCGCCAGCGCAGCCTTCGGTCGCCTGAGGAAGAGAATATTTGAAGATCAGGCCCTCAAATCTGGCACCAAGCTTATGATCTACAGGGCTGTAGTGATACCCACCCTCTTGTATGATTCAGAGACATGGACCATATACAATAGACACCTCATATTGCTGGAGAAATACCACCAACGAAGTCTCCACAAGATCCTGCAAATCCCCTGAGAGAATAGACGCACCAACGTCAGTGTTCTCAATCAGGCCAACATCCCCAGCATTGAAGCACTGACCACACTCGACCAGCTCCGTTGGGTGGGCCATATTGTCCGCATGCCTGACACAAGACTCCCAAAGCAAGCGCTCCACTCGGAACTCCTACACGGCAGACGATCCCCAGGTGGGCAGAGGAAACGTTTCAAGGATACCCTCAAAGGCTCCTTGATAAAGTGCAAAATTCCCACCGACACCTGGGAGTCCCTGGCCAAAGACCGCCCAAATGAAGGAAGAGCATCTGGGAGGGTGCTGAGCACCTCGAGTCTCGTCGTCGAGAGCATGCAGAAAACAAGCGCAGGCAGCGGAAGGAGCGTGCGGCAAACCAGACTCCCCACCCACCCTTTCCATCAACGACTGTCTGTCCTACCTGCGACAGAGACTGTAATTCCCATATTGAACTGTACAGTTACCTGAGAACGCACTTTTCGAGTGGAAGCAAGTCTTGATTCGATTTCGAGGGACTGCCTATGATGACGATGTGGCTGCAGTGTGTACCATCTACAAGGTGCACTGCAGCAACTCGCCAAGGCTTCTTCGACAGCACCTCCCAAACTCGCGACCTTTACCATCTAGAAGGACAAGGGCAATAGACGTATGGGAACACCAGCACCTCCATGTTCCCCTCCAAGTCACGCACCATCCTGACTTGGAAATATATCGCTGTTCCTTCATCGCTCGGTTAAAATCCTGGAACTCCCTCCCTAACAGCACTGTGGGAGTACCTTCACCACACAGAGTGCAGGGCGATTCAAGCAATAAATGCTGGCGACGTACACCTCCCAGGAACAAATAAATAGCTTAAAAAATCTTGCGTGTGCTGCTACGTGTATCCTCTTGTCTTTACGGTGGCCGAACTAAAAAACACCGCAGCAAGATAAGGCACAATTGTAAAGTATCAAACTCGTTTATTTTACATAAAATACATGAATGAACATAGTTTTCACTGAGCTTCTTCATTTTTTTAAGACATCTTACGAACAGATTTAAGATAATTGGCAAAAAAAAATAGAGGGAAGTTGAGGAATTTTTTAATGCAGTGAGTTTTGATGTCCTAGAATGCAGTGCCTGAAAGGGTGATAGAAGCAGATTCAATCGTAACTTTCAATAGGGAATTGGATATGTACTTGAAAAGGAAAAATCTGCAACACCTTAGGGAAAGAGTAGGATAGTGAGACTAATTGGATAGCTATTTCAAAGAGCTGTCACAGGCATGATGGGGAGAATAGCCTCCCTCCATCTGTATTGCAGATTGGCTTCTTTCTCCCCTTCATCCAAGAAGCAAAGTTAAAAGGCTGTTCCCAATAGTAAAGGTATTGTGCCCTATCTAGAATGTGGATGGGAATGGCACATTCTCAGAAAATGGCACGAAGGCAGATGTCAAAATAATAATTATTTTATTATTAACTGTATATCTATAACTCTTCTTCTATGGAAAGCAATAACATCATAACACTAATGCTATTCTAGGAAGAATGCTACAATGGCATATTGTCAATATGAAGGATCTTAAGAAAAGGAGATATAACAAGAATTTAGAAGCCATGTAATGTGAAACTGTCTGTAGGCAAGGAACAGAAGCTTAATGTTACTGTAATTTGATTATTCACAATGTAGTACTATACTGATTGCTTAGCTTGGATATGCTTCCATTTGAATGTGTAATGTTAATGTTCAACAAAATGTCAGAATTCAGGTAATGTTACTCCTATTCAGCATTTAATAAACAACAGAAATGGGTGGAAAAAATTAATTAATGGCACTACAAGAAACATTGCGAGTAGAACCATAAATGACACCAGCTCTTGGACTCGTTTCAATAATTCATATAATGTGCCACCATGATTTCAATACGATGCAAAGACACTACTGCCTGGATCATTCAGTATGTGTTACTGACCCCATACATTTATTGGTGTCTGTGGATTGTGATATACTATTACTTGTGATAATACGCACTGCTCTGCATTTTCCACAGAGGAGCCGAGAGTGTTGCTAATCAATCAGGTGGCAGTGGAAAATGGGACTGAGATCCATGATGTCAGATGCCCACCCATTTTAGCGTGCATTTATCTTCCTCGATTATTTCTACCTCATTTGTGCTGATAATCATACCAATATAAAATGGTATGTCCAGAGTTGCTTGGCACCACAGAAAAGGTAGAAGAGAATTTAAAAGGTCTAGATTCAACATTTACATGCAAGTTCTCAGTCCCTTTTTTTGCTGTTTTGTGAACTATTATGTTATCTGCCTTTGTGCCATTTTCTGAGAATGTGCCATTCCGATCCACATTCTAGATAGGGCACAATGGGGCCGAATTTGGTCGGCGCCCATTTCTCGGCAGTCCCCGGGCAGGAGCTATGTTTTTGCCGCCCGCTGCCACCGGGTCCTGTAGGGAGCCACTTTTGGCTCCATTGTGTGGGCAACAGCGGGAGCGGCAGTCGGCAGACGGGAGAGGGAGTGTCCGGCCAGCGTCACTTTTGTGCGTCAGTTGGAGGCCTCTCCACTCCGGGATCTTCGGAGGGCCTCCACTGCGTGAGACTTCATATATTTTTTTTAATTGTAGTTTTCTTCTGCGGACGAGATGTCATTGGGAGGTTGATTGGTGAACTGCGCATGCGCGTAAAAGCAGACTACTTTATTCCACCTGTGAGTGCGAGAGGGGAGAGGAGAGAGTTGGAGCATGGAGAGCAGAGTGGTGGCATTGCAAAGGAGCGAGTTGCAGATTGGAGAGCAGAGAGGTGGCATTGGAGAGGGGGCAGTGTGAGAAATTTAAACCCCCAAACTTTTCAGCAGCCATTCCTCTCATCATTGAGGATGCATGGCCAGAAATCTTCTATGAGGACTGGCAAAACCAGGCCCAGAGCTCCGTGGTTCAATGAACAGGAATTGAAGGAGCTAGTGACGGAGGTGAAGCGCAGGTACAACGACCTCACCCGGAATGGTCGTGACACGCCTCCACCAGCTCAATACCGACGAATTTGGATGGAGATCGGTGAGATGGTGACTGCAATGGGCAACGTTGATCGGGATGGGGACCAATGCCGTAAATGTTGAAATGATTTGCTGGCGGCAGCTAGGGTGAGTACAAATTTATTCGTCCCCTATTGTCCAAGGCCAAAAAGGTTGTACACCAAATGTGTGGGAGTGTGTGTGGGGTGCATCAACAAAGGGGCTAAAGGCTGCAATGTTTGTTTGTGCAGAAAAAAAAAGCAACCAACGAAGCAAGCCTGCGTACGACTGGAGGGAGCCTAGAAGAGGCAGTCGAATTGACCAGGCTGGAGGAGCGTGCGTTGGCATTGGTGGGTGACCGCTGCCGTGCAACCACAAACATTGATGCAGATCCAGTGCTACCATGTGGTAAGGTTATACTAATCTCTGGTGTCAACGACGCTCATGACATGTAAGTACATGCAATGTTAAGGTACTCGCGATTGAACGCACACTTTGTCACCCATTATTGGTGTGGACATAAGAACATAAGAAATAGGAGCAAGAGTAAGCCATACGGCCCCTCGAGCCTGCTCCGCCATTCAATAAGATCATGGCTGATCTGATCATGGACTCAGCTCCACTTCCCCGCACGCTCCCCATAATCCCTTATCCCCTTATCGTTTAAGAAGCTGTTTATTTCTGTCTTAAATTTATTCAATGTGCCAGCATCCACAGCCCTCTGAGGCAGCGAATTCCACAGATTTACAATCCTCTGGGAGAAGTTGTTTCTCCTCAGCTCTGTTTTAAATGGGCGGCCCTTTATTCTAAGATCGTGCTCTCTAGTTCTAGTCTCTCCCATCAGTGGAAACATCCTCTCTGCATCCACCTTGTCAAGCCCCCTCATAACCTTATATGTTTCGATAAGACGACCTCTCATTCTTCTGAATTCCAATGAGTAGAGGCCCAACCTACTCAACCTTTCCTCATAAATCAACCCCCTCATCCCCGGAATCAACCTCGTGAACCTTCTTTGAACTGCCTCCAAAGCAAGTATATCCTTTCGTAAATATGGAAACCAAAACTGCACGCAGTACTCCAGTGTGGCCTCACCAATACCTTATATAGCTGTGGCAAGACTTCCATGCTTTTATACTCCATCCCCTTTGCATAAAGGCCAAGATACCATTTGCCTTCCTGATCACTTGCTGTACCTGCATACTATCCTTTTGTGTTTCATGCACAAGTACCCCCAGGTCCCACTGTACTGCGGCACTTTGCAATCTTTCTCCATTTAAATAATAACTTGCTCTTTGATTTTTTTTTCTGCCAAAGTGCATGATCTCACACTTTCCGACAGTATACTCCATCTGCCAAATTTTTTCCCACTCACTTAGCTTATCTATGTCCTTTTGCAGATTTTTTTTGTGTCCTCCTCACACATTGCTTTTCCTCCCATCTTTGTATTGTCAGCAAACTTGGCTACGTCCCTTCTTCCAAGTTATTAATACAGATTGTAAATAGTTGGGGTCTCTGCACTGATCTCTGTGGCACCCCACTAGTTACTGGTTGCCAACCAGAGAATGAACCATTTATCCCGACACTCTGTTCTCTGTTAGTTAGCCGACCTCTATCCATGCTAATATATTACCCCCAACCCCGTGAACTTTTATCTTCTGCAGTAACCTTTTATGTGGCACCTTGTCAAATGCCTTCTGGAAGTCCAAATACACCACATCCACTGGTTCCCCTTTATCCATTCTGTTCGTTACATCCTCAAAGAATTCCAGCAAATTTGTCAAACATAACTTCCCCTTCATAAATCCATGCTGACTCTGCCTGACCGAATTTTGCTTTTCCAAATGTCCTGCTACTGCTTCTTTAATAATTGACTCCAACATTTTCCCAATCACAGATGTTAGGCTAACTGGTCTATAGTTTCCTGCTTTTTGTCTGCCTCCTTTTTTTAAATAGGGGCGTTCCATTTGCAGTTTTCCAAACTGCTGGGACCTCCCCAGAATCCAGGGAATTTTGGTAAATTACAACCAATACATCCACAATCCCTGCCGCTACTTCTCTTAAGACCCTAGGATGCAAGTCATAAGGTCTAGGGGATTTATCTGTCTTTAGTCTTTAGTCGCATTATCTTGCTGAGTATCACCCACTTAGTTCCTCCATCCCTATAGCCCCTTTACACTCCACTGTTGGAATATTGTTAGTGTCCTTTACCGTAAAGACCGATACAAAATATTTGTTCAGATTTTCTGCCATCTCCATGTTCCCCATTACTAATTCCCCGGTCTCGTCCTCTAAGGGACCAACATTTACGCTAGCCACACTTTTCCTTTTTATATACCTATAGAAACTCTGCTATCTGTTTTTTTATTTCGTGCTAGTTTACTTTCATAATCTATCTTCCCTTTCTTAATAATTTTTTTAGTCATTCTTTGTTGGCTTTTAAACGCTTCCCAATCTTCTGTCCTCCCACTAGTTTTGGCCACTTTGTATGCCCTTGTTTTTAATTGGATATCGTCCTTTATTTCCTTAGTTGAGATGGAACTTATTGCTGGCATAATGTGAGATGGAACGGCTCACATCTCAGCTTGACCAACAGCACCGCCCCCCCCCCCCCCCCTCCACAGACTGAAATGTTATCCTCTACTTGTAGATGATGACTCGGACAGGATGGATATAGGTAGACCATCGACCTCTGACCTTCAGAGAAGCTGTCAGAGCCCCAGTGTCTCCCACCCCGAAGATAGCGGATCCTTCCTCCACCATCTCCCCACCCCGCTACATCACCCAATTTCACTGCTCCCACCTCCACCACCCAGGGCCTGGAAGAACAGGAAAGAGGATGGAGAAGGGCCCATCTTTCTACACCCTGACCTGGAGGAGCCTGAACCGTCTGACAGCAGCCTCCTACCATGACCAAAACTGAACACAATATTCCAGGTGAGGCCTCACTAAGGCCCTGTACAACTGCAGTAAGACCTCCCTGCTTCTATACTCAAATCCCCTAGCTATGAAGGCCAACATATCATTTGCCTTCTTCACTGCCTGCTGTACCTGCATGCCAACTTTCAATGTCTCATGTACCGTGACACTCAGGTCTTGCTGCACTTCCCCTTTTCCTAATCTGCCGCCTTTCAGATAATATTCTGCCTTCGTGTTTTTGCCACCAAAGTGGATAACCTCACATTTATCCACATTATACTGCATCTGCCACGCGTTTGCCCACTCACCTAACCTGTCCAATCACCCTGCAGCCTTTCAGTAAACTCCTCACAGCTCACACTGCCACCCAGCTTAGTATCATCTGAAAACTTGGAGATATTACACTTAATTCCCTCATCCAAATCATTAATGTATATTGTAAATAGCTGGGGTCCCAGTACTGAGCCCTGCGGTACCCCACTAGTCACTGCCTGCCATTCTGAAAAGGACCTGTTTTTCCCGACTCTCTGCTTCCTGTCTGCCAACCAGTTCTCTATCCACGTCAGTACATTACTCCCAATACCATGTGCTTTAATTTTGCACACCAATCTCTTGTGTTGACCTTGTCAAAAGCCTTTTGAAAGTCGAAATACACCACATCCACTGGTTCTCCCTTGTCCACTCTACCAGTTACATCCTCAAAAAACTCTGGAAGATTTGTCAAGCAGGATTTCCCTTTCATAAATCCATGTTGACTTGGGCCGATCCCGTCATTGCTTTCCAAATGTGCTGCTATTTCATCTTTAATAATTGATTCCAACATTTTTCCTACTACTGATGTCAGGCTAACCGGTCTATAATTACCCGCTTTCTCTCTCCCTCCTTTCTTAAAAAGTGGTGTTACATTAGCTACCCTCTGAGAATGCATACCGAACATGGATATTAAATGTATACAGACATTAAAGTCAAGAAGTTGAGAATGTGGGAATTATATATGGACAGTATAAGCTAACAAAGAATTCATGGTGGAATAGCCATGAAAATCTCAGACTCGAGACTGCAAAATGTTACAATACTAACACAGCTTGAAAAAAACCCCACAGCTTGCAAAAAACCTCAAGGTCTTATGTTATTAACCTGAAACATTAACAGAAGGACTTTGTTTAAAATCAGACCATACTTAGGTCGGACAAAGGGAAAGAGGGATCAAAGAGGATAGGCTGAACTAGGATGTCACTCTAATTGTATCTTGTTATCTTTTACCGAAAATGTATAACCTTCGTCCCTTTACAATGTAACGTCACTTTGTCCGTAGGAAGTGAGTGCGATCTATCAGAGTTGCATTCCTTCTGTCTGATAAGGTCCCCGATCGGGATTTGCTTTTTAAATAAAAGCTTGCTTTGTTTAAAGCACAATCGGTATTCGACTCAGTGATTTCACTGAACCAGATTGAGGGAAAATAATCCATAAATCAACATCCTCCAGTCCATAGGAACTGATCCAGAGTTGATGGACTGTTGGAAAATGATCACCAATGCATCCACTATTTCTAGGGCCACTTCCTTAAGTACTCTGGGATGCAGACTATCTAGCCCTGGGGATTTATCGGCCTTCAATCCCATCCTATGCAGGGAGACAGAGGGAAGTAGAATGGGGGCAGAAGCAAAAGATAGAAAGAAGAAAAGTAAAAGTGGAGGGCAGGGAAACCCAAAGCAAAAATAAAAAAGAGCCACATTACAGCAAAATTCTAAAGGGGCAAAGTGTGTTAAAAAGACAAGCCTGAAGGCTCTGTGCCTCAATGCAAGGAGTATTCGTAACAAGATGGACGTGGCTCCAGGGGGACCAAGGCTGGGAACTCAACATCCAAGGGCCTCGCACAACAAGATTGCTAATTAGTTCTTTCTCGTTACACATCACCCAGTCTAGGATGGCCAGCCCTCTAGTTGATTCCTCGACATATTGGTCTAGAAAACCATCCCTAATACATTCCAGGAAATCCTCCTCCACCGCACTGCTACCAGTTTGCCCAATCTATATGCAGATTAAAGTCGCCCATGATAACTGCCGTACCTTTATTGCGGAACCATTGGACGGAGTGTATTTGGATTTTCAAAAAGGCGTCACACAAGAGGTTATTACACAAAATTAGGGCTCATAGAATTGGGGATAATATATTAGTATGGATTGAGGATTGGTTAACGGATATAAAACAGAGAGTAGGAATAAAGGGGTCATTTTTGGGTTGGCAGGCTGTAACTAGTCGGGTAGCGCAAGGATCAGTGCTTCGGCCTCAGCTATTTACAAGCTATATCAATGGGCTGAAAATTCCGGCCTCGCCGGGGCTACACGAAGTGCGCACGGACCCGGTGAGGCCTCGTAAAAGCTGGTTTTTGGAGCGCAATGCACGTGCTCCAAAAACCGGCTTTTCCGATCTGTCAAGATTTCTCTTGACAGATTCTCCGCATCCCTGGGAGAAGGAGAGATTGGGCTATTTGCTCAACTTATGCCCAGCGAATGTCCTTCAAACTCTTACGCCTGGTAACTACAAACTTTTACCAGCGTAAGAGTTTTACAACATATAACAATTACATTTAAACACTAATTTTTAAATTAAAAACCCTGTCCATTAAGGTAAGTTTATTTTTAACACTATTAAAACACATTTAAAAAAATTCCAAAAAATATATATATTTTCTAAAGCATTTAATTTTCATTTAATTTTAAATATGTGAGGTGTTTTATTTATTTATTATACTGTGTTTCGGTGTTTATGGGGGTTTTCTCATTGATAGTTATGGTAGTCCAACCAGAGTGGGTGTACAAACAGAGCTCCCATTTTTTATCAATGAGAATACTGCATAGTGATTGGTGGTCCAGGCCCACGTGACTCCAGCTTGTACGTACGTACCTGAAAGGCATCTCCCCATGCACTGCGCAGCAAATCTAGGCCTCCGATTGGGATCTCTACATACATCTGGGACCACCAGGTACTTTTGTAGATTTTTCTCGGGTCGGAGATGTTCATACAAAGGAAGTTTCCAACCGCAATTCTCCCCCCAATTACTTAGATGAGGGGGACCAAGTGTAATGTATCCAAGTTTGTGAATGATACAAAGTTAGGTGGGAAAGTAAGTTGTGAGGAAGACACAAAGAGGCTGCAAAGGGAAATAGGCAGGCTCAGTGAGTGAGCAAGAACATGGCAGATGGAATATAATGTGGGGAAGTTTCAATTTATCCACTTTGGTAGGAAAAATAGAAAAGCAGAATATTTTTTGAATGGTGAGAGGCTGGGAAATGTTGTTATTTAGAGGGACCTTGGTGCCCTTGTATACAAATTACAGAAAATGAACATGCAGATACAGCAAGCAATTAGGAAAGAAAATGGTATGTTAGCCTTTATTACAAAGGGATTGGAGTACAAGAGTAAAGAAGCCTTACCACAATTATATAGGGTTTTGGTGAGACTACACTTGTAGTACTGTGTACAGATTTTTGTCTCTTTACCTAAGGAAGGATATACAAGCTTGAGATTGAGCGCAACAAAGGTTCACTGGACTGATTCCTGGGTTAGGGAGATTGTCCTATGAGGAAAGATTGAGAAGAATAGGCCTATGTTCCCGAGGGGAGAAATTCGGTCGCGTCTCATTTGGGGAGGTAACCCAGGTAATTTTAGCGCCTTGAAAATGTTTGCGCACGCCTCCTCAAAATTCGTCAGAATTGGGCGAAGAGCTGACAGGGGTGCTAAATCAGCCATTGCACAGCAGAGCTTGGGGTTGGATAACGAAAGTTTGGTCAGTAAATTTGGCGGACCCATTTCGCATTCACGGCACTCCGACTAAGATCCCGGGAACAGCCAACTCTTAAAGGTGTGGCAACTCAGTACAAGCATGCACATTTCAAGACTCTCACTCACTTAAAACCGGGAGGATAGATGAGGAGGCAGCTTGACAACGTGCGCACCTCTTCTCGGCCGCGGCCTTGAGGTGCTCCTGGAGGCCGTGGAACTACGCCAAGATGCTCTGCTGCCCAGAGGGGGACGAAGACCATCCCCCAGAGTGTTCAGGAGGCTGTGGCGGGAGGTAGCACAGCACATCTCTGCTCGCGACATCGGAAGAAATTCAATAACCTGACTAGAGTCGTCAGGGTGAGTACACGTTACATTATTCTTGCAATGCCTTCATGTGAGCCTCACAGTTTGACACTGCCCACACCTTCATGTGTGCCAGGCCATGCTCCTCATTGCTGTACACACCCTCAATGCTCTCTATAGCTTCCCCAGACATGCCCCACCCATCCAAGCATCTCTCATCTTTTAGCTCCTGACTCAGCCTGAGGACACCAACAAGACCTTTTAACTCTCCATATGCAGTCACTGGCCTTCAGCATCATATTTACTCATAGCTCCTTGTGCCCAACTTGTATGCATCCACTGTGAGCTGCCACGCGGTCTGTGATGCAGACATTCACACCTCGCGATCTCAGTAGCGAGTCACTTACTACCGGCAGATGTTGCACACCAGTAGCTATAGACCCACAGACAACATCTTGTTTTGGTCATTGCAGGCCAAACAATAGGCGAGAGCAGCAGCGGACGGGAGGAGGGGAGCCAGACCTCCAGAACCTCACCGCCATTGAGGAGCGAGTGTCTGCCCTCCTGGGCCCAGCAGTCAGAGCAGTGGTGGCCAGACAGGTAGAGCCCCTGCAGGACACTGACGGTTTGTCAATGAGATGTCCGTTTTCTGTGACGCCCCTCACCCTTCAGGTCTTTGTGATGTCTTGCAGACACTGGTTGCTGGCATGTATCTGCAAAATAACAATGCCCCCTCCTTCTTGCTTTCCTACCCCCTCCCCAACTGCTACCCACACTTGTGTTGCTTTGTGTTTACATATGATGAACCAAATGCCCATCAGCCAGTATCCTCACACGAGGGGGAGGATGAGGAGGATGTCGGGATGTGTGTGGCATCGACCAGGATCTGACCCCAGTGCCCGCGAATGGGGACAGCAGCTCGGTGGAGGACACCAGCAACTTCCTGGGCTTCTCAGATCCTTGATGCCTGATGCTCCTGGACCCAGTGGCCTGCCGAGAGGGGAAACTCGGGGGCCAGCTCTCCAGGGGGTAAGTTGGCCCAGGATCCCTGCTAAGACTCAGGCAGATGAGGACCTTGAAAGGGATGCGCCGAACAGGGAGTCATCGCAGATGCACCGTGAGATGATGGGTGCATTGGGGACTGTGCCACAGAGTGTGGCTGCACTTGGTGAGTGTGGCGGAGGCCGCCTCCAGCATGGGCCGTGCCTCTCAACAGTCCACTGAGAACATCTAGCCTGTCTAGGCCAGCAAATGGCCTCAATGAGCGACAGTGGGGTCCCAGAGATGATAGAGCGTGCCATTGTTGACATGGCAGCAGCCATGACATCACAAGCCAAAGCCTCGCAAGGTCTTCGTGATGTCATGCAGCCACTGGTTGCTGGCATGCACTCTCAGACTGCAGCGGCTCAAGCGCAGACTGCAGCATTTCAGGCGATCCCTGCGTTCATTCTGTTATGTATTGTCCATGTACATTAAATGTATAGTTACAATGGTGCGTCACAAGCGGCACTGTGGTGGGAGACCTGAAAGTACCTGCGAGACAGAATATAAAAGGCTGACTACCACACCTGTAGGGCACTCTGGAGTTACACAATAAAGGACCAAGGTCACATCAGTTACTACAACACCAGACTGTGTGGAGTCAGTGATTTGAGTGTTACATACATTACAAATTGGCGACGAGGACACGGACGAGCTCTTCACGCAACCATGGCTACTTTGGGCACGCTAAAGGATTTCACACAGGGTAATGACTGGGATGCCTTTACGGAAAGGCTCGAGTACTATTTTATAGCAAACGACCTGACAGGGGACACGAACACACTGATAGAGAAGCGTAAGGCGATATTGCTGTCCAATTGTGGCGAGGAGGTTTACTGTCTCGTCAGGGATTTGCTGGCACCCGCGAGCGCCAAGGACAAGTCATATGAAGAGCTGATTGAACTCATTCGTAACCAACTGAAACCGAAGGAGAGCATCCTCACGGCCAGGCACAAATTCTACCACCACTGCAGACCTGAGGGCCAGGATGTCACAAAATATGCTGCGGACATCAGGAGACTTGTGGCGCCGTGCGATTTTGGCACACACCTTGACGAGGCGTTGCGAGGCGTCTTTGTTATGGGGATTGGCCATGAGGGTCTCCTTCACAAGCTGCTATCTACTGAATCTACAGTCAGCCTGCAGCAAGCCATCAACATCAGCCAGGCATTTATGACCTCGACTTGCAGCACCAAGCAGATGATCCACACAGTCTCGAACCCGGCAGGTACTATTCACAGGATAGCGCCCGTCACGGACAAAACTGCAGAACGTGGCTCTGCCCAGGGCAGAGAGCACGGACCTCAGGGTCCTGGAATTCAGAGTCCGCTGAGGGGGGCTAATCGAGTAGCACCATGCTGGCGCTGCGGAGGAAGCCATGGGGCTCACCGGTGTAGGTTTGCGGCGTATACGTGCAATACCTGCCACACAAAAGGCCACCTTCAGCGTATGTGCAAAAGAGACACGACGCACAGTGTAGCTGAGGAGATGGTGGATGATCTGCTATCCAGCGAGGAGCATTGCGGTTTGGCTCGATGGGCATCCCAGCCCCAGGTAGAAGAAGATGATGCATTTGGACTGTATATGTGTACCGACGATTCGGCCCCAGTGATTATGGAAGTCAAGATTAACGGAGTCCCAGTGAGTATAGAAGTGGACACGGGATCGGGTCAGTCGTTGATGAGTCAGGAAACTTTTGATAAACTGTGGATCAACCCAGCTGCACGACCCAAGCTGGTCCCGTTCACGGCGAAGCTGCGCACCTACACCAAGGAACTGATACCTGCTCTTGGCAGAGCGGGTGTGCAGGTATCTCACGGTGGCGAGATGCACAGCTTACCTTTGTGGATCATTGCAGGCGATGGGCCGACGCTACTCGGCAGGAGATGGATGGGGAAGGTCCGTGGGAGCTGGGAAAACTTCATTACTCCACAGACCGCTGTCCCCCGTGTTCACAGGCAGAGCAGGCCTCTACCTTCGGATCGGATGGTAGCGAAGGTAGCGTGTGTGGGGTTGGGCAGAGCAGCAGCGGCCGTCGACTCTCCCCTGCAAAGTCTGAGAGTGAGAAAGAGGCGCTGGAACCAGCAGCAGCGCCGACCAAGCTGGAGAAGAGAGAGGGAGAGCAGGCAGCAGCTCGGTGGATTTCTGGTAGCGGCGGATCTCCCTCAGAGCCACGGTGCTGGATCTGTAGCGATGAGGCTTCTTCACTCCGCCCGTGGCCGGAGCACTCTTCTGGGCCGCTTTGGTCGCCAGCTGTTTGCGGGGAGAGAGAGAGGGAGAGCAGGCAGCAGCACAGCGAGTTCAAGATGGAGGCGAACCTCGTGGCAGCAGAGTTCTGCAGAGAGCGGCAGGCAGGCACCAGCAGAGCACCTAAAATGGCGGCACCCAGTAGAAACATCGTGGAAAAATCAAAATGCCGTCTTAAAAGGGAAATGTACCCGGGAGTCTTAAAGGGGCCTTACACCGTTGGTCGTCCCCACAAAGAGACTTTTGTAAGGGCAAGAGTGAGTCAAAATGATTACTGTGATTTGTATGATGACGTGATTTATGACGAGTCAATATTTTGATGCTAAAATGATTACTGTGATTAAAATGATTGATGATTGGTGAAAAGAGTTAATATCACAATGCACAGTTAAAAAGGTTAATGGATTTGTGACTAACGCGACTAATGGATTAATGCGATTTCTGATTTTATGTGATTTTATGCAATTGTTCAGCGGCTGCAGACAAGCCGCAAAAGGCAACTATTTTCTGAGAACAGAGGCAACGCACCAGTTGCCATACCCTGTCTCAGCGCAGCCCATTACCTCGGGCAAAAAGGGCAGTATGCTGCCACCACACCTCACCCAGTGGAGTTGAGATTTAATAACTGTTCAGTGTATCTGCAACCTTTTGATATAACTCTTCAACGCATACAAATGTACTGTCCATGTGTACCTGCTTTCTACTGGAGATTATGTTTATGTACTTTATCACCCATGTAAGGACTGCAAATACCACATGCTTGCACCGGATTGCAAGCATAATCTCGACATGGGGGGGTGCAGGGAAGAGGGAAGTGGATGGTCATGGACTCACACTCACAAATCAATCAGGACGAACCAGGCCGAGGTTACCGGCAATTTGCTTTTGGAACTGAGGGGGGAGTGAGATGTTATGTATTGTCCATGTACATTAAATGTATAGTTACAATGGTGCACCACAAGGGGCATTGTGGTGGGAGACCCGAAAATACCTGCGAGACAGAGTATAAAAGGCTGACCACCACACCTGAAGGGCAATCTGGAGTTACACAATAAAGGACCAAGGTCACAGCAGTTACTACAACACCAGACTGTGTGGAGTCAGTGATTTGAGTGCTACATACATTACACATTCAGTCTCAGAGTGCTGCCATGCAAGTTGTGTCTGCTGTAGCATCGTGGCGGCCCCGACCTGTGTGAGAACACCACCGCAGGTCAGGGCTATAAATAGAGCTGGAACGCCAGGCCCTGGAACATCGTGGCGGAGGTGCGACAAATGAGGGTACGGGGCCCAAAAGAGCCTAGGGCCCAGGGGCAGCACGGACCTGCCCACACTGCGCTATGTGTGCACACTAGGTCCATGCAGCAGAGCAGGTCTCCAGTCGTCCTGGTTAATCCTTGCCACTGGATAAAGACCTAGCTCTGTCAAACCTGTGTGGTGGCTGATGTGCAACAGTCACCACACGTTAAAAAAAATTCATGCACAGGCATCTTCCATCCCCTCAACTGGAGTTCAGGCCTGGAACATCGGGTCCTTCATCTGTGAACTCTCGTGGAAGCAAGTCATCCTCGTTCGAGGGACCGCCGATGATGATGGTCTGCTGCTATCCTCTCTGTCTTTCCCGCAGTTGGACGGGGAACAGATGGTGCCGCAGCAGGTCAGCAATCTGTGGGGCCACATAGTGCTCCTGATGCTCTGGCGCCGCTTCAAAGGAGTGGCAGTGTGCCGCTGGAAATGGAAGGTGCCATTGCCAGTCTGCCTTTGGCACTCCAGCCATCCCACACTGCTGCCGCCCATCCTGAGGCAGTGTAATCAGTAGTCGGGCCCTCCATGCCATCAGCTGATCCAGGGGGTCCTACTAGACCATCTGACCTGCATTCCTCAGACACACAGCAGTCCTCAAGTGGCCATTGAGGAGGAGCAGCAGGCGAGGGGGGGCAGGTGAGGCAGAGGGGTGGCAAATCTTACTCATATGTTGTATAATTTGAAGGGGCGGGTGCTCCATTATGTTTTGCTTCAGGGGGTGGGAGTTTAAGGAAAATGGCTAATACCTGATATTTGTTTGTTGTACGGGTAGAACGTCCAAAATCCAGAGTTCTAAAAACCGGAATTTGACGAAAACAAATTCAGATTGCAAGAGTCATTATCCGGAATCCGGAATTATTTCTCGAAAACCGGACTTTCAAGCTGTACATGCCTTTTAACAAGCATGAATGCAAAAAAATATGCAGCCCGACCTCGAGATTGCCAGATTCGGGCCGTCAGACGTAATGCTCCGAAATCCGGAAATATACGAAAGTCAACCCAAAGTTTTCCGGATTTGGGACGTCGGATTGTCTGCGAAATCCAGAACTACCCGAAAGTCATCCACGAGGTTTCCGGATTCGGGATATCAGATTTTCTTCTCTGAAATCTGGAAATACCCGAAACTCGGCCCAGGGATTTCCGGATTTGGGACGTCAAATTTCTTCTCTGAAATTGGGAAAAACCGGAATGGCCTTGGTCCCTAGCTTTCTGGTTTCGGGACGTTATACTTGTATAATTTGAAGGGGTGGGTACTCCATTTTCTTTCATTTGAGGGGGTGGGGTTTTTGGGGTTGTTGGAGGGATGTGTTGCAAATAAAATGTAAGTTTGACCATTTCCTTCAGCCTCTGGTGTATGATTGTTGACTTGTTATGGAGATATGGCTTTATCGTAGCCAAACGAACATTAATGAGTGGCATTAATAGCCACATCCCTCAGCTCCCTCCATTTAAGCAAAGTGCTCCCTTATAAGCCACCACCGAATACCTCTGCCGCTGCCAACATTGGCATGCTGCCACCCCCGTGGCTGCTCCTGGTCCTCATCGTCTTGCTGGACATTCAAGATGTTGGCAGGCTCCTGTTCCTCCTCCTCCCCCTCCTCTTCTTGAGGTCGGCCTGTGATCCCCACTGGCTAGGCCTGGGCCCTCATGATGGCCAAATTGTGCAGCATGCAGGACACCACAATGAATAGTGAGATCTGTTGAGTGGAGTATTGAAGGTTGCCTCCGCAGTGGTCCAGGCATTGAAATCATGCTTCAACACTTCTATAGTGTGCTTTCTGACAATGCGGGTGACAGCATGGCTCTCATTGTAGCGTTCCTCCGCCTCTGTGGTGGTGTTGCGGAGCGGGGGTCATCAGCCAGGTGGCTAGGCTTTATCCCTGGTCACCGAGTAGCCAGCCTTGGCCTTGCTGTGGGAGCTGAAATAGTCGAGGTACAGTACTCTACCGCAGGATAAAGGCATCATGTGCGCTTCCAGGATAGTGAGCATTGGCTGCGAGGATGCACTGTGTGTGGTCACACACCAGTTGCACATTTAGGGAGTGGTATCTCTTTCTGTTTCTGAAGACCTCTGCATTCTGGAATGGTGCTCGCAAGGCCATGTGTGTGCAGTCAATTGCTCCTTACACCAAAGGGAAGCCCGCTATCCTGGTAAACCCACATGCGCACTCATCCTGTTTCTCCCTGGTCATCGGGAAGGTAATGAAGTCCATTCTGCGTATTTATAGAGTGCCTGTGTGACATCACTGATGCAGTGATGTGCTGCGAATTGTGAGACGCTGTATATGTCCCCTGATACAGCCTGGAAGGAGCCGGAGGCATAGAAGGTGAGTGCCACCATGACCTTCGCTGCGACGGGCAACGTAGTCCTGGTGCCGATGTGAGGCTGCAGGTCTTCCTGCAGGAGATGGCATATCTCTATAACAACCTCCTTTCGGAAGCGTAGTCTTCTGACATGCTGCTCCAGTTCCTGATGACTCCAGTCCAAGTTCCTAACTCCCCCCCCAGCCCAAGTTCATACCCCCCCAGCCGAAGTTTCTTACCCACTGCCCCCGCCCCACCCCAGCCCAAGTTCCTGACTCCACCCAGCCCAAGTTCCATACCTCCCCCAGCCCAAGTTCATAGCCCCCCCAGCCCAAGTTCCTTATCCCCCTACCCAAGTTCATGCCTCCCAGCCTAAGTTCATGCCCCCCCAGTCGAAGTTCCTTACCTCACCTCCTGCCCAAGTTCATACCTCCCCAGACAAAGTTTATGCCCCTTAGCCCAAGTTCCTTACCGCCCACCCCAGCCCAAATTCCTTACCCCCGCCAGCCCAAGTTGCTGACACCATCCCAGCCCAAGTTCCTGACGCCCCACCATAGATGGGGCATTGTGTGTGGATCACAGATTGTTAACAGGTTTATTGGGTATGAAGTGAATAGTGACAGTATCGTGACTTCCGGATTTCATCTGCTCCCCGCCCCACCCCAGCCCAAGTTCCTGACTCCACCCAGCCCAAGTACATGCCACCCCAGCCTAAATCCCTTGTCAAACACGCACCGAGATTTCTGAGGAATCGGGTGTGGATGTAAAGGGGGTTGGAAGTACGTGATCCGTCTTTCCTGATTTCTCTCTCTCCCTTCCACCCCCAGTCTCTGTCTCCCTCCCCAATCTCTCTCTCTCCCTCCTCCCAGTCTCTCTCTGCCCTCCCAGTCTCTCTCTCTCTTCATGCCTCCCCAGTCTCTCCCTCTCTCTCCCCCAGTCCCTCTCTTCCCTTCCTCACTCTCTCTTTCTCGTCCTCCAATCTCTCTCTCCCCCTCCCCAGTCTCTCTCACTCTCGCCCCCAGTCTCTCTCTCTCCCTTCCCAGTCTCTCTCTCTCCCTCACCAGTCTCTCTATCTCTCTCCCCCCACTGTCTCTCTCCCGCCTCTCTCCCCCTCCCCAGTCTCTCTCTCCCTCCCTCTCCAGTCTTGTTCTCGCTCTCCCTCTACTTCCAATGTTTTCTCTCCCACAGAAGGCCACGAAAATGTTCCAAATAATCCAAAAGCTAGAAGCAGCTCCAGGCTCCAATGGCAGCTCCAAGCGGCTGTCTCTCTGTCTCACGCCCCACTACCGACTTCCTTATACCTTGCACTGCACATGCGCGACCGAATCGAGGGCCCATGGGCGGAGTCCAATGTGTGCATGCGCAGAAGGACACACAAAAATTTAGTGCAAATAGTCACTCTGTAAAACCCCAGCCAGTTGGGTTCGGGGGATCCATGAGGCAGATGGTTGTGAACCTGGTGGATGAACTGGTAATGTGTAGTGTGATTGTTAAACCTTTTTCTAATAAACCAACAAGTTCTTAATATCAATGTGTTGCTATGAATTCTTAAGCAAAGAACCTATGAAGCAAATACATTAGTCCAGCAGGGAGTCGGTGCGGCAGCGTGGTGTGGCCTACAAAAGGCCAGCGTGAGTCGGGAGGCCCAGCAGGGAGTCGGAGAGGCAGCATGGTGAGGCCTACAAAAGGCCAGCGTAAGTCGGGAAGCCCAGTAGGGAGTCGGAGAGGCAGAGCGGCAGCGTGGTGAGGCCTACAAAAGGCCAGTGTGAGTCAGGAGACCCAGCAGGGAGTCGGAGAGGCAGCGTGGTGAGACCTACAAAAGGCCAGCGTGAGTCGGGAGGCCTAGCAGGAGATCGGAGAGGCAGAGCGGCAGCGTGGTGAGGCCTACAAAAGGCCAGCGTGAGTCGGGAGGCCCAGCAGGAGATCGGAGAGGCGGAGCGGCAGCGTGGTGAGGCCTACAAAAGGCCAGCGTGAGTCGGGAGGCCCAGCAGGAGATTGGAGAGGCGGAGCGGCAGCGTGGTGAGGCCTACAAAAGGCCAGCGTGAGTCGGGAGGCCCAGCAGGAGATCGGAGAGGCGGAGTGGCAGCGTGGTGAGGCCTACAAAAGGCCAGCGTGAATCGGGAGGCCTAGCAGGAGATCGGAGAGGCAGAGCGGTAGCGTGGTGAGGCCTACAAAAGGGCAGTGTGAGTCGGGAGACCCAGCAGGGAGTCGGAGAGGCAGCGTGGTGAGGCCTACAAAAGGCCAGCGTGAGTCGGGAGGCCTAGCAGGAGATCGGAGAGGCGGAGCGGTAGTGTGGTGAGGCCTACAAAAGGCCAGCGTGAGTCGGGAGGCCCAGCAGGAGATCGGAGAGGTGGAGCGGTAGTGTGGTGAGGCCTACAAAAGGCCAGCGTGAGTCGGGAGACCCAGCAGGAGATCGGAGCGGCAGCGTGGTGAGGCCTACAAAAGGCCAGCGTGAGTTGGGAGACCCAGCAGGAGATCGGAGAGGCCTACTGGTGCAGCTGCAGCAGGGAGAGAAGGCAAAAAAGAAGTAGAAAGAAATTGAAAGGTGATGTCACAGCCAAGGGGGTAAGTGATTGGCTGATGATTGGTGAGTAGATTTTCTTTTTATTTTCTTTATCAGTAAGTAACCTTTACCATTGTTGTTGCCAAATTTAGTTAATCGAAGGGTTAAGTCATGGCAGGACAGCTCAGACATATGTTATGCTCCGCCTGTACTATGTGGGAAGTCAGGACCCTGATGACTACGTGTGCGGGAAGTGTATCCGCCTGCAGATGCTAACCGACCGCATTGCGGCACTGGAGCTGCGGGTGGATTCACTCTGGAGAATCCATGATGCTGAGAATGACGTGAATAGCACGTTTAGCGAGTTGGTCTTACCGCAGGAAAAGGGTACACAGCCAGATAGGGAATGGAAGACCAACAGGAAGAGCATTGCAAGGAAGGTAGTGAAGGGTCCCCTGCGGTCATCTCCCTGCAAAACAGATGCACTGCTTTGGGTACTGTTGAGGGGGATGACTCATCAGGGGAGAGCAGCAGCAGCCAAGTCCATGACACCGTGGGTGGCTCTGCTGCATAGGAGGGCAGGAAAAAGAGTGGGAGAGCTATAGTGATAGGGGATTTAATTGTAAGGGGAATAGATAGACGTTTCTGCGGCCGCAACCGAGACTCCAGGATGGTATGTTGCCTCCCTGGTGCAAGGGTCAAGGATGTCTCGGAGCGGGCGCAGGACATTCTGAAACGGGAGGGTGAACAGCCAGTTGTGATGGTACATACAGGTACCAACGATATAGGTAAAAAACGGGATGAGGTCCTCTACGAGACGAATTTAGGGGGCAACGAGTTAAATTAAAAAGTAGGACCTCAAAAGTAGTAATCTCAGGATTGCTACCAGTGCCACGTGCTAGTCAGAGTAGGAATCGCAGGATAGCACAGATGAATACGTGGCTTGAGGAGTGGTGCAGAAGGGAGGGATTCAAATTCCTGGGACATTGGAACCGGATCTGGGGGAGGTGGGACCAGTACAAACTGGGCGGTCTGCTCCTGGGTAGGACCGGAACCAATGACCTAGGGGAAGTGTTTGCGAGTACTGTTTGGGAGGAGTTAAACTAATATGGCAGGGGGATGGGAACCTATGCAGGGAGACAGAGGGGAATAAAATGGAGACAGAAACAAAAGATAGAAAGGAGAATAGTAAAAGTGGAGGGCAGGGAAACCCAAGGCAAAAAACAAATAGATCCACTTTACAGCAGAATTCTAAAGGGTCAAAGTGCGTTAAAAAGACAAACCTGAAGGCTCTGTGCCTCAATGCGAGGAGTATTCAGAATAAGGTGGACGAATTAACTGCACAGATAGCAGTTAACGGATACAATGTGATTGGCATCACGAAGACATGGCTCCAGGGTGACCAAGGCTGGGAACTCAACATCCAAGGGTATTCAGCATTTAGGAGGGATAGATAGAAAGGAAAAGGAGGTGGGGTGTCGTTGCTGGTTAAAGAGGAAATTAATGCAATTGTAAGGAAGGACATTAGGTTGGAGGATGTGGAATCGGTATGGGTGGAGCTACAGAATACCAAAGGGCAGAAAGCGCTAGTGGGAGTTGTGTACAGGCCACCAAATAGTAGTAGTGAGGTTGGGGACAGCATCAAACAAGAAATAAGGGATGTGTGCAATAAAGGTACAGCAGTAATCATGGCGACTTTAATCTACATATTGACTGGGCTAACCTAACTGGTAGCAATGCATGGAGGAGGATTTCCTGGAGTGTATTAAGGATGATTTTCTAGACCAATATGTCGAGGAACCAACCAGAGAGCTGGCCATCCTAGACTGGATGATGTGTAATGAGAAGGGACTAATTAGCAATCTTGTTGTGCGAGGTCCCTTGGGGAAGAGTGACTATAACATGGTAGAATTCTTTATTAAGATGGAGAATGACATAGGTAATTCAGAGACTAGGGTCCTGAACTTAAGGAAAGGTAACTTCGATGGTATGAGACGTGAATTGGCTAGAATAGACTGGCGAATGATACGTAAAGAGTTGACGGTGGATAGGCAATGGCAAACATTTAAAGAGCACATGGATGAACTTCAACAATTGTACATTCCTGTCTGGACTAAAAATAAAACGGGGAAGGTGGCTCAACTGTGGCTAACAAGGGAAATTAGGGATAGTGTTAAATCCAAGGAAGCGGCATACAAATTAACCAGAAAAAGTAGCAAGCCGGAGGACTGGGAGAAATTTAGAATACAGCAGAGGAGGACAAAGGGTTTCATTAAGAGGGCGAAAATAGAGTACGAGAGGAAGCTTGCCGGAAACATAAAAAATGACTGCAAAAGCTTCTATAGATATGTGAAGAGGAAAAGATTAGTGAAGACAAATATAGGTCCCTTGCTGTCGGATTCGGGTGAATCTATAATGGGGAACAAAGAAATGGCAGACCAATTGAACAAGTACTTTGGTTCTGTATTCACAAAGGAAGACACAAATAACCTTCTGGATGTACTAGGGTACCGAAGGTCTAGTGAGAAGGAGGAACTGAAGGATATCCTTATTAGGCGGGAAATTGTGTTAGGGAAATTGACGGGATTGAAGGCCGATAAATCCCCAGGGCTTGATCGTCTATATCCCAGAGTACTGAAGGAAGTGGTCCTAAAAATAGTGGATGCATTGGTGATAATTTTCGAACAAGCTATCGACTCTGGATCAGTTCCTATTGACTGGAGAGTTGCTAATGTAACACCACTTTTTAAAAAAGGGGGGAGAGAGAAAACGGGTAATTATAGACCACTTAGCCTGACATCAGTAGTGGGGAAAATGTTGGAATCAATCGTTAAGGATGAAATAGCAGCGCATTTGGAAAGCAGTGATAAGATTGGTCCAAGTCAGCATGGATTTGTGAAGGGGAAATCGTGCTTGACAAATCTTCTGGAATTTTTTGAGGATGTAACTAGTAGAGTGGACAGGGGAGAACCAGTGGATGTTGTGTATTTGGACTTTCAAAAGGCTTTTGACAAGGTCCCACACAAGAGATTGGTGTGGAAAATCAAAGCACATGTATTGGGGGTAATGTACTGACGTGGATAGAGAACTCGTTGGCAGACAGGAAGCAGAGTCGGGACAGGAAGCAGAGAGTCAGAATGGCAGGCAGTGACTAGTGGAGTGCCGCAGGGCTCAGTGCTGGGACCCGAGCTCTTTACAATATATATTAATGATTTGGATGATGGAATTGAGTGTAATATCTCCAAGTTTGCAGATGACACTAAACTGGGTGGCGGTGTGAGCTGTAAGGAGGCCGCTAAGAGGCTGCAGGGTGATTTGGACAGGTTAGGCGAGTGGGCAAATACATGGCACTTGCAGTATAATGTGGATAAATGCCCCCAAAGTTATCCACTTTGGGGGCAAAAACACGAAGGCAGAATATTATCTGAATGGCAGCAGATTAGGAAAAGGGGAGGTGCAGCGAGACCTGGGTGTCATGGTTCATCAGTCATTGAAGGTTGGCATGCAGATACAGCAGGCGGTGAAGAAGGCAAATGGTATGTTAGCCTTCATAGCAAGGGGATTTGAGTAGGAGCAGGGAAGTCTTACTGCAGTTGTACAGGGCCTTGGTGAGGCCCCATCTCGAATATTGTGTTCAGTTTTGGTCTCCGAATCTGAGGAAGGACGTTCTTGCTATTGAGGGAGTGCAGCGAAGATTCACCAGACTGATTCCCGGGATGGCAGGACTGACATATGAGGAGAGACTGAATCGACTGTGCCTGTATTCACTGGAGTTTAGAAGGATGAGAGGGGATTGCATAGAAACATATAAAATTCTGACGGGACTGGACAGGTTAGATGCAGGAAGAATGTTCCCGATGTTGGGGAAGTCTAGAACCAGGGGACACAGTCTGAGGATAAGGGGTAAGCCATTTAGGACTGAGATGAGGAGGAACTTCTTCACTCAGAGAGTTGTTAACCTGTGGAATTCCCGACCGCAGAGAGTTGTTGATGCCAGTTCATTGGATATATTCAAGAGGGAATTAGATATGGCCCTTGCGGCTAAAGGGATCAAGGGGTATGGAGAGAAAGCAGGAACGGGGTACTGAAGGAATGATCAGCCATGATCTTATTGAATGGTGGTGCAGGCTCGAAGGGCTGGATGGCCTACTCCTGCACCTATTTTCTATGTTTCTATTACAATCAGCCATGATCTTATTGAATGGCAGTGCAGACTGGAAGGGCTGTATGGCCTACTTCTGCTCCTAATTCTTGTGTTTCCAACATTCCATGGACTCTGGATCAGTTCCTATGGATTGGAGGGTAGCTAATGTAACCCCACTTTTTAAAAAAGGAGGGCGAGAGGAAAACAGGGAATTATAGACCGGTTAGCCTGACATCGGTAGTGGGGAAAATGCTGGAATCAATTATTAAAGATGTAATAGCAGCGCATTTGCAAAGCAGTGACAGAATCAGTCCAAGTCAGCATGGATTTATGAAAGGGAAATCATGCTTGAATAAATCTTTTAGAATATTTTGAGGATGTAACTGTTGTGTATCTGTAAAGCATGCAATCCCATGTTCCGCCACCAGGGAGCGCATCCCCTGAAGTCCCAAGGATCCCAGCAGCCCTTGGGAGCATTGTATATAAGCCGGCCCCTAAGGCCTGATCCTCACTCTGGAGTGTCTTAATAAAGACTGAGGTCACTGTTACTTTAACCTCCCTGTCTCATGTGTGTTAGGAACACAATAACTGGTGACGAGTATACGAATCCAACGCAAAGATGCAGCAAATTGTGGGCATCCTGGAGAAGTTCTCGGAGGGTGAGGACTGGGAAGCCTATGTCGAACGATTATACCAGTACTTTGTAGCCAACGAGCTGGACGGAGAAGGCAGCGCTGCAAAAAGGAGTGCGGTCCTCCTCACGGTCTGCAGGGTACCGACCTACAGCATCATGAAGAATCTTCTGGCTCCGGTGAAACCCACAGATAAGTCATATGAGGAGCTGTGTACACTGATTCGGGAGCATCTTAACCCGAAGGAGAGTGTGCTGATGGCGAGGTATCGGTTCTACACGTGCCAGCGATCTGAAGGTCAGGAAGTCGCAAGCTACGTCGTCGAGCTAAGGCGACTTGCAGGACAATGAGTTTGATGGCTACTTGGAGCTGATGCTCAGAGACTTTTTTGTACTGGGCATTGGCCACGACACCATCCTACGAAAACCTTTGACTGTAGAGACACCGACCCTCAGTAAGGCCATTACGATAGCACAGGCGTTTATGTCCACCAGTGATAACACCAAACAAATCTCTCAGCACACAAGTGCTAACAATGTTCATAAATTAACTGAAACTCTGTTTGCGAGTAGAAATGTACAGTGCAGAAACCACGAGTCTGCAACTGCCAGCAGGCCTCAGGTGACCCAGATGACTCTGAGTCCCCAACAAAGAATGAATGCAAGGCAAATCACACATTGTTGGCGTTGTGGAGGCTTTCATTCAGCCTATTCATGCTGCTTCAAAGGGTATATTTGCAAGAGCTGTGGAACAATGGGGCACCTCCAACGAGCTTGCAGACGAGCTGCAAGCTCTGCAAAACCTGCTAACCACCACGTGGCAGAGGAAAATCGGTCCATGGTGGATCAAAGCAATTTCGAGCCTCAGAGAGGGGAGGCAGATGCTGAAGTATACGGGGTGCACACATTTTCGATGAAATGTCCACCTATAATGCAAAATGTAAAATTGCATGGCTCACCCATAGCCATGGAACTGGACACTGACGCTAGTGAATCCATCATGAGTAAAAAGATGTTTGAGAGACTGTGGTGCAACAAGACATTCAGACCAGCCCTGAGCCCCATCCACACGAAACTGAGAATGTATACCAAAGAGCTTATCACTGTCCTGGGCAGCGCCATGATCAAGGTCACCTAACAGGGCATGGTGCACGAACTGCCACTCTGGATTGTCCTGGGCGATGGCCCCACACTGCTTGGAAGGAGCTGGCTGGGCAAATTCCACTGGAACTGGGATGACATCCAAGCGCTATCACATGTCGATGAGGCCTCATGCACCCAGGTTCTTAACAAATTTCCTTCCCTTTTTGAGCCAGGCATTGGAAACTTTTCCGGGGCGAAGGTGCGGATCCATTTGGTCCCAGAGGCAAGACCCATTCACCACAAGGCGCGAGCGGTACCTCACATGATGAGGTAGAGAGTGGAAATCGAGCTGGACAGGCTGCAACGCGAGGGCATCATCTCCCCAGTAGAATTCAGCGAGTGGGCCAGCCTGATTGTTCCAGTATTCAAAAATGATGGCTCGGTCAGGATTTGCAGCGATTATAAAGTAACTATTAATCGTTTCTCGCTATAGGACCAATACCAGCTACCTAAGGCAGATGACCTATTTGCGACACTGGCAGGAGGCAAGACGTTCACCAAGCTCGACCTGACTTCGGCCTACATGACGCAGGAGCTGGAGGAGTCTTCGAAGGGCCTCATCTGCATCAACACTCACAAGGGACTGTTCATCTACAACAGATGCCTGTTTGGAATTTGATCGGCTGCAGCGATCTTCCAGAGAAACATGGAGAGCCTACTCAAGTCGGTACCACGCACGGTGGTTTTTCAGGACGACATATTGGTTACGGGTCAGGACATCGTCGAGCACCTACAAAACCTGGAGGAGGTCCTCCAGCGACTGGATCGAGTAGGGCTGCGGCTGAAGAGGTCGAAATGCGTATTCATGGCATCAGAAGTGGAGTTTTTGGGGAGAAAGATCGCGGCGGATGGCATTCGGCCCACAGACGCCAAGACGGGGGCTATCAGGAATGCGCCCAGGCCACAGAACGTCACGAAGCTGCGGTCGTTCCTGGGACTCAACTATTTCGGTAACTTCCTACCGGGGTTAAGCACCCTCTTAGAGCCCCTACATGTGTTATTGCATAAAGGTGAGAACTGGGTATGGGGAAAAAACCAAGTAATTGCTTTTCAGAAAGCCAGAAACATTTTATGCTCCAACAAGCTGTTTGTACTATATAACTACGTAAAAGATTTGTGCCAGCATGTGATTTGTTGTCGTACGGAGTCGGGTATGTATTACAACAAACTAATGTTGCGAGAAAGTTGCAACCTGTCGCCTATGCCTCCAGGAGCTTGTCTAAGGCCGAGAGGGCCTACAGCATGATTGAGAAAGAGGCATTAGCGTGTGTGTTCTGGGTAAAGAAAATGCATCAGTACCTGTTTGGCTTCAAATTTGAGCTGGAAACCGATCACAAGCCCCTCATATCTCTGTTCGCTGAAAACAAGGGGATAAATACTAATGCCTCAGCCTGCATACAAAGGTGGGCACTCACGCTATCAGCGTATAACTATACCATCCGCCACAGGCCAGGCACCGAGAACTGTGCGGATGCTCTCAGTTGGCTACCATTGCCCAGCACGGGGTTGGAAATGGCGGAGCCCGCAGACTTGTTGATGGTCATGGAAGTGTTTGAAAATGATAAATCACCTGTCACGGCCCGCCAGATTAGGATGTGGACCAGCCAAGATCCTCTGCTGTCCCTAGTAAAAAACTGTACTGCAAGGGAGCTGGACCAGCATCCCCGTTGAAATGCAAGAGCTAATCAAGCCGTTCCAGCGGCGTAAGGACGAGCTGTCCATTCAGGCAGACTGCCTGTTGTGGGGTAACCGCGTAGTGCTACCAAAAAATGGCAGGGAGACGTTCATCTCGGATCTCCACAGCACACACCCGGGTATAGTAATGATGAAAGTGATAGCCAGATCCCACGTGTGGTGGCCCGGTATCGACTCTGACTTAAGAGTCCTGTGTACGGCAATGCAGTGTGTGCGCTCAGTTGATCAACATGCCCAGAGAGACACCACTAAGTTTGTGGTCCTGGCCCTCCAGACCATGGTCAAGGATCCATGTCGATTATGCGGGCCTGTTTCTTGGTAAAATGTTCCTGGTGGTGGTGGATGCTTTTTCAAAATGGAGTGAATGTGAAATAATGTCGGGAAACACCGCCTCCGCTACCATTGAAAGCCTGAGGGCCATGTTTGCCACCCACGGCCTGCCTGACATACTGGTCAGTGACAACGGGCCATGTTTCACCAGTGCCGAATTTACAGAATTCATGACCCACAATAGGATCAAACATGTCACCTCGGCCCCATTTAAACCAGCCTCCAATGGGCAGGCAGAGTGGGCAGTACAAACAATCAAACAGAGCCTTAAACGAGTCACAGAAGGCTCACTCCAAACCCCCCTGTCCCGAGTACTGCTCATCTACCGCACGAGACCCCACTCGCTCACAGGGGTGTCCCCGGCTGAGCCACTCATGAAAAGGACACTTAAAACCAGACTCTCGCTGGTTCACCCCAACCTGCATGATCAGGTAGAGAGCAGGCGGCAGCAACAAAATGTAAACGATGGTCGCGCCACTGTGTCACGTGAAACTGATCTGAATGACCCTGTGTATGTGCTAACTTATGGACATGGTCCCAAGTGGATCGCGGGCACGGTGATAGTTAAAGAAAGGAGTAGGGTGTTTGTAGTCAAACTAGACAATGGACAAATTTGCAGCAAGCACCTGGACCAAACGAGGCTGCGGTTCACAAACTTCCCTGAACAACTCACAGCAGACACCACCTTTTTCGAGCCCACAACACACACCCAAAGGATCAACGACACCACGCCGGACCAGGAAATCGAACACATCACGCCCAACAGCCCAGCAAGGCCAGGCTTACCCAGCAGCCCTGCAGGGCCAACAACATGCCAACCCAGCGAGGGCACAGCCAACACACCAGAACAGACATTTGTACCGAGGCGGTCCACCAGGGAAAGAAAGGCTCCTGACCGCCTCACCTTGTAAATAGTTTTCACTTTCACTTTGCGGGGGAGTGATGTTGTGTATCTGTGAAGCATGCACTCCCATGTTCCGCCACCAGGGAGCGCATCCCTTGAAGTCCCAAGGGATCCCAGCATCCCTTGGGAGCACTGTATATAAGCCGGCCCCTACGGCCTATTCCTCACTCTGCAGTGTCTTAATAAAGATTGAGGTCACTGTTACTTTAACCTCCCTGTGTGCAGTCTCATTCGTGTTAGGAACACAAAAGTAACCAGTAGAATGGATAAGGGAGAACCAGTGGATGTGGTGTATTTGGACTTTCAAAGGGCTTTTGACAAGGTCCCACACAAGAGATTAGTGTGCAAAATTAAGGCACATGGTATTGGGGGTAACGTATTGACGTGGATAGAGAAGGTTGGCAGACAGGAAGCAAAGAGTGGGAATAAACGGGTCCTTTTCAGAATGGCAGGCAGTGACTAGTCGGGTACCGCAAGTTTCAGTGCTGGGACCCCAGCTATTTGCAATATATATTAACGATTTAGATGAAGGAATTGAATGTAATATCTCCAAGTTTGCAGATGACACTAAGCTGTGTGGCAGTGTGTGTTGTGAGGAGGATGCTAAGAGGCTGCAGGGTGACATGGACAGGGTTAGGTGAGTGGGTAAATGCATGGCAGATGCAGTATAATGTGGATAAATGTGAGGTTATCCACTTTGGTGGCAAAAACAGGAAGGCAGATTATTATCTGAATGGTGACAGATTAGTAAAAGGGGAGGTGCAACAAGACCTGGGTGTCATGGTACATCAGTCATTGAAAGTAGGCATGCAGGTGCAGCAGGCAGTAAAGAAAGCAAATGGCATGTTGGCCTTCATCGCGAGAGGATTTGAGTATTATTACAGGGAGGTCTTACTGCAGTTGTACAGGGCCTTGGTGAGACCACACCTTGAGTAGTGTGTGCAGTTTTGGTCTCCTAATCTGAGGAAGGACATTCTTGCTATTGAGGGAGTGCAGCGAAGGTTCACCAGACTGATTCCCGGGATGGCAGGACTGACATATGAAGAAAGACTGGATCGACTATGTTGTGTATGGAGAAAGAGTCAGACTGAACACTGAGATCAAAGTAAAGTGTGACCTTCGTCTTTTATTGCAGGTCTCCAGAGTGCCTCTCCAACCCGTGAAGCCTTGTTAAGTACCTGTGCTCCCAAGCGATTATGTGATCCCTTGGGACTCTGGGGGATGAGCCCTCTGGTGGCTTTACAGAGTAAATACAAGTTCACATATATAACAGACTCGGCTTATATTCACTGGAATTTAGAAGAATGAGTGGGAATCTCATGGAAGCATATAAAATTCTGACGGGATTGGACAGGTTAGATGCAGGAAGAATGTTCTCGATGTTGGGGAAGTCCAGAACCAGGGGTCACAATCTAAGGATAAGGGGTAAGCCATCTAGGACCGAGATGAGGAGAAATTTTTTCACCCAGAGAATTGTGAACCTGTGGAATTCTCTGCCACAGAAAGTTGTTCAGTCCAGTTTGTTAGATATATTCAAAAGGGAGTTAGATGTGGCCCTTAGGCTAAAGGGATCAAACGATATGGAGAGAAGGCAGGAATGGGATACTGAAGTTGCATGATCAGCCATGATCATATTGAATGGTGGTGCAGGCTCGAAGGGCCGAATGGCCTACTCCCGCACCTATTTTCTATGTTTCTATAAGATGTGTCACTGGAACCTGTTTGGTCTGCTCTGACGTTATGAAGTCGAAGTTGCATTATCATTTAAATAGATTGGAACTCTGCAAATGGCTCAATATAAAGACAAAAATACAAGTTTGTATCATGACTGCATCCCAGGAACGACCCCGAATCAGTACAACTCACCATCAAACGTGGGGCTGCTTTGCCCCCAGAGTATGATGGACAGACCAAACAAACGGTCAGCGGCCAGGCGGAGGGAGAAAGGAGGCCGCTTTATTTTTAAGAGCGACACAGATTCCGCCGAGAGGCCGTGTTTTTAACAAGCAGAATGAATACATTTGACGCTTCCAGAAACGCATCTGGTCAGATCCATTAAAATTAGGAAGACTTGCTCACCAGCGGCCAACATTTACTAAGTCGCTCCGAGCTGGAGCCCGTTACCATAGAAACCCGCCACCCCGCCACCACCGTGCGTGCTGGGGGGTGCACAACGGAGATTTGAACAACAGGACCCATCCATTACCGAATGGAAAAATATCAGTAAGGATATACAGTAAATATAACAGGAAATACTTTATGGCGTTTAACGAAGGGGGGGGGGGGGGGGAGCAAGGTACTTGTCGTTGTGTGTTCGTGAAGTGTCTGCCCTCTCACCCCCTCCGTTAGTGCAGTGGAGCAGCCCATATTTGAATGATGCCGCCCGGGCGCTGAACTCAATGACTCTCCCTGTAGAGGAGGAGCGGCCCAGCACAGCACAGCCTGCCCTTCTTTTAGCCGCAGCTCGGCAACATCTCGGACATCTGGCGGAATCGGGACCACGGTAAGGATTTCAGCTACTGGAGTGAAGACATTCTGTTACAAGAGCTGCAGCTATTAAATCAAAAGGAAAGCTGCTGCTGTGCTTCAAAAGAGGGAGGGGGCATTTACTCTTCTATAAAACTTGCATTTTTCTTTGTTGACAAAAATAAATGAACGTTTTTTTATGCAAGGTTTAGTGTAACAAAAACGATGTTGTAAAAGTTTAATCATGATATATATGTAAGTGACAGTCTGGGTAAAAGTTATGTTAACTTCGCTGAGATTGTATTTGTTTTAAGTGCTGGAATATTTTTAGAATTCCGTTCCTGTCCCACTGCCAGCAAGAGCTGTTGAATTCTTAAACTTGTGAAATTAAGATTTGACCCATTCTTGATCTCTGTCTTCGCTGACTACTGCCTCATCTCCAACCTCCTTTACCTCTTGAATCCTTGAAGGTGCTGTTGCCTCTCCGATCGGTGCCGATCTCTCCGGCAACTCCCTGATTGAATTTCTCCATTTAGGGTTCTCACCCTGCCACAGTTCAGAAACAGCCCTCACCAAAATCAGAAATTATATTTTCTGTGACTGCGACAGTGGTGCATCATCCCTCCTTGACCTCGATGCGTCTTTGACACGGTCAATGACACCATCCTCCTCCAACACCTCTCCTCCGTTGTCCAACTATGTGGGATTGCTCTCGCTTGGTTCTTCTCTTACCTATCACCAAAGGCTTCTCTTCCAATCCTGCACTGTCACCTCAGCAGTCCCCCAAGGCTTCATCCCTTCCTCTTATCTAAATACTGTCCCTTGCCGGCACAAACCGCAAATGTGGGATCAGCTTGCACCCACCCATCAACTCCACCTTTCCACTTTCTCTCTTGATTCCTTCACTTACTCTGTGCCACAATTTCATCCAGCTAAAGTTTGGGAAAGAAAGACGTGCATTTATATAGCGCCTTTCACAACCAAAGTGCTTTACAGCCAATGAAGTACTTTTTGATGTATCCTACATTACAACAATGAATTCACATGGCACCTAATTTGCGCACAGCAAGCTCCCACAAACAGAAATGTGATAATGACTAAATCATCTGTTTTAGTGATGTTGATTGAGGGATAAATATTGGCCAGGACACTGGGGATAACTCCTTGCTCTTTGAAATAGTGCCATGGGATCTTTTATGTCCACCTTAGAGTGCAGGTAAGACCTCAGGTTAACGTCTCATCCGAAAGACAGCTCCGACAGTGCAGCACTCCCTCAGTACTACACTGGAGTATCAGCCTAAATTTTTGTTTTCAAATCTCTGGAGTGGACAACTTTCTGACTCGGAGACGAGAGTGCTATCAACTGAGCCACTGAAAGACTAAAGTCATTGTCTATGGCCCTCCCCACAAACTTAATACCCTTGCCAATGTCTTGGAGTGAACCATACTGTTTGTAACCTCTATATCTTGGTCCGAATATCTGACTCCCAAATTCTCTCTATCACAAAGACTACCTACTTCTACCACTACTTTGTTGCCTGCCTCTGCCCCTACATCAACCTATCTGATGTTGACCCCCCCTCATGCATGCATTTGTTGCCTCCAAACTCTACCCCAATTTTCTCCTGGCTGGCCTCCCATCCTCCATGTTCCATAAATTTCAACTTGTCCCAAACTCTGATGCCTGTATATCCTATCTTGCACCAAGTCCTGCTTGTCTGTCAACCTTGCCATTGCTGACCTATATTGAGTGACGGTCTCCTAATCCCTCAAATTTCCATCCTCTTGTTTAACTTCCTCCATAGTCTTCTACTCCCTTTCTATCTCTAACATCCTCCAGTGTTACAACCTCTCATAACTGTTTTTCTCTGACTTTTTAAATATGTATAAACAGTGAAATGCTGGTCAGTTATCGATTGGTGATGTAATGAACAAAAAATTGATTATTGTGATGTCATAGACAAAGTGGTGTTTCATGGGAAATAACATTTTTATAGCTATTATACAAAAAATAAACAGCTTGTATGTATTTGAATACCACACATTAATGAAAATGTAAATAGAATGAGGGCAGGGTCCAACGGCTTCAATGAAAGTGATTTAAAGCACTAGGTATTTTTTAGTTTCAATAGCAGTTTTTGAGCAAAGATGCACAACTTGTAATATAACTTGAAGTTTATGTTGGTGTAAATTAATAATTTGCCTGACAATTCAAACAAGGTAGAAAACTTGTGTATTGTCAAGTTTTGTCCGTAAGTAATGATTTTAAAAAAAAGTCTAGCTATGAACATGTAATCATCATCATCATAGGCTATCCCTCAGAGTCGAGGATAACTTGCTTCCATGCTAAAAGTGAGTTCTCAGGTGACTGAGGAGTCCAATGCGGGACCTACAGTCTCTGTGACAGGTGGGGCAGACAGTGGTTGAAAGAAACGGTGGTCGGGGAGCCTGGGTTGACGCATGCTCCTTCTGCTGTCTACACTTGGTTTCTGCTTGTTCTTGGAGATGGGGCTCGAGGTGCTCGGGGCTCGAGGTGCTCAGCGCCCTCCCGGATGATGTTCCTCCACTTTGGACGGAATATGTAGTAAATTTATATGGAGATAATGAAATAACTGTGGGATGAACTTTAAAAAGCAAAAACACAAGCTGTCTCAATGTCTTAAGTTTATGCAAAGGAAAATAAAGAACTTGCATTTATATAGTGCCTTTCACAACCTGCGGGTGTTCCAAAGCGTTTTACAGCCTACTAAGTTCTTTTGAAGTGTAGGAAACACAGCTGCCAATTTGCACACAGCAGAGCCCCTCAGATAACAATGGGATAATGAGTAGATAATCTGTTTTAGTGATATTGGGAGAGGGATAAACATTGGCCAGGACACCAGGGAGAACTTCTCTGGTGCCATGAGATCTTTTACGTCCATCTGAGAGTGAAAATGGGTCCGCGGTTTAACGTCTCTTCTGAAAAATACCTCCGACAATGCTGCAATTCTTCAGTACTACACTGTGTCAACCTAGATTATATGCTCAAATCTGTGGAGTGAGACTTGAACTCACAACCTGACTCAGAGGTGAAAGTGCTACCACTGAGCAAAGGCTGACACTTTGCACTGAATAAATGAGCTATTTAGACTGGAATGTGGTTTTATCTGTGGTGTCTTTTGCAGTCCAATAACCTGTTGGTACTGCCAAGATACTCACATGAATAATCGTTGCTTGGTTGAGATACAAGAGCATGGCCAGCACCGATGGAACTATACCTTAAATAGAAAGCAATATCTGCAGGAGAAAATCTAGTCGATAAAATTGGGAAGGGGGGAATTTTAAAATAAAAAATAGCAATAAAAACTGAAGTAGTAATGACTGTGAAAGTGAAAAGTTACACAGACGGAATACATTTTTCTGGTGTGATGGCTCATTATTTATGGACAGTTTTTGTAAAGTTGTGTTTTCATGCCTGACTTACTCTGGTTAGTATAGTAGTTATGTCTTAAGTAGTTTTGGTTAGTTCAGTTCAGATAATTTGTTATCAGCTATGTGAATTTGCATTCTGATCTTTGCAGGGAAAGTGGAACTTGTTTGAATATTTCTGTCTGTCACCCGTACAAGAAAGTTCAGAAATGCTGCATACAAAATGTGAAAGAGATTATTCAACTATAATTACATCTGAGATCTCAAACCTTGACGAATTAACCATATTGCGTAAGATACGTACCAGTGAGAAGGATGCTGCATTTCACGGTGAAAAGCATGGCTACCCTGATTATGTCTACATGATTTCAGCTAACATATTTCAGAACATACATGTTGCGAAACCTCCTTCTAGAAGACTTGTAAACTATGAGAACGATTCAGAATCAACTATCCCAGAAATCAGAGATGAGCAGCTCCAACGCTGGGTGTACGAGCTCGCCTTCAGTGCCCTGAAGTGTAAGTAAAACAATTCGGTAGATTTTTCTTTACGAGGTTGGTGGAAAAATACCAGAAAAGATATGGATAGGAAATAACAAAATGAAAGGAAATAAAGTCACAATGAGGAAGGGGAAAAATAAATGCAGTCAGAGTAAGACACCCTAAATCTGTATAGAATATTGACTTGGCTACAGCTAGATTATTTATGCAGAAGAATAAAATCTCTCAAACAATCATGGAATGTTCGCATGAGTGTTCAAGCCAGTAAAAGTGCATTATGAGAGATGTGACTATATGTAGATATACTGTTGGAGACCTCTATTTGAACCCTTTATTTTCATTTTTCTTCTCCCACCTGCTTTTCCCCTGCACAACTGAAAGTGGTGAATCATGCTTGGGTTTCATTTTGGCTTCCTCCAGGTAATATTTTTGCTGATATTGATCTCAAGGTAGATGCAGATAAGGAACGCCATTTGTCCTATAGCTTATCGATCCACCTTAGTCTTTGTGGCATTTTCCTGCAATTGCAGCATTCAACTATTTATTTAAATGATTTCATGGTTTTTGTCTCCACTACCTCATCTAGAAGTCTATTGCTTGTGTTGTTCACTCTTTTTACATACATTTTCCTGACATCATTCTTAAATTTGCCTTTTACTAATTTGAACGGATGTTTGCTTGTCTTACTAGTCTGATTACACTGTTTTGGATTTATCTTTTCTATACCATGTACTAGATTGTATACCTCTAAGTCAACTGCCAGAAGCCACCTTTTCAAGGTAGAAAAGCCCAAAAGTCGTTCTTCATTCCTCAGTCCTCTGATACTACGAGTCAGTTGCTCTTATCTGAATTCCCCCTGACGTTTCAATGTCTCCCTTGTTTCTCAGTGGCCACAACTAGCTACAACTACTGAAGACCAGAACACTGTTCAGTTTAACCATAACTTCTAATTTTCACTCTGCTGTATAGGTTAGCATTTTATTTGCTGAGTGCTGCTCCACAATAATTGGACATGTTGAGTTTCAATCTGCTAAAATCCCTAAATCTCTTTGTACTTCACCCATAGCTATTTCAACACCATTCATGGAATGCTTGTCATCTTTTTCCTTTCTATGTGCAGTACTTCATACTTGTCTGCATTACATTTCATTTGCCATTATTACATCCACTTGCATATGTGTATTTGGTGACATTGATTATGTCTGTGGAAATGTCTGCAGGCTGTACACAATTTGTTTCAGTAAATCAGCTACATGTTAACCAGCTACAATTTCATTGGGATTGACCTATCTTCATGTAGGAGACTAGAAAATGTTGTGCACTTTTATTATGGAAGAAATTCATAATTCAGTTGGTCCTCATTTGTGGATCCAGCAGTAGTAATTATTTCACATGCGCCATTAGTATAAAGTTGCATTTGTGACATATTAGTGAAGAGCCCTACCAGAATGACACCCGCATTCCCCTAGATCTAATTTGGCAGATCGATTGGGCATTTTCCCTCCCTCCCTGGCCCTATCCAATTTGAGAAGGTTTTCATGCTCATTTCTTACTTTCGCTGCCACTACCATGTCATTTTTGTTACCAACTTGTCTTGACCATTTCAGGATCCACCATCTTGGGTCTGGGGATGGAGACATTGAGGAAGGTCCTTACTGGACTGACAAGTCAAAATGAAACTGTGTATGTGAAATATTTCAATGTTCAACTGTCTTGCAGACCAAGGCTTTCCCTGAGTCTGTTTAGCTCTATTGTTCAGCTAAACTACCTAGACTTTACTTGCCTCTGTCAGCACACCCTACCAACTACCTTTGAACATGTGGATCTTTTTCTGTTCCCTAAGTCCACAGAAAATAGTGGTGTTGGGGCGAAAGTGCTTGACTTCCGACCCATTCCTTGTCCTGGAGTTGGTCAGTTGACCTGCCAATTAAACTGGCTGCCGGCATCTAAAGACTAAATTTTTACCAGACACCCACTGCTGTGTAAACAAGGATAACCCCACCGAGTGTGAATGTCCTACTGGGTGTCTAAATGAGGTAATGAAATTCATAAGAACATAAGAAATAGGAGCAGGAGTAGGCCATACGGCCCCTCGAGCCTGCTCTGCCATTCAATATCATGGCTGATCTGATCATGGACTCAGCTCCACTTCCCTGCCCGCTCCCCACAACCCCTTATCCCCTTATCGTTTAAGAAGCTGTCTATTTCTGTCTTAAATTTATTCAATGTCCCAGCTTCCACGGCTCTCTGAGGCAGCGAATTCCACAGATTTACAACCCTCTGAGAGAAGAAATTTCTCCGCATCTCCATTTTAAATTCTAAGATCATGCCCTCTAGTTCTAGTCTCCCTCATCAATGGAAACATCCTCTCTACATCCACCTTGTCAAGCCCCCTCATAATCTTATACGTCTCGATAAGATCACTTCTCATTCTTCTGAATTCCAATGAGTAGAGGCCCAACCTACTCAACCTTTCCTTATAAGTCAACACCCTCATCTCCGGAATCAACCTAGTGAACCTTCTCTGAACTGCCTCCAAAGCAAGTATATCCTTTGTAAATATGGAAACCAAAACTGCACACAGTATTTTAGGTGTGGCCTTACCAATACCTTGTATAGCTGTAGCAAGACTTCCCTGCTTTTATACTCCATCCCCTTTGCAATAAAGGCCAAGATGTCATTGGTCTTCTTGATTACTTGCTGTACCTGCATACTATCCTTTTGTGTTTCATGCACAAGTACCCCTAGGTCCTATATACTGTGAATGTAACCTACATTTTGAACATTTCTTCCTATATAATTTTGAAGTTTTACGTGCTTAATAAGGTTTTCACTACATTTGTTTTCAGTTCTAAAAAGAAAATCAAAAATGTGCAAGTTTTGATATTTTTCTATTGTAACTCGAAGAGTTGACCATTTAAATGTTGTACTAAATCACAAATGAAGCATTTATGTTTGCTTTCAGAATTGTGATGAGTTGGTTATACTTGTTAAACATTGTACCATCATATCAACATAATTTGTTTGTCATTGATTGTTTCCCTTTCAACAGATCAAGATGTCTTAGAAGAAATATTGATTAACAGTTGTTTTTATCCATCTCAGCCAATTGTAAGTAAGCACTCTCCGAACTGAAGAATCTCTTGCAAGACAAACATTTCTTCTAAAATTGTAATGTGAATGTTTGAAATGTAATCACGATCAATAGTATTTTAGGGTACCTTTGAAATAACTTTTCCTCTCTTGATGGCCTAGTTGGTAAAGGCACTATCCAGTGTAACACTAAGCTGTATATACCAGAAGATCCTGGGTGCAATTTGTGATCTATGTTGAGTTAGTTGGGCAACAGCTTTGTTGCTACAATTGGCCTGCAACCTGTCCTGGAGAATGTGTGTGTTTGTATGTATGTAGATATCGGGTGGCAACTGGTTTTAGTTCAGCTTTGTTGGCAGACGATTCAGTTGTGGAGATCAATGCTCCTTGTTTAGATTCACACATGAAGAATGGCTGCTTGGACTAGATATTGGAGAAAAGCTAGCAACCATGGAACCATACCTTGGTAAGAACCATTGCTGTTCGGTGAGAAGGGGAAAGAATTGCTGAATATGTTATTCTCTGTAAAATGTAGGATAATTTATGCTTTATTGTATCTATTTTCAACTGTGCAGAATATTGTTACTGTTGCTCATGGCCTCCCAGCATCATAGTAACAGCCAGAAAAAGCTCTAAGAATCAAGATCATACTTTTCAAATGTATTTAATAGCTCTGCTTCTTTTCCATGATGAAAATTGTTACTTGCACTCCACATTTATAATGTGAACACAACTACCTCAGCTACATATTGCTTTGCTCAGATATCTGTTTAAAAAAAAATATTGGGCTCAAATAGATATTAGAAAATGAACGAATAAAAATAGTAACATTGGACTGCATTATTACAACATGGAATGTTCTGGGGTTCTTCATGAGTATGAGAAATATACATGTTGTACATCCTTGTACAGAAGATTAGTTGAGCTGGAAAAATCGGGTCACTGGCACATTTTGTTTAGTTATCAAGAATGCAACATCTGAAGAATCCAACTTCTCTGTCCTAATCAGCACCAGCTTGTTTGTATTTTATACCTAAATCTATACTTTCTGAGACCTCTCAGCTGCATGTTCTGGAAGACTGGATGGCAGACAAATGCAGCTGGAGACAACTGTCAGATAGATCTTAAATGTGTCATCATTAGACCAAATTACCACTAGCACAATACTACAAGGTGTATCACTAGTCAAAGTCCTACAACCTTGGTTCAGTAACTGATGCTTAACTGAATACACAAGACCAAATTAATCTTGGGAACACAGGGAAGAGTTCCACAAGCAAAACAAGGTCTGCAAGACTTCATTCTTGGTATTCTGAACAGACCTCTTCGACTGATGCAGAATAATAAAGTTTTACTTGCACTTCTTCATCTTCATCTTCATCTTCATCATCATCATCATTCCCTCGGTATCGAGGAAGACTTGCTTCCACTCTTAACATGAGTTCATAGATGGCTGTACAGTCCAATATGAGAATCACAGTCTCTGTCACCGGTGGGACAGATAGTTGTTGAGGGAAGGGATGGATGGGACTGGTTTGCCGCAAGCTCTTTCCGCTGCCTGCGCTTGATTTCTGCACGCTCTCGGCGACTAGACTCGAGGTGCTCGGTGCCCTCCCGGATGCGCTTCCTCCACTTAGGGCGGTTTTTGGCCACGGACTCCCAGGTGTCAGTGGGGATGTTAGTTTATCAGCTTTGAGGGTGTCCTTGTAACCTTTCCGCTGCCCACCTTTGGCTCATTTGCCGTGAAGGAGTTCCGAGTAGAGCGCTTGCTTTGGGAGTCTCGTGTCTAGCGTGCGGACTATGTGGCCTGCCCAGCAGAGCTGATCAAGTGTGGTCAGTGCTTCAATGCTGGGATGTTGGCCTGGTCAAGGACGCTAATGTTGGTGCGCCTGTCCTCCCGGGGATTTGTAGGATCTTGTGGAGACATCGTTGGTGGTAGTTCTCCAGCGACTTGAGATGCCTGTACATGGTGGTCCATGTTTCTGAGCTATACAGGAGGGCGGGTATTACTACAGTCCTGTAGACCATGAGTTTGGTGGCACTTTTGAGGGACTGGTCTTCAAACACACTTTTCCCACGGCGGCCGAAGGCTGCACTTGGGCACTGGAGGCGGTGTTGGATCTCGTCGTCGATGCCTGCTCTTGTTGATAGGAGGCTCCTGAGATATGGGAAGTGGTCCACGTTGTCCAGGGCCATGCCGTGGACCTTGATGACTGGGGGACAGTGCTGTGCGGTAAGGACAGGCTGGTGGAAGACCTTTGTCTGGCTGGTGTTTAGTGTAAGACCCATGCTTTCGTACGCTTCAGTAATACATCGACTATGTCTTGGAGTTCAGTCTCTGTATGCGCGCAGATGCAGGCATTGTCCGCGTACTGTAGCTCGACGACAGAGTTAGGGTTATCTTGGACCTGGCCTGGAGACGGCGAAGGTTGAATAGCTTCCCACTGGTTCTCTAGTTTAGTTCCACTCTAGCGGGGAGCTTGTCGGCTGTGACGTGGAGCATGGCAGCGAGGAAGATTGAGAAGAGAGTTGGGGCGATGACGCAGCGCTGTTTGACCCAGGTCCCGACGTGGATTGGGTCTGTAATGGATCCATCGGTAAGGATCACTGCCTGCATGTCGTCGTGGAGCAGGCGGAGATGGTGATGAACTTTTGGGGGCATCCGAAAGGGAGGAAGACGCTCCATAGACCCTTGCGGTTGACAGTGTCAAAGGCCTTTGTAAAGTCGAAGAAGGCCATGTATAAGGGCTGGTGCTGTTACCTGCATTGTTCCTGCAGCTGTCCGCTGCAAAAATCATGTCCATTATGCCCCGAAGGGGACGAAATCCGCACTGTAACTCCGGGAGGAGCTCCTCTGCCATGGAGAAGACGGTTGAGGAGGACTCTAACGACGACTTTCTCAGTGGCTGACAACATGGAGATCCTTCTGTAGTTGCCGCAGTTGGACTTGTCCTCTTTTTAAAAAATGGTCACGATCACTGCATCTCTGAGATTTCCCGGCTTGCTCTCCTCCCTTCAGGTGAGAGAGATGAGGTCATGTATTTGCTCCAGTAGTGCCTCTCCACCATACTTCAGTGCCTCGGTAGAGATTCCATCCGCTCCCGAAGCCTTGTTGTTCTTAAGCTGTCTTATGGCTTTTTGCACCAGTACATCTTGTTCCTAATAGGTGTGTAGAGCTTTTGGTTTAGCTGTAACCAGAAAAACCTGTGTACCTGTCAGTCCTCCCCCTCTTCTCTCCTCTTCTACTCCTCCTCTTCTTTCCTCCTCCTCCTACTCCTCCCTCCTCCCCCCCTCTCTTTCTCTCTCCTCTCCTTTCTCTCTTCCTCCCTCCCTTCTCATGAGTCCTTAGGTGGTTGAGCAGTCCAATACAAAAACCACAGTCCCTGAGGGTAAGGGTGGGTGGGACAGATCAGCTGCCCGCACTTGATTTCTGTATGCTCTCAGCGATGAGACTCAAGGTGCCCAGCGTCCTCCCGGATGCACTTCCTCCACTTAGGGCAATCTTTGGCCAGGGACTCCCAGGTGTTGGTGGGGATGTTGCACTTTATCAGGGAGGCTTTGAGGGTGTCTGCCCACCTTTGGCTCGTTTGCCGTGAAGGAGTTCTGAGTAGAGCGCTTGCTTTGGGAGTCTCGTGTCTGGCATGCGGACAATGTGGCCTGCCCAGTGGAGCTGATCAAGTGTGGTCAGTGCTTCAATGCTGGATGTTGGCTGACCTATCAATTGTGATAAGCCCAGCATACAAATTGTTCTTGTGGATGCTTCTATTTTGGTGGTAGCAGGTCGGCCAAAATATCCAGTTAACATTGGCCTCTGAGGCAATATGCCCGTCCATTTCTCTGGTACTATATAGCATGGACTCTGATATGGAGAAAGTTGTCCTCATCGAGTATGTTCAGATTTACTGAGCTAGAGCAGTTTTCTTTGTAGGCTGACAAATGAGACACTAAAATCAATGGGTTGGATATAGATTTCTACAGTATTGAAGATGCTGGCTGTTGAGAGGGGGAATCCTATTTATCTTCTGCCAGCTTTCTCAATATAATTTCTGCTTGTTTGCTCCACCACAGATTGGGTCTAATTACCAAGGCAAGGAACTGAATATAATTGAAGAGTGTTTGTTACTTGCAAAAATGAGTAGAAAATATCACACTGAGCTTTCTTCTTTTGTTCTGTGTCTCAATATTAAATATTTTCCAATTTTGTCCCCTTGCTATAATTCTACATGCATGCTAAACAGAGCTAAACGATCTCACAATCAATAGAAGATCAAAGCTGTACAATCCTGTCACATCCAGTCGTGAATGGTGGTCGACAATTAAACAACTAACGGGAGTAGGAGGCTCCATGAATATCCCCATCCTCAATGATGGCGGAGCGCAGCACGTGAGTGCAAGAGACAAGGCTGAAGAGTTTGCAACTATCTTCAGCCAGAAGTGCCGAGTGGATGATGCATCTTGGCCTTCTCCTGCGGTCCTCACCATCACAGAAGCCAGTATTCAGCCAATTCAATTCAATCCACGTGATATTCATAAGATCAGCCATGATCTTATTGAATGGCGGAGCAGGTTTGAGGGTAAAAATGGCCTATTCCTAGTCCTATTTCTACTGTTCTTATATTAAAAAATGGCTGAGACCATTGGATACAACAAAGGCTATGGGCCCTGACAACATCCCGGCTGTTGTGCTGAGGACTTGTGCTGCAGAACTAGCCACATCTCTAGCCAAGCTGTTCCAGTACAGCTAGAATACTGGCATCTACCCGATAATGTGGAAAACTGCCCAGGTATGTCCTGTCCACAAAAAGCAGGACCAATCCAATCTAGCCAATTACCGGCCCATCAGTCTACTCTTAATCATCAGCAAAGTGATGGAAGGTGTCATCGACAGTGCTATCAAACGCTGGTTACCAACAACCTGCCCACCGATGCTCGATTTGTGTTCCTAGGACCACTCGGCTCCAGACCTCATTACAGACTTAGTCCAAACATGGACGAAAGAACTGAATTTCAGAAGCTAGCTGAGACTGACTGCCCTTGACATCAAGGGGATCAGTGGTAAAACTTTCCTCTGGCTGGAGTCATACCTAGCACAAAGGAAGATTGTTGTGATTGCTGGAATTCAATCAACTCAGCCCTAGGAAATCACTGCATGCGTTTCTCAGGGCAGTGTCCTAGGCCCAACCATCTTCTGCTGCTTCATCAATGACCTTCCCTCCATCATAAGATCAGAAGTGGGGATGTTCGTTGATGATTGCAGTGTTGAATTCCATTCACAACTTCTCAGATAATGAAGCAGTCCACGCCCGCATGTAACAAGACCTGGACGACATTCAGACTTGGGCTGATAAGTGGCAAGTAACATTCGCGCCACACAAGTACCAGGCAAAGACTATCTCCAACAGATGAGAGGCTAACCGCCGCCCCATGACAAAGACATTACCACTGCTGGATCCCCCAACATCCTGGGGGTCACTATTGACCAGAAACTTAACTGGACAAGCCACATAAATACTGTGGTTACAAAAGCAGGTCAGAGGTTGGGTATTCTGCAGCGAAAGTTTCACCTCCTGACTCCCCAAAGCTTTCCCATCATCTACAAGGCACAAATCAGGAATGTGATGGAACACTGCACAATTGCCTGAATGAGTGTAGCTCCAACAACACAAGAAGCTCGACATTATCCAGGATAAAGCAGCCTGCTTGATTAGCTCTCTGTGTTGCATAGGCGTGCTCTCTGTCTCTCTTGCTCTCTCTCGCTCTCTCGCTCTCTCTGTAGCTCCCGCTCTCTCTGTCTCTCTGTAGCTCCTGCTCTCGCTCTCTCTGCAGCTCCCGCTCTCGCTCTCTCTGTAGCTCTCGCTCTTGCTCTCTCTGTAGCTCTCGCTCTTGCTCTCTCTGTAGCTCTCGCTCTTGCTCTCTCTGTAGCTCTCGCTCTCGCTCTCTCTGTAGCTCTCTCTCTCGCTCTCTCTGTAGCTCTCTCTCTCGCTCTCTCTTCAGCTCCCGCTCTCACTCTCTCTGTAGCTCTCGCTCTCTCTGTAGCTCTCGCTCTCTCTCTCTCTGCAGTTCTCGCTCTCTCAGTAGCTCTCGCTCTCGCTCTCTCTCAGTAGCTCTCGCTCTCGCTCTCTCTCAGTAGCTCTCGCTCTCGCTCTCTCAGTAGCTCTCGCTCTCGCTCTCTCTCAGTAGCTCTCGCTCTCGCTCTCTCTCAGTAGCTCTCGCTCTCGCTCTCTCTCAGTAGCTCTCGCTCTCGCTCTCTCTCAGTAGCTCTCGCTCTCGCTCTCTCTCAGTAGCTCTCGCTCTCGCTCTCTCTCAGTAGCTCTCGCTCTCGCTCTCTCTCAGTAGCTCTCGCTCTCGCTCTCTCTCAGTAGCTCCCGCTCTCGCTCTCTCTCAGTAGCTCCCGCTCTCGCTCTCTCTGTAGCTCTCGCTCTCTCTCAGTAGCTCCCGCTCTCGCTCTCTCTCTGTAGCTCTCGCTCTCTCGCTCTCTCTCAGTAGCTCTCGCTCTCGCTCTCTCGGTAGCTCTTGCTCTCTCTGTAGCTGTAGCTCTCGCTCTCTCTGTAGCTCTCTCTCTCGCTCTCTCTGTAGCTCTCTCTCTCGCTCTCTCTGCAGCTCCCGCTCTCACTCTCTCTGTAGCTCTCGCTCTCTCTGTAGCTCTCGCTCTCTCTCTCTCTGCAGTTCTCGCTCTCTCAGCAGCTCTCGCTCTCGCTCTCTCTCAGTAGCTCTCGCTCTCGCTCTCTCTCAGTAGCTCTCGCTCTCGCTCTCTCTCAGTAGCTCTCGCTCTCGCTCTCTCTCAGTAGCTCTCGCTCTCGCTCTCTCTCAGTAGCTCTCGCTCTCGCTCTCTCTCAGTAGCTCCCGCTCTCGCTCTCTCTCTGTAGCTCTCGCTCTCTCTCAGTAGCTCCCGCTCTCGCTCTCTCTCTGTAGCTCTCGCTCTCTCGCTCTCTCTCAGTAGCTCTCGCTCTCGCTCTCTCAGTAGCTCTCGCTCTCGCTCTCTCAGTAGCTCTCGCTCTCGCTCTCTCTGTAGCTCTCTCTCTGTAGCTCTCGCTCTCTCTGTAGCTCTCGCTCTCTCTGTAGCTCTCGCTCTCGCTCTCTCTGCAGCTCTCGCTCTCTCTCAGTAGCTCCCGCTCTCGCTCTCTCTAGCTCTCGCTCTCGCTCTCTCTGTAGCTCTCGCTCTCTCTGTAGCTCTCGCTCTCGCTCTCTCTGCAGCTCTCGCTCTCTCGCTCTCTCTGTAGCTCTCGCTCTCACTCTCTGTAGCTCTCGCTCTCTCTCTAGCTCTCTCTCTCTCGCTCTCTCTGTAGCTCTCGCTCTCTCGCTCTCTCTGTAGCTCTCGCTCTCTCGCTCTCTCTGTAGCTCTCGCTCTCTCGCTCTCTCTGTAGTTCTCGCTCTCTCGCTCTCTCTGTAGCTCTCGCTCTCTCGCTCTCTCTGTAGCTCTCGCTCTCTCGCTCTCTCTGTAGCTCTTTCTCTCGCTCTCTCTGTTACTCTCGCTCTCTTGCTCTCTCTGTAGCTCTCGCTCTCGCTCTCTTGGTAGCTCTTGCTCTCTCTCTCGCTCTCTCTGTTGCTCTCGCTCTCTCGCTCTCTCTGTTGCTCTCGCTCTCTCGCTCTCTCTGTTGCTCTCGCTCTCTCGCTCTCTCTGTAGCTCTCGCTCTCTCTGTCGCTCTCGCTCTCTCGCTCTCTCTGTAGCTCTCGCTCTCTCGCTCTCTCTGTAGCTCTCGCTCTCTCTGTAGATCTCGCTCTCTCTGTAGCTCTCGCTCTCTCGCTCTCTCTGTCGCTCTCGCTCTCTCGCTCTCTCTGTAGCTCTCTCTCTCGCTCTCTCTGCAGCTCTCGCTCTCTCGCTCTCTCTGTTGCTCTCGCTCTCTCGCTCTCTCTGTAGCTCTCGCTCTCGCTCTCTTGGTAGCTCTCGCTCTCTCGGTAGCTCTCGCTCTCTCGCTCTCTCTGTTGCTCTCGCTCTCTCGCTCTCTCTGTAGCTCTCGCTCTCTTGGTAGCTCTCGCTCTCTCGCTCTCTCTGTAGCTCTCGCTCTCTCGGTAGCTCTCGCTCTCTCGGTAGCTCTCGCTCTCTCGGTAGCTCTCGCCCTCGCTCTCTCTCTAGCTCTCGCTCTCGCTCTCTCTGTAGCTCTCGCTCTCTCGCTCTCTCTCTAGCTCTCGCTCTCGCTCTCTCTGTAGCTCCCGCTCTCTCTCTAGTTCTCGCTCTCGCTCTCTCTGTAGCTCTCGCTCTCGCTCTCTCTGTAGCTCTCGCTCTCGCTCTCTCTGTAGCTCTCGCTCTCTCTGTAGCTCTCGCTCTCTCTGTAGCTCTCGCTCTCTCGCTCTCTCTGTAGCTCTCGCTCTCTCGATCTCTCTGTAGCTCTCGCTCTCTCGCTCTCTCTGTAGCTCTCGCTCTCTCTAGCTCTCGCTCTCGCTCTCTGTAGCTCTCGCTCTCGCTCTCTCTGTAGCTCTCGCTCTCGCTCTCTCTGTAGCTCTCGCTCTCGCTCTCTCTCTAGCTCTCGCTCTCGCTCTCTCTGTAGCTCTCGCTCTCGCTCTCGCTCTCTCTGTAGCTCTCGCTCTCACTCTCTCTGTAGCTCTCGCTCTCTCTAGCTCTCGCTCTCGCTCTCTCTGTAGCTCTCGCTCTCTCTAGCTCTCGCTCTCTCGCTCTCTCTCTAGCTCTCGCTCTCGCTCTCTCTGTAGCTCTCGCTCTCGCTCTCTCTGTAGCTCTCGCTCTCGCTCTCTCTGTAGCTCTCGCTCTCACTCTCTCTGTAGCTCTCGCTCTCTCTAGCTCTCGCTCTCGCTCTCTCGGTAGCTCTCGCTCTCGCTCTCTCGGTAGCTCTCGCTCTCGCTCTCTCGGTAGCTCTCGCTCTCGCTCTCTCTGTAGCTCTCGCTCTCGCTCTCTTGGTTGCTCTCGCTCTCTCGGTAGCTCTCGCTCTCTCGCTCTCTCTGTTGCTCTCGCTCTCTCGCTCTCTCTGTAGCTCTCGCTCTCTTGGTAGCTCTCGCTCTCTCGCTCTCTCGGTAGCTCTCGCTCTCTCGCTCTCTCTGTTGCTCTCGCTCTCTCGCTCTCTCTGTAGCTCTCGCTCTCTTGGTAGCTCTCGCTCTCTCGCTCTCTCTGTAGCTCTCGCTCTCTCTGTAGCTCTCGCTCTCTCTGTAGCTCTCGCTCTCTCTGTAGCTCTCGCTCTCTCTGTAGATCTCGCTCTCTCTGTAGCTCTCGCTCTCTCGGTAGTTCTCGCTCTCTCGGTAGCTCTCGCTCTCTCTCTAGCTCTCGCTCTCGCTCTCTCTGTAGCTCTCGCTCTCTCGCTCTCTCTGTAGCTCTCGCTCTCTCGCTCTCTCTCGAGCTCTCGCTCTCGCTCTCTCTCGAGCTCTCGCTCTCTCGCTCTCTCTCTAGCTCTCGCTCTCGCTCTCTCTCTAGCTCTCGCTCTCGCTCTCTCTGTAGCTCTCGCTCTCTCTAGCTCTCGCTCTCGCTCTCTCTGTAGCTCCCGCTCTCGCTCTCTCGGTAGCTCTCGCTCTCTCTCTAGCTCTCGCTCTCGCTCTCTCTGTAGCTCTCGCTCTCGCTCTCTTGGTAGCTCTCGCTCTTTCGTAGCTCTCGCTCTTTCGTAGCTCTCGCTCTCTCTGTAGCTCTCGCTCTCTCTGTAGCTCTCGCTCTCTCGCTCTCTCTGTAGCTCTCGCTCTCTCGCTCTCTCTGTAGCTCTCGCTCTCTCGCTCTCTCTGTAGCTCTAGCTCTCTCGCTCTCTCTGTAGCTCTCGCTCTCTCGATCTCTCTGTAGCTCTCGCTCTCTCGCTCTCTCTGTAGCTCTCGCTCTCTCTAGCTCTCGCTCTCGCTCTCTCTGTAGCTCTCGCTCTCGCTCTCTCTGTAGCTCTCGCTCTCGCTCTCTCTGTAGCTCTCGCTCTCGCTCTCTCTGTAGCTCTCGCTCTCGCTCTCTCTAGCTCTCGCTCTCGCTCTCTCTGTAGCTCTCGCTCTCTCTGTAGCTCTCGCTCTCTCGCTCTCTCTCTAGCTCTCGCTCTCGCGCTCTCTCTCTAGCTCTCGCTCTCGCGCTCTCTGTAGCTCTCGCTCTCGCTCTCTCTGTAGCTCTCGCTCTCGCTCTCTCTGTAGCTCTCGCTCTCGCTCTCTCTGTAGCTCTCGCTCTCCCTCTCTCTCTAGCTCTCGCTCTCGCTCTCTTGGTTGCTCTCGCTCTCTCGGTAGCTCTCGCTCTCTCGCTCTCTCTGTTGCTCTCGCTCTCTCGCTCTCTCTGTAGCTCTCGCTCTCTTGGTAGCTCTCGCTCTCTCGCTCTCTCGGTAGCTCTCGCTCTCTCGGTAGCTCTCGCTCTCTCGGTAGCTCTCGCTCTCTCGGTAGCTCTCGCTCTCTCGCTCTCTCTGTAGCTCTCGCTCTCGCTCTCTCTGTAGCTCTCGCTCTCTCGATCTCTCTGTAGCTCTCGCTCTCTCGCTCTCTCTAGCTCTCGCTCTCGCTCTCTCTGTAGCTCTCGCTCTCGCTCTCTCTGTAGCTCTCGCTCTTGCTCTCTCTGTAGCTCTCGCTCTCGCTCTCTCTGTAGCTCTCGCTCTCGCTCTCTCTGTAGCTCTCGCTCTCTCTAGCTCTCGCTCTCGCTCTCTCTGTAGCTCCCGCTCTCGCTCTCTCGGCAGCTCTCGCTCTCTCTCTAGCTCTCGCTCTCGCTCTCTCTGTAGCTCTCGCTCTCGCTCTCTTGGTAGCTCTCGCTCTCTCGGTAGCTCTCGCTCTCTCGCTCTCTCTGTTGCTCTCGCTCTCTCGCTCTCTCTGTAGCTCTCGCTCTCTCTCTAGTTCTCGCTCTCGCTCTCTCTGTAGCTCTCGCTCTCGCTCTCTCTGTAGCTCTCGCTCTCTCTCGCTCTCTCTCTAGTTCTCGCTCTCGCTCTCTCGCTCTCGCTCTCTCTGTAGCTCTCGCTCTCTCTGTAGCTCTCGCTCTCTCGCTCTCTCTGTAGCTCTCGCTCTCTCGCTCTCTCTGTAGCTTTCGCTCTCGCTCTCTCTGTAGCTCTCGCTCTCTCGATCTCTCTGTAGCTCTCGCTCTCTCGCTCTCTCTGTAGCTCTCGCTCTCGCTCTCTCTGTAGCTCTCGCTCTCGCTCTCTCTGTAGCTCTCGCTCTCGCTCTCTCTGTAGCTCTCGCTCTCTCTCTAGATCTCGCTCTCTCTAGCTCTCGCTCTCGCTCTCTCTGTAGCTCTCGCTCTCTCTGTAGCTCTCGCTCTCTCGCTCTCTCTCTAGCTCTCGCTCTCGCTCTCTCTGTAGCTCTCGCTCTCGCTCTCTCTGTAGCTCTCGCTCTCGCTCTCTCTGTAGCTCTCGCTCTCTCGCTCTCTCTGTAGCTCTCGCTCTCGCTCTCTCTGTAGCTCTCGCTCTCGCTCTCTGTAGCTCTCGCTCTCGCTCTCTCTCTAGCTCTCGCTCTCGCACTCTCTGTAGCTCTCGCTCTCGCTCTCTCTGTAGCTCTCGCTGTCGCTCTCTCTGTAGCTCTCGCTCTCGCTCTCTCTCTAGCTCTCGCTCTTGCTCTCTCGGTAGCTCTCGCTCTCTCGCTCTCTCTGTTGCTCTCGCTCTCTCGCTCTCTCTGTAGCTCTCGCTCTCTCTGTAGCTCTCGCTCTCTCTGTAGCTCTCGCTCTCTCTGTCGCTCTCGCTCTCTCGCTCTCTCTGTAGCTCTCGCTCTCTCGCTCTCTCTGTAGCTCTCGCTCTCTCGCTCTCTCGCTCTCTCTGTAGATCTCGCTCTCTCGCTCTCTCTGTAGCTCTCGCTCTCTCGCTCTCTCTGTAGCTCTCGCTCTCTCGCTCTCTCTAGCTCTCGCTCTCTCGCTCTCTCTAGCTCTCGCTCTCTCGCTATCTCTGTAGCTTTCTCTCTCGCTCTCTCTGTAGCTCTCGCTCTCTCGCTCTCTCTGTTGCTCTCGCTCTCTCGCTCTCTCTGTAGCTCTCGCTCTCGCTCTCTTGGTAGCTCTCGCTCTCTCGGTAGCTCTCGCTCTCTCGCTCTCTCTGTTGCTCTCGCTCTCTCGCTCTCTCTGTAGCTCTCGCTCTCTTGGTAGCTCTCGCTCTCTCGCTCTCTCTGTAGCTCTCGCTCTTTCTGTAGCTCTCGCTCTCTCTGTAGCTCTCGCTCTCTCGGTAGCTCTCGCTCTCTCGGTAGCTCTCGCTCTCTCGGTAGCTCTCGCTCTCTCGCTCTCTCTGTAGCTCTCGCTCTCGCTCTCTCGGTAGCTCTCGCTCTCTCGCTCTCTCTGTAGCTCTCGCTCTCGCTCTCTCTGTAGCTCTCGCTCTCGCTCTCTCTATAGCTCTCGCTCTCGCTCTCTCTATAGCTCTCGCTCTCGCTCTCTCTCTAGCTCTCGCTCTCTCTGTAGCTCTCGCTCTCTCTCTAGCTCTCGCTCTCTCTGTAGCTCTCGCTCTCTCGCTCTCTCTCTAGCTCTCGCTCTCGCTCTCTCTGTAGCTCTCGCTCTCTCGCTCTCTCTCTAGCTCTCGCTCTCGCTCTCTCTGTAGCTCTCGCTCTCTCGCTCTCTCTCTAGCTCTCGCTCTCGCTCTCTCTGTAGCTCCCGCTCTCTCTCCAGTTCTCGCTCTCGCTCTCTCTGTAGCTCTCGCTCTCGCTCTCTCTGTAGCTCTCGCTCTCTCTCGCTCTCTCTCTAGTTCTCGCTCTCGCTCTCTCGCTCTCGCTCTCTCTGTAGCTCTCGCTCTCTCTGTAGCTCTCGCTCTCTCTGTAGCTCTCGCTTTCTCGTTCTCTCTGTAGCTCTTGCTCTCTCGATCTCTCTGTAGCTCTCGCTCTCTCGCTCTCTCTGTAGCTCTCGCTCTCTCTAGCTCTCGCTCTCGCTCTCTCTGTAGCTCTCGCTCTCGCTCTCTCTGTAGCTCTCGCTCTCGCTCACTCTGTAGCTCTCGCTCTCGCTCTCTCTCTAGCTCTCGCTCTCGCTCTCTCTCTAGCTCTCGCTCTCTCTAGCTCTCGCTCTCGCTCTCTCTGTAGCTCTCGCTCTCTCTGTAGCTCTCGATCTCTCGCTCTCTCTCGCTCTCGCGCTCTCTCTCTAGCTCTCGCTCTCGCTCTCTCTCTAGCTCTCGCTCTCGCTCTCTCTGTAGCTCTCGCTCTCGCTCTCTCTGCAGCTCTCGCTCTCGCTCTCTCTGTAGCTCTCGCTCTCGCTCTCTCTGTAGCTCTCGCTCTCGCTCTCTCTATAGCTCTCGCTCTCTCCAGCTCTCGCTCTCGCTCTCTCTGTAGCTCCCGCTCTCTCTCTAGCTCTCGCTCTCGCTCTTTCTCTAGCTCTCGCTCTCGCTCTCTCTGTAGCTCTCGCTCTCGCTCTCTCTGTAGCTCTCGCTCTCTCTCGCTCTCTCTCTAGTTCTCGCTCTCGCTCTCTCGCTCTCGCTCTCTCTGTAGCTCTCGCTCTCTCTGTAGCTCTCGCTCTCTCGCTCTCTCTGTAGCTCTCGCTCTCTCGCTCTCTCTGTAGCTCTCGCTCTCTCGCTCTCTCTGTAGCTCTCGCTCTCTCGATCTCTCTCTAGCTCTCGCTCTCTCGCTCTCTCTGTAGCTCTCGCTCTCTCTAGCTCTCGCTCTCGCTCACTCTGTAGCTCTCGCTCTCTCTCTAGCTCTCGCTCTCGCTCTCTCTGTAGCTCTCGCTCTCGCTCTCTTGGTAGCTCTCGCTCTCTCGGTAGCTCTCGCTCTCTCGCTCTCTCTGTTGCTCTCGCTCTCTCGCTCTCTCTGTAGCTCTCGCTCTCTCTCTAGTTCTCGCTCTCGCTCTCTCTGTAGCTCTCGCTCTCGCTCTCTCTGTAGCTCTCGCTCTCTCTCGCTCTCTCTCTAGTTCTCGCTCTCGCTCTCTCGCTCTCGCTCTCTCTGTAGCTCTCGCTCTCTCTCTAGCTCTCGCTCTCTCGCTCTCTCTGTAGCTCTCGCTCTCTCGCTCTCTCTGTAGCTCTCGCTCTCTCGCTCTCTCTGTAGCTTTCGCTCTCGCTCTCTCTGTAGCTCTCGCTCTCTCGATCTCTCTGTAGCTCTCGCTCTCTCTGTAGCTCTCGCTCTCTCTAGCTCTCGCTCTCGCTCTCTCTGCAGCTCTCGCTCTCGCTCTCTCTGTAGCTCTCGCTCTCGCTCTCTCTGTAGCTCTCGCTCTCGCTCTCTCTGTAGCTCTCGCTCTCGCTCTCTCTGTAGCTCTCGCTCTCTCTCTAGATCTCGCTCTCTCTAGCTCTCGCTCTCGCTCTCTCTGTAGCTCTCGCTCTCTCTGTAGCTCTCGCTCTCTCGCTCTCTCTCTAGCTCTCGCTCTCGCTCTCTCTGTAGCTCTCGCTCTCGCTCTCTCTGTAGCTCTCGCTCTCGCTCTCTCTGTAGCTCTCGCTCTCGCTCTCTCTGTAGCTCTCGCTCTCGCTCTCTCTCTAGCTCTCGCTCTCGCACTCTCTGTAGCTCTCGCTCTCGCTCTCTCTGTAGCTCTCGCTGTCGCTCTCTCTGTAGCTCTCGCTCTCGCTCTCTCTCTAGCTCTCGCTCTCGCTCTCTCGGTAGCTCTCGCTCTCTCGCTCTCTCTGTTGCTCTCGCTCTCTCGCTCTCTCTGTAGCTCTCGCTCTCTCTGTAGCTCTCGCTCTCTCTGTAGCTCTCGCTCTCTCTGTAGCTCTCGCTCTCTCGCTCTCTCTGTAGCTCTCGCTCTCTCGCTCTCTCGCTCTCTCTGTAGATCTCGCTCTCTCGCTCTCTCTGTAGCTCTCGCTCTCTCGCTCTCTCTGTAGCTCTCGCTCTCTCGCTCTCTCTGTAGCTCTCGCTCTCTCGCTCTCTCTGTAGCTCTCGCTCTCTCGCTCTCTCTGTAGCTCTCGCTCTCTCGCTATCTCTGTAGCTTTCTCTCTCGCTCTCTCTGTAGCTCTCGCTCTCTCGCTCTCTCTGTTGCTCTCGCTCTCTCGCTCTCTCTGTAGCTCTCGCTCTCGCTCTCTTGGTAGCTCTCGCTCTCTCGGTAGCTCTCGCTCTCTCGCTCTCTCTGTTGCTCTCGCTCTCTCGCTCTCTCTGTAGCTCTCGCTCTCTTGGTAGCTCTCGCTCTCTCGCTCTCTCTGTAGCTCTCGCTCTTTCTGTAGCTCTCGCTCTTTCTGTAGCTCTCGCTCTCTCTGTAGCTCTCGCTCTCTCTGTAGCTCTCGCTCTCTCGGTAGCTCTCGCTCTCTCGGTAGCTCTCGCTCTCTCGCTCTCTCTGCAGCTCTCGCTCTCGCTCTCTCGGTAGCTCTCGCTCTCTCGCTCTCTCTGTAGCTCTCGCTCTCGCTCTCTCTATAGCTCTCGCTCTCGCTCTCTCTAGCTCTCGCTCTCGCTCTCTCTGTAGCTCTCGCTCTCTCTCTAGCTCTCGCTCTCTCTGTAGCTCTCGCTCTCTCGCTCTCTCTCTAGCTCTCGCTCTCGCTCTCTCTGTAGCTCTCGCTCTCTCGCTCTCTCTCTAGCTCTCGCTCTCGCTCTCTCTGTAGCTCTCGCTCTCTCGCTCTCTCTCTAGCTCTCGCTCTCGCTCTCTCTGTAGCTCCCGCTCTCTCTCCAGTTCTCGCTCTCGCTCTCTCTGTAGCTCTCGCTCTCGCTCTCTCTGTAGCTCTCGCTCTCTCTCGCTCTCTCTCTCGTTCTCGCTCTCGCTCTCTCGCTCTCGCTCTTGCTGTAGCTCTCGCTCTCTCTGTAGCTCTCGCTCTCTCTGTAGCTCTCTCTCTCTCGTTCTCTCTGTAGCTCTTGCTCTCTCGATCTCTCTGTAGCTCTCGCTCTCTCGCTCTCTCTGTAGCTCTCGCTCTCTCTAGCTCTCGCTCTCGCTCTCTCTGTAGCTCTCGCTCTCGCTCTCTCTGTAGCTCTCGCTCTCGCTCTCTCTGTAGCTCTCGCTCTCGCTCTCGCTCTCGCTCTCTCTGTAGCTCTCGCTCTCTCTCTAGCTCTCGCTCTCTCTAGCTCTCGCTCTCGCTCTCTCTGTAGCTCTCGCTCTCTCTGTAGCTCTCGATCTCTCGCTCTCTCTCGCTCTCGCGCTCTCTCTCTAGCTCTCGCTCTCGCTCTCTCTGTAGCTCTCGCTCTCGCTCTCTCTGCAGCTCTCGCTCTCGCTCTCTCTGCAGCTCTCGCTCTCGCTCTCTCTGTAGCTCTCGCTCTCGCTCTCTCTATAGCTCTCGCTCTCGCTCTCTCTCTAGCTCTCGCTCTCGCTCTCTCTGTAGCTCTCGCTCTCGCTCTCTCTGTAGCTCTCGCTCTCTCCAGCTCTCGCTCTCGCTCTCTCTGTAGCTCCCGCTCTCTCTCTAGCTCTCGCTCTCGCTCTTTCTCTAGCTCTCGCTCTCGCTCTCTCTGTAGCTCTCGCTCTCGCTCTCTCTGTAGCTCTCGCTCTCTCTCGCTCTCTCTCTAGTTCTCGCTCTCGCTCTCTCGCTCTCGCTCTCTCTGTAGCTCTCGCTCTCTCTGTAGCTCTCGCTCTCTCGCTCTCTCTGTAGCTCTCGCTCTCTCGCTCTCTCTGTAGCTCTCGCTCTCTCGCTCTCTCTGTAGCTCTCGCTCTCTCGATCTCTCTGTAGCTCTCGCTCTCTCGCTCTCTCTGTAGCTCTCGCTCTCTCTAGCTCTCGCTCTCGCTCTCTCTGTAGCTCTCGCTCTCGCTCTCTCTGTAGCTCTCGCTCTCGCCCTCTCTGTAGCTCTCGCTCTCTCTCTAGATCTCGCTCTCTCTAGCTCTCGCTCTCGCTCTCTCTGTAGCTCTCGCTCTCTCTGTAGCTCTCGCTCTCTCGCTCTCTCTGTAGCTCTCGCTCTCTCGCTCTCGCTCTCGCTCTCTGTAGCTCTCGCTCTCGCTCTCTCTGTAGCTCTCGCTCTCGCTCTCTCTGTAGCTCTCGCTCTCGCTCTCTCTGTAGCTCTCGCTCTCGCTCTCTCTCTAGCTCTCGCTCTCGCTCTCTCTGTAGCTCTCGCTCTCACTCTCTCTGTAGCTCTCGCTCTTGCTCTCTCGGTAGCTCTCGCTCTCTCGCTCTCTCTGTTGCTCTCGCTCTCTCGCTCTCTCTGTCGCTCTCGCTCTCTCTGTCGCTCTCGCTCTCTCTGTCGCTCTCGCTCTCTCTGTCGCTCTCGCTCTCTCTGTAGCTCTCGCTCTCTCTGTAGCTCTCGCTCTCTCTGTCGCTCTCGCTCTCTCGCTCTCTCTGTCGCTCTCGCTCTCTCGCTCTCTGTAGCTCTCGCTCTCTCGCTCTCTCTGTAGCTCTCGCTCTCTCGCTCTCTCTGTAGCTCTCGCTCTCTCGCTCTCTCTGTCGCTCTCGCTCTCTCGCTATCTCTGTAGCTCTCTCTCTCGCTCTCTCTGTAGCTCTCGCTCTCTCGCTCTCTCTGTTGCTCTCGCTCTCTCGCTCTCTCTGTAGCTCTCGCTCTCGCTCTCTTGGTAGCTCTCGCTCTCTCTGTTGCTCTCGCTCTCTCGCTCTCTCTGTTGCTCTCGCTCTCTCGCTCTCTCTGTAGCTCTCGCTCTCTTGGTAGCTCTCGCTCTCTCGCTCTCTCTGTAGCTCTCGCTCTTGCTCTCTCGGTAGCTCTCGCTCTCTCGCTCTCTCTGTTGCTCTCGCTCTCTCGCTCTCTCTGTCGCTCTCGCTCTCTCTGTCGCTCTCGCTCTCTCTGTCGCTCTCGCTCTCTCTGTCGCTCTCGCTCTCTCTGTAGCTCTCGCTCTCTCTGTAGCTCTCGCTCTCTCTGTCGCTCTCGCTCTCTCGCTCTCTCTGTCGCTCTCGCTCTCTCGCTCTCTGTAGCTCTCGCTCTCTCGCTCTCTCTGTAGCTCTCGCTCTCTCGCTCTCTCTGTAGCTCTCGCTCTCTCGCTCTCTCTGTCGCTCTCGCTCTCTCGCTATCTCTGTAGCTCTCTCTCTCGCTCTCTCTGTAGCTCTCGCTCTCTCGCTCTCTCTGTTGCTCTCGCTCTCTCGCTCTCTCTGTAGCTCTCGCTCTCGCTCTCTTGGTAGCTCTCGCTCTCTCTGTTGCTCTCGCTCTCTCGCTCTCTCTGTTGCTCTCGCTCTCTCGCTCTCTCTGTAGCTCTCGCTCTCTTGGTAGCTCTCGCTCTCTCGCTCTCTCTGTAGCTCTCGCTCTCTCTGTCGCTCTCGCTCTCTCGGTAGCTCTCGCTCTCTCGGTAGCTCTCGCTCTCTCGGTAGCTCTCGCTCTCTCGCTCTCTCTGTAGCTCTCGCTCTCGCTCTCTTGGTAGCTCTCGCTCTCTCGGTAGCTCTCGCTCTCTCGCTCTCTCGGTAGCTCTCGCTCTCTCTCTAGCTCTCGCTCTCTCTGTAGCTCTCGCTCTCTCGCTCTCTCTCTAGCTCTCGCTCTCGCTCTCTCTGTAGCTCTCGCTCTCTCGCTCTCTCTCTAGCTCTCGCTCTCGCTCTCTCTGTAGCTCCCGCTCTCTCTCTAGTTCTCGCTCTCGCTCTCTCTGTAGCTCTCGCTCTCTCTCGCTCTCTCTGTAGCTCTCGCTCTCTCTCGCTCTCTCTCTAGTTCTCGCTCTCGCTCTCTCGCTCTCGCTCTCTCTGTAGCTCTCGCTCTCTCTGTAGCTCTCGCTCTCTCTGTAGCTCTCGCTCTCTCGCTCTCTCTGTAGCTCTCGCTCTCTCGCTCTCTCTGTAGCTCTCGCTCTCTCGCTCTCTCTGTAGCTCTCGCTCTCTCGCTCTCTCTGTAGCTCTCGCTCTCTCGATCTCTCTGTAGCTCTCGCTCTCTCGCTCTCTCTGTAGCTCTCGCTCTCTCTAGCTCTCGCTCTCGCTCTCTCTGTAGCTCTCGCTCTCGCTCTCTCTGTAGCTCTCGCTCTCGCTCTCTCTGTAGCTCTCGCTCTCGCTCTCTCTCTAGCTCTCGCTCTCGCTCTCTCTGTAGCTCTCGCTCTCGATCTCTCTGTAGCTCTCGCTCTCACTCTCTCTGTAGCTCTCGCTCTCTCTAGCTCTCGCTCTCGCTCTCTCTGTAGCTCTCGCTCTCTCTAGCTCTCGCTCTCTCGCTCTCTCTGTAGCTCTCGCTCTCTCTGTAGCTCTCGCTCTCTCTCTAGCTCTCGCTCTCGCTCTCTCTCTAGCTCTCGCTCTCGCTCTCTCTGTAGCTCTCGCTCTCGCTCTCTCTGTAGCTCTCGCTCTCGCTCTCTCTGTAGCTCTCGCTCTCGCTCTCTCTGTAGCTCTCGCTCTCTCTGTAGCTCTCGCTCTCTCTAGCTCTCGCTCTCTCGCTCTCTCTGTAGCTCTCGCTCTCTCGCTCTCTCTCTAGCTCTCGCTCTCGCTCTCGCTCCCTCTCTAGCTCTCGCTCTCGCTCTCTCTGTAGCTCTCGCTCTCGCTCTCTCTCTCTGTAGCTCTCGCTCTCGCTCTCTCTGTAGCTCTCGCTCTCGCTCTCTCTGTAGCTCTCGCTCTCGCTCTCTCTGTAGCTCTCGCTCTCGCTCTCTCTGTAGCTCTCGCTCTCGCTCTCTCTGTAGCTCTCGCTCTCTCTAGCTCTCGCTCTCGCTCTCTCTCTAGCTCCCGCTCTCGCTCTCTCGGTAGCTCTCGCTCTCTCTCTAGCTCTCGCTCTCGCTCTCTCTGTAGCTCTCGCTCTCTCGCTCTCTCTCTAGCTCTCGCTCTCGCTCTCTCTGCAGCTCTCGCTCTCGCTCTCTCTGTAGCTCTCGCTCTCGCTCTCTCTGTAGCTCTCGCTCTCGCTCTCTCTGTAGCTCTCGCTCTCACTCTCTCTGTAGCTCTCGCTCTCTCTAGCTCTCGCTCTCGCTCTCTCTGCAGCTCCCGCTCTCGCTCTCTCGGTAGCTCTCGCTCTCTCTCTAGCTCTCGCTCTCGCTCTCGCTCTCGCTCTCGCTCTCGCTCTCGCTCTCTCTAGCTCTCGCTCTCGCTCTCTCTGTAGCTCTCGCTCTCTCGCTCTCTCTCTAGCTCTCGCTCTCGCTCTCTCTGTAGCTCTCGCTCTCGCTCTCTCTGTAGCTCTCGCTCTCGCTCTCTCTGTAGCTCTCGCTCTCGCTCTCTCTGTAGCTCTCGCTCTCGCTCTCTCTGTAGCTCTCGCTCTCGCTCTCTCTCTAGCTCTCGCTCTCGCTCTCTCTGTAGCTCTCGCTCTCGATCTCTCTGTAGCTCTCGCTCTCGCTCTCTCTGTAGCTCTCGCTCTCTCGATCTCTCTGTAGCTCTCGCTCTCACTCTCTCTGTAGCTCTCGCTCTCTCTAGCTCTCGCTCTCGCTCTCTCTGTAGCTCTCGCTCTCTCTAGCTCTCGCTCTCTCGCTCTCTCTGTAGCTCTCGCTCTCTCTCTAGCTCTCGCTCTCGCTCTCTCTCTAGCTCTCGCTCTCGCTCTCTCTGTAGCTCTCGCTCTCGCTCTCTCTGTAGCTCTCGCTCTCGCTCTTTCTGTAGCTCTCGCTCTCACTCTCTCTGTAGCTCTCGCTCTCTCTAGCTCTCGCTCTCGCTCTCTCTGTAGCTCCCGCTCTCGCTCTCTCGGTAGCTCTCGCTCTCTCTCTAGCTCTCGCTCTCGCTCTCTCTAGCTCTCGCTCTCGCTCTCTCTGTAGCTCTCGCTCTCTCTCGCTCTCGCTCTCTCGCTCTCTCTGTAGCTCTCGCTCTCTCGCTCTCTAGCTCTCGCTCTCGCTCTCGCTCTCTCTCTAGCTCTCGCTCTCGCTCTCTCTGTAGCTCTCGCTCTCTCTGTAGCTCTCGCTCTCGCTCTCTCTGTAGCTCTCGCTCTCGCTCTCTCTGTAGCTCTCGCTCTCGCTCTCTCTCTAGCTCTCGCTCTCGCTCTCTCTCTAGCTCTCGCTCTCGCTCTCGCTCAAGCTCTCGCCCTCGCTCTCTCTCTAGCTCTCGCTCTCGCTCTCGCTCTCTCTCTAGCTCTCGCTCTCGCTCTCTCTCTAGCTCTCGCTCTCGCTCTCGCTCTCGCTCTCGCTCTCGCTCTCGCTCTAGCTCTCGCTCTCGCTCTCGCTCTAGCTCTCGCTCTCGCTCTAGCTCTCGCTCTCGCTCTCTAGCTCTCGCTCTCGATCTCGCTCTCTCTCTAGCTCTCGCTCTCGCTCTCGCTCTCTCTCTAGCTCTCGCTCTCGCTCTCGCTCTCTCTCTAGCTCTCGCTCTCGCTCTCTCTCTAGCTCTCGCTCTCGCTCTCTCTGTAGCTCTCGCTCTCTCTGTAGCTCTCGCTCTCGCTCTCTCTGTAGCTCTCGCTCTCGCTCTCTCTGTAGCTCTCGCTCTCGCTCTCTCTGTAGCTCTCGCTCTCGCTCTCTCTGTAGCTCTCGCTCTCGCTCTCTCTCTAGCTCTCGCTCTCGCTCTCTCTCTAGCTCTCGCTCTCGCTCTCTCTCTAGCTCTCGCTCTCGCTCTCTCTCTAGCTCTCGCTCTCGCTCTCTCTCTAGCTCTCGCTCTCGCTCTCTCTGTAGCTCTCGCTCTCTCTGTAGCTCTCGCTCTCGCTCTCGCTCTCGCTCTCTCTCTAGCTCTCGCTCTCGCTCTCTCTCTAGCTCTCGCTCTCGCTCTCTCTGTAGCTCTCGCTCTCTCTGTAGCTCTCGCTCTCTCTGTAGCTCTCGCTCTCGCTCTCTCTCTAGCTCTCGCTCTCGCTCTCTCTCTAGCTCTCGCTCTCGCTCTCTCTCTAGCTCTCGCTCTCGCTCTCTCTGTTGCTCTCGCTCTCTCGCTCTCTCTGTAGCTCTCGCTCTCTCTCGCTCTCTCTGTAGCTCTCGCTCTCTCTCGCTCTCTCTCGCTCTCTCTGTAGCTCTCGCTCTCTCTCGCTCTCTCTCTAGCTCTCGCTCTCGCTCTCTCTCTAGCTCTCGCTCTCGCTCTCTCTCTAGCTCTCGCTCTCGCTCTCTCTCTAGCTCTCGCTCTCTATGTAGCTCTCGCTCTCACTCTCTCTGTAGCTCTAGCTCTCGCTCTCGCTCTCTCTGTAGCTCTCGCTCTCGATCTCTCTGTAGCTCTCGCTCTCTCTCGCTCTCTCTGTAGCTCTCGCTCTCACTCTCTCGGTAGCTCTCGCTCTCTCTCGAGCTCTCGCTCTCGCTCTCTCTGTAGCTCTCGCTCTCTCGCTCTCTCTCTAGCTCTCGCTCTCTCTCTAGCTCTCGCTCTCGCTCTCTCTGTAGCTCCCGCTCTCGCTCTCTCTGTAGCTCTCGCTCTCGCTCTCGCTCTCTCGCTCTCTCTAGCTCTCGCTCTCGCTCTCGCTCTCTCTGTAGCTCTCGCTCTCACTCTCTCTGTAGCTCTCGCTCTCTCTGTAGCTCTCGCTCTCGCTCTCTCTGTAGCTCCTGCTCTCTCTAGCTCTCGCTCTCACTCTCTCTGTAGCTCTCGCTCTCTCTCTGTAGCTCTCTCTCTCGCTCTCTCTCTAGCTCTCGCTCTCTCTCTCGCTCTCTCTCTAGCTCTCGCTCTCTCTGTAGCTCTCGCTCTCTCTCTGTAGCTCTCTCTCTCGCTCTCTCTGTAGCTCTCGCTCTCTCTCTGTAGCTCTCTCTCTCGCTCTCTCTGTAGCTCTCGCTCTCTCTGTAGCTCTCGCTCTCTCTGTAGCTCTCGCTCTCTCTGTAGCTCTCGCTCTCTCTGTAGCTCTCGCTCTCTCTGTAGATCTCGCTCTCTCTGTAGCTCTCGCTCTCTCGGTAGTTCTCGCTCTCTCGGTAGCTCTCGCTCTCTCTCTAGCTCTCGCTCTCGCTCTCTCTGTAGCTCTCGCTCTCTCGCTCTCTCTGTAGCTCTCGCTCTCTCGCTCTCTCTCGAGCTCTCGCTCTCGCTCTCGCTCTCGCTCTCTCTCGAGCTCTCGCTCTCTCGCTCTCTCTCTAGCTCTCGCTCTCGCTCTCTCTGTAGCTCTCGCTCTCGCTCTCTCTGTAGCTCTCGCTCTCTCTAGCTCTCGCTCTCGCTCTCTCTGTAGCTCCCGCTCTCGCTCTCTCGGTAGCTCTCGCTCTCTCTCTAGCTCTCGCTCTCGCTCTCTCTGTAGCTCTCGCTCTCGCTCTCTTGGTAGCTCTCGCTCTTTCGTAGCTCTCGCTCTCTCTGTAGCTCTCGCTCTCTCTGTAGCTCTCGCTCTCTCGCTCTCTCTGTAGCTCTAGCTCTCTCGCTCTCTCTGTAGCTCTCGCTCTCTCGATCTCTCTGTAGCTCTCGCTCTCTCGCTCTCTCTGTAGCTCTCGCTCTCTCTAGCTCTCGCTCTCGCTCTCTCTGTAGCTCTCGCTCTCGCTCTCTCTGTAGCTCTCGCTCTCGCTCTCTCTGTAGCTCTCGCTCTCGCTCTCTCTGTAGCTCTCGCTCTCGCTCTCTCTGTAGCTCTCGCTCTCGCTCTCTCTGTAGCTCTCGCTCTCGCTCTCTCTGTAGCTCTCGCTCTCGCTCTCTCTGTAGCTCTCGCTCTCTCTGTAGCTCTCGCTCTCTCGCTCTCTCTCTAGCTCTCGCTCTCGCGCTCTCTCTCTAGCTCTCGCTCTCGCTCTCTCTGTAGCTCTCGCTCTCGCTCTCTCTGTAGCTCTCGCTCTCGCTCTCTCTGTAGCTCTCGCTCTCGCTCTCTCTGTAGCTCTCGCTCTCGCTCTCTCTGTAGCTCTCGCTCTCGCTCGCTCTGTAGCTCTCGCTCTCGCTCTCTCTGTAGCTCTCGCTCTCACTCTCTCTCTAGCTCTCGCTCTCGCTCTCTTGGTTGCTCTCGCTCTCTCGGTAGCTCTCGCTCTCTCGCTCTCTCTGTTGCTCTCGCTCTCTCGCTCTCTCTGTAGCTCTCGCTCTCTTGGTAGCTCTCGCTCTCTCGCTCTCTCGGTAGCTCTCGCTCTCTCGGTAGCTCTCGCTCTCTCGGTAGCTCTCGCTCTCTCGCTCTCTCTGTAGCTCTCGCTCTCGCTCTCTCTGTAGCTCTCGCTCTCTCGATCTCTCTGTAGCTCTCGCTCTCTCGCTCTCTCTAGCTCTCGCTCTCGCTCTCTCTGTAGCTCTCGCTCTCGCTCTCTCTGTAGCTCTCGCTCTCTCTGTAGCTCTCGCTCTCGCTCTCTCTCTAGCTCTCGCTCTCGCTCTCTCTGTAGCTCTCGCTCTCGCTCTCTCTGTAGCTCTCGCTCTCTCTAGCTCTCGCTCTCGCTCTCTCTGTAGCTCTCGCTCTCTCGGTAGCTCTCGCTCTCTCGCTCTCTCTGTAGCTCTCGCTCTCGCTCTCTCTGTAGCTCTCGCTCTCTCGATCTCTCTGTAGCTCTCGCTCTCTCGCTCTCTCTAGCTCTCGCTCTCGCTCTCTCTGTAGCTCTCGCTCTCGCTCTCTCTGTAGCTCTCGCTCTCGCTCTCTCTGTAGCTCTCGCTCTTGCTCTCTCTGTAGCTCTCGCTCTCGCTCTCTCTCTAGCTCTCGCTCTCGCTCTCTCTGTAGCTCTCGCTCTCTCTGTAGCTCTCGCTCTCTCTAGCTCTCGCTCTCGCTCTCTCTGTAGCTCCCGCTCTCGCTCTCTCGGTAGCTCTCGCTCTCTCTCTAGCTCACGCTCTCGCTCTCTCTGTAGCTCTCGCTCTCGCTCTCTTGGTAGCTCTCGCTCTCTCGGTAGCTCTCGCTCTCTCGCTCTCTCTGTTGCTCTCGCTCTCTCGCTCTCTCTGTAGCTCTCGCTCTCTCTCTAGTTCTCGCTCTCGCTCTCTCTGTAGCTCTCGCTCTCGCTCTCTCTGTAGCTCTCGGTCTCTCTCGCTCTCTCTCTAGTTCTCGCTCTCGCTCTCTCGCTCTCGCTCTCTCTGTAGCTCTCGCTCTCTCTCTAGCTCTCGCTCTCTCGCTCTCTCGCTCTCTCTGTAGCTCTCGCTCTCTCGCTCTCTCTGTAGCTTTCGCTCTCGCTCTCTCTGTAGCTCTCGCTCTCTCGATCTCTCTGTAGCTCTCGCTCTCTCGCTCTCTCTGTAGCTCTCGCTCTCTCTAGCTCTCGCTCTCGCTCTCTCTGTAGCTCTCGCTCTCGCTCTCTCTGTAGCTCTCGCTCTCGCTCTCTCTGTAGCTCTCGCTCTCGCTCTCTCTGTAGCTCTCGCTCTCGCTCTCTCTGTAGCTCTCGCTCTCGCTCTCTCTGTAGCTCTCGCTCTCTCTCTAGATCTCGCTCTCTCTAGCTCTCGCTCTCGCTCTCTCTGTAGCTCTCGCTCTCTCTGTAGCTCTCGCTCTCTCTGTAGCTCTCGCTCTCTCGCTCTCTCTCTAGCTCTCGCTCTCGCTCTCTCTGTAGCTCTCGCTCTCGCTCTCTCTCTAGCTCTCGCTCTCGCACTCTCTGTAGCTCTCGCTCTCGCTCTCTCTGTAGCTCTCGCTGTCGCTCTCTCTGTAGCTCTCGCTCTCGCTCTCTCTCTAGCTCTCGCTCTTGCTCTCTCGGTAGCTCTCGCTCTCTCGCTCTCTCTGTTGCTCTCGCTCTCTCGCTCTCTCTGTAGCTCTCGCTCTCTCTGTAGCTCTCGCTCTCTCTGTAGCTCTCGCTCTCTCTGTCGCTCTCGCTCTCTCGCTCTCTCTGTAGCTCTCGCTCTCTCGCTCTCTCTGTAGCTCTCGCTCTCTCGCTCTCTCGCTCTCTCTGTAGATCTCGCTCTCTCGCTCTCTCTGTAGCTCTCGCTCACTCGCTCTCTCTGTAGCTCTCGCTCTCTCGCTATCTCTGTAGCTTTCTCTCACGCTCTCTCTGTAGCTCTCGCTCTCTCGCTCTCTCTGTTGCTCTCGCTCTCTCGCTCTCTCTGTAGCTCTCGCTCTCGCTCTCTTGGTAGCTCTCGCTCTCTCGGTAGCTCTCGCTCTCTCGCTCTCTCTGTTGCTCTCGCTCTCTCGCTCTCTCTGTAGCTCTCGCTCTCTTGGTAGCTCTCGCTCTCTCGCTCTCTCTGTAGCTCTCGCTCTTTCTGTAGCTCTCGCTCTCTCTGTAGCTCTCGCTCTCTCGGTAGCTCTCGCTCTCTCGGTAGCTCTCGCTCTCTCGGTAGCTCTCGCTCTCTCGGTAGCTCTCGCTCTCTCGCTCTCTCTGTAGCTCTCGCTCTCGCTCTCTCGGTAGCTCTCGCTCTCTCGCTCTCTCTGTAGCTCTCGCTCTCGCTCTCTCTATAGCTCTCGCTCTCGCTCTCTCTCTAGCTCTCGCTCTCGCTCTCTCTGTAGCTCTCGCTCTCTCTCTAGCTCTCGCTCTCTCGCTCTCTCTCTAGCTCTCGCTCTCGCTCTCTCTGTAGCTCTCGCTCTCTCGCTCTCTCTCTCGCTCTCGCTCTCGCTCTCTCTGTAGCTCTCGCTCTCTCTGTAGCTCTCGCTCTCGCTCTCTCTGTAGCTCCCGCTCTCTCTCCAGTTCTCGCTCTCGCTCTCTCTGTAGCTCTCGCTCTCGCTCTCTCTGTAGCTCTCGCTCTCTCTCGCTCTCTCTCTAGTTCTCGCTCTCGCTCTCTCGCTCTCGCTCTCTGTAGCTCTCGCTCTCTCTGTAGCTCTCGCTCTCTCTGTAGCTCTCGCTCTCTCGCTCTCTCTGTAGCTCTCGCTCTCTTGATCTCTCTGTAGCTCTCGCTCTCTCGCTCTCTCTGTAGCTCTCGCTCTCTCTAGCTCTCGCTCTCGCTCTCTCTGTAGCTCTCGCTCTCGCTCTCTCTGTAGCTCTCGCTCTCGCTCTCTCTGTAGCTCTCGCTCTCGCTCTCTCTGTAGCTCTCGCTCTCGCTCTCTCTGTAGCTCTCGCTCTCGCTCTCTCTGTAGCTCTCGCTCTCGCTCTCTCTCTAGCTCTCGCTCTCTCTAGCTCTCGCTCTCGCTCTCTCTGTAGCTCTCGCTCTCTCTGTAGCTCTCGATCTCTCGCTCTCTCTCGCTCTCGCGCTCTCTCTCTAGCTCTCGCTCTCGCTCTCTCTGTAGCTCTCGCTCTCGCTCTCTCTGCAGCTCTCGCTCTCGCTCTCTCTGTAGCTCTCGCTCTCGCTCTCTCTGTAGCTCTCGCTCTCGCTCTCTCTATAGCTCTCGCTCTCGCTCTCTCTCTAGCTCTCGCTCTCGCTCTCTCTGTAGCTCTCGCTCTCGCTCTCTCTGTAGCTCTCGCTCTCGCTCTCTCTGTAGCTCTCGCTCTCTCCAGCTCTCGCTCTCGCTCTCTCTGTAGCTCCCGCTCTCTCTCTAGCTCTCGCTCTCGCTCTTTCTCTAGCTCTCGCTCTCGCTCTCTCTGTAGCTCTCGCTCTCGCTCTCTCTGTAGCTCTCGCTCTCTCTCGCTCTCTCTCTAGTTCTCGCTCTCGCTCTCTCGCTCTCGCTCTCTCTGTAGCTCTCGCTCTCTCTGTAGCTCTCGCTCTCTCGCTCTCTCTGTAGCTCTCGCTCTCTCGCTCTCTCTGTAGCTCTCGCTCTCTCGCTCTGTAGCTCTCGCTCTCTCGCTCTCTCTGTAGCTCTCGCTCTCTCTGTAGCTCTCGCTCTCTCGATCTCTCTGTAGCTCTCGCTCTCTCGCTCTCTCTGTAGCTCTCGCTCTCTCTAGCTCTCGCTCTCGCTCTCTCTGTAGCTCTCGCTCTCGCTCTCTCTGTAGCTCTCGCTCTCGCCCTCTCTGTAGCTCTCGCTCTCTCTCTAGATCTCGCTCTCTCTAGCTCTCGCTCTCGCTCTCTCTGTAGCTCTCGCTCTCTCTGTAGCTCTCGCTCTCTCGCTCTCTCTGTAGCTCTCGCTCTCTCGCTCTCTCTCTAGCTCTCGCTCTCGCTCTCTCTCTAGCTCTCGCTCTCGCTCTCTGTAGCTCTCGCTCTCGCTCTCTCTGTAGCTCTCGCTCTCGCTCTCTCTGTAGCTCTCGCTCTCGCTCTCTCTGTAGCTCTCGCTCTCGCTCTCTCTCTAGCTCTCGCTCTCGCTCTCTCTCTAGCTCTCGCTCTCGCTCTCTCTGTAGCTCTCGCTCTCGCTCTCTCTGTAGCTCTCGCTCTCGCTCTCTCTGTAGCTCTCGCTCTTGCTCTCTCGGTAGCTCTCGCTCTCTCGCTCTCTCTGTTGCTCTCGCTCTCTCGCTCTCTCTGTCGCTCTCGCTCTCTCTGTAGCTCTCGCTCTCTCTGTAGCTCTCGCTCTCTCTGTCGCTCTCGCTCTCTCGCTCTCTCTGTAGCTCTCGCTCTCTCGCTCTCTCTGTAGCTCTCGCTCTCTCGCTCTCTCTGTCGCTCTCGCTCTCTCGCTATCTCTGTAGCTCTCTCTCTCGCTCTCTCTGTAGCTCTCGCTCCCGCGCTCTCTCTGTTGCTCTCGCTCTCTCGCTCTCTCTGTAGCTCTCGCTCTCGCTCTCTCTGTTGCTCTCGCTCTCTCTGTTGCTCTCGCTCTCTCGCTCTCTCTGTTGCTCTCGCTCTCTCGCTCTCTCTGTAGCTCTCGCTCTCTTGGTAGCTCTCGCTCTCTTGCTCTCTCTGTCGCTCTCGCTCTCTCGGTAGCTCTCGCTCTCTCGGTAGCTCTCGCTCTCTCGGTAGCTCTCGCTCTCTCGCTCTCTCTGTAGCTCTCGCTCTCGCTCTCTTGGTAGCTCTCGCTCTCTCGGTAGCTCTCGCTCTCTCGCTCTCTCGGTAGCTCTCGCTCTCTCTCTAGCTCTCGCTCTCTCTGTAGCTCTCGCTCTCTCGCTCTCTCTCTAGCTCTCGCTCTCGCTCTCTCTGTAGCTCTCGCTCTCTCGCTCTCTCTCTAGCTCTCGCTCTCGCTCTCTCTGTAGCTCCCGCTCTCTCTCTAGTTCTCGCTCTCGCTCTCTCTGTAGCTCTCGCTCTCGCTCTCTCTGTAGCTCTCGCTCTCTCTCGCTCTCTCTCTAGTTCTCGCTCTCGCTCTCTCGCTCTCGCTCTCTCTGTAGCTCTCGCTCTCTCTGTAGCTCTCGCTCTCTCTGTAGCTCTCGCTCTCTCTGTAGCTCTCGCTCTCTCGCTCTCTCTGTAGCTCTCGCTCTCTCGCTCTCTCTGTAGCTCTCGCTCTCTCGATCTCTCTGTAGCTCTCGCTCTCTCGCTCTCTCTGTAGCTCTCGCTCTCTCTAGCTCTCGCTCTCGCTCTCTCTGTAGCTCTCGCTCTCGCTCTCTCTGTAGCTCTCGCTCTCTCGCTCTGTAGCTCTCGCTCTCTCGCTCTCTCTGTAGCTCTCGCTCTCTCGCTCTCTCTGTAGCTCTCGCTCTCTCGATCTCTCTGTAGCTCTCGCTCTCTCGCTCTCTCTGTAGCTCTCGCTCTCTCTAGCTCTCGCTCTCGCTCTCTCTGTAGCTCTCGCTCTCGCTCTCTCTGTAGCTCTCGCTCTCGCCCTCTCTGTAGCTCTCGCTCTCTCTCTAGATCTCGCTCTCTCTAGCTCTCGCTCTCGCTCTCTCTGTAGCTCTCGCTCTCTCTGTAGCTCTCGCTCTCTCGCTCTCTCTGTAGCTCTCGCTCTCTCGCTCTCTCTCTAGCTCTCGCTCTCGCTCTCTCTCTAGCTCTCGCTCTCGCTCTCTGTAGCTCTCGCTCTCGCTCTCTCTGTAGCTCTCGCTCTCGCTCTCTCTGTAGCTCTCGCTCTCGCTCTCTCTGTAGCTCTCGCTCTCGCTCTCTCTCTAGCTCTCGCTCTCGCTCTCTCTCTAGCTCTCGCTCTCGCTCTCTCTGTAGCTCTCGCTCTCGCTCTCTCTGTAGCTCTCGCTCTCGCTCTCTCTGTAGCTCTCGCTCTTGCTCTCTCGGTAGCTCTCGCTCTCTCGCTCTCTCTCTTGCTCTCGCTCTCTCGCTCTCTCTGTCGCTCTCGCTCTCTCTGTCGCTCTCGCTCTCTCTGTAGCTCTCGCTCTCTCTGTAGCTCTCGCTCTCTCTGTCGCTCTCGCTCTCTCGCTCTCTCTGTAGCTCTCGCTCTCTCGCTCTCTCTGTAGCTCTCGCTCTCTCGCTCTCTCTGTCGCTCTCGCTCTCTCGCTATCTCTGTAGCTCTCTCTCTCGCTCTCTCTGTAGCTCTCGCTCTCTCGCTCTCTCTGTTGCTCTCGCTCTCTCGCTCTCTCTGTAGCTCTCGCTCTCGCTCTCTTGGTAGCTCTCGCTCTCTCTGTTGCTCTCGCTCTCTCGCTCTCTCTGTTGCTCTCGCTCTCTCGCTCTCTCTGTAGCTCTCGCTCTCTTGGTAGCTCTCGCTCTCTCGCTCTCTCTGTCGCTCTCGCTCTCTCGGTAGCTCTCGCTCTCTCGGTAGCTCTCGCTCTCTCGGTAGCTCTCGCTCTCTCGCTCTCTCTGTAGCTCTCGCTCTCGCTCTCTTGGTAGCTCTCGCTCTCTCGGTAGCTCTCGCTCTCTCGCTCTCTCGGTAGCTCTCGCTCTCTCTCTAGCTCTCGCTCTCTCTGTAGCTCTCGCTCTCTCGCTCTCTCTCTAGCTCTCGCTCTCGCTCTCTCTGTAGCTCTCGCTCTCTCGCTCTCTCTCTAGCTCTCGCTCTCGCTCTCTCTGTAGCTCCCGCTCTCTCTCTAGTTCTCGCTCTCGCTCTCTCTGTAGCTCTCGCTCTCGCTCTCTCTGTAGCTCTCGCTCTCTCTCGCTCTCTCTCTAGTTCTCGCTCTCGCTCTCTCGCTCTCGCTCTCTCTGTAGCTCTCGCTCTCTCTGTAGCTCTCGCTCTCTCTGTAGCTCTCGCTCTCTCTGTAGCTCTCGCTCTCTCGCTCTCTCTGTAGCTCTCGCTCTCTCGCTCTCTCTGTAGCTCTCGCTCTCTCGATCTCTCTGTAGCTCTCGCTCTCTCGCTCTCTCTGTAGCTCTCGCTCTCTCTAGCTCTCGCTCTCGCTCTCTCTGTAGCTCTCGCTCTCGCTCTCTCTGTAGCTCTCGCTCTCGCTCTCTCTGTAGCTCTCGCTCTCGCTCTCTCTCTAGCTCTCGCTCTCGCTCTCTCTCTAGCTCTCGCTCTCGCTCTCTCTGTAGCTCTCGCTCTCGATCTCTCTGTAGCTCTCGCTCTCACTCTCTCTGTAGCTCTCGCTCTCTCTAGCTCTCGCTCTCGCTCTCTCTGTAGCTCTCGCTCTCTCTAGCTCTCGCTCTCTCTGTAGCTCTCGCTCTCTCTCTAGCTCTCGCTCTCGCTCTCTCTGTAGCTCCCGCTCTCGCTCTCTCGGTAGCTGTCGCTCTCTCTCTAGCTCTCGCTCTCGCTCTCTCTGTAGCTCTCGCTCTCTCGCTCTCTCTCTAGCTCTCGCTCTCGCTCTCTCTGTAGCTCTCGCTCTCGCTCTCTCTGTAGCTCTCGCTCTCGCTCTCTCTGTAGCTCTCGCTCTCGCTCTCTCTGTAGCTCTCGCTCTCACTCTCTCTGTAGCTCTCGCTCTCTCTAGCTCTCGCTCTCGCTCTCTCTGCAGCTCCCGCTCTCGCTCTCTCGGTAGCTCTCGCTCTCTCTCTAGCTCTCGCTCTCGCTCTCGCTCTCGCTCTCGCTCTCGCTCTCGCTCTCGCTCTCGCTCTCGCTCTCTCTAGCTCTCGCTCTCGCTCTCTCTGTAGCTCTCGCTCTCTCGCTCTCTCTCTAGCTCTCGCTCTCGCTCTCTCTGTAGCTCTCGCTCTCGCTCTCTCTGTAGCTCTCGCTCTCGCTCTCTCTGTAGCTCTCGCTCTCGCTCTCTCTGTAGCTCTCGCTCTCGCTCTCTCTGTAGCTCTCGCTCTCGCTCTCGCTCTCGCTCTCTCTCTAGCTCTCGCTCTCGCTCTCTCTGTAGCTCTCGCTCTCGATCTCTCTGTAGCTCTCGCTCTCGCTCTCTCTGTAGCTCTCGCTCTCTCGATCTCTCTGTAGCTCTCGCTCTCACTCTCTCTGTAGCTCTCGCTCTCTTGGTAGCTCTCGCTCTCTCGCTCTCTCTGTAGCTCTCGCTCTCTCTGTAGCTCTCGCTCTCTCTGTAGCTCTCGCTCTCTCGGTAGCTCTCGCTCTCTCGGTAGCTCTCGCTCTCTCGGTAGCTCTCGCTCTCTCGCTCTCTCTGTAGCTCTCGCTCTCGCTCTCTCGGTAGCTCTCGCTCTCTCGCTCTCTCTGTAGCTCTCGCTCTCGCTCTCTCTATAGCTCTCGCTCTCGCTCTCTCTCTAGCTCTCGCTCTCGCTCTCTCTGTAGCTCTCGCTCTCTCTCTAGCTCTCGCTCTCTCTCTAGCTCTCGCTCTCTCGCTCTCTCTCTAGCTCTCGCTCTCGCTCTCTCTGTAGCTCTCGCTCTCTCGCTCTCTCTCTAGCTCTCGCTCTCGCTCTCTCTGTAGCTCTCGCTCTCTCGCTCTCTCTCTAGCTCTCGCTCTCGCTCTCTCTGTAGCTCCCGCTCTCTCTCCAGTTCTCGCTCTCGCTCTCTCTGTAGCTCTCGCTCTCGCTCTCTCTGTAGCTCTCGCTCTCTCTCGCTCTCTCTCTAGTTCTCGCTCTCGCTCTCTCGCTCTCGCTCTCTCTGTAGCTCTCGCTCTCTCTGTAGCTCTCGCTCTCTCTGTAGCTCTCGCTCTCTCGCTCTCTCTGTAGCTCTCGCTCTCTCGATCTCTCTGTAGCTCTCGCTCTCTCGCTCTCTCTGTAGCTCTCGCTCTCTCTAGCTCTCGCTCTCGCTCTCTCTGTAGCTCTCGCTCTCGCTCTCTCTGTAGCTCTCGCTCTCGCTCTCTCTGTAGCTCTCGCTCTCGCTCTCTCTGTAGCTCTCGCTCTCGCTCTCTCTGTAGCTCTCGCTCTCGCTCTCTCTGTAGCTCTCGCTCTCGCTCTCTCTCTAGCTCTCGCTCTCTCTAGCTCTCGCTCTCGCTCTCTCTGTAGCTCTCGCTCTCTCTGTAGCTCTCGATCTCTCGCTCTCTCTCGCTCTCGCGCTCTCTCTCGCTCTCGCGCTCTCTCTCTAGCTCTCGCTCTCGCTCTCTCTGTAGCTCTCGCTCTCGCTCTCTCTGCAGCTCTCGCTCTCGCTCTCTCTGTAGCTCTCGCTCTCGCTCTCTCTGTAGCTCTCGCTCTCGCTCTCTCTATAGCTCTCGCTCTCGCTCTCGCTCTCTCTCTAGCTCTCGCTCTCGCTCTCTCTGTAGCTCTCGCTCTCGCTCTCTCTGTAGCTCTCGCTCTCTCTCTAGCTCTCGCTCTCGCTCTTTCTCTAGCTCTCGCTCTCGCTCTCTCTGTAGCTCTCGCTCTCGCTCTCTCTGTAGCTCTCGCTCTCTCTCGCTCTCTCTCTAGTTCTCGCTCTCGCTGTCTCGCTCTCGCTCTCTCTGTAGCTCTCGCTCTCTCTGTAGCTCTCGCTCTCTCTGTAGCTCTCGCTCTCTCGCTCTCTCTGTAGCTCTCGCTCTCTCGCTCTCTCTGTAGCTCTCGCTCTCTCGCTCTGTAGCTCTCGCTCTCTCGCTCTCTCTGTAGCTCTCGCTCTCTCGCTCTCTCTGTAGCTCTCGCTCTCTCGATCTCTCTGTAGCTCTCGCTCTCTCGCTCTCTCTGTAGCTCTCGCTCTCTCTAGCTCTCGCTCTCGCTCTCTCTGTAGCTCTCGCTCTCGCTCTCTCTGTAGCTCTCGCTCTCGCCCTCTCTGTAGCTGTTGCTCTCTCTCTAGATCTCGCTCTCTCTAGCTCTCGCTCTCGCTCTCTCTGTAGCTCTCGCTCTCTCTGTAGCTCTCGCTCTCTCGCTCTCTCTGTAGCTCTCGCTCTCTCTCTAGCTCTCGCTCTCTCTCTAGCTCTCGCTCTCGCTCTCTCTCTAGCTCTCGCTCTCGCTCTCTGTAGCTCTCGCTCTCGCTCTCTCTGTAGCTCTCGCTCTCGCTCTCTCTGTAGCTCTCGCTCTCGCTCTCTCTGTAGCTCTCGCTCTCGCTCTCTCTGTAGCTCTCGCTCTCTCTCTAGCTCTCGCTCTCGCTCTCTCTGTAGCTCTCGCTCTCGCTCTCTCTGTAGCTCTCGCTCTCACTCTCTCTGTAGCTCTCGCTCTTGCTCTCTCGGTAGCTCTCGCTCTCTCGCTCTCTCTGTTGCTCTCGCTCTCTCTGTCGCTCTCGCTCTCTCTGTAGCTCTCGCTCTCTCTGTAGCTCTCGCTCTCTCTGTAGCTCTCGCTCTCTCTGTCGCTCTCGCTCTCTCGCTCTCTCTGTAGCTCTCGCTCTCTCGCTCTCTCTGTAGCTCTCGCTCTCTCGCTCTCTCTGTCGCTCTCGCTCTCTCGCTATCTCTGTAGCTCTCTCTCTCGCTCTCTCTGTTGCTCTCGCTCTCTCGCTCTCTCTGTTGCTCTCGCTCTCTCGCTCTCTCTGTAGCTCTCGCTCTCGCTCTCTTGGTAGCTCTCGCTCTCTCTGTTGCTCTCGCTCTCTCGCTCTCTCTGTTGCTCTCGCTCTCTCGCTCTCTCTGTAGCTCTCGCTCTCTTGGTAGCTCTCGCTCTCTCGCTCTCTCTGTCGCTCTCGCTCTCTCTGTCGCTCTCGCTCTCTCGGTAGCTCTCGCTCTCTCGGTAGCTCTCGCTCTCTCGGTAGCTCTCGCTCTCTCACTCTCTCTGTAGCTCTCGCTCTCGCTCTCTTGGTAGCTCTCGCTCTCTCGGTAGCTCTCGCTCTCTCGCTCTCTCGGTAGCTCTCGCTCTCTCTCTAGCTCTCGCTCTCTCTGTAGCTCTCGCTCTCTCGCTCTCTCTCTAGCTCTCGCTCTCGCTCTCTCTGTAGCTCTCGCTCTCTCGCTCTCTCTCTAGCTCTCGCTCTCGCTCTCTCTGTAGCTCCCGCTCTCTCTCTAGTTCTCGCTCTCGCTCTCTCTGTAGCTCTCGCTCTCGCTCTCTCTGTAGCTCTCGCTCTCTCTCGCTCTCTCTCTAGTTCTCGCTCTCGCTCTCTCGCTCTCGCTCTCTCTGTAGCTCTCGCTCTCTCTGTAGCTCTCGCTCTCTCTGTAGCTCTCGCTCTCTCTGTAGCTCTCGCTCTCTCGCTCTCTCTGTAGCTCTCGCTCTCTCGCTCTCTCTGTAGCTCTCGCTCTCTCGATCTCTCTGTAGCTCTCGCTCTCTCGCTCTCTCTGTAGCTCTCGCTCTCTCTAGCTCTCGCTCTCGCTCTCTCTGTAGCTCTCGCTCTCGCTCTCTCTGTAGCTCTCGCTCTCGCTCTCTCTGTAGCTCTCGCTCTCGCTCTCTCTGTAGCTCTCGCTCTCGCTCTCTCTCTAGCTCTCGCTCTCGCTCTCTCTCTAGCTCTCGCTCTCGATCTCTCTGTAGCTCTCGCTCTCGATCTCTCTGTAGCTCTCGCTCTCACTCTCTCTGTAGCTCTCGCTCTCTCTAGCTCTCGCTCTCGCTCTCTCTGTAGCTCTCGCTCTCTCTAGCTCTCGCTCTCTCTGTAGCTCTCGCTCTCTCTCTAGCTCTCGCTCTCGCTCTCTCTGTAGCTCTCGCTCTCGCTCTCTCTGTAGCTCTCGCTCTCGCTCTCTCTGTAGCTCTCGCTCTCGCTCTCTCTGTAGCTCTCGCTCTCGCTCTCTCTGTAGCTCTCGCTCTCTCTGTAGCTCTCGCTCTCTCTAGCTCTCGCTCTCTCGCTC